>NC_142077.1:4727500-5327500 GCF_059756535.1 Pantherophis guttatus
CAATCTGGGTCCTCATTTTACCCACCTCGGAAGGATGGAAGGCTGAGTCAACCATGAGCTGGTCAGGATTGAACTCCTAGCTGTGGGCAGAGTCAGCCTGAAATACACACTGGGCCACCAGGAAGGAAGGAAGGAAGGAAGGAAGGAAGGAAGGAAGGAAGGAAGGAGCAGGAATAAGACTTATATACTGCTTCACAATGCTTTACAGCCCTCTCTAAACAGTTTACAGAGTCAGCTTCTTGTCCCCCAACAATCCGGGTCCTCATTTTACCCACCTCGGAAGGATGGAAGGCTGAGTCAACCTTCAGCCTTGGTGAGATATTTTTATTAAAGAAAAAATAAATCTCATTTTAAGTTTTCGAGACAGTCCAGTGATTCTCATTAGGGAGCTTCTTCCTTCTGGTGTCAATTCATTTGTCTCCAACCTCCCACGAGAACAACATAGTAACAGAATAACAGAGATTATTAGAAGGGATCTTGGAGATCTTCTAGTCCAGCCTCCCTGCTAGGGTAGGAAACCTTAGACCATTTCAGACAGAAAGAGCTGTCCAATCTCTTCTTGAAAAGTTCCAGTGATGGAGCACTCACAACTTCTGGAGGCAAGATGTTCCGCTGGTTAATTGTTTTCACAGTCACGAAATTTCTCCTTAGTTCTAGGTTGCTTCTCTCCTTGATTAGTTTCCACCCATTGCTTCTTCTCCTGCCTTCAGGTGCTTTGGAGAATAGCTTGAGTGGGGATTTTGAAATATCCTTCTCCTAGGAGTAGGGAGGGAATGGGGATTTTGCAGTATCCTTCCCCTGGAGTGGGGAGGGAATGGCGATTTTGCAATATCCTTCCCTTGGAGTGGGGAGGGAATGGAGATTGTGCAGTATCCTTCCCCTGACACGCCCATCAAGCCACACCCACAGAACGGGTAGTAAAAAATTTTGCATCCCACCACTGGTGGAATTGCAGTGGCACAGTTCTTCACGAGATAAATTATCCTTCCATCCCCTTGGGATGGACCCAAGCAGACCCAGCCTGGATAATGATCTTTTAAGATGGATGGGTAAGCAATTTCCTCGATCTTGGGGAATCCTGTCTAGCAAGGCCAATGAAAGAGCCAGAGAACTTAGCGAATGCAAGAGACCTTATGTTGCATTTTCAGAGTTCCCGCAAATTGATTGGAAGCCAAATAAGGTAGATGTTGAGAAAAATATTTGGATGTGGCTGGCTAATATATTTAGCTGCGCAGAGATAGCATCCTTTTCATGGAGTGATGTGGTGGCCTAGAGGTGGACCTCTTGCCCCACCATCAGGAGGCTGTGAGTTTCAACCTACAGAGAGACAGATAATTTCTCTCTCTGGGCACTCTGAGAATGTATCTGCTGAACAAAACTCCATATTGGTGACAGAAAGGGCATCCGGCCAGTAAAACACTCTGCTAGCTCCATTCAGCTATCCAGACTCCATTCTGCAAGGGATTATGGGGTTGTTTAAATGAAGATGATGATAGCATCCTTTTCATCTATGTTTAGAGACTCGTGGTTGAATCTTATCTTTTCATTGGTTGGATTTTTCAGTGCGCTGTATCTTTTGACGGCTTAATCAGAAATGGCATTACGTCCTAGCGAAGCACATACAGTTTGCTCGTTTCTTTTCCCGGTCTGTGGGCCAGTTGTCTATGTTAAATCCGGACACGAAAAGAGAGGCAGGATGATCGTAGTGAAGTAAAACAACCGTTTATGGCAGGCAACAGGGAACCACAACAAACTAACTACGAATTGAGAACTGCAGGCTCCTTTTAACCGGGAGCTGTCCAGCATGTCAGCCACTTGACGCTTGTTTATTTTCCCGCCAGCGGGAAAATGAACCAATGAGCGAAGGCTGACGTAAGACTCACTCCTACTTGCATATTCAACAGTCTATAGTCTTGGTGTTCCCCAGGTGTATTTTATTTTTAAGAGCACTGGTATAAATTGCTGTTTTGTAAATCGATACAGCCACTTCGATACCTCATTGCTGGCTTTTGACTCCCGTTCTTCTTTCGGTGGAGTGATTGCCATCTTACTTTTTCATCTTGGATCCTTTTTAATTCCCACGGAGATGCAAATCTTTTTTTTTTTTTTTAAAGGATGGGGAGGAACAGGCTCAAGCTCAACCCTTCCAAGACTGAGTGGCTGTGGCTCCCGGCATCCCGATATAGTCAGTTGACTCCATCACTGACTATTGGGGGCGAGTCATTGGCCCCCACAGAGAGGGCTCGCAATCTGGGAGTCCTCCTGGATATGCAGCTGTCCTTGGAGGAACATCTGACGGCTGTAACCAGGGGGACCTTTTGTCAGGTTCGCCTGATTCGCCAGTTGCGGCCCTTTCTTGATCGGGATTCCCTGTGCACAGTCACTCATGCCCTCGTCACCTCTCGCCTTGACTACTGCAACGCTCTCTACATGGGGCTCCCCTTGAGGAGCACCCGGAGGCTCCAGCTGGTCCAGAACGCAGCAGCGCGGGTAGTGACGGGAGCAGCATGGCGCTCCCATGTAACACCGCTCCTGCGCGAGCTGCACTGGCTCCCAGTTGTCTTCCGGGTGCGCTTCAAGGTGTTGGTTATCACCTTTAAAGCGCTCCATGGCATAGGGCCTAGCTATCTTCGAGACCGCCTGCTGCTACCGACGGCCTCCCAGCGACCCGTGCGCTCCCACAGAGAGGGCCTCCTCGGGGTGCCATCAGCCAAACAATGCAGGCTGGTGACCCCCAGGGGGAGGGCCTTCTCTGTGGGGGCACCCACCCTCTGGAATCAGCTCCCCCCAGAGATAAGGAGAATCCAAGACCTCAGTGCCTTCCGTCGCGCCCTTAAAACCCATTTATTTAAACAAGCCGGGCTGGCTTAAGATGAAATTTTTAACTGTTTTTAAATGTTTTAAACGTTTTTAATTGGTAAATGAGTTTTAATTGGGCCAAATTTATATATCTTTTAATTGTTTTTAATATTTGTTCTGCATGTTTTTTTAATCTGGCTGTACACCGCCCTGAGTCCTTAGGGAGAAGGGCGGTATAGAAATCCAATATAAATAAATAAATAAATAAATAAATAAAGGACCGGGGAGGGAATCTGCAGGCTATACATTTAATAACCCCTCCTTCCTCTATGGAAATTTTGCTTCTTGGATTTCAGATCCAGAATTGGGAACTGGAAGGTTCATAAGGCAATAAATACGGGGATGAAAAATCTCTCCGCCAGCCTGCCTGCCTGCCAGTCACCCCTGTGTTGAAGAATCTCAGTGTCACCTGTTTTACTCTTCCTTCCTTTAGATGCTAGAATCCCCAGACCCGCGCATCACTGATCCACGCCGGACATGGATTTCATTTGTACAGCGTCCGGGTGAAGACAGCAGCTCCAAAAAGAAATGCAAAGGGAAAGATAAAAAAGTAGGTTATTTCCGGAAGCTTTTGCTAGCTGGTAATGATAATGCTGACAAAGATTTTTTTATTTTTAACGACCTCATAATCCCTCTTCCAAATCCCTCTCCCCATATCTACTACTTCAGCTCCCAGGAATGTCCCCCCTCCCATCTAATCTCCTAGGGGATATTATCTTCAGGGAAAATAAGTAGGTGAGAAGTCAAGCGTCCTCTTGCCAGCTGCCCCCCTTCTCCTTCTTATGTCAGTACTAGAGTAAATGCAGGTTGAAGTCCTGACAGCAGGGTGAAGTTGGGGCAACTGAATGGAGCTGAGTGTTTACTGGCCGGTTGCCCTTCCTGTCGCCAATGCGGAGTTTTATTCAGCAGATACATTCTCATTGTGCCCGGAAATATCTGCCTCTACCTAGGATCGAACTCACAGCCTCCTGATTGTGAGGCGAGAGCTCCACCTCTAAGCCACCGCACCACTCTAATGCTGACAAAGATGATGATGATGCATTAAAATGATGCAGACTGACTGACTGATTTTTGATGTTGCCATGCTGTTCCATGATGCTATCCATCCTAGCTGAGTCTTTGGCCAACTCTGTTGGCCAAACAATCCCTGGCATTGTGTCATTTCCCCGATCGGATATCCTGTATGCCCTGGGGAAAAAAGACTGCAGGGAATCAAGCAATGTGGAACAATTCCCTGGAGAATTGTTCAGAAGCAGTGGGGGGAATGATCTTCAAAGTTTTTGGCCCAGCTTAACAGCATCCCTTGATTTTCTTAGACCAGGTCCAAATCAAACCATGAATTTGGGACCCGGCTAAACGAAACGGCAACTTCTCCTACAGCGTAAGAAAGTTTCTGAACATCTTCTCTTTCTCCATCTTTTATTTTCTCCCTAGCGTGGTCTTGCTGGACCTCCGGGCCCCCCAGGTCCTCCAGGTCCCCCTGGTCATCCTGGGGCTGAAGTCACCCATGAAGTCTTAATGCAAGAATTTAAAGACATGTTAAAAGGTAAAGCAGTTCTTTTCCAGCTCTTCGACTTTACTAGAAAGTGAAAGATCGGTATGGAGTAATCGCATTTGCAATCCTTTCCCCCCACCCCCCAGAAGCCACTGAACGGCGGGCATCTCCAGTTCTCCCATCCCATCCCAGTGAGATGCCGGTGATGTTACCGCCTCTGGAGGAGATCTCCTTCTACCGGCGAGTGGAGGAAGCCTTCCATTGCAAACTCAAGGGGCAAATCATCGTGGACAAGAAAACCTTGATGGAACTCCAGAACTTTCAGATGGTGAGGCCAAGCAGGAAACTTTATTAGGTTCTTGGAGAACGTCTTTAACACCACACCACAGAGTTTGATTACAATGCAAATAGCAATAGCATTTAGACTTATATACCGCTTTACAGTGCTTTTACAGCCCTCTCTAAGCGGTTTACAGAGTCAGCCTATGGCCCCCCCAACAATCTGGGTCCTCATTTGACCCACCTCGGAAGGACGGAAGGCTGAGTCAACCTTGAGCCAGTCGGTCAGGATCGAACTGCTGGCAATGGGCAGAGTTAGCCTGCAATATTGCATTCTAACCACTGGGAAGGAAGGAAGGAAGGAAGGAAGGAAGGAAGGAAGGAAGGAAGGAAGGAAGGAAGGAAGGAAGGAAGGAAGGAAGATAGCAATAGTACTTAAGACCTATATACCGCTTCACAGTGCTTCACAGCCCTCTCTAAGCGGTTTACAGACTCAGCCTATTGCCCCCAACAATCTGGGTCCTCATTTTACCGATCTCGGAAGGATGGAAGGCTAAGTCAACCTTGGGAGGGTGAGATTCGAACTGCCAAATTGCAGGCAGCCGGCAGTTAGCAGAAATAGCCTGCAGTACTGCACTCTAACCACTGCGCCACCGTATTGATTTAGAGTGGATTAGTAAGACTAGGGTACGAAGCCACTGGAACGGAGCTTGATCTGAGCGAGACTTCTTAGTCCTGATAGTACAGGTAGTCCTCAAATTACGACCGCAATTGAGCCTGACGTGTACGTTGCTGAGGGAACCACCCCACTCCAGGGGAAGGATACTGCAAAATCCCCATTCCCTCCCTACTCCTGGGAGAAGGATACTGCAAAATCTCCATTCCCACCCCACTCTGGGGCCAGCCAGAGGTGGTCCTCGCTGGTTCTCGGAACTACTCAAAATTTCCGCTACCGGTTCTCCAGAACCTGCTGAATTTCACCCCTGCAAAAAAAAAAAACCCTACTCCGTCTGTGTATCCATGTGATCCTCAGCAGTTGAGGTTGCTCAGAGGAGACTTGTGGTAGGATCAGTAGGAAAGCCATGGAACTGTATTAAATGTGTTTGGCTTGTTCCGACATTTGTTCTCTTTTGCGCTGGGGTTACATTTCCCCCCCCCTTTGTATGAGTTCTTATGAAAGACAACGCCTCTGTTCCAGTGCTTGTAGCAGCTTAGCCTTTAAGAAAAAAAGAAATGTATGGGGGAGCAGAGATTAGGTGGGGGGGAAGGAAAGTGTCTCTTGGAGTCCAGGCAGGGTCAAAGTTCCCGGCAAGGATAACGTTGGTGCCACTGTAATTGGCGTGAAGAAGACATCTTAATAGCCATCAGTGCACAGGCGAAGGCTGAATTGAGCCAGGCTGCAGCTTTTTCTAATTGGGCTTGGCAGATTCTCTACACGCCTGCCCTGCCAGCCGGCACAATTCGTGCCATCTTCAGCATTCCTATGATGATGTATCCGAGGCAGCGGCTGGGTGCCTGTGGGCCCAGCCGGCTCCCCCGATGACAGAGTCCTCGGCTGGTGGCGATGAAAAGAAAACGAGGCCTAATGTCACGAAAGTTTCAACACTTTTCATCGATGGGCGCGTCCGCAGCCATCTCTGCACAGGTCTCTTTAATGGGCATTTGATCCTCCGTCAGCGAACTGCGTTTAACAAACTGCAATTATGGTGGTTTTAAAGTATGTTTTCTTCGAAGCTGCTTGGACAACAGCCCTGCAAGGAATTGCACGTGACTGCCCAAACTTAAGAGAGGGATGAACAATCTTAATTCAGGAATGTTGATCTTTTAAGTCACCAAAAAGGAGCCGTCTGAAGCAGGGGTGAAATCCAGCAGGTTCTAACAGGTTCTGGAGAACCGGTGGCGGAAATTTTGAGTAGTTCAGAGAACTGGCAAATACCACCTCTGGCTGGCCCCAGAGTGGGGCAGGAATGGAAATTTTGCAATATCCTTCCCCCAGGAGGGGAGGGAATAGAGATTTTGCAGTATCCTTCCCATGGAGTGGGGAGGGAATGGAGATTTTGCAATATCCTTCCCCCAGGAGGGGAGGCAATGGAGATTTTACAGTATTCTTCTCCTGGAGTGGGGAGGGAATGGAGATTTTGCAATATCCTTCCCATGGAGTGGGGAGGGAATGGAGATTTTGCAGTATCCTTCCCCTGGAGTGGGGAGGGAATGGAGATTTTGCAATATCCTTCCCATGGAGTGGGGAGGGAATGGAGATTTTGCAGTATCCTTCCCCCAGGAGGGGAGGGAATGGAGATTTTGCAATATCCTTCCCCTGCCATGCCCACCAAGCCACGCCCACAAAACCAGTAGGGAAAAATTTTGGATTTCACCCCTGGTCTGACATACGTGGAGAGGAATATCGGGAACTCAGCTGGCACCCCTACATCCGTCGAAAGAGTGTTTAAAAAACAAAATTAAGACGGAGGGATTTTATACCTGATGCAGAGCAAGGAGTTGGACTAGATAATCTTCCGTAATGCTTCAGATTCTAGCATAGAGTAAACTGCGGCCAGCCTACCATACTGATTTGATACCGCTTTATAATGCCTTGGTAAAATCACATTTGGAATATTGCATGCAGCTTTGGTCGCCTTGATAAAAAAAAAGATGTGGAGACTCTAGAAAGAATGCAGAGAAGAGCAATAAGGATGATTAGTGGACTGGAGGCTAAAACATATGAAGAACAGTTGCAGGAACTGGGTATGTCTGGTTTAATGAAGAGAAGGACTAGGGGAGACATGATAGCAGTCTTCCAATATCTCAGGGGCTGCCCCAAAGAAGAGGGAGTCAAGCTATTCTCCAAAGCACCTGGAGGGTAGAACAAGAAGCAACGGGTGGAAACTGATCAAGGAGAGAAGCAATTTAGAACTCAGGAGAAATTTCCTGACAGTGAGAACAATTAACCAGTGGAACAACTTGCCTCCAGAACTTGTGAATGCTCCAACACTGGAAGTTTTTAAGAAGATGTTTGGATAACCATTTGTCTGAAGTGGTGTAGGGTTTCCTGCCTAAGCAGGGGGTTGGACTAGAAGACCTCCAAGGTCACTTCCAACTCGGTTATTCTGTTTTTTTTCTTCTTCTGATGGTGAAATATTCAGGTGTAGGAGGATGGGAAAATTGAGGTTGGTATGCAATGCTTTGAGAAAGTGTAAGATAGCTGGCAAGAATTCTAAACAGCGACCAGCTTCGCATTCCTTCGAAGCAGCCCTGAGAGAAGGAATCTTAGCTGACTTGGAAGTGAAATGCCTTAGAATTCAACAAGGGAGGCTTAATACAACCTCCGTGGGACATTTTCACCCAGTCTTACAATTGAAGGAAAATGAATTATTTTATTCCGGCATCATCATCATCATCATATTCTCCCCTAGATAGACCACTGATTCCAAACACCGATCAGACTTTGGTTTTCGACGTGAGATCAGAAGATAGCTGGGGGTTTGAACCTGGGATCAGATTAAGAGCCAAAGAGGGGATTTTACTGCTTAGCGACGCCACGGAAAGAATAGCAAAGCATTGTGGGGCAGTGGAATCGGTGGTGAAATGTAAAATTTGTTACTACCGGTTCTGTGGGCGTGCCTCTGATGATCCCAGCTGACTTGCCTGATCGGCAGAAGCTTTTTTTTTTTTAAAGCCTCTGACGATCCCAGCTGACTTGCCTGATCGGCAGAGGCTTTCTTTTTTTTTAAAAGCCTCTGACGATCCCAGCTGACTTGCCTGATCGGCAGAGGCTTTCTTTTTTTTTAAAAGCCTCTGACGATCCCAGCTGACTTGCCTGATCGGCAGAGGCTTTCCTTTTTTTTAAAAGCCTCTGACGATCCCAGCTGACTTGCCTGATCGGCAGAAGCTTTCTTTTTTTTTAAAAGCCTCTGACGATCCTAGCGGACTTGCCTGATGGGCAGAGGCTTTCTTTTTTTTTTAAAAGCCTCTGACGATCCCAGCTGACTTGCCTGATCGGCAGAAGCTTTCTTTTTTTTTTAAAAGCCTCTGACGATCCCAGCTGACTTGCCTGATCGGCAGAAGCTTTCTTTTTTTTTTAAAAGCCTCTGACGATCCCAGCTGACTTGCCTGATCGGCAGAGGCTTTCTTTTTTTTTAAAAGCCTCTGACGATCCTAGCGGACTTGCCTGATGGGCAGAGGCTTTCTTTTTTTTTAAAAAGCCTCTGACGATCCCAGCTGACTTGCCTGATCGGCAGAAGCTTTCTTTTTTTTTTAAAAGCCTCTGACGATCCCAGCTGACTTGCCTGATCGGCAGAGGCTTTCTTTTTTTTAAAAAAAGCCTCTGACGATCCTAGCGGACTTGCCTGATCGGCAGAGGCTTTTTTTTTCCTTTTAAAAACATTTTTTCTATAACCTCTTCGGCCGAAGAGGTTGTAGAAAAAATCCTTTTTAAAAGCCTCTGATGATCCCAGCTGAGCCACGCGATCATCAGAGGCATTTTTTTTTTACTTTTAAAAGCATTTTGGCGGCCAAAGAGGTTGTAGAAAAAATGCTTTTAAAAATAAAAAAAAGCCTCTGATGATTGCGCAGCTCAGCTGGGCAATGTGGGGGGGGGCAGGGATTTTTGCTACCGGTTCTCGGAACCACCCGCCACCATCGCTACCGGATCGGGCGATCTGGTCTGAACCGGGAGCATTTCATCCCCATGTGGAATCAGAAGCTTAGGATGGCTGAGATCTGATTCGTGTCTGACTTAGCGCTTGGGAGTTTTTAAAAGAGAAATCAGCAAGGAGGTGGAAATTTTAAAAAAGGATTTTGTCTTGTCCCATTCCCCCGAATGAAACGAAGGACGGTGACTCTGTATGTTTGTAGGGTTTGAATCCAAAAGGATTCAAACAAGTTGATAATATGTGCGCTTGGAAGCGGGGAGGGGGAGATGTTTGGGGCGGCGCACCTAAGCATCTCATGGCTGCATTCCCCCTTCCTCAGCTGTAATTAAACCAATTTTGCAATTTTTGAGGCTTAAGGGCTGTGTCAGGGAAAACTGGCAGATTGTTCCAACTGGCGAGCAGTTTAACCTATTAGCAGCATCGCGATTAATTCCATTCCTTCCCAGAGCATCGCATTAATTCGTTGCCTTTTGTGAGTGTGTTGAGAGAGTGGGAGGGAAGGCGACGTGAAGAAACAGGAATGTTTTTTCAAGCAGCAATTTACTGGTGCCGGGGAAAACTGCTTTCTATTTTCAAGTCAGCGGTTTTGAAGGGAATTAAGTCACTGCCTCTTAAGATATATATATATATATATTGGGGGGGTTTAATTGGTTTTAATGAAACAAGGCAAGAAATTGAAGCTGTCAGAAAGCGCTGCCATCTCCAGAGAAGAGGGGAGTAAAACTTAGCAGGGGATCAAAGAACTGTGAGGAATATCGAGACGAGACAACCCTGCGTCTAATTTCTTCCTCGTCCGCTGTCTAAACCGGTATTTTTCCCCCCCCCAAAAAATCTTGGCGACTTTTGAGATAGGTGGACTTCAACCCCCCCACCCAGAATTCTCCGTAATGGTTGGGAAATTCTGGGAGATGAAGTCCGCTCGTCGGAAAGTTGCCAAGTTTGAAAAAAAGAAAAAAATTGATCTAAGATTATGAATTAAGATGATAAATAAGATGATACATTCGACGCAGGAGCCGTTCATGGACACAGCGCACATCCCGTCGTAACCTTTTGGCAAATGGGCAATATAGATTGTTTGCTTCATACAGGGGGGAGGTTTAAGGATTGCAATCAGCAGTGGGTTTCGTATTTCGTTCCTACTGGTTTGCCCTGCGCACGCATGCTCATTTTGCGTACGCGCCTGCCTTCCAGACATGCGCCCAGCTTTTCACGCATGTGCTTTGCTCGCGTGTGCACCTTTCGTGCATGTACTGGGCCTGAAAAACTTGCCTAAATAGGACGGCATAGACCCTACTCTCTTGGCCTTACTCCTGAGTCGTCCTCTTTGCTTTAGCTGCTCTTGCCTTCTGGCAGCTCTTCTCATATGTGCACTAGGAACAGGCTCCTCCTGTTCCTCTGCCTCTCTACTGTCAGCCTCTGGAGGCTTCGAAGTCCACACATCACTCCCCGATGGCCCTGGCCCCATCTCTGCCTCCGACGCAGAGCCCTCATCTGGGCCTTCCCTAGCCTCCAGGACTGGACCATGTTCTTCCTCAGCCTCATTGTTTTCCGACTCCGCTGCCAGCTCCGGCTGGCTGCTGGCGGACCACAACAGAGCCAAAACTAACAATAAACACGCCACGCTGGGTTTATTTTAACTTAAGTCCGATAATCTTCCCTGCACGCAGCTCGTCTAGAACAAGTCGCTTGTCGGGGAGTTGCTAAACCGGCCGGCTTTAGGCCTGCTCAGTTGCCCCGACACTTGTTATTTTATAAAAATAACAAGGAAAAGAAAGACCCCGAGAGTTAACCTCTGCAGAAGAAAGTAATTTAGGTTGCTTTGAGGGAGGTGTGAAATTGCCTGGAGCGCTTTTGAGCTAGTCATCTTTTCTTTTTTCTTAATTTTTTTTTTTTAAAAAAAGACATTTTTGGCTTCTTTTGAAATCCCACAGATGTTTTGCAGGCCTTAAAAACAACAACAGATCTCTAAGTATTTGTCCATTTGGCTCTGCTGTTTTTCTTTCAAAGGTTTTCCCACCCCCACCTTCCCTTTATCCTTCTTCAATTTGAAATGTTGGGGAATTGAACCGGCAAACCTTTGAACATTAGGATGTTCAAATCAGTGATGGAATTCAATTTTTTTTAAACGACCGGTTCTGTGGGCATGGCTTCGTGGGCATGTCAGGGGAAGGATACCGCGAAAACCCCATTCCCTCCCCATTCCAGGAGAAAGATACTGCAAAATCCTCATTCCCTCCCCACTCCAGGGGAAGGATATTGCAAAATCCCCATTCCCTCCCCACTCCTGGGGGAAGGATATTGCAAAATCTCCATTCCCACCCCACTCTGGGGCCAGTTATTTGCCAGTTCTCCGAACTACTCAAAATTTCTGCTACCAGTTCTCCAGAACCTGTCAGAACCTGCTGGATTTCACCCCTGGTTCAAATCACTGAGGTCAAAATCCTCTCCGCCTTAGCGGAGAGAGCCCAAAGACAGGCTAAAGGTACTGACCCTTTTGTAACTCACAATAAAGATCTTTCCAAAGTTCTGCAAATAAAAAATATATTTTAAAAAAAATTCACCTAAGATTGTGCAAAATCTTGTTTTCGCTGATATGTTATTGTCCCGGATTGCTTGACAGCGAGGATTTGACAGCTTCCGAAACAATTTTTTAGAAAACTCAGTAGATACGTTGCCCTTAAATGTCAACGCAAAGAGTCAGGAATGGATTGTGGATAGGAGACCACCAGGAAATCATCACGGAACAAAACAATAGGAAATCCCTTCAGTTTTGCTGCTAAGAAATAGCTCAGCACCATCATCAGAAGTTGAGTTTTAGGGTCTTACCTCTTCATGCGACGTCAGTCGTTCTTTCCCAAACTAGGCAACAGAAAGCTGAGAGGAAGCACGACCTGGTTTTCCAAAATCCATATAAATTCTGGGTGGGAATTTGTGACCTGCTGCCAATTCTGTCAAACCTGATTGGACGATAGAAGAACAAACAGCACAATAAACGACGACAGTTCTGCTAAAAAATATCTCCAGTCTTTTTTTCATTCAGCTTTACCGAACATAAATTGTTTTGCATTTTTTCCAGACGAAAAAAATAAATGAAGGACTTATGTAGTTATGAAAGTGACTGGGAGGGGCAGAGAATCACATGACCCTCTCCTGACCCACCATAGAGTCTCCTCCTAGCACGGCATCCTTTTTCCTCTGCTGACCGGATGTCCGGTTTCCCCACCATAGAGTCTCCTCCTAGCACGGCGTCTTTTTTCCTCTACCTGTCCTAACCGAAAGCCCTATCAATTATGGAGCCAACCAGCAACAGGGAGCCTCAGCAGAAAGAGCCACATTTGGCTCCAGAGCCACACGGGTTGCCGACTCCTGGACTAATAGAAAGTAGCTGTTAGCATTCCAGATGTTGACAATAAAATAAACAGAAACACTTTCAAGAAAATTTGAAGAAATTTCAAAACGCTCTGAAAGTTTGGTTTAAACCCCTCCACCCCACCCCAAAAGTTCCTTTTGTACAAGAATACAATTTTCAGGAAGTTTAAAGGCCAATTTTTGGGGAGAAAAATAAAATCGGAAAGCCTGAGGACAGATGTAATGTATATAAACCTAGCTGATTACACCTCTTGCATATTATGGAATGGGAATAAAGAATGGTTGAACTGGTAGGAATAATATTTCAATTCTATTTCTCCCCCCCCCTTTCTCATGCAGCCTTTAGCCAAAGGAGCTTTTCTCCGAGGATCCGGATTAAATTTAACAACTGGGAGGTTTACAGCTTCGGTATCTGGCATTTATCAGTTTTCAGCCAACGTCCACGTAGGTAAGTGATAGAATTAATTTATGGTATGGGTTCAAAAACTTTTTTTTTTCTTTCCATGGGCGGTTTTCTGGTTTAAGAGAATGGATATTACCCCCACTCCAAATCTATCCCACCAAAGATCAATGACCAGAAAACACGAAATGACTTTTGCTCAAAGAATGGACAGAATAAAATCAATGAAAGAGTTTGATATACATTTTACACTCATATTCAAAACACTTCTGGTTGATTTTATACTGCACCGTTATTTTCAAATGCTTATAATTATTGGGTTGCTGCTTGGATAACCATGGGCATAAAAATCCCTGCTAGCTACAGATCCTAATACATTTAAAGCTTAGGTTTTTACTCCCAGTAACTTCTAAATTTACCATGTCACATAAAGAAACATTTCGTGGACAAAGAAAAGGAAGAGTGGCTAAATTTGTCCACTGTTTTTTCCTCTCGAGAGAACAGTGAGGAAAGTGTATGAGATTCACAGTGTGTGTGAGGAAGTCAAAGCAGTGGCACCTACTGTATTTTTCGGACTATAAGACGCATTGGAGTATAAGACGCACCTTACTTTTGGGGAGGAAAATAAGAAAAAAGCTGATTGGCAGGTGGATCGAATACCCCCAATCAGCTGTTCTCAGAAGTGAATTTTAACAATAGGTTTATTGGTTGTGAGCTTTGCGCCTTGCTTTTTTTTTTTTTCAGCCTCTGAAACCTCTGTTTCAGAGGCTTTTTTTCCTGCCATTTCAGAGGCTTTTTTTCCGAAACTCTGTTTTGGAGGCTTTTTTTCTGAAGCTCCATTTCAAAGGCTTTTTTTCCTAAAATTTCGTTTCAGTTTCAGAGGCTTTTTTCAGCCTCTGAAACCTCCATTTGAGAGGCTGGGCAGGGCAACATTCAGAATATAAGACGCACCCAAATTTTCACCCTCTCTTTGGGGGGGAAAAGATGCATTTTATACTCCAAAAAATACGGTAATTGATGCCAGAGATGGCCAAGGACACAGCATTCATGCACTAGCTTAGTTACACAATGCTTTGTGGTGCTGAATCTACAGGACCTTGGACAGCTCCAAGCATCCAAATTACTTTAGCCAAGGCTATTTTATCCTTCTTGGGGAGTTTCCTCTTTCTCGTTCGTATCCCTGTCACCTATATTCTATAACAAAATGGTTAACATGAAACAACAATAACAATAAACATATAAAAGTATAAAAGTAATAAGAATTATTATTAATAATAAAAGACAAGATTGAAATTCCAAACCCCTCCGGTTTGCAAACTGTTACTGTAATCAACTCATAGAACATTTACCACGGCTTCAATCCCAAATCATTCCAAATATGAACCCTAATTGGTTCCCGGATGAAAAGATCCATGTTTGTTTCTTAATAACCACTTCTTATCGATGGCTGATTAATTCAATACAATAAGACCAATCTCCAAAGTCAATCTATTGATTGGCTGTCGTCCATCCTCAGCCTTCCAGCCTTCCGAGGTGGGTAAAATGAGGACCCAGATTGTTGGGGGCAAAAGGCTGACTTTTGTAAACCGCTTAGAGAGGGCTGTTAAGCAGTGTGAAGCGGTATATAAGTCTAAGAGCTATTGCTATTGCTATCTTCAAATATTCCTTTGTATCCCAAATGATTGTGTTTTCATTGTGGCTGGCCCTGGGAAGTGAAAGGAAGATTTGGGTTAGAGTTTTTGGGGGGATAGGTCTTAATTTAAGGGAGGGCCTGCTCCTGGTTGCACCTATAGGCTCAGAACTTAGTTTCACTGCTTTTATTAAATTGCTGCATACTGTAAGGCCAATAGCAATAGCACGCAGGTTTATATACCGCTTCACAGAGCTTTTACAGCCCTCTCTAAGCAGTTTACAGAGTCAGCCTCTTGCCCCCAACAATTTGAGTCCTCATTTGACCCACCTCGGAAGGACGGAAGTTGAGTCGACCTTGAGCCTGGTGGGATTTGAACTGCCAAACTGCAGTCAGCCGGCAGTCAGCAGAAGTAGCCTGCAGTACCGCGCTCTAACCACTGCGCCGCCGAGGCTCAGTCCAATCCAGTTATTTCCTTTCCTTCTGTGTCTTGATTTCTGCTCCCAACCATATTTATAATTTCTGAAGGTGGGGACAGAGAAGAATGATAATCACCCTTCATCCAATGATGAAGTAACATTTATTTCAACCGGGCCCAGGGATCGTGGTCAGGATGTAAAAACTAATTGGAAGGCCAGTGCTGGAAAATTCATTCCTTTTGCACTGAACATTCTTGAATGCTTAAAACAGAAATGATTTCTTTTCAACATTTCTTTCCTTTCTTTCTTTCTTTCTTTCTTTCTTTCTTTCTCTTTCTTTCTTTCTTTCTTTCTTTCCTTCCTTCCTTCCTTCCTTTCCTTTCTCTCCAAGACCACAGTGAGCTGAAAAGTAAACTGCAGCTTCGAGCAAGAGACCATGTCCGAGTTTTGATCTGCATTGAATCCCTCTGCCACCGATATACGTGAGTGCGTCGAATTGCTGGAATTGTGGGTCTGTTTTTATCCTGGATCACCGGAGATCTACCACAAATTATCTTTTGGCATTTTAATTCGGTTCCTCCTGCCTTTTCTTTCTGCAGGAACTGTCCTTCCCAGGTGCTATGAGCTCTTTCTTTATATACTTTTCTATTTTGATAAGCGTCCTCTTCCTTATCCCATCATTCCAGTTTATTCCTTCCTCCAATCATCTGGTTTTCAGCTTTTTCCAATCTCGGTAGCCTCTTAGCAGAATTCATTGGGCCTCTTTTGGCTCCATGGCCCATACATGCATAAATACAGCACAAACTTAAAATAGTTTTATATTTCTGGGTTAGGACACTGTATTTTAGTAAATACTATAGCAGCCATTCTCGGGACGCGGTGGCTCAGTGGCTAAGATGCTGAGTTTGTCGATCGAAAGGTCGGCAGTTCAGTGGTTTGAATCCCTAGTGCCGCGTAATGGGGTGAGTTCCCGTTACTTTTCCCAGCATCTGCCAACCTAGCAGTTCGAAAGCACGTAAAAAAAAAATGCAAGTAGAAAAAATAAGGACCACCGTTGGTGGGAAGGGAACAGCGTTTCGTGCACCTTTGGCGTTGAGTCATGCCGGCCACATGACCACGGAGAGGTCTTCGGACAGTGCTGGCTCTTCGGCTTTGAAACGGAGATGAGCACCGCCCCCTAGAGTCGGGAACGACCAGCACATATGTGCAAGGAGAACCTTTACCTTTATAGCTTGATGTCATCTCGGTAGTTAAACCCTGGCCAGCAAATGACTGTCTCCTTCTTTTTTTGCATCTACCTAGATCTTTGGAGGTGATCGCTGGGCTGGAAAGCAACAGTAAAGTTTTTACGGTTTACGTTCATGGATTGCTCCAACTCCAGGTAAGGATTATGCAACAGATGGTTTCGGATGAATTCTGAGTTCCAAGAATTTTGCTCACAATCTCTTTTCTGCGTCCAAATGTTGCCAGCCACATACTCTCTCCAGATGTGTCCAGTTGTCCTGTCTAGTGAGTCCAGTGAGTTCCAACCAGGGCACTCTAGGAATTTGCACTAACTAAAGGCTGGGTGTCAGAGGGACACCAGGTAGATGGTTAATGTCAGAAATCTTTTGTGACCAACTGAGTGAGAATAACAGAGTTGGAAGGGACCTTGGAGGTCTTCTAGTCCAACCCTCTTCTAGTTTGGCATCCGTGTGTAATGTCGCATTCATTTTTCCTTTTCTTTTCTCCCATATTCCTTCCGTGGCACAGGCTGGACAATACACCTCGATCTTTGTGGACAACAGCGCTGGGGCCCCCGTTACCATTCAGAACGGATCTGACTTCATGGGCATGTTTGTGGGAGTCTAACTCCCAAGACCATCTGCCACGGAGAACGGAGGGTGGGGTGGGGTGGGGAGAAAACGCCTCTGGCCATCGCATGGAGAAGCTTGAACTCTGAACCCCGCCTGCTCAAAGGACCCACCTTCTCTTCGCCATTAGCCAAATTCTGCAGCCGAATGAAGCAAATGTCTTTCCCCACCCACCCACCCACCCAAGGAGGCCTAGCAACAATCCAAGAGAGAGAGGATAGACTTCAACGTGGAATCCAAAACCCAGATATAATTTTCCTTCCGTTGGCAGATTCAGATTTTTCCATCTGAGATCCAAGAAAATCTCTGATCCCAATAAAGGGGGGCGGGGGGGCTGAGAATATGCTGGGCATCAGAGCTTATTGGTAGAACCAATGTTTCTCCCATATATTCAGGAAGGCAAAACACTAGGAAATCAAGTGCCCCCTGTGCTTTTAGTATTATTTTGGTCTCAAGGTACCTGCAATGAGGGTTCATCTAGAAAGGTATTCATTCCCCCCGTCTACAGAAGAAGACAAAATACATTGGAGAAAGTGTAGGACGTGTCTGGAGTCTGGATCCTTTCTGGATTTGAAAGCTAAATCCTGCCGACCCGGTGTGGGAGACCTCTAGGAATCTGGTTGTCCAAAAAAAGAATCTCAGAAGGCGACAATGGCAAACCATCCTAGTGTTGGTCTTGGAAAATGCTGATGGCCACAAATCATGGTTTTGGGCACTACTACCCCAGCTCAAAATAGATTTGGTTTTTAATAGATTGGTTTATCTCCCAGATCGGTGGGGTCAGAAAAGATCTGCCTGGTCTTTGAAAAGCTGCTGCCAGTTCACGTGGACAAGCTGATGGACTAACACGCAACTAACACGTTTCTTACGTTCTCCGTCTTGTGTTTTGAAGTGGCCAACCCAGATGATTGTGGGAAATGCATCAGTAGGGCAGCCCAAACTCACTCCCTTTTCCGATCCTGAGTATCGTGCGATACGCTGAGAATGGCCCCAGAGTTCTTTCTCTGTCCCAATTCAAAGCAGGACATTTTTTAGATCCTCTTCTCGTTAGTTTGAAGATTTGGGACCCTTTTTAGATTTATTGTACTATTTAAAAAGTGCTTGCAACCTAAAGCCAATTTATGCCTGGGCGAAAAATTCTTCTTGTAAGTCATTTTATTTCGGAGTGGCTGATTTGATCTTGAGTCTGCAGGGCCCTCCATAAACATCTTGGAAAGGAAGATGGTGCACTTCGATTGCAGAAAGACACAGTTTTAATTCTCAGGTCCCTGGAAAGGGCTGGTGGGGCTTCCTACCAGGGGTGAAATGCTACCAGTTTGGACCGGTTCGGGGGAACCGGTTGTAATAAAAGCTACCGGTTCAGGGTGAACTGACAGTAAAAAAATGCTACTGATTTGTCCGAACTGCTATTTCCAACGATTAGCTGTGCCGCGCAATTTATAATAGCTAGAAAGCGGGAAATTCTGCTTTCTAGCGAATCTAAATCGCGCGGCACAGTCGTTCCCTTGCCTCGCTGTTCTACTTACCTTCTTAAGCCTCTTTTTTCTGTATGAAAGGCGGAAACCTCAGAGGATTTCACCGCTGCTTCCTACCTGAAATTCTGGGAGAGCAATTGAAGTGGCTCAGGAAAATGCAGCACCCTACGTTTCTCCTCAAAGGAAGCCCTGGGATATAACGATTGAAATAATTATACTGACCAAATCTAACCTGAAAATTTGGATTCTGAGTTAGGGCTAGGAGACAAGGCCGTGTTAATTGAAAAGGACATGTCCACGCTGGCATCGTTTAAGTTTCTCTCTTCTCACATGTCATTTGTGTCACACTCTTGATATCCGCTTCCGAGCTCAGTTTCAAGAAACGATGCCGGCGGTTTTTCAGAGTTTTCTACCATGCCTGGGTATCTGCTTTTAAACGGGTCCTCCTTAATTGTTATTAGAATGGAAAGAAGTGTATATTATTTAAACTCTTTATGCTTGACCCTAAGATCCCAGCCCTTAATGTCGGAAGGTCGTGCAAAGCCAGACCAGAGCGAAGCTTCGACATGAACTGAACTGATTTCTGTTGAGACAGAACTGCTGGCTTTGTTGAGATCATTGCAAGTGAAGTGGGAGGATAAGCGTGATTCTCTGCCTCGCACATACACCAAGAGATGGTCACACATATGTACATGAGAACTGCAGGAGCGAATAATCCAGTCCCATCTTTGGAGACGGCTGAAATCAAGTATACAACCTTGGATTGTTGGAAAGTGACAATAATCCGACTTGGGACGGTGCTGAAGAAGGCGGAAGCGACCCCATTCAGACTTTCGTGGGATTTCAATGGGGAAGAAACAAAAACGCTGTGTGAAATAAGGGGCTGCCCCTTTCCCTGTCCGTGACGCCTTCATTTATCCGTCACAGTTTGTGACTTTGCCTCGTTGTGTCCACCTGTGACGGCCCCCAACAGCAGGTCAAGGGTGAAATGGTGGGATTGACTTCTGCTCACTCTGAAGAGCTGAATATCGGCAGTCAGTGAATTCCCACTGGCAGCCGAAGAGTTGTGGCGAGCCTGGTTTCTCTATTTCTAAAACTTCAGAAAGGCCCAGATCTAGAGAAACTCCCCTTTTGCAGGTGTGAATAATAATTTGCCCGATTTGGAACCGATTTGATAGTATGGCTACTTTCTGGGAGAAATTATACACCGATGGGAAGTCCTTCAAGCCTCCAATCTGAGTTAGGGAGCTTGGTATATGTTCCTTTTCCTTTTCTTTGGGGCTGGACATCTTGAGAAACACACAACGATGTCAGGCTACAGACGAAATTGTAGAAAGAATTGCTATAAGGACAGTAGTGAGTTTCACTTACTTCCGCTTCCGTTTGGAACTGTGAGCGCACGCCCGCGCTCCCTTCATTCACGCATGACGCTTCTGCACATGCGCAGAACCTTCTCTATATGCGCAGAGCGTCCGTGATGACGTCCCATCGCCGCCGCTACCGGTAGTAATCCACCACTACATATAGTGTTTTCCCGAAAATAAGACCCTGTCTTATATTTTTTGAACCCTGAAATAAGCACTTGGCCTTATTGCCATGAGCTCAAAAGCCCGATGGAACTTATTATCGGGGGTGTCTTATTTTGGGGGAAACAGGGTAAGGATAAATGTGACAGAAGACTGCCACTAGGGGCAGTAGTCCCAATTCTTTTCCTATGTTTAGTCCTTCCCTAGATGATTAGAAAAAATTGACCTTTTCCTGCTGGCTGGGTGACACTTTTTATTTTATTTTATTTTGAGACTGAAGAAGATGTCAAAAAATTGGAGGGGGGGGGGAAACCATTTCAAAGCAAGTGCAACCATTATAGCAAAATGTCTTGGCTTTTCTTTTACTGTCTTATGTTTTAATAAGATACATAAATAAATCTGTATATTTAGCCGCATTGTATACACTGTAGTCTCTCCCTTCCCCTCTCTCCCAGCCAGGGTGAGTCTAGAAAGTTGTAAACAGATCACAGCACACCGGATTGGTTGCCAAGTGGTCTGGCATGATACAAGCTGGCTGGCAAAGTACATGTTGACTTTAACGTAAGGATGAAAGGCTGCAAGGAATAGCATTGTGCTGCTTTAAGGGAAGCTGGAAGCTCTGCTTAGGAGACAGGATCCTGGCTAGCTTTCCACGTCACTTCTGAACCCTAGAGATCATTTTTGAGATTCAAACTGTGTCCACCCTAAGCTGCCTCTTGCGCGTGGCTCTTCCATCATTTGAATTGACACGGTAGCAGTGTCAAGTGTTCCTTCTCCGGTGATTCTCCTATGACTTTTCTCCTTGGTTGACATGCCCCCAGCCATTCACCCTGGGCAATGGGCCACGGTCCCTCTGTCCCACGCACTTCAGCACAGCCGATTCGCAGAAGGAGGGTTGGTCCTGGGTTTTTCTCCACCAATCGCCTGAGGAGGAACGCTGGCAGAGAAGGAGGTGAGGTCAAGGGTAGGAGACGAAAAGTCCTAGACCAGTGATGGTCAACCTTTTTGCCATCGCGTGCCAAAAGCAGGGGGAGCGTGGGGGGGTCGCACACGCATGTGCCCACACCCATAATTCTATGCCCCCCATCCCCGTGCATGCATATGCGACCCCCACTCGCTCCCCCTGCTTTTGGCACATGGTGGGCCCGGTAGGCCCGTTTTTCGCTCTTCCAAGGCTCCAGAGCCTTTCTAGGAGTCTGGGGAGGGCAAAAAAGGCCTTCCCCACCCCCATGGACGCCCTCCGGAGACCGGAAACAGCCTGTTTCCCAACTTCCGGTGGGCCCAGAAGACCCGAAAATTAGCTGTCCAGCGTGGACATGTGCACTGGAGTTGAGCTCACGTGCCCACCGATATGGCTCCGGGTGCCACCTGTGGCACGCGTGCCATAGGTTCGCCATCACGGTCCTAGACCCTAAGGGGCTGCCACAAAGAAGAGGGGGTCAGCCTATTCTCCAAAGCAGGACAAGAAGCAACAGATGGAAACTAATCAAGGAGAGAAGCAACCTAGAACTAAGGAGGAATTTTCCTGACAGTGAAAACAATTAATCCATGGAAGGAACAACTTGCCTCCAGAAGTTGTGAATGCTCCAACACTGGAAGTTTTTAAGAAGAGGTTGGATAACCATTTGTCTGAAGCGGTGTAGGGTTTCCTGCCTAAGCTGGGGGTTGGACTAGAAGACCTCCAAGCTCCCTTCCAACTCTTGTTATTCTATATATTCTATATAAATAAAGAAGCACTAATACTGTACAGCTGACCTATTTAAAAAGTTCTGAAAGAAAATCGAGGCAGCCTGTTCTCCGTCTCAAAGAGGAAGCCTTGCTCCAAAATTGCCCCGTGCCCTTTCCATCGCCTGACTGCCCCTCTTCCCCCTTCATCGTTTGCTAATGCCACCAACCCATCTGATACTCTGACAGCTCAGCGGCTCTGCTCTCGTGTTTTCCCTGGCAGAGTTTTCGACAGGTTACGTCGTTTTTTTTTAAAACCCTCTTCAGATTTCAGGGGGGGGGAGGTTGTAAATGATTTTGATGCCACGTTCCAGACTGACTCCATGGGTATTTATGTTGGATTAGCGGCGGCTTTCTGCCTTCCCTCACCAGAGCAAAAAAAAGAGAGATGAAAATCAGCGGGTATATAAACTTCTTCTGAGTGGCAGGGAGTTTAACCCTTCCTACAAAACCCTTCCCCAGTCTTATTAATAGTTTGCAGGGAGCAAGTTAGAAGTACTGATCCAAGATAAAACCAGGTATCCCTTTGAAGAACTGAGCAACCCCTAATTTAAGGGCACACAACTCACACATTTGTGTGCTGGGTGATGGAGAAACTGGAGTCGCGATCTTCACAATCAAGGAAACACTCCAGATTTTTGGGATCCTTTAAGCCAGATGCTTGCAGTGGCTCTCCTCACCAACTGTTTCTGTTTAGCTCAGTTCTCTGGACAATTTCCTCCCAAAGAAATTAATCTCCCCTAATTGCCAATATCCCCCCCGTCCCCCCAGCAGTGATGAAATCCAATTTTTTTTACTACCGGTTCTGTGGGGGTGGCTTGGTGGGCGTGGCAGGATACTGCAAAATCTCCATTTCTACCCCTCTCCACTGGCATGCAGTGCCTTTTCTGTGGGCATATGAGCCATCACTCCAGTTCAGCTCTACCGCACATGCGTGCGCACCTCCCGCCAGCCAGCTAGTAAATTGTTTTACTATCGGTTCTGTGGGCATGGCTTCCAGATGTGACGGGATTATATATATCCCAAATTTTCAGCCAGCACTGGGCACACAGGCTAAGTTGCATCTGGTTATAGGATCCTGGTTTGACATTATACTCCAAATGGATTACTTTTTTTCCCCCCAACGAGTGTAGTCTTTTTTTTCTGCTTTCACACAGCAGTCTTCCCTTCTTTCACACCTGCTCATCCTTTCAGCCCACCTCCTTATCTGAACTTCCGCTTGTTTTGGTTGGCTATTTTGTTGGTTAGCTTCTGCTAAATTGGGGATGACGCTGGATCGAAGTGACTTGAGTTGGGTGAGAAACAAGCGTGAGATGGAAGAACCTCTTCCATATACAAAAAATATACAAAAGTATGAAGGCTATTGCTTAATGCACTGTAGGCTGCCCTGAGTCTCCGGAGAAGGGCGGCATATAAATCAAATTAAAAAAAAAAACCTTCAGGGTTTCAAAATATCCACATTCTAGGTTGAAATCTAAGGAGGTATTTATATTGTGGGTGAACAGAATTGGTTCTGGGTATCATTCGTATTAACCCAATTCACAATAACCATATTGGTAATCTCTATCACATTTCTCAAATTTAAGTGAGCCTCGTTATATTGTTCAAACATACATACTCAAAAAAAAAAATGGCTTACCCCTCATCTTTATCTCTACCTTCATCTATATCTTTCTTGCTCTATCTAAATATTTCTCTATTGTATACGAACGAATTTAACTTAAGTTTCATTTATATCGATCCAATTCACGCTAACGTTTATCCAGTTTATATGATCCTCATGATATTATTTATACCTCTCCTCTTTAGTTCTTCAGTTCTGATCCATTTTTTTTCATATGAATCCAATTCACAACAGCATGAACAGATTTAACTAGATAGCATCCATGTTGATTCAATTCAGATTCACATTATTAATTATCTCTACCCCATTAATCAGATTTATATAATTCTGCTACGTTGTTTAAATATACCTAACATCTATAAACTTCTAATCTATTGTTTTTATTCATTCGATAAGCAATTTGTTTTAATATTTTCCCTATCTAATTTTCTTTCTGCCTCTCTAGCTTATAATAGGCTATTTTAATATTTAAAGGGCGATTTTTTTTTACCCATCATCTCTTCTCTTTTTTAGCGCTTCAATTCTTATCCATTTTTTCAGTTCGGAGAATCTACTGCAGCTCAATTCCAACCACCTTTGTTTTGGTTGTGAGGATGTAGCCTTCCGCTTACAATTGAGTCATTCCTGGGGACCATGTGTTCTAACATGTCACTGGAAGGAAGGAATGCCTTTTTTAAAAAAAAACAAAAAACAACACAGTTTTTTGGGAGGAACAAGAAATAAGGCCATGTATGTGTGTGTAAGTAGAGTGTAAGCAAGAACACACCAAATGCCTCGAAGCGATAGCGTGTCATAAATGTTATGTAGGGAGGCAAAGACAGATCCTTTTAACAACATGTCAGCAGTGTTGCTAATTTAGAAGGCAAATAATTCACTCAAGGCCTATTCCTCCTCTTCCCCCCCTCTCCATTCCCGCCCCCCCACCCCAATATTTTTCTATCTTTCCTCTCCTCCTCCTTCTTCACCTCCTGGTTCTCCTTCCAGGCAGATTAAAAATTCTGTTTGGAACTTGTCAAAAAAAAAAAAAAAAAAAAAAAAAAACAGGACAGAAAAATAAATGCAGCCGAGTCCCAAATGGAAATTTGAGCTTTATGATCGCTCTTCTCTGCCATTTTTCTAGAGTCTCAACACCTTTTTTTATAGCGTGGTGATTAAACAGTGGCTAGAGAGATAAAATCTGACTCTCGGTCTAGAGAGGTTAAGAGCTAGAAGAGAATTCATCACAGCTGCATTGCAAGAGGATCAAAAGACTGAGGAGCATGGGATATGTAGTGGTCTTTCCACGCCTCCGAGAACAGAGAAAAACAAATCGGATCCAGATCGTAGCTGCCCCGTAACCATACGGTACTTGCATTCTCTTTGACTCTCGTGGTCTTCGCGCGTAACAAACGTATCAAGATCCGCCAGTGTTGGGCTTGAGCCCTTGCGGCATCGTATTGCAGAAGGACTCCCTGCAAAGGAAGTCACCGGAGGTGGAAAGCAAACAAAGATGCAGTTATAAGATTGCGTTGAAAAATGATATACCAGCTGAGTGGTGTTGCTCAACTTTTCCCGTAGGGCTGGTTCATCTCAGTTCACCCTTCCCAAAACGATCCCGCCTTGCCAGCGGTATACTCTACTTGCGGTGATAGAGACCACGTTTGACACCGTCAGAAAGAGAGTCACATCCAAGAAACAGACATAGATAGATACAAAGATTTAAGAGAGGAATTTGGGAGGCAAGTCACACACAAAAAAAAAAGCGTAGCAATTAAAATATCGAAGCGGGCAAGAGACGATGGATAGATGATTTTCTTTTTTTATTGTTGTTTTGATTTGCTTTTCCTTTTTCCTCTCTTTCTTTTAAAGCACAGCAATTAAAGTATTGAAGCGGGCAAGTGATGATGGATGGATGATTTCTCGTTTTTGTTGTTGTTCTGAATTGTTTTTCCTTTTTTCTCTCTCTCTTTTCCTTTTTTTTTTTTTTTGATAGGTGACACGATTAGAAATTAGATAGGAAAGAAAGAAAAAATCTTTTAATAAAAGGTGAAAGGGTTAAAAGTTAGAATAAGTGATAGAAATAAGAGAAGGGGGAATATCAGTGTATACATTTTTAGATCATAAAATGAAAGTAATAACAAGAGAATACGCAGGATAATCGAACCATGCTAGACTGTAACCTAATATAAATGTGTATTATTATTAGAAATATATAGGCTGATTGAATATAATAATTATGATTAACCTGATTAGTTTTATTTGTATTTACCAGACTGGATCTAATTATCTAAAAGTCATTACTTCTGAAGAAAAAACAAATTATTTGGGGGGGGAGGGAATTTAGGGGATCGCTTGAAGCAGGCTTGTACTTTTGAAAAAAGGGGAAATCGGAAAACGAGAGGGAAAGAAGAGGAGAAAACTAATCTAAATTCATATCGTCGGTTCCAAATTTGGAGCGGGAGGGTGAAAAATCCACTAAGGCCAGCGTAATTGGGTCCAAGCCCTTGGCTGGAAATCCAGAAGCTGGATGGATTTATGGCTTTGTGGGTGAAATTAATGAGCTCCCAATAGCCCAGCTCCTAAGTGTGTTCTCTAACCAATTTTGCTTCGCTTGGAGTCACACGATGGAGACCGACATCTTAGGTTTCACGAGGCTCCCCTGTGTCCTACTGGCTTGGCAAAAGGATGTATTTTTTGTGTGTGTGTGTGTTAGAGAATGCGGCTAAAAGCTCCATTCTTTCGCAGGGCACTGTCTGACTTCGCGGTCATTTCCACTGCCCTGCGTTGCAACCGCTGAGCGTGACGCGGCGCTCGAGGGCAGGATCCCAACTACGGGGCTGCCAAAACACCTGGCCATGTGGTGAGAGAGACCATCTCTAACGTGCCCATCCCAGTGCAAGTTAAATCGGGGTCAAAGCCGAGGGGGCTGCGGACTTCACGGTTGGCCTCTGAGCCAGAAGTGGTATTCAGCCGGTTCGGATCGGTTCGCCTGAACCGATAGCGGGAATCGTGGGTGGCCCTGCCCACCTACCCCGGCTCTATGCCATCTTATTTAGGCATGTTTTTGAGGCCGGGTGCGTGCGAAGCACATGTGTGGAAGGCCGGGCACATGCATTGATGGGCACTCACATTTCCGAACCGGTAGGGAAAATCAGTGAACACTACCCCTGCTTTGAGCCATTACCAGTGTCTGGTGGCAGGGATCTTTCCAGAATGAAGCTTGCTTGGGAAAAGCGTCCGATGAATTCCTAAAGAAGAAGATAAATGGTTTTTGGTCAGATGAGCTTCTTCGGCTTTCGTAACAAAAAAACAAAACAAAACAGTGAGGTTTAGAGTCATTCGGAAAGGGGGACATTTTTGCCGAGTTGTTTAGGATTCTGTACTCCAAAAGCAGCTTTGAACCATAATTCATTGCTTTGATTTTTTTTTTTTTTTTTAGGAGACTCCCATTGGCGGGCATGTCCAGTGGGTTAGACTTTTGTTGAGAAGCAGGATTTATCTTTTTTTGCTCTTTTTATCTTTTTCCTCTGCTGTTCCCAAGAGCCGTTATGGTATCCTTACATCTCCCTGTTCCAGCTTCTACTACTCCATAATGAAATGACAGAACATGGGCTCGCACACAGGGGTGAAATCCAGCAGGTTCTGACAGGTTCTGGAGAACCGGTAGTGCAAATTTTGAGAGTTCAGAGTACCGGCAAATACCACCTTTGGCTGGCTCCAGAGGGCGGTGGGAATGGGGATTTTGCAAGATCCTTACCCCAGGAGTGGGGAAGGAATGGGGATTTTGCAAGACCCTTCCCCCAGGAGTGGAGTGGGAATGGGGATTTTGCAAGACCCTTCCCCCAGGAGTGGGGAGGGAATGGGGATTTTGCAGTACCCTTCCCCTGGAGTGGGGAGGGAATGGGGATTTTGCAGTAACCTTCCCCTGGAGTGGGGAGGGAATAGGGATTTTGCAGTATCCTTCCCCTAGAGCGGGGAGGGAATGGGGATTTTGCAGTATCCTTCCCCTGGAGTGGGGAGGGAATGGGGATTTTGCAGTATCCTTCCCTGGAGTGGGGAGGGAATGGGGATTTTGCAGTATCCTTCCCCTGGAGTGGAGTGGGAATGGGGATTTTGCAAGATCCTTCCCCCTGGAGTGGGGAGGGAATGGGGATTTGGCAGTATCCTTCCCCTGCCATGCCCATCAAGCCACGCCCACAGAACCGGTAGTAAAAAAAAATTGGATTTCACCACTGGCTTGGCCATATGCTGCATGGACACAGATCTGGGTGTGCAGGTGTCTCCAGAGCAAACTGGGATCGATCGGTAAGTCTCTGCTCCAGATGCAGGCCAACACTCAACAGCAGACTCTGCTCGAGTAAGAATCATATCTGGATGCCGTTCGTTGTAACTTTTGGAATGAAATTGTCAGCCTTGCAAGGTAGGCCTGAGCAGGAGCACCCCCAGAAGTTGCTCTATTCTATTCCACCCTCAATGGGGTTGCCTGGCCAGTCCATTGAAATAATTGGGGGTGGGCAGATGCCTTAAGGCAGGGGTGCCCAACCCCCAGTTTGTAGACTGGCACCTGTCTGTGGCATGCCAGCAACCGGGCCACGCAAACAAGTGAAATCCTATCCGGGGGGGATGCAGGCAGCAGACAAAACCACGTCCACCAGTCTGTGGAAAAACCTCAACAGAACCAGTCCCTGGTTTTGGGACCATGCTTGTCTCGTAAGGAATCAAGAGGCGAGATCTTTTCTGCCTCGCACTTTTCCCAATTTCTGTCCCCTCCCTCGCAAAGCCCGTCTTTGCTTCAGGTTTCCAAGACCCAACGAGACCCCTCCACGCCGCGGTGGCGAGCGACTCCCCAGCTCAGACTGCAAATCTTTCAAAAGGATTAGGGTTTAAACTTCAAATAGAAGAATGTAAATGTGTCTGGCTCCACAGTGGCTGGAAACTTCTCGCCGGAGCCAAAGTTGGTCCATACTTGGCGAAGACGAGCTGTTCGTCTGCCTACCCCAATTGCATTCCAGTTCCCAGAGCTGGAAAATGTTGAAGATGGGGATGTGCTTCGCCCGCGGATGTCGTACAACAGATCCACGGGCGGGTTGCAGAAAAACAGGGAGCAAATTGGGGGGTTCGGGAGATCAGGCCCGAAGCAGATTGATGGCTGTGTTAACAAGCTAACACTGCAAGTCAGGCCACTGGGGATTTAGAAGATGGGGACAGGGCCAGAGTGATAGCGTGGCTCCCTAGAGATGAGGATTTAAAAGGCCTTTTGCTAACTTTCCCCAAGTGTTGAAAGCTTCATTTCCTCGGGGCCCTTCCTGACTGCCCTTGTCAGCCTTCCGGCTCAATAGGGACCCTGTTGTATCTCTCCAAATCAGTGGTGGCATTCAGCCGGTTCGATCCGGTTTGGATGAAACGGCTCCACCCACCCGCCCGGACGTAATCACGTTCCATTCAACCACATTTTTTGATGCTTTGTGCGTATGCACAAAGATGTGGAGACTCTAGAAAGAGTGCAGAGAAGAGCAACTAAGATGATTAGGGGTCTGGAGGCTAAAACATATAAAGAATGATTGCAGGAACTGGGTATGTCTACTTTGATGAAAAGAAGGACTAGGAGAAAGATGATAGCAGTCTTCCAATATCTCAGGGGCTGCCCCAAAGAAGAGGGAGCCAAGCTATTCTCCAAAGCACCTGAGGGCAGGACAAGAAGCAACAGGTGGAAACTGATCAAGGAGAGAAGCAATTTAGAACTAAGGAGGAATTTCCTGACAGTTAGGACAATTAATCGGTGGAACCACTTGCCTCCAGAAGTTGTGAATGCTCCAACACTGGAAGTTTTTAAGAAGATGTTGGATAACCATTTGTCTGTAGTGGTGTAAGGTTTCCTGCCTAAGCAGGGGGTTGGACTAGAAGACCTCCAAGGTCCCTTCCTTCTATTCTATTCTATTCTATTCTATTCTATTCTATTCTATTCTATTCATTTCCAATTCCAATTATTCTATTCTATTCTATTCTATTCTATTCTATTCTATTCTATTCTATTCTATTCTATTCCATTCTATTCTATTTCCAATTCCAATTATTCTATTCTATTCTATTCTATTCTATTCTATTCTATTCTATTCTATTTGATGCTGGGGGAAAGATCTCGTTACATACGCTTTTCAGAAGAGGGAACACTGATGTGTTTGTCCCCGCTGTTCACAAGGGATCAAGCTTCTGTTTGAATTGATCAATGAGTCTGTAAAGTTTGGGGCCACTGTGAAGAACTCTCAACTCTCTCGTAACTGCAAACCCTCCTGGACAGGATTCTAGCTGGAGCTGTGTACCCAGAACAAGCGTCTTGAAATTGTCTGCTTCTCAAGTTTTTGAAGGGGTCCACACTTGCCAGCATGGAAGGGGTGAAGCTCCATACAGCTTTCCCCCATCCCCACCACACACCTACACCTACACCCACACCCACGCATGCATGAATCCAACATCTGCATGCAAGCCAGCTCCAAATTGTAGACGTTTAGGTCAGGCTGGACAGCTTTACGAGAGGCTGTACAGAAACCGACGGAGACAGAGGCTTTGCAAAAGTAACCAGCTAGGCTCTCTGCCAACCTCCGCTTTTGGGAGATTCTGGCTGGACGATGCTACCTGGACCGTTCCAGCTAAACGCAATTTCTTTCTCTCTCTCTCTCTCTCTCTCTCTCTCTCTCTCTCTCTCTCTCTTTTTTTTGCTGCAATGAATCAATTACAAATAATACTGTGTGTATCCTTGTGGCAAACCGAGTTTCGGGGTCACTGTGATTTTGAAATCGAGGCAAGAAAAAGAAAGAGAGATCCATCTCATCCAGCTTCCTGTTTCCCACCAGAGCCAGCCAGTTTCTTTTAGAAAGCTGGCAAGCTGGGTTTCCTTCTCCCCACCCGAAAGTTTTTCCCTTGACATCTGAGAGAGATTTACAGAGGAACAGAGTTGGAAGGGACCTTGGAGATCATCTAGTCCTACCCTCCCCTCCCGCCCAAGCAGGAGACCCCTACACCATTTCTGATAGATGGCAGTCCAGTCTCTTCTTGAAAGCTTCCAATGATGAAGCTCCCACAGCTTCCGGAGGCAACTTCTGTTCCATGGGTTGATTCCTCTCACTTTCATGAAATTTCTCCTTATTTTCAGGTTGAATCTCTCCTTGGTCAGTTTCCATCCATTATTCCTTGTCTGGCCTTCAGGTGCCTTGGAAAATAGCTTGACCCCCTTCCTCCTCTCTGTGGCAGCCCCTCGAATATTGGAATACTGTTATCATGTCTCCCCTAATCCTTCTTCTCATTAAACTAGACATACCCAGTTCCTGCAACAGTCCTTCTCTTCATTAGATGCTGAGCTTGTCGATCGAAAGGTCGGCAGTTCAGCGGTTCGAATCCCTAGTGCCGCGTAACGGGGTGAGCTCCCGTGACTTGTCCCAGCTTCTGCCAACTTAGCAGTTCGAAAGAACGTAAAAAAATGCAAGTAGAAAAAATAGGGACCACCTTTGGTGGGAAGGTAATGGCGTTCCGGGCGCCTTTGGTGTTGAGTCATGCCGGCCACATGACCACGGAGACGTCTTCGGACAGCGCTGGCTCTTTGGCTTTGAAATGGAGATGAGCACCGCCCCCTAGAGTCGGGAACAACTAGCACATACGTGCAAGGGAAACCTTTACCTTTATATTATGTGTGTGTGTGTGTGTGTGTGTGTATGTATGTATGTATGTATGTATATATATATGTATGTATGTATGTATGTATGTGTATATATATATATATATATATATATATATTGCTCCTAGAAGCACGAAGCCGAAAACACCAGCCTAAAGATGACGAATGAGACTTCGTTGAAACGTTGCCAAGACATCTCCAATTTTACACGGGAGAAAACCCTAATAACCAAAGACCTACATATATATAATCTAAATCAAATTTCTTCAGTGTTGTTTTTCCTTCTACCTTTAAGTCCGATTCTCTCAAATCTTTTAGGAAGAAAATGAACCCTACCAAAACATACTTGCAGCTGAAAATGCAAGGATGGCTCAATTAGCATTGGCAGACTTCCCTGCTGCCCAAGGCTTCCCCGTTCTTCAGCCATTCAGTCTCCTTTTCAATGAGAGAAAGGGATTGGCAACATCAGCTTCCAGCTCCCGAGGAGAAGCTGTCCACGGTGTGATTAGGCTGATAAAACTCGGAGAACCTCAAAGAGAGAGGCATTGTAATTGCAGAGGTGCCAAGCCTCAGTAGCATCTCCCAACCTTGGATATTCGACAATTGACCTTCTTTGCATCTCCAAGGATCTTTTGCCAAGCCATCTTGTTCACAGTAACCTCTGATATCACTAATTTCCCAGGAAAGCCGAGAGCAGAATGTTTTTTTGTGTTTCTTCAACCTGGCGCCCATGTTGTGGCTTTGAAACTGATTCAGTTCCTGGGTTGGACCAAAAAAAAAACAGGCAATGTGGGCAGCGGTGGGTTTCACATTTTGTTGCTACCAGTTCGTCGCGCGCACCTTCCGCACACGCGCCCAGCCTTCCATGCATGTGCTTTGCTGTCACGCGCGTCTTCTGTGCATGCGCCCAGCCTCAAAACCGTGCCTAAATAGGACAGAATAGAGCCGGGGCAGGCCCGCCCACGATCTCCGCTACCGGTTCACCTGAATCAGTACGAACCGGCTGAATACCACCTCTGAATGTGGGACATCACTCAGGGGTGGGATTCACAAATTTTTACTACTGGTTCTGTGGGTGTGGCTTGGTGGGCGTGGCAGTGGAAGGATACTGCAAAATCTCCATTCCCACACCACTCCAGGGGAAGGATATTGCAAAATCTCCATTCCCACCCCACTCCAGGGGAAGGTTACTGCCAAATTCCCATTTCCTCCCGATCAGCTGGGACTCGGGAGGCAGAGAATAGATGGGGGCACGGCCAGTCAGAGGTGGTGTTTACCGGTTCTCCGAACTACTCAAAATTTCCGCTACCGGTTCTCCAGAACCGGTCAGAAACCCACCTCTGATTCCACTGCTTGAACAGTTGCAACTCCCTAAGAAGTACATAGCAAAGGATGTTGGGAAAGGTACTTTGGCAACATCTGGAATATCGTCTGGTTTGGGATGAAGCTTAGAGGAATGGAGGGTGCCAGGGATAGCTGGTGAAGGTCTTCAAAGGAAGGAGAAGCGTGCGTGATTCGAAGAGTTTCTCTCATGAATGGAGTCTGCAAAGACTGCCTTTCTAGGTCAAATAGTCAATTTGCTCTCCAGCGCAGACTTTTTCTTGCTCCGTAGCTCAGTCTGGGTTTCTACAGGCCCCCCTGATTTTCCCCCATCCCTCTCCTTTTACTGCCATGTGTCTGAGATCAATGGCGAAAGGAGAACCAAGCCTTTAAAACGGAGCAGCTCCCCCTTCCTCAAAGCCGACAGCAAATCCACATTAAACAGGATTAAGAGTGTGTTGAGAATGGTGTCATACTTGGCTCCCTCCCAAGAATCTTGGCTCCCCGAGTGTTGAAGTCAAGCTGCCCGTTTTTTGGTTTTTTTTTAAAATGATAGCCTGGAATTTTGATATATTTTCTTTGTAAAATAAACACATCGTCTTGCGCACGGCCTTCGTTTCATCTAGGCCAAGATCATCACGTCGAGCGTTTTGGGGGAAGAGAGTGAGTTACAACGCCGGAGGAATATCCTTGGGCTTGGATTACAGAAATGGCAGCCTGGTCTGAGTTTCCTAATTTTTAAATCCAGAGCCTTCATAAAGGCGGCATTACGGACTTACCTTGGATCAGATCAAAGGCCGCTGTAAGTCCATGCTGTTTCCCATAATTGCCAACCAACGGCTTCCATTGACTAAGTCCTAAATTGCTCTTACAGCTGTTATAAATGACGAGTCTATTGAGCTGCAAATAAAAACTGCCAAACTGCCAGGATCCTATATCCAAGAAGCACCTGACGCTCTTAGGAACGTCTGATCCCTGCTACCTGGTGTGTCTATGGAGATTTTCAGTCATCCAGGTCATAATTGTCCCAAAGGTGCTTTCTGGGTTTTTTCTTTTTCTTTTGAAGAATGTTTCTTCAAAAGTGGTACCTATTAATCTATTCACATTTGCATGCTTTCGAACTGATGGGTGGGCAGGAACTGGGGCGAAGACATCGTGTGGCGCATGGACAGCTCTCAAACCTGGGCTGCCGGCTTTTCAGCTGACAAGCCCAGCGTCTTAACCACTGAGCCACTGTGCTGCCTTTTAGTGGTTTGGGGAGAGGGCCTGAATTCTGAAGCCATCGTGACATGTTGGAAGGAAAAGTAATTCAAAGACACGCGTCATGATTTCTTGGGAAATTACCAGATGCGGGTGGCTCAGTGGCTAAGATGATGAGCTTGTCGATTGAAAGGTCGGCAGTTCAGCGGTTCGAATCCCTAGTGCCGCGTAACGGGGCGAGCTCCCGTGACTTGTCCCAGCTTCTGCCAACCTAGCAGTTCGAAAGCACATAAAAAATGCAAGTAGAAAAATAGGGACCACCTTTGGTGGGAAGGTAACAGCGTTCTGTGTGCCTTTGGCGTTGAGTCACGCCAGCCACATGACCACGGAGACGTCTTCGGACAGCGCTGGCTCTTCGGCTTTGAAACGGAGATGAGCACCGCCCCCTAGAGTTTGGTGATGACTAGCACGTATGCGCGAGGGGAACCTTTACCTTTTACTTATAAACAAGACTGTGATGTTGGATCTAGGACAGCTAAACATTCCAAAGTCCAACTGTGTGCAGGTTTCTTTTCTGAATCCAGATGAAGATTTAAATTAACCGAGTTCTATTTATTTGTTTTTTTTATTCACTAGGCATCTGAAGGTTATGCAAAAGTGCATGGATAAATATTAAGTGTCCTGGTCTAGATCCCACTGCTGACACTATGCTTTCTTGCTGCCATCAATCAAATCATCGCACAGTGTTTTTTGAAAGAAGCCATTCTAGAAGACTCTTCCTTCCAGAAAGGAAAAGCATCTTTTTCTTAAGAGTGTCATCTTCGGGGGAAGAGTGGCTGACATGAAAAATTTGCTGGGGGAAACCTGAGAAGAAACATCTCCCGTGCGTTATATACCCCATGGGAAGACCCTTCTCCGCCATCACTGCGCCCCAAACAGTAGCTTGCTACATGGAAAGCTGGCATCGGAAACACAGTACAGAGTGTGAAGACGAGGAGGGAGATACAGATGGGCAAACTCTCATCAAGGCCTTCACTATTCGGTTGCCAAGAACAGCGGCAGCAGTCTGACAAGCCGAGAGTGGTGTCTCTTGGCAAATGAGGTCCCCGTTGGGGTGCTGTTTGGAAACTGTCTTGGACATCTTGGCAAGAAAGAACGTAGACCGGACCCCCTGCTTCGGCTTCTTAACCTTGCTGCCAAGGCCCCCCTCGGGAACACAAGCGTGGCTGGCATTAGTAGTAGGTGGACATTTCCAAATGGGGAGCATTTTCGACCCAGAGAAGAGGACAAAATGCTGGCATTGCAAGTCTTCACTTCTTGTTCCCCCCCCCCCCCTGTGCATTAACAGTCCATTTCTAACCACACAAAATCCGCCCTAGCTAGCACAGATACTCTGGCAAAGATCTACTGGCTACGTTTGTCCCTCAAATACTAGGTTCATCCTGGTTTGCATTTTTGCGGCTCCCGGTTCTGTGCTGAACCCAGAATGACAGAGTTGGAAGAGGCCTCGGAGGTTTTCTAGTTCAATCTTTTGCTCAAGCAAAGGACTCTATACCAAGGGTGTGAAACTCAAGGCCCAGAGGCCAGATCACTGCGGTGCAGTGGTGGGTTTCAAAAATTTTTACTACTGGCTCTGTGGGTGTGGCTTGGTGGGCGTGGCAGGGGAAGGTTACTGCAAAATCCCCATTTCCTCCTGATCAGCTGGGACTTGGGAGGCAAAGAACAGATGGGGGCGAGGCCAGTCAGAATGTTTACTACCGGTTCTCCGAACTACTCAAAATTTCCGCTACTGGTTCTCCAGAACCGGTCAGAACCTGCTGAAATCCATCTCTGCTGCGTGCCTCTGCCAACGAAAATGGAGCTCACGAGGGTCGCGCACGGCCCCCCCCAACCCCGAGCTCTGTTTTCGCTGGCAGAGAATTGCAGGAGGCTGTTTTTGGTGGCAGAGCGCTCGGGCCACAACAGGTGACCCCTGACACAAGTGACGGCACGCTGGCCGTGGCCACCCCGGACCCCTGAGGTCAAACACAACCCTGATGTGGCCCTCAATGAAATTGAGTTTGCCATCCCTGCTCTATACCATTACAGACAAGGGTTTGTCTGATCTCTTCTTAAAAACCTCCAGTGATGGAGCACCCACAATTTCTGGAGGCAAGCCGTTCCACTGATTAATTGTTCTCACTGACAAGAAAGTTGTCCTTAATTCTAGTCCTTCTCTTCATTTCACTAGACCAGAGGGTCTGCAACCTTAAACACTCAAAGAGCCATTTGGACCCGTTTCCCACAGAAAAGAAAACACCGGGAGCCACAAAACCTGGGTGGGCGTGGCCAACTTGATGTCACTCACTTCCACAAATCACATTACCACCACCCCCTAGCCACACCTACCCAGCCGGTCATTAGGGTAGAGCACTGGTTGTTAAAAAGCACCGGGAACCACAAAACCCTTTTGACATCTCTCTCCCTCCCTCCCCTCTCTCTCTCTCTCTCCCCCTCTCTCTGTATCTCTCTATGTCTCTCTCTGTCTCCCCCTCTCTCTGTATCTCTCTATGTCTCTCTCTCTCTCTCCCGCTCTCTCTGTATCTCTCTGTCTCTCTCTCTCTCTCCCTCTCTCTCTGTATCTCTCTGTCTCTCTCTCTCTCCCCCTCTCTCTGTATCTCTCTGTCTCTCTCTCTCTCCCCCTCTCTCTGTATCTCTCTGTCTCTGCTCCGGCTGCTTCTCTATTCCCCGCTGTTGCCCTTACCTTCTCAGGCAAGGCGAGGAGTGACTGAGAGGAGAGGGTGAGAGATGGGATCACCCGACAGGGAGCCACCGCAGCGGGCCTAAAGAGCCGCATGTGGCTCTGGAGCCACAGGTTGCTGACACTTGCACTAGACAAATCCAGTTTCTGCAACTGTTCATTGTGTGTGTTTAACCTCCAGCCCTCTCTAATCGTCTTTGTTGCTCTTCTCTGCACACTTTCCAGAATTGCAATGTCTTTTTTTTTTGTATCATGGTGACCAAAACTGGACGCAGAATTCCAAATGTGGTCTTACCAAAGTAGCATTGTTTGTTTGGGATTCAACGCGTTGTACAGAATCCGAAAAAATGGGTCCGTTTTGGGAATCACTTTCCGCGTGTGGAATTTTTTCCCAACTCTACTCAAGAAATGAGTGCTTTCTTCCGGCATGGAAAGTCGGCGCTGAAACTCTATCTCTTTTGCTTCCACAGAAGCCTTTCAGACGGAGGTTTGGGCTCTCAAGACAGTTTCTTATTTATGAGAACTCGGATTGCACGGTTCTCGGTCCAGGCTGGGCTACAGTTGGCGACTGTTTTGCTTCGTTTACATTAAGATCACTTGAAAGTCTATAATAATACCGTGAGTTTATGTTGCGTTTTTCAATCACAACAATGCCTAGAGACTCGGTGGAGCCACGCTGCTCTTTGTAGACGAAGGGCGAAAGGCGAGAGATATTGCTGGGAGCCCACCAACTTCTCGGTTGATAACTCATCTGTTCATGCTTGAGAGGAAATTTGGATGGGTGACTTGCAAACCGGAGGGCTCATTAATCAGGCCTGTCAAGGAGAGCCGGCAGAGCAGTGCTCTGTCCCCATCTAAACCAAGTCTAGGCAGCCTTTCAGAGTTTTCTTTACGGACTGTACAGCCTTTGCCTAACTAACTCGATTCTCACATTGCTGGAGCTCAACCTGTGGGTTTACATAGTAACTTCAATGAGAAACAGGCTGGGTTTGTGTGAATGCAGCTGTAGGCTTCTTTTGTCAAATCAGAATTTCTTAGACGCCTGTGCGCAGAAGCTTGGTCTGTAGTCGTGTGACATAGCTAACCGAGTTATCCTCTCTTCCCATCAGCAGACGTCCATCTGTACACATATACATGATCCTTTCAGTTAAGCATCCCAGACATATTGAACAGAATAGAATAACAGAGTTGGAAGGACCTTAGAGGTCTTCTAGTCCAACCCCCATACCAGTGACGGCGAATCTTTTCGGCACCAAGTGCTAAAAAGGAACCACTTCGCTCATGTGCTTCTGGTGGGACCGGAGGTTGGCAAACGGGCCGTTTTCGGCCTCCGGAGGGCCTTCGAGGGGGTGGGGAAGGCTGTTTTTGCCCTCCCCAGACTCCTAGAAAGGCTCTAGAGGCTGAGGAGAGTGAAAAAGGGGCCTACCATGCCATTGCATGCCAGGAGTGTGGGGCCTGCACATTCATTTAAATATTTTCGGGGAGGGCTTATTTTCGGGGGGGGGCTTATTTTATTGCATGTGCTCAAAAGCCCGATTGGGCTTATTATCAGGGGATGTCTTATTTTAGGGGAAACAGGGTAGAACTCGGAAGTTCAGCTTTTCCAGAGCGCAGCCCCAATGAGCGCGCAATGTTATATTATATTATATCGCACCAGTGTGAACATGTTGCACACTGTGCTGGCCTTGCAAGTCTGTCGTACTAAATAGTTCTGGTGTTATGTTGCATTCAGGAGTCTGACAGCCCATGGATAGATGCTATTTTTCAGCCTGTTCGTCCGACTGGCTATGCTTCTGTATCTCCTGCCTGATGGTAGGAGAGTGAAGAAGTGCTGACCCGGGTGTGAATCATCCCTGTCCAGCGATGGGCAGCTTACAGCCATGTTTGTCTGCTCATCACAGGGGGAAGGGGGGAATGCAGAGAAACTACAATTGCTTTGTGTGCCACGATTGGTCAGAGACGTTGAAGGCAGGGGTGAAATGCTCCTGGATTGGACCGGATTGCCCGATCCGGTAGCGATGTTGGCCGGTAGCGATGCACGCACAGAATGTATTGCACATGCGCAGAAGGTCTGTGCACGGACATGACGAACGAGGCGTGTGCGCTTCTGAACCGTAAGGAAGGTGAGTAGATTTCATCCCTGGTTGAAGGCTGCAATCAAACTTTGGATAAGGCAAAAAATTATTTGCTGTTGAGATGGGTATGTTACGAACCCTGCCAGCCTGGACCTCCTGAACTAGCAGATGTGGGGAAATATTCCAGCGGAAATGTTAGGAAACACTTTGGAAAGGAAGAATGCAGTTTGACAAGGGAATGGATGACTGAAGAAGGCAGCGAGTTCCCCTTTATTGGGGTTCGTGTTTTTTTTTAAAAAAATTGAATCTCTACCCCTGAATGGGAGGTTGGGCCTGATGGCTTCAACAGCCGCTCTTGATGCCGTGAAGAAAATTTATCCCACCAACTCTGGCCAAGCAAGACTCGGGTCAATATTCAGACGGCTTCAAAAAAATGGACTTTTTTTGGGTGGGGGAGAGATTGAAGTCTTGCCACTTCCTTCCAATAACGCGCAGTTTGGCGCCAACCCTGTTCCCGCAGAGGAAGAAAACCCGCCAATTCCAGACATTGTTAAACTACACTTCCCAGCATCCCTGGGAAGAGGGATTTTTTTTTTATAAACTGAAGCAAGTACCGGCTCTTAAAGTTATGATCAGAAAGGTGAGGGGGGGAAAAAATAGGAATTTGAAAAGAAGGCTACTAGTTATCAGTTGAGCAAAGAGGAGGAAAATCTAAATGCTTTCATTCCTTCTACCCCAGCCTGATGGAACAATGGCAGCTTGAGGGGGTCCCCACGAATCTGCTGCCTAGAGATATTCATCTTGACACGTCTTTGCTCTGCTTAATGTCTCTTCTTTGACATTTGGCGAAGAGAGACAAGGGTGGGAATGGGGGAGGACGGGGGGACAACGACGAGGAGATGGAGACGATGATTCCGGGGCAGACATTTGGTGTCACAACAGATATCCATCCTTGAGTTGAGCCAGAAGGTATCTCGCTTCATTGCTCTTTCGGCTCCAATCATCAAGGTGTCCCATCTCTCTGTCTGCTGGGGAGGGAGGGAGGGGGGGGTTAGGATGAGTAATGTTTACACAAATTAATTTAATCCCCTGCTGCTTCTGGAGATGTCATCGGGGGCCAAGTGGAATGCAAGATGCCGCAGTGAGTAAATGAGGGTCTCGAAAAGTTTGTGAAAAGAAGACGACAAGAGGGAAAAGCTTCTTCTCTTGCTCCCAACGAAGGCTTACGTATGATTTCTTCTATCAGAAGATGCCTTTCCAACACAACAAGATGTCGCTTCTCCCCATTTCTTTCTTTCTCTCTTTTATTTTTTTTTACAAATGTATATAAACACAAAACAAATCTTTGGGAGGGTGTTTTGAATTAAAATCAGCCCTTGTGGCAAGTGAGAAATCTGATCTGCCTCAGTTTTTAAATGGGTCTGGATAAAGGGTGGGATTCTACTGGTTCAGACTGGTTCGGGAGAACCGGTAGCGCCGATGAACAGCTGGGAGCGAACTGGTTAGCTCCGATGATCAGCTGGGCCTGCCCACCCCTGTGCTTTACGTACCTTTATCTTCGCAGCTGATTAGCGTGGCATCAGCTGTTTTAATTCCCTAGCACTAACGCGGAAGGTGATTTTTCATTGAACTGCGCACACACGTGCAGCACTGCTGCTGCACACGCGTGCAAAGCACGCGATCACCCAACTGGTTGTTAACATCCGATGACAGATATGGCACAAAAAGAAGAAGAAGAAGATGGCTGTCTTGTCCAACAACTCATCTGATGACCAGAGGGGTGTCGTTCAGTTCAAAGACAGCATCAATTCACACCAGAGGCACCTGCGTGGAGGCCCACACGTCCATTTAGAAGGATTCTGGCCAACTAGAAGTGTGATGCGAGGGATCGCACCTGGTGGCCACATGTTGATCCAACCAACGTTGGTGGTTGCAACTGGGGAGGTCTTTATTTGGGATGATAACACCTCCAGAGGACTACCGAGGTGGACATAGGGGGTAACTGAAGTCTCCTTGTTGGTCTTCCTCAACAGAGCACCTTTGAATAGCCTCCCGGGGGGTAGACCTCTTCCCCTCCCCCTTGAACCCAAACAAGTGACATCGGCCCCTCTGCAAGCAGGCTTGTGCTTTCCTGTTATTCAATTATTCTTGGCAGCTCAAATGTTTCTCCTCATTAATCGTCTCAAGTCAGCTAAGAGAGATCAACACTCGACACGCTGACATTTTCACCCCAGCATGGAGGGATTTGAGCAAGTTATGGAGAAAAGGAGAGGATCACGCTTACTATCGGCTGGAAACTTAAAACCTGAAGAGTTCGGTTTTCTGGTTTTTGGGGCATCTCAGCCATCTCCCCAGCCTCAAATATCACTGATCACTGAGAGCAAAACACCAGCTTCTACCAAGACACAAATATAGACCGTGGCCTTAATGACTTGGTGCGTATCTAGTGTGGTGAAGATCTTCTGCAGAAAACGCCACCTGCTTACTCGCATTCTTTTTAGCTGAAAATGATGGGGATACCCTAACATTCCCTCCATGTAGTCTATCACTTAATTACGACCTGTCCCACAGGTGAATCGGTCCCTCTGCTAGAGCCGACGGTGTCGGGGTTCCAAGTAATACAGCCTTGGAGTACAAAGATGTACTCCATGACCCTGAAAGAGATGAAAGAGCTAAGAAAGGACAGATGGTTCTCTAGATATTGTTGACCTGTAACTCTACCTTCCTTGACGTTGGCCATGTCCAATGGGTTTACTATTCAATGTCACCTGGACAGCTGAGTCCTTGGTTTGAGTTGTTCAGTAGGCATGGAAGACAATCTAAACTTGGATTCCACCCCATGGATTCATGACCCACTCTAGATTATGAAGGCCACTTAAAGATTTCCGGGGTGACAATGCCATTACGTGCGGCCCTAGGCTGCAACCACTGATTCTCATCTCACTCACTGGCAGGACCAAGGCAACATCTGGTATTGTCATTGTCCCATCATTCTCATCCTGCACTATTTAAAAGGTCATTAAAAGATGATGATGATGATTCCAAGAAATTAAAAAGGAAGCTAAACTCAGCTGTCCAAACTATTTGGGTCTCCTTTGTTTCTCCTTTGTTTTAGGCAAGCGAGACCGCTAATTAGTGGAAAGGCTATTACTATTGCTATTGCTATTAGATAGGAAACCCTACACCCCTTCAGACAAAGGGTTATTCAACATCTTCTTAAAAACTTCCAGTGTTGGAGCATTCACAACTTCTGGAGGCAAGTCCTTCCACTGATTCATTGTTCTCACTGTCAGGAAATTCCTCCTTAGTTCTAAATTGCTTCCCTCCTTGGTTAGTTTCCACCTATTGCTTTTTGTCCTGCCCTCAGGTGCTTTGGAGAACAGCTTGACTCCCTCTTCTTTGGGGCAGCCCCTGAGATATCGGAAGACTGCTATCATGTCTCCCGTAGTCCTTCTTTTCATTAAACTAGACATACCCAGTTCCTGCAATCGTTCTTCATAGGGCCTGGTGGCTCAGCAGACTGATAGCATTGTGATTAACACCAGCTGCCTGCAATTACTGTAAGTTCAAATCTCCCCAGGCTCAAGGTTGACTCAGCCTTCCATCCTTTCTAAGGTACGTAAATTGAGTGGCCCAGTTTGTGGAGGCAATAAGCTGAATTTGTATAAATATACAAAAGTATGAAGGCTATTGCTTAACGCATTGTAAGCCGCCGTGAGTCTCCGGAGAAGGGCGGCATATAAATCAAAATTAAAAAAAAAAATGTTTTAGCCTCCAGTCCCCTAATCCTCTTCGTTGTTCTTCTCTGCACTCTTTCTAGAGTCTCCACGTCTTTTTTTTTTACATCGTGGCGACCAAAAGTGAATTTTGCTCAAGGAGACCAGAAATGCACAGAAAGATCAGGCGAGGTACCCCATGCCACGCGGAGCCAAGCGTCTTATCTCATTCCTGCCTTTCATCGCCGACTCCGCGTGAGCGAACTCTCTGGCAATGCTTGGCATCGTGTGAAGTCAACGGTTTACTCTGCAAATCTGCCTACGTTTTCAGCACTACAAATGCTGTCCTTTCCACCCACTCCCACCCACCTCACACTGAGAATTCCCCAGTTACTCAGCAAACAAGGGTAAATTCACCAGCCCTGCCTTGCTAGGGGTGAGATCACACCTCTTCACAGTCCTTCTGTTCTGTGACCGACTTCAGCCGCGGTGGGTTTGCAGTCAGACACCTACTCGTCTTGCGCGTTTTCTGGTCGGTCAGCCAGAAATGGCTCTGCCAAGATTTTTTTTTTAATATATAAATCTATCTCCTCTATGAGCTTTTGAAAAAAGCTGCTCTGTGAATGTGAATGTTTTGGTTTGTGACAACGGCACACGTAAGGCCATACAGCTCCAATACCAGCAGGGACCTTGGCCACAACACTTCGCGCACCCCCCACCCCCACCCCCGTGGATGTTTGCCTTGCCCTGCCCCACTTGAAATATTATTTTCCAATTCTGGTGCTCCTAATATGGATCTCAGGGTGGGAATGATTTAAGTGCAGTTGGACCAGGGATGGGATTCAGCCGGTTCGGACCAGTTTTAGCAAAACAGATGTTAATTTTAATCTAGTTCGCCGAACCAGTTGTTTCAAGGACTGGCTGCTCCTGCCCATCCCTCCCCTTCTCTATTCTATTCCTATTTTCTATTTTCTATTTTCTACTCTACTCTTCTCTATTCCTGTTCCGTTCCATTCCATTCCGTTCCGTTCCGTTCTGTTCCATTCCATTCCATTCCGTTCCGTTCCGTTCTGTTCCATTCCATTCCGTCTATCCTATTTTCCTTTCTATTCTGCTCTGCTCTGCTTCTCTCCAATGCTATTGGGTTTGCCCTGTGGAAATGTCTCAGCCCCTATGTGTTTGGCAGCAACTTTAAGAAACGTATTGTCATTGAACACCCCCCACCCCTCGGCCCCCTTTCCTCTGGAAGAATCGGGGTAAGAAAACCCTTGTGAAAAGCAGCCAGATCCCTGAGGGAAAAGCACCGAGAGATGCACAAAAGGAGCCCTTCCATTTGCTTCCCAAACCCTAAATCAGCCGACAATCATTCCAGGAAATTTTGTTTGTGTTGACCGGATAACTTAATTAGCCATGGAAGAATTACCTCCCCTCTTAAAAAAATAAAATAAAAGGCTCAAGAAACGTCACCGAGAGCCAAATTCTTGTCCTGTTGTTTCTAAAATCAACGGGGAGGATAGATGGATGTGCGTTTGCCTTTTTGTGCGTGTGTGTGTGTGTTTGTGTAAAATGTTACAAAATATAGATGAAAGAGTCTCAAATGTTTCTGTTCTTTCTTCCCCCGCCATAATATATTGACAAAACATTCCCCAGGAGGGCTAATGCTCCAGATTAGAACAAGGATAAATTTACAGGCCAGTTTCAGAAAAAAAGTTACAAGGGAGCATTTTAATCGTGGAGCGGAAACGACAGTGAAGTTCTTCCAGAAGTCTTTTAGAATTTAATTAAGATAGAATGCCGTAGAACTGTTCGTGCCCTCCGATTTTAAGACGATTTAAACAATTCGTTAGAAATGGTTGTTATTTTTATGCCACAGGTTGAAAATTTCTCGGTTGCCGGAGGATCTCGATGTCAGCGCCTCAACGCTGGCATAGAGAGCAGAGGAGAGAGATAAGCTCTGAACTTTTGCCTGCTAAATCCCTTTGAAGTCGGGTTGTCGTGGAAATGAGGAGGGGAGACATTCCTGGGAAATGACGAGACAAGAAGGCTGGAGAATGACTTGGAAGATAGCCAATGAGAAGCAGAGATTTGGGGATCGGAAAGGGAGGGATTGGGGGGCAAAAGGTCAGTCTTGTCCGCATCGAGTCGTGATCCGGTTGCTGTGCTCAATTAAAGAAAAGATTTCCTTAAAGATTGGCAGTTTGGAAATTCATTTACTTTGAGATAGCATCGAAGTCTGACAGACGGACAACACTGACCTTGTCCGATATCCTGCAAGATATCCGTGGAGATTCCCCAAGTCGTCCAGGTCATGGCTGTCCCAAAGGGGCTTTTTTTCAAAGAAACGAGCGGATTTCTTTTTGTTTTTCCTTGAAGGCGTTTTTCCCTTTCTCATCCAAGAAGCTTCTTCCGTTCTGACGGGACTTCGGTTAGAACGGAAGAAGCTTCTTGGATGAGAAAGCGAAATGTCTTCAAGGAAAAAACAAAAACAAAAGAAAGTTCAGTTGCCTCTTTGGAAAAAAAAAAAAAAACACCTTTGGGATCTCTTTTGAGGCTTTTTCTTTTTCTGGCCAGGCTAGGTCATTCATAAGCTGTGGCTTTTCGTGACAACGGCTAAAACAAACCCTGTGTGTGGGATCAAACGAGAGGTTCATTTCTCGTCCAGCCTTCCATTCCCAAGTCTCTAAAAATGCCCCCAAGTTGAGAACAGCAGAGTTTCTGATTGCCGTTTCTATAAATTGCCTCTTAGAATCAAGCTAACACACAGTCAAGCAGAACTAGTAGTAGTCTGAATGGAATTCTGTATCCCATCACTTGTTGCTAATTGGTGATGGTGTGTGTGTGGGTGTGTGTGAACTGGGCCTCAGTTTTGCCCATTGTCAAAGATGCACGACACAGTCCTAACCGTGCTCCACGAGCTCCCTCTCTTGTTCAGAGCGAGTCTGATGCGCAAAGCCCTGTTTTTAATCTTACGAGGTTTTGAAAATGGAAAGCGATATGTTCCGATGACGGTTTAGTAGACGAGGAGCTTGAATTAGGGGTCAGGCTCAATTTGATGGGGAAGAGGTGGGATTTAATAAACTATGCCTGGGGACTATGCCTATTTCCTGCAGAATGTCTTCAGGCTGCTCCCTTCCACCCTTATGGAAACATCGGTATCCTAGGAGAGAGGGCCCACCTTGTGAAGCCATATGGCCAGCGGTGGGATCCTGCTGGTTTAACAACCGGTTTGGTGATCACACGCTTCGCGCATGCCTGATGCGTGCTGTGCACGCATGTGCAGTTTTACGAAAACTTAACACTTTACCCCTGTGGAGGAACACAGCTGAAGCACAGCAATCCGCTCTGCCGCGTGAATCAGCCGAGAAGATATAGGTCAGTAAAGCGCAGGGAAGGTGGACGGGCCCACCTGATCGTCGGAGCTACCGGTTCGCTCGAACTGGTCCAAACCGGTAGAATCCCACCTCTGCATATGGCACCCTATTACAGGGGTCTGCAACCTTAAATACTCAAAGAGCCATTTGGAAGAGGCCCGGAGGCTGAATCGTATAACAGTAACGTCCGTCATAATAGGGCAGGGGTCAGCAACCTGTGGCTCCGGAGCCACATGTGGCTCTTTGGACCCTCTGCTGTGGCTCCCTGTCAGATGATCCCACAACTGGCTGGCCTGCCCCTCCCAGGGGAGGGGGGGCCTGGCCTGAGAAGGTAAGGGCGATGGCAGGGGATGGAGAAGTGGCCAGGGCCACAGAGAGATACAGAGAGAGAAGGAGGGGGGGGAGAGAGGGAGGGAGGGAGGAGAGAGAGATGTCAAAAGGATTTTATGGTTCCTGGTGTTTTTTAACAACTGGTTCTCTGCCCTAATGACCAGCTGGGTAGGCGTGGCTAGGGGAAGTCATGTTACCGGTGGAAGTGAGTGACATCGAGTTGGCCACGCCCACCCAGGTTTTGTGGCTCCCGGTGTTTTCTTTTCTGTGGGAAACAGGTCCAAATGGCTCTTTGAGTATTTAAGGTTGGAGACCCCTGTTCTAGACTGAGGGTCATTTCCTTACTGTTGCTCTGTGCGTTTCCTCCCAGTCGGTCCTAGAAGAGATCACCCTGACTGCTCTTTAGAAGGCCAGATCCTGAAAATGAAACTCAAATCCTTTGGCTACCTAACGAGAAGGAAGGACTCATTGGAGAAGAGCCTAATGCTGGGAACGATTGAGGGCAAAAGAAGAAGGGGACGGCAGAGAACGAGGTGGCTGGATGGAGTCACTGAAGCAGTCGGCGTGAGCTTAAATGGACTCCAGAGGACGGTAGAGGACAGGAAGGCCTGGAGGAACTTTCTCCATGGGGTCACGATGGGTCGGACACGACTTTGCAACTATCAACAACAACAAAACTTTGCCCTAATTTTTTTTCCGTTTTCTTCCTCGCATCATCACCGCTCAAAACTTTTTTTCCATTTTTTTTAAAAAGCAGATAGTGACCTGGTAGTCACTACTCCCATCACCAGCCCCAGAGCCTCCCAATGACCCAACATCCAGGTATTTTGGAGGAAAAAAGTAAAAATAGCTGTTAAGTTATCTGCCACCAAGGAAACTGCTAAAAATGGAAAAGTTCTCGCTCGCCTGCTGCCTCCACCCTTTAAAAAAAGAAAAAACCGAAAAAAGGTTTCCATGTTGTTCTTTTCCCAGAAATAGATCAACAAGAGGGGAGAGGTTAGAACTACCTGATACTCAGAGCTAGTAAATAGATTCGTAATCCAAAATCCCAGCATAGGTGAAACCAGAGCCAACTCAAATGCTGGAAACCTTCCACAATAAGCTGTTTGTGGTCTAGGGAACATTTTGTTTTACAGTCTCCGTTGCTAACTATGCAAGGCCATGAATCCAAAAAAGATTCATAGATGCTCTAGTACAGTGGTCTCCAACCTTAAACACACAAAGAGCCATTTTGGACCCGTTTCCCGCAGAAAAGAAAACACCGGGAGCCACAAAACCCTTCCCGTGCCTGACTATTTCTTGAGCGGCCACAAAACTAGCATATGTAGTTGAATTAAACGTTCTGTTTTCTTCTGAAACTTTTCTTTTCTTGCATTTATCCATGGTTGGCCTACCGGGGGTTGAAAAGCTCAATAAATCGCATTCTGGTAGGTGTCACACATTGGCGGTTGTGACGCATATTTTGAGTGACAGGGAGCCACAGCAGAGGGGTGAAAGAGCCACACGCGGCTCCAGAGCTGCAGGTTGCTGACCCCTGCTCTGGAAGGCAAAATAAAGGCAGCCATAAAATCAACTGGGAACTTAATCTTGGGCAAACTGACAATATTCATGTTTTATTTACGTACTCTCCAGGTTTTGCATTTTTGGAGCAATTAAACTACTTGGATGAAGCCATCTTTCAAATTTGGTTTGCCCAAGGATTTTTAAATTGCATAAAATATCTTCTCCTGGAAGGTGTATTTTATGCATGCTTTTCTCCATCTAATTCCCGAAAGTTTTGCAAGCGTGTATTTTGTGTATGTAGGAAGTTAGCACCCACCCGTCTCCTAGGAAAATGAGATATTTTAGGAAATATTAAAAGGGCAGAATATTTTCCCTAAAAGGGAGGCAGAAATTCAACCTTTGTCAATGGGCCATTAAGGCCTGGGCCTGTCTATTCTACATTACAAAGATCTACCTCCTTCAGGCAGAGCCGTAGTAGGAATCCCAAAGCCCTTTCATTACATCATCACCCAGCAAGGCTCAACCAAGCCTGGAACACAGACAACTTACAAAGTTACCCCTGCATGGCCCCACGGGAGTCTGACAACCAATCAGAATACAAGCTCAAATTCAAAAGCCCAGAGAGGGCAGAAAAGTCAGGCACTCTCAGTGTCTCTTCCCTTTTTTTCTCTTCACCCAAGATCTTCAAGGCATGTGATCCCGTCCACCATTAAAAACCATCTTTCCAAGTAGCCACCATATTTCCAGGGTCTTTCTCCCCGCTTGGAACTGAACCCAGATGGACATTTCTTCCAATATGTATCTGTTATTGCATTCAGTGTTTTGAACTCACTAACCCAGTGAGTTGCAAACTGCACAGCCAGACGTCGATAAAATTGGGTTTTGCTATTTACAAGTGATGGTTTTCCAGAACGTTTTGGATGGAATAATGTTTTTCAAAGATCGCTCTGTTTGGTTAGTTAACTGTCTGGTTAAACAAATGGGGAAGATTGCAACTTTCCCTGTGAAATGACAGAGCATAAGAAGCCAACCATCTATAAATCACATTTCCACACTGATAAATTTTGTGGAGAGCAGTCGGAGGTGACGGAGGAGCATATCTTGTGGATGCCCGAAAAAACAACCCGGATGTCACTGATTTCCTTTGTTTTCAAGTCTCTGTTACAGCCCATTTAGCTGACAAAAGAGAAGAAAATTGCTCTTTGATGGCTATAAGGAAATTAAAAAAAAAAAAAAAAGCCAGAGGCCCAAAGATGAAAGAGAAGGCATAAACAAAACTCTGGTTACATGGAAGTGGGAGACGATAATGTATTTGCTTAAGAGAGAAAGGTCAATGAATCACGAATTGGCTTCAATCAGCAGGGAATGAACGTGTCCAGGAGCCGTTCCACGAAGTTGATCCACTCAAAAGTTCGCCCAAGGATGAATGACTAAATATAAGATTTGGACTGGGATAAATGAAGACCTTTCTCGTTAAAGAGACGGTGCCCGGTTTCGATATTCTTTGAGGGCGTTCTTGTTTTCCACAAAGTGGGGCATGCACCAAACGTACATTTGGTGGAATCGCAACAGCGATCTTGAAGGACCCAGTTTTTTTGGAAACAGACTGTGTACAGGTAGTCCTCGACTTAGTACAGTCTATTTAGAAATGGCGTGGGGCCGTGATGGCGAACCTATGGCACACGTGCCACAAGGGGCACGAGGAGCCATATGGGTGGGCGCGCGAGGGTTGCCCTAGCTCAGCTCCAGCACGCATGTGCGCGCTGGCCAGCTGATTTTTGGGCCCAACAAAAGTTGGCAAATGGGCAGTTTCCGGCCTCCGGAGGGCCTCCGGGGAAGTGGGGAAGGCTGTTTTTGCCCTCCCCAGGCTCCTAGAAAGCCTCTGGAGCCTGGGGAGGGCAAAAAACGGGCCTACTGGGCCATCACATGCCAAAAGTGGGAGGAGCATGGGGGGATCATGCATGCCTGCATGGGGGCAGGGCGCATAGAATTGGTGTGGGCACACACGCGAGACCACCCCGCACTCCCCCAGCTTTTGGCATGCAATGGCAAAAAGGTTAGCCATCACTGGTATAGGGTCTACTTGGGCGGAGTGAGGGGATTGTGGGTAGATGACCTACAAGGTCCCTTCCAACTCTGTTAATCTGTATCTGTATCATTTAGTGACCGAGGCCACAATGGCACTGGAAAAAAGCGACTTATGACCATTTTTCACACTTCTGACCATTGCAGCATCTCCCGCGGTCACTTGGTTTACATTCAGATGCTTGACAACCATTTCATATTTATGACCGCGGCAGTGTCCCAGGGTGATTTTTTGCGACCTTCTGACACGCAAGGCCAATGGGGAAAGCCAGATTCATTAAAAAAAAACCATGTGACTCATTTAATAACTGCAGTGATTCACTTAACAAATGTGGCAAGAAAAGTCGTAAAATGGGGCGAAACTCACTTTACAAATTTCTCACTTAGCAACATAAATTTTGGGCTCAGTCGTGGTTATAAATCGAGGACTATCTGTATCCACTACACCAGGGTTTGCACCATGTAATGCCGTAAACTATAGTTCACCAGTCATACAGTACATGCATTTGCAAACCAGACTAAGAGCAAAGCATCCATTTACAGTGGAACATCTGGTACCAACTCATGCAAGTCAAATTTTGGGAGTAAATGGGAAAATATACATAAAATAATGATATTCCCTTCCTTCTTTCTTGGAATTGCACCTGGCTTACCTGGACATCTCAGTTGCTTTCCCAACTCGTGCAATGGCCATGTTGAGAACTGTGAAAAAGAAAAATAGAAATGTGCATTTGGTGGGACATCTTTGGCAAGAAATAAAACCAATCTGGAGGCAAAGCAAGAATTAAGCTGTCTTTCTAAGGTTTCTACTGTACCTCGCATGGTGATGTCCGTCTTCTTTGCTGCTCGTACCGTGTTTCCCCGACAATAAGACCGGGTTTTATATTAATTTTTGCTCCAAAAGATGCATTAGGGCTTATTTTCCAGTTAGGTCTTATTTTCGGGGAAACAGGGTACCTAGGACAAACACTGGCTGTTCTCCCAGGAGGATAAATTCAGAATCAAAAAAGAGACGAACCGCCCATGGTGACATCTCTGAGTTTTTCCTTTCTACACAATTTAAAATTCGGAAGCTAGCTAGAACTAACGAGGATTCAAAACCAAGAATGTGCTTTTTTTTTTGAGGTCTATCTGAACCTCTAGGACTAGAAGGGCCCTTTTGACTGAATTTTCATGGATTTTCAATTTTTAAGCGAGGCCTTACGTAGACAGAATGTGGACAATAACCAAGCCTAGGAATTGGGATGCAAGAGGGATACTGACCTGAGCCTTTTCATCTCTAATTGAAACCTTAAGGTGGCAGCTTGGAAGAGATGAGACCTTGCGATTCTTTACAGCCTATTATTAAGCAACATAGAGCAGCTGTAGCCTGGGATCTAGCTGGAAGTAGGAAAGGAGGCTGAGGACTAGATGGCAGGCCAAGCAGGCTGGAAGTCATGACTGAGACCCAATTGGCAGGCCTGAAGCCTGGTAGACTGAGAGACATGATTGAGGCCTAGTCTGCAGGCCTGAAGCCTGGAGGGCTGAGGAACACGACTGAGGCCTAGTCAGAAGGCTTGAAGCCTGATGGGCTGAGGGATATAACTGAGGCCTAGTCAGAAGGCCTGAAGCCTGGAGGGCTGAGGAACACAACTGAGGCCTAATCAAAAGGCTTAAAGCCTGATGGGTTCAGGACACATGACTGAGGCCTAGTCTGCAGGCCTGAAGTCTGATGGACTGAGAGACACGATTGAGACCTAGTCAGAGGGCTTAAAGCCTGATGGGCTGAGGGACATAACTGAGGCCTAGTCAGAAGGCCTGAAGCCTGGAGGGCTGAGGAACACGACTGAGGCCTAGTCAGAAGGCTTGAAGCCTGATGCTGAGAGATATGACTGAGGCCTAGTCTGCAGGCCTGAAGCCTGATGGACTGAGAGACACGATTGAGGCCTAATCAAAAGGCTTAAAGCCTGATGGGTTCAGGACACATGACTGAGGCCTAGTCAGAAGGCTTGAAGCCTGATGGGTTCAGAACACATGACTGAGGCCTAGTCAGAAGGCTTAAAGCATGGTGGGCTGAGAGACATGATTGAGGCCTAATCGGAAGGCTTGAAGCCTGATGGGTTCAGGGACATGATTGAGACCTAGTCAGAAGGCCTCAATCTTTAAAGCCTGGAGGACTGAGGAACACAACTGAGGCCTAGTCAGGAGGCTTGAAGCCTGATGGGTTTGAGGGACATGACTGAGGCCTAGTCAGCAGGCCTGAAGCCGGGTGGGCAGAGGAAGATAATTGAAGCCTAGTTGGTAGGCCTGAAACCTAGTGGGCTGAGGGAGACAACTGAGGCCTAGTTCTCAGTTCTGAAACCATGTAGGGTTTGAGGCCTAGTCATGACCTGAGAGACTGAACGATATCCAGCACTCATCCTTAGAAAAGGAATACCCTGAGTGAACAGAACCGAAGAGAACAAGAGGAAGCCATTTCAAGCAGCTTCTCCTCCTGTTACTTGAGCCAACGGAGTCCCAGGTTTTCTGAAAGATTTTGATCCAAGGGCCTTCAAATGGCTGCCGGCCACTGAGGCCTTGTAGGCTAAAAGGCCCCCTGGGGCCTAGAGATGATTTCCCCTCCTTTACAAGCGACTCGGCCAGCCCTTGTGCCCTCCACGACTTATGGATCAATGGAAGAAGACCCGACATCCTCCCATTGGACTTGAGCCTTCATTTCAATCCCAGGATCTCAAGAAAAAGCCTTTTTTTTCCTTTCTCCCAAACCTGCTGCTTATTTCCCAGGAACGCAAATGGCTCTGAAAGGATTAGAGCATGTACAGAGTGTGACTAACTTGACCTTTGATTCCCTGCTGAGCTGAGCTCCATTGTAACCTAATGTGCCAACTGCAAAGACAAAAGCCCCTAGGCCAGGGGTCAGCAACCTGCGGCTTTGGAGCTGCATGTGGCTCTTTCACCCCTCTGCTGCCGCTCCCTTCACTCAAAATATGCGTCACAACCGCCAATGTGCGACACTCGCCAGCCCGCAATTTACTGAGCTTTTCAACCCCTGGTAGGCCAACCATGGATAAATGCAAGAAAAGAAAAGTTTCAGAAGAAAACAGAACGTTTAATTCAACTACATAGGCTAGTTTTGTGGCCGCTCAAGAAATAGTCAGGCACGGGAAGCGTTTTGTGGCTCCCGGTGTTTTCTTTTCTGTGGGAAATGGGTCCAAATGGCTCTTTGTGTCTTTTAATGTTGCAGACCCCTGCCCTAGGCAAATTGCCAAGTAGCTACTAAAGTAACTTGTGAAATCGAAAATGTGAATGCTGCCGGTTTGCTGCAACTTAAAATGTGTATTCTCGGCAATCTAATGAGAGAGAATAATGCTAACAAAGCTCTGAGTTATATGCCAGAAAAATGTACTTCTTTCCCCTTCTAAGGTCTGTTGTTCGCAGAAGCGCTGAGAAAATCATGAGGTTTGCGTGATATGAAATAATGTTTCTAACACTAGGACGATTGGTGCAAGCTGTGTCAACTATAAGAAGTTTGAGAAAAAGTTTTTTTTTTTTGCACGCTCCTGCTTTTCTCTCTGACTGCTGTTTAAGGTGGGAGACTAAAAAGAGTCACCCAGTTTTGCTTTCTAGCTAGAAATAAAAGCTGATTATCAGTTGCCTCGTGTTGTTTCATTGGATTTATCAGATTCTGAGCTGCATTCAAAAACCTTAAAAGGTAAAGGTTCTCCTCGCACATATGTGCTAGTCGTTCCTGACTCTAGGGGGCTGTGCTCATCTCGGTTTCAAAGCCGAAGAGCCAGCGCTGACCAAAGACATCTCCGTGGTCATGTGGCCGGCATGACTCAACGCCAAAGACGCACGGAACGCTGTTACCTTTCCACCAAAGATAGTCCCTATTTTTCTACTTGCATTTTTTACGTGCTTTCGAACTGTTAGGTTGGCAGATGCTGGGACAAGGAAGAGGAGCTCAACCCGTTACACGGCACTAGGGATTCGAACCGTTGAACTGTCGACCTTTCAATCGACATGCTTAGTGCCTTAACCACTGAGCCACCACGTCCCTTACAGCTCACTTAACATTTTTTCATGCAGCAAGAACCCAAAAGGTTTTCCACCCCATTGAGCCTCATCCCAGCTTTCATCTCCTCCAATCTCTTGGAAAAAGGGCTGCCCCACCTGGCAAGGCAAGATTTTCCCCCTGGGGTTCCTTGCCTTGGTGTTGCGGAGCAGACCCCCCCCAGCTTTTGCCAACCGCTGCCCTTAATTGGTCTCAGCTTTTAAAGAATTTATTTTCAGTACCATTGGCCTCGGCGTCTGCCCCCCCCCCCCGAATCGATCTTATCGGGAAAAAAAATTACAAAGACGAGGCCGGTCTGTTATTTCTACGAAATCAGATCCAGGTTGTTAAGGCTTTTCTTCACCCGGCTCCTCTTCACATCTCATAAACTTCATCTTCGGCCTGGGAAACCCGCCTTTGGTGAAGCTTTACGGGAGCTCACTCGGATTCTTATTCTAATAAGACCATAAGTGGACTTTCGGCTAAGGGGAGGCTTCCACAGTGAATTATCCCAGGCCCTCCATCACCACCCCTGGCAAATGGCCGCCCTCCAGAATCCGTGGGAGTTTTTGCAAAAAGCTTTTAAAAAGCCAACGATGGAAATTTGATTCACCAGCTAAGGTTGAAAAAATCCAGAGAGGCTCTTCCTGCAAGCCTTCTGCATGGAGATAAGCAATAGCTGTAGCACTTAGGTTTATACACCACTTTACAGCCCTCTCTAAGCGGTTTACAAAGTCAGCCTATGGCCCCCAACAATCTGGGTCCTCATTTTACCCACCTCGGAAGGATGGAAGGCTGAGTCAACCATGAGTCAGTCGGTCAGGGTCGAACTGCTGGCAATGGGCAGAGTTAGCCTGCAATACTGCATTCTAGCCACAAGGAAGGAAGGAAGGAAGGAAGGAAGGAAGGAAGGAAGGAAGGAAGGAAGGGGAGGGGAGGGGGAGGGGGAGGGGGAGGGGGAGGGGAAGGGAAGGAGGTAGCAACAGCATTTAGACTTATATACCGCTTCACAGTGCTTTACAGCCCTCTCTAAATGGTTTACAGAGCCAGCCTATGGTCCCCAACAATCTGAGTCCTCATTTTACTCACCTCGGAAAGATGGAAGGCTGAGTCAACTTTGAGCCAGTGAGATTTGAACTTCTAAACTTCTGGAAGCCGGCAATCAGCCAAAGTAGCCTGCAGTACTGCATTCTAACCACTGCTCCACCACGGCTCTTTAAGCAGGCTTTTATGGACAGTCATGATGGGCATGCACATATATGCATGCTAGGATAAAGTCCTGCATCGAGTTCTTAGCACAATTCACGAAAAGCAATCACCAGGGGCCCAAAGTGGGTTGCAATACTCTGGCGTGGCCTCTAGAGGGCTGCAGTGGGTCTCATAGGGTCTCTTTGCCGCCATCTGGTGGTGATTTCAATTTCTGCAGATCGGGATAGCGTGAGTTCAAGAGAGGGAATGCTGATTTGTCTTCTTTGCAATTGTAGGCGCTGAGCTAAGAAGTGGAGGAGACACGCACCAAATCAGATTGCCCTCATTTTCTCTACCCTGGTTCAGAGTCCTAGGTTTTGTTCTGGGCACCCCAGTTCAAAAAAGGTCAAACTGGAACAAATTTAAGGGAACCCCATCGAAACCAGGAGGAATGGTTGAAGGATCTGGGGTGGGTTAGTGTAGTGTTTTTCAGACAAGACAAACCTTAAGTTGTGTGGACTTTGACTCCCAGAATTCCCTATGCTAGCTGGGGAATTCTGAGAGTGAAAAAAATCCACGCATCTTAACAGTTGACTTAGTCTGAAAAACACTGCACTAGACAATGCTGAGCTATAAAATCCCACCAAATATGTTGTAGCAAAGCACCACAATCTCTCTTCGATTGCTCCCTGCATAAAACCCTCACATTTCTGGGCATAATTACTAAGGTTGCAATTAAGCTTCCACAAAAGTACAAATGTATTATTGCCAAAAGTTTGTGGCGCTCCAAGTCAGTGCCCACATCCGAGGCAAATAGTTGGATACAGAAAGAAACATCCCTCATTATTGGGTACTCTTATTTTAATTTATTTTAATTGCTCCATTCATGTTGCCTATATGCTTCCCCCGCTCCCATCTCAAAGTCAGCATGTGTGCACAAAAAGAAGCAACAGCCACAAGAGGGAGACTGCTGTTTAAAATGAAACAGATCTATCAGTATCATAAAAATGGTAAATATATATATATATATATATATATATATATATATATATATATATTTATTTATTTTCATGGCTGGGATTTAAACTCAGTCTCCTTGCTTTCTAGATTGGTGCCTTAACCACTAGACCAAATTGGCAATATAACTGTGAAGTCTCTGTTAGAGATCCAAACAAATGTATTCCTAGCCATAGAAATATATTATTATACAAAGCACATTTCTGCTCCAAAAAAGTAGATCTTGCCATTAAAATACTTTTTTGTTTCCCATGAAATCCAGGCCCAGACGTATTATTTTCTCATCCAAATCTCCACAGAATTTAACATGAACTAGAATTTAACGTTAAAATAAATGAAGGAGGAAGTGAAATGGGTTGATTGATGTTTTTTAGGATCCCAGCAGTTCAGCCAATGACAGCAAACGTCTCCTTTGTGATTATTTTAAGAGGTCAACCAATCAGAACCAAAAGGTTAATTTCTTAACGAACTGCAATGTAAATCAAGGTACGTTCTGGAAAGATTTAATGTTTTGAGCCATGTAGATAGGTATGAATATAATATAATGGAATGGAATGGAATGGAATGGAATGGAATGGAATGGAATAGAATAGAATAGAATAGAATAGAATAGAATAGAATAGAATAGAATAGAATAGAATAGAATAGAATAGAATAGAATAGAATAGAATAATAGAGTTGAAAGGGACTTTGGAGGTCTTCTAGTCCAGTGATGGCTAACCTTTTTGCCGTCGCGTGCCAAAAGTGGGGGAGACCGCAGGAGGGTCGCGTGCGTGTATGCCCACACCCATAATTCAATGCACCCCGCCCCCGTGCATGCATGACCCCCCCATGCTCCCCCGCTTTTGGCACGTGATGGCGCAGTGGGTCCGATAGGCCTGCTTTTTGCCCTCCCCAGGCTCCAGAGATTTTCTAGGAGCCTGGGGAGGGCTAAAACAGCCTTCCTCACACACACATCCTGGAGGCCGGAAATGGTCCATTTCCTGACTTCCGGTGGGCCCAAAAATCAGCTGGCCGGCACATGCATGCATGCTGGAGCTGAGCTGGGGCAACACTCGCATGCCCACAGATATGACTCCGCGTGCCACCTGTGGCACGCGTGCCATAGGTTCGCCATCCCGGTCCTAGTCCAACCCCCTGCTCAGGCAGGAAACCCTACACCACTTCAGACAAATGGTTATCCAATCTCTTCTTATAAACTTCCAGTGTTGTAGCATCCACAATTTCTAGAGGCAAGTTGTTCCCCTGCACTTACCTGCATCTAAAAGGGGCCGCGTGGGGACTCCTGGGGGAGAGGGGCAGGGGGGGAGGGGCCAGCCAGGAGTGGGATTTGGGGGTTTTCCAAACTGCACAGAATCTTAGCTAGAGGTCCTCCCAAACCCCCAGCAGCCCACCCCTGCCACTATCGCTCAGAATCGCTTAATTCGTGAAAACGCAGCGGCACCGAGAAAGGGCCTTTTCCCGCTCTCTGCAAAAATGGGATGGGAGGCGTGTTTAATTAAAAACCAATTGTAATTGTCAAGATTAATGAATAAATTGGACGCCCAGCTCTGCCAGCTGCCGCAGAGGATGGAATTAAAATTTAATCTCCCGCTGAATTATTGAAGCAAATGGAATGCTGATCTCATAACTGGTACAATTGCGAAGCTCAGCGGGCGATGGCCTGCAGACGTTGGGACAATGTTGCATTATTATAAAGTCCCAAGGCATTGTTCCTTATTCCTCCATTCTGGGGGGTTTTTGCTCTTCACGTATTTGGAGAGATTTCGAATTTGGGTATCCCAGGAGCGCTGCCGCTGCTGCTTAATGCAGATTAGTTTGTTTATGCTAAAATCCTCAAGGCGAGCTCCATTCAATCAGACAAGAGAAGGTAGAAAACATAGACAATTTATTTAACTAATGCTTCAGACTGCCAAGGTTTTCACTTCTATCTAGCCTCCAAGGCCCTTGGAGAAGGGGAGAGAATTCACAAGTTGAGTTGTAAGAACCTAAAAACTATTATAAACTTTTTTTTTTGTTTAAAAAAATAACCATCAGTGGAACAACTTCCCTCCAAAAGTTGTGGGTGCTTCAACATTAGAGGTTTTTACGAGATTGGACTACTGAAATGGATGGTATAGGGTTTCCTGCTTGAGCAGGGGGTTGGACTAGACAACCTCCAAGGTCCCTTCCAAATCTGTTATAGCAACAGCAGTTAGGCTTATATACCGCTTCATAGCCCTCTCTAAGCGGTTTTACAGAGTCAACCTTGAGCAAGTTGGTCAGCATCGAACTGCTGGCAGTGGGCAGAATTAGCCTGCAATACTGCATACTAACCACTGGGAGGGAGGGAGGGAGGAAGGAAGGAAGGAAGGATTCATTTTACCCACTGTTTACTGAATCAGCCTCTTGCCCCTAACAATCTGGGTCCTCATTTTACCGACCTCGGAAGGATGGAAGCCGAGTCAACCTTGAGCCCGGTGAGATTTGATCTGCCAAACTGCTGGCGGCCGGCGATCAGCAGAAGTATTTGCATATTAAAAGCAAGTGGGCAGACAAATGGTTCAAAACATTTAACCTTTCAAGGACTTACCTTGATTTACAATATTTACTGTCTGGAAAATATTGGTCTTATCAAACATTTATAGGACGGCGTACACACATTCAAAGTACTGCAAACTAGGGCCTTGGTAGTCTGCCATAAATACCCATGTCCACGATTCTGAAACAATTGCATTTGTTTGTACACCAAGACATCATTGTGTAACTTGGGCTCAGTTATGACTGAACTCAAGATATGCTATGAGGGTTTGTCCAGTGATTCATATTGTAATTAATTCATGTGATTTCAGTTAAGAAGGAACAATATAGAAGTATAACCGGTATAATCTCCTTCTACTTCGTGTTCTATATCCGTCATCGGATGTTGGCGATCATGTTGGCCATCCTATTTTTATCAACAGCCACGCGAAAAAGTGCTGTTGAATTTTCTCCAAACCGGTCCCTTAAGATTTTGAAGCCATGATGTTTTTCTTCTGCCTGGACCACATTTGCCTTCAATATGTTGTGGTCCGCCAGCAGCCTACGGAGTTGGCAGCTGAGTCGGACAGTGAGGAGGCTGGAGAGGAACATGGGCCAGTCCTGGAGTCTGGGGAAGGATGAGGGCTCTGCGTCAGAGGCAGAGATGGGGCCAGGGCCATCTGGGAGTTATGCGTGGAATCCAGAGCACCCAGCCCCCTCTCTGCCTCCGACGCAGAGCCCTCGTCAGAGCCTTCCCCTGACTCCAGGACTGGCCCATGTTCTTCTCCAATCTCCTCACTGTCTGAGTCTGCCACCAGCTCCGCTGGCGGGCCACAACACTATGTGTATAATAAATACATGTGGACATTTTTAAGCCCTCTGTTGTCTCTTAAGAGTTTTCTGCAAACCACAGTTAAGCTGGAACAGCCCATCACTTTGAAGGATGGACTTGAACAGAGGAATGTCAGAGCAGGTTATGATGAGAGTTAGAAGCCATCTAAGGCTTGGCCTTGTGCAGTGCGTTGTCCATGAGGATTGGGAGAAACTGGAGATATTTTCCAACTCATCCTCTCATTACTGGGGGGGGGGGTCTCAGAGGAAGCACCCAGGCCCTTCCTAACTGTCCCTGTATCCCTGCAGCCTAATAAAAGAAGGAAGCTACGATCGGCCAGGCTCCCCAGTGGTAATGGGAGGCGGGAAAGCAAGGTCCTCATGCATTATTCATTCTGCCTTCTAGCAAAGCCTCTCTTTTAAAAATACAAATTGAAATGGACACGCCTCGCCCAGGAAGGAGATGCGGTGAGCAGATTTGGAAAACCGACTCCTTTCTCCTTCCTCTAACCTTGGTTTCCTGAAAAGAGGTTGAGAAAAAAAGGATTCGGGGAAGGGACCAGGCTTTCATCAGCGGCCAAACATCGAGAGGAAATCAAAGATATTGGTTTTCGTCCCTGCTCTTCCCAGCCTCAGGGTATCGATGGCTTGCAAGGATGCACTTGGCTGGGACTTACACTCCTCCAGGTTCGGGCGTACGTTACATTTGCAACTCCGAAGAAAAGTTCTCCCCCCCAAAAAAGAAAAAACCTTTAAAGTACAATATTGTACTTTATTGTACTTTAAAGTACAATAAGATCAAAAAAGATGTTTTGAACAGGCATCGCGGCAGATTCGATATCGAGTCAACGTCTGTGGAGATTCTCAGTCATCCAAGTCTTCGTTGTCTCAAAGGTGCTTTTTCAAAACTTCTTCAAGGACAAAAACTGGAGATGTTTCGCTTCTCATCCAAGGAGCTTCATCCGTTCAGAACCCGATGAAGCTTCTTGGATGAGAAGCGAAATGTCTTCTTTTTCTTCCTCAAGGGGAAAAAAAAACCACAGTCCAGTTGCCTTTTGAAAAAGCACCTTTGAAGTATCAAGTCAAATATGGCAAATCTCTACTCGCACTTTCATAAGCGCTTATGCCCAGAATGAGAGGTCTGCTTTCCAGCTGTGGTTAATAAAAAGCCCTATAATCCCACTGTCATATTTCATTTGTATCTTTTCCTTCCCCCCCCCCCCCCGATGCTTAAAAAAATCCAATCACCATAGAAGAATTAGATAGTGGTGCGCAGGCCACTGTGTGCAGATATATGGAGAACAGGGCCTTTTATATAAGTCAGAATCAGCAAAATATTTAAACAGCTTTCAGAAGCAGTAACGTTTCAACCGGAAGGATCAATCTATACAGTCTTTCATGCAAGCTCCAGGAGATAAACGCGACCGATTCTGAATTAAAAGGCAGCACCAGAGAATTTTAAATTAAAAAACGTGCAGCAGAAAACAATGGCATTTGATAAAGGACTGTTCTGAGCTTCCAACACATTCCTTTAATAAATTAAAATGACTAAGACATTCAACCATTTTCCTCAGGCCTGAAACTATACACAGTACATTTACAGTATTTATAAATAAATTATCACTATTATTATAAGCACGTAATTTTACATACAATACTAACTGCCCTTGGAGGGGACAAATATTTTCAATTGTTTCTGGTAACTAATTTCTCAAAGGAAGCTAGGACAACTGATGAGCTGCCGAACATGGCCAAAAGTCCATCGTTAAAACAAACTAATTTTGCTCCTGTAGCAAAGTAGCAGCTACTGCCCGGCCTCAAGTAATCTCAGAAAAAGCGAATTACAGTCGGTCTTGATAGAACTCTCATGGGAGACCACCAGGAAAAAATAAATAAAAATGTAATTTGACAACTCTTTCTTTAAAACATGGTTGGATCATAATTTTCTCTTGATTCGATCTAAGCATTAAATAGATATGTATCTCAGATTCTCTGCTATGAGTGCTTTCTGAATGAAAAGCAGATTAAGCCCTAAGGGGGGGAAAAGTTCAAATATCTATGGAAAAATGTAAATATTTAGAGCCAGGATTATTCTAGATGCCAGGAAAAACAAACATGGTTAACAGCCCCCCCCCCCGCAACAATATAAAAATTATGAGTCCCTCCATCCAACAGGGCACAATTCATCCTTAAAAAGAAACAATTCCATCCATCTATAAGATCTTTCTGAAAATCCTTTGGTCCAGAACTCTTTTAACACCTTGGGCATCATGGCCACAATAAAGGTTTTTGAGGTGACTTTGACTGAAGCCTATGTACTATCATCACCAGAAAGGCAGTGACAGCACATAAATTCTGAGTGAATTAAGCCCCCCCTTGTCAAAACTAGGCCTGGTGTAAACAACCAGGGTGTGCAAATGAGATTATCGTTATTTGCAACCTATTTGCTCTCAAATAGTTCTCTTAAATAAAGAAATTGATCAAGGAAGGCATCCAATTTAGCATCTCTCATTTCGGCTCATTGTAATCTAGAGTTATAGCTCAAATACTGGTCCCTAAGAAAAGGATGTAATCCTGTTTTAATCATCAACAGTATATTTGAAAAAAGTAACAGCCACAATTTTAAAAACATCCAATTCCCTCAGGGATGGTGTGGATTTTTCCGTCAAAATGAAGCTGTCTTCTTCCGCAATTAAGCCGCCTCTTAAAAATAGCTGATCTTCCCCAGCCATCCAATAGGCCACAATGATAGCTCCAGCATCCGATCATGTGAATCACCCTGAAATGTTGTTCTTAGATTAAAACATCCCCATTTTGAGTAAAGGGAAAGGTGATTCAAAGAGCAGACGATAGCAATCGGGAAGTGGAAGATGTTGTAATAACGGACATTCGAGAAATTATCCAAGTGAAACAGAAGCGTCAAGTCAAGGATATTCCATTTTTAAAAAAATGTCAGCATGTGAATCTCCGACAGAAGTTGCCACTTCAGTTCAGAAATGACAATGATTGGCAGCACCTTAATTTGTAATTCCATTGGGGTTCATGTTTTAATTGCTCTCCTGATATGGGACTCTTTTAACCCATCAACAGCCTTAGGGGGGGAAAAAGTCTACATCCTTTTGAAGTAAGGGATAGGGGAGAAACGGTCACCAGTACTGGCATTTGCCCAAAATGTACATTTACTGTCATGGAGAATGGCTGTGTCACTTAACACAGTTGTTTTGGAACACTGTTTTTTAAACGTTTCACATCCCACAGAGTGACGTCCCCTTTATGAATGTATAATTTAGGGTCCTAAGTTTCGGAGAAACGCAGAAGGCTCCGTGTTCTTCCGTCAAATGAAAATAGGATTACTCTGAAAGTTTAAAAACGATGAAGTACGATTAGGCATTCTGGGTGAAAGTTCTGACACCTGTCCGTCCCTTGCAACAGTTCGGCTTCCCTTCCTCCCTTCCAGTCCATGGGTTTCAGGGTATGCCGTCTTTCCTCTGGCAGCACTGGGAAGGAGGCACGTTCCAGTCATACACGTACGAGAGTCGGAGTTTCACTTCCTCCTTGCAAAGCTTTCCTTCTTTAGCCAGAGTCTGATGCTTCTCCAGCATGTCTTCCAGGCTCTGCTTGTGCGTCACCACGTACTTATTGTTGCAACCACGTGATTTGTACTCGGTGTCAAAGCGAGGGTCGTGAATCCTCTTGACATCCACGGGAGCCAGCCAGGCCCCCAAGGAGACGTCCTCGCTCTGCCAGAGGTTGAGATAGTCTTGGCTCAGGCGCAGGTAGCGCACCAGGTCGGACGAGATGACGTAGCCACCGCCCAGGGCATAAGGCAGGTAGTAGTCACACAGGAGCCAGGCGTTTTCTTTCCACTTGCCGCCCGACTTCACGCGCCCACGGCCCGAGAAGAAGCCCCAGTAGAGGCGGCGTGGCTCCTTGGACCGCAGCTCTTCCGCCAGGATGTCCAGGCGGACGAAGGTGTCGTCGTCGGCCTTCAGGACGAAGCGGAAGTCCAGGTGCTGGTCCAGCCAGACGTACATGGCTAAGACTTTGGCCGTCAGGTTCTCGTAGGAATCCCGCAGGTCGGGGAGGAGGAGGAGGTCGTGGTGGCGGCTCTGCTCCAACTCCAGGCTGTGCAGCTCCTCTCCGGTCAGCCCGCCGGTGCCCACAACGAACCGGCACCACAGGTCGCTGCGGGGCACCCGCCCGGCCACCGAGAGCCAGGTGCTTCGGATGATGCTCCGCCGCTCGGTGTACTTGGGGCCGCTGACCACCAGCACAGCCAGGAAGGTGGCTTCCTCCGGAGGGGGCGGAGGGGCCGCCGCAGGGGGGTGAGGGCCACCCAGAGGCCCTCCCCGGGCAGGGGGCTGCTGCTGGTGGGGCAGCCCCCACCCCGGGGAGGACTTAAGGCCCTCCGAGGTGCACTTGGCCAGGTAGAGCAGCACCATCCCAAAGAGGGACAGCCCTGCCAGCAGGGTCTTGTGGCGACAGAGGAGGCGCACCAGCTTCATGGTCCCCCCTCAGCGCCCTCTAGCGGGCGGGACGAACGGCCACGGCTCTTTTTCCAGCCTCGGGGGAGGTGCTAAAAATGGCTCCTCCCTCCAACTCTTCAAGGCTCGGCCCCGCCTCTCCGCGGGAAAAGATCCAATCCCTCGGCGACCGGTCGCCCAACGGGGTGCCGATTGGTTAAAGAGGCGAGTTCCCGCCCACCGTTGCTGCGGGGCGGGGCGTGGGTTTGGCCACTCCCCTCTCGGCCAGGCCCAACTCTTCTTTTAGCGGTGACTAGTCCCCCCCCTCTTTCCCTCCCCCCCCCTGGCAGTTTTGCCTCAGGTTTTGGCGGGAATATTTTCTCTCCTCCCCCCCACGGCTACGGACGGCGGGTTGGGACACACCTCCTCGGTCCGCGTTCGGAGATTTCGCCGGATGCCTGCTGGGTCTCCTCCAGCGGAAGGTTCATTGTCTTCTCCTGCTTCGGGTTCAAGGAGCCCCGGCGAAGCGGGTTTTTTTTTTTTTTCCTCGCCCGCGGCGCATGCGCGCTCGGGTTTCCTGACGCCAGGGGGCCCGCGAGACCGTTCTTGGAAAGGCCCGGCCGCTTCTTTGAGGCGGAGAGAAAAACGCGAAAGAGCGACGGAGGTGGGGGCCGAGCGCGCTATAGCAACCACGTGACCGCTTTTTTTTCCCCCTCGTTCCCCTGCGACGCCTCCTCCCGCCATCCCGTCTCAGGGCAAGTGAGGCTGACGTCCGGCGCCATCTTTGAGGGCAGGCTGCCCCGCCATGATGAATTAGGGCAACATAGGAAGGTCTTGGGCGGGGGCGGGGATTTCTTCTGCGACGCAGTTCATGCCTGCCAGGAAGGATAGTGGAGCTGTGCCCGAAACAAAGATGGCTGCCTCGGGTTCTCTTGTCGCAAAAGGACCGCTTTCCAACAGCGAAGCTCCGCCCACCCCCCATTCGCCTTCAAGCATCGAGGTGTCTAACTGAGCGCCTGCTCGTTTCGTAAATATTATCAATTGAAAAGATAAAACCTTTCGTATTTTTTATGTGTATTTTATTTTTATTTCATATTTTATTTAGTAAGTGGGAGTGGGGGGAAAATAAAACCGAATCCTGCTGGGAGTCGGTTCCTCGGGACGGGCGGGCGATTGACAGGCTCAATCACTGGGGGGGCGGAAGAGGCGGGGCTTCGCCGGTCCTCCCAGCCCGGAGTGAAGCTTCCGGCTTCCGGTCCGAAGGGGAAGAAAGGCCGCCGCTGCCCCCGTCGCTGAGTCGGGCATGAGGAAGCTGGGCGGCCGACCGGGAAGGTCAGACCCTTGGATGGGAAGACGGGGGAGGAAAGGCCGCCTCTGAGCACGTGCAGAGGGCCTAAGCCCCCGAAGAGAGCGCTTTCCTTGGTGTTTCGGGCGACGGTTCCTCTGGGCATGTGCAGAGTGCCGCCCTTTGAATGTCCCTTTTCACCTCGGGGAGGTCCCTGGGGGGCTTTTCTGCCGGGGGGATCGAGCAAGCCGGATCCACCCGAGGATACTGGATCACATCTGGGGAGCCAGGTTGGATCCTTTGGGCCAGGGCGGGAAGTCCTCGACTTAACGACCGCCGCCCGGCCCTTGCCTTTAATCTCCCCGAGTGTGTTTTGCCCCGTTTTACGACCTTTTCTTGCCCACCGTTGCTAAGTGAACCACTGCAGTTCAGTTAGTAACAAGGTCGTTAAGTGAATCCGGCTCCTCCACCCCCCCCGCCCCAATTCACTGTGCTTGTCAGAAGGACGCAAAAGGGGATCGTGTGTGACGCCGCGACCGTCATAAATAGGAAACGGCGGCCAAGCATCTGAATGTTGACCGCGTGACCGCGCCGCAGCGGTCCTAAGTGTGAAAAAAGGGTCCTAAATCGCTTTTTTTCAGTGCCGTTGTAACTTCGGTCACTCAGTGGAACCGTTGTAAGCCGAGGACTGCCTGTATTGGCTTGTCTGCCTGGGGGTTTCTTTTTATTTCTGTGGAATAAACCGAGTTCCTCTGAGAACGTGCAGACTGATTTTCGCTTCGGTGGAACCGAGGAGCAGCTTCTACTCTTTTAATCAAAAAGAGGAAGGATCTTTCTTCCTAAAAACTATCTGAATATAGAGGGATTTTCTATAAAGACAAATTCCTTGTGTGTCCAATCACACTTGGCCAATAAAGAATTCTATTCTATTCCTTCCTTCCTTCCTTCTCTTCCTTCCATCCCTCCCTCCCTTCCCTTCCTTCTTTCCTTTCTTCTCCTCCCACTTACGACTGTATGACTGTAACCTTGTTGCTGGTATCCTTAAGATTTATATTGACTGTTTCCCTATGACTATCATTAAGTGTTGTCCCTTAAGATTCTTGACGAACGTATCTTGTCTTTTTGTGTACACCGAGAGCGTATGCACCAAAGACAAATTCCTTGTGTGTCCAATCAACACTTGGCGAATAAAGAATTCTATTCTAATGCTAATGGTTTGACCCATTGCCACCTCTAGGTTATCCAGACACCATACTGACCCTTCGTCCTGCTTGACCTCCTGAAGGACAGGAGCCATGGTTTCCAAACGCGTCTTCATCTGCAGCCTGGGCTCCATCTATTTATCCCTCCTCTTCGTCTTTTTGCTCATGGACGTTTACGCTCGGCCCGCCAACAGCTCCATCCTCAAAGAGAAAGCGGCCGTCGACAAAGACGAAAACGAGATCCTCCCTCCGGACCACCTGAACGGGGTCAAGATGGAGCTGGACGGACATCTCAACAAAGAGTTCCACCAGGAGGTTTTCCTGGGGAAAGAGATGGAGGAGTTTGAGGAAGATTCGGAACCGCGGAGAAACCGGAAGAAACTGGTGGTGATTTTCTCAAAGTGAGCCCCATCTGGCTTTAACTTGAAAATTTGCTGCTGTTCTCCTAAAATAGAGGGAAGGAGGGAATATAGCCGTGATGGCAAACCTATGGCACAGGTGGCACATGGAGCCATATCGGTGGGCACGTGAGCATTGCCCTAGTTCACCTCTGATTTCGGGCCTTCCGGGCCCACCAAAAGTTGGGGAACAGGCTGTTTCCAGCCTCTGAAGGGCCTGGGGGGGGTTTGGGAAGGCCATTTTTCCCTCCCCAGGCTCCTAGAAAGGCTCTGGAGCCTGGGGAGAGCGAAAAATGGGCCTTCTGGTCCCACCGGAAGTCGAGAAACGGGCCGTTTCTGGCCTCTGGAGGACCTCCGGGGGTTAGGGAAGGCTGTTTTTGCCCTCCCCAGATTCCAAGAAATCGTCTGGAGCCTGGGGAGGGTGAAAAACGGGCCTACCGGGCCCACTGTGCCATCATGTGCCAAAAGTGGGAGCGCAGGGTTGTTGCGTGCAGGGGGGCAGAGCGCACTGAATTATGGGTGTGGGCAAGCACGGGTGTGACCTCCCGCACTGCTCCTGCTTTTGGCACACGACGGCAAAAAGATTAGCCATCCTGGAATATAGGAAGGCCAGCATTGGTATGTGCGGGAGAAAACTTGATTATGGCTTCCCTCCATATTTTAGAGCTATGATCGTTCTAAGAATTTTAGACAGTTCTCTGTTGTGGCCCACTGGCGGCCAGCAGAGCTGGCAGCAGAGTCGGAAAGTGAAGATATTGAGGAGGAACATGGGCCAGTCCTGGGGGCTGGGGAAAGCTCAGACCACGATGGGGGAAGGGGGCACGATTTTGGCCTCCCCAGCCTCCGCAGGCTTTTCTCAATCCTCCAGGAGGGCGAAAACTGCCTCCTCAGGCTCTGAAGGCCTTCTGGAGGCTGGAAACGGGCCCGTTTCTGGTCTTCCCGAACTTCCGGTAGGCTCATTTTTCGCCCTCCCCGAGCCTCCATGCGCGCCCTGCACTTACCTGCATCCAAAATGGGCTGCGTGGGGACTCTTGGGAGGGGTGGGCTGGGATGGGCTGGGCCAGCCAGGAGTGGGATTTGGGGGTTCTCTGAACTGCACAGAATCTTAGCTAGAGGTCCTCCTGAATCCCTGCGAAACCCCTAGCGGCCCACCCCTGGTTGAGACTCTATGGTGGCCTTCCTTCCTCCATCCTTGGATCACCTGAGCTTGTAGGCTGGTTGTTTGTTGGTTGAGCAAAGAGGGAGGATTTTTCCCCTTTCGTCGGACACTGGGGATTGGGAATCCTCTAACGCGGCGCTTTTCTTTCCCGCCGGACTTTGCAGGGTTGACATCAACCGCGACAAGAAAATCAGCGCCAAGGAGATGCAGCGCTGGATCATGGAGAAGACTGAGGAGCACTTCCAAGAGGCCGTGGAAGAAAACAAGATGCATTTCCGGGCCGTGGACCCTGACGGCGATGGTAAGAGAAAGGGGGGAGGCAGCAAAGGGGGGCAGCCTTGGCCTTAAGTCGGATGGCAGCCATGGGGGAGAAGAATCTGCCTAAAGTTACGATCGGCTGCGTGAAGATTGCTGAGGCTTCTTTCCTTTCCTTTCAGGCCACGTGTCCTGGGATGAATATAAAATCAAGTTTCTGGCAAGCAAAGGCATGAACGAGAAGGAGGTGGCGGAAAAGATTAAGAACAACGAAGAGCTGAAGATCGACGAAGAGAGTGAGTGTCTTTCTTTCCCTGAACCTGGAAGCCCAGGCTGGGGATCTTCCCTGTGAAATTTTTTTTTTTTTTTTAAAAAATTACAATCACAATTTTCTCCTGGTTTTCCAAGGAAGGTTTCCTAATTCTCGCTTGGCGCAGTGTACCGAGTCGCGCACGTCCCTCCCTTCCCTTCACCACAGCCACTATATCGCTGCTATTATTTTAACCTCGGAGGGATTAGTTTAATGTAAGTCACACAACTGGGATAAAGGAAGCTTTTGTGTGTCTTTCCTCAAGATAGATAGATAGATAGATAGATGGATGGATGGATGGATGGATGGATGGATGGATGGATGGATAAAATAGATAGATAGATAGATAGATAGATAGATAGATAGATAGATAGATAGATAGAATACTTTATTGGCCAAGGGTGATTGGACACACAAGGAATTTGTCTCTGGTGCATATGCTCTCAGTGTACATAAAAGAAAAGATACGTTCGTCAAGAATCATAAGGTACAACACTTAATGATAGTCATAGGGTACAAATAAGCAATTGGGAAACAATATCAATCATTGTGCGTTGTGTTCAAAGCCCTCCTCACTTCTCAGGGGTTTAGAGACACTCTTCCACTGCTTTTCCTGACTTTGCCGACGCAACAAGCCGCGTTCAACAGAACCGTGGTTCTTTCGAATGGGTTCTGAAGAGGAAACAAACCCCACAGGAGCCACTAGCAGAGGTGGTTTCCAAAACTCCCGGCCTCACAAATTCTGAAATCTCTTTTAAAAGTCACTTGTGGTGGTGAAACAAAAAACAACAATAACAAGCTGTATCTTCATTGGCCGAAATCTCCAGCCGAGTTCTCTTCTTGTCAGTTTTAACCAGGAGGGTAAAAAGACATTTGTGCCTTTTAACTTCGGCGTTTGCCGTTTTTGAAAAACCTCTTTTTTTTTAATCTTCTCTACCCCCACAGCCCAGGAAGTCCTCGATAATTTGAAAGATCGCTGGTATCAAGCCGACAACCCTCCGGCCGATCTGTTGTTGAACGAGGAAGAATTTCTGTCTTTCCTTCATCCGGAGCACAGCAGGGGAATGCTGAAATTTATGGTCAAGGAAATCGTCCGGGATTTGGGTACGTTCTTCAAAACTCCGATCGTCCCGGCAGATAAGATGGCACAGTGGCTGGGTATCCTTTGATGGTCACCCGGGCTGGAGTTGGGAGGGGGTGAATGAATGCCGGCTGGGGAATTCTGGGAGTTGAAGTCCCAACATCTGGTTTGAAAAACACTTTTTTTGAGTTCAGATGTTCCCACCAGGGGTTGGCTGTAGGAACTGAGCTGGCCTGATGCTTCTCAGCCCAACTCTGAATGGCTGGGATTTTGGTGCCCAGGACGGCGTGCTCTGAACTCACATTTGATTGCGAAGACTTGCAGTCTAAAACCTGAGATTCGTGCCGGGAGTAAAAAAAAAAATTAGACCTTTATCCAATTGAAAGGGGAGACAAGCTTGTTTCACTCCAGCTGTGAAACCTCAATATTGATTCCTGTTATATTTTATTGGAATTACCCCTTTAAAATATATTTTATAGATACGCATAATACACACAGACACACACATACTTATATATTATACACACGAACACACACATATACACGCACGCACATGCATATAAAGTGTTTTTCTGTCAAAGCACCTGGTCTACCCTAGCATATGGGAGGGAGCATCCTGCATCCCTTTCGCCTTTCAGCTGCAATCCAGGAGCCCTCAAGCAGTCGCATTCACAACAAACCATTTTATACCAAATTTATATTTTGCTGATAAAGAAATAAAGGGAGACTAGTATAGATCTATTTCAAGCTATTTAGCTCTCATCAGCTAGACATACCCTTACTCGGATTCGAACTTGGGCTGCCTGCATGTTAGGCAGTTGTCGTGAATGTGACTGCTTGAGGGCTCCTGGATTGGAGCTGAAAGGTGAAAGGGATGCAGGATGCTCCCTCCCATATGCTGGGGTAGACCAGGTGTCTCCATAGAAAAACACTTAATCTCTTCTCCTGGCTCAAGCTAATGAAGGGAGGAGAACTTGTGGCTCAGAGATTAATACAACTGCCTAACATGCAGGCAGCCCAAGTTCGAATCCGAGTAAGGGTCTGGCTAGCTGATGAGAACTAAATAGCTTGAAATAGATCTATACTAGTCTCCCTTAAATGCTTGCCGAGTGCCCAGATTTTGATCACATGACCCTTGGGATGCTGTAATGGTCATAATTGCAAGGACCTTTAAGTCACTTTTTTCAGCCCTGTTGTAACAGTCACTAAATGAAGGTTCATTAAGTCGAGAACTACAGAAACGCCTCGACTTACGACCACAATTGACACCCCAACATTTATGTTGCCAAGTGAGTTTGCCCCCATTTTACGACTATTTTCACCACACCTGTTCAGTGAATCACTGCAGTTGTTCAATTAGATTGTGCATGCCGGAAGGTTGCAAAAAAGGAGTCGCATGATCCCAGGGACGATGCAACCATCGTAAATACGAACCAGTTGTCGAAGCATCTGAATGACAATGACCCTGGAGGGGATGCTGCATTGGTCATAAGCGTGAAAAACTGGTCCCAAGTCATTTTTTTCCCCCAGTGCCGTTGTAACTTTGAACGGACACTAAACGAACCGTCGCAAGTCAAGGACGACCTGTGCTTGTAACGCCAAGCCGACGCAGCTGGGCTAGAAGACGTGCCCCCGGCGGAGGCAAAAAGTAGAATCGAGAAGATTTCAATCTTTTCCACGTGCGGCTTGTTTGATTTGATTTATCTCTCTCTCAATCATCCCGCCATGTCTCTCCCCCTCTCAGATCAGGACGGCGATAAGAAGCTGACCCTTTCGGAGTTCATTTCCTTGCCGGTTGGCACAGTTGAAAACCAACAAGCCCAGGATGTGGATGACGACTGGGTGAAAGACCGAAAGAAAGAGTTCGAAGACGTCATCGACGCCAACCATGATGGCATCGTTACCATGGAAGAGCTGGAGGTAACCAAATCGTGGCTTAATTTCTTAATTCTCCCTGCCCCAAATTACATGCATTTCCCACACCTCCACGCCCGCTGCGGTGTAGTGTCGTAAGTACCAGGCCAGTAGTTCTTGAAACAAGCTGATGCCTGCTAGATCGAGCTGGCAATTCTCTCGAAACGGTCCAAACTTTGAAGAAAGAAAGGGGGGGGGGAAAACCCCAAACCCAGACTGCATTACTGTTTAAATTTCCCCCCCCTCCCACGCTCAGCTTTTTTAAGGGCAGGTGAGCCAAACGGATGTGTGGGCACAGCATTCTTCTGTGAAGTTGGTTTGCAGTTTCAGCTTTTTCTGACTTCCAAGTTATCAAAAGGAAGAGCGGGCGAGACAGCTTTCCACTTTCTCACGGAATCTATCTATCTATCTCATCTATCTCTATCTATCTATCTATCTATCTATCTATCTATCTCTATCTATCTATCTATCTATCTATCTATCTATCTATCTATCTATCTATCTAATCTCGTTAGCAGCGTTCTATCCCAGAATTAATCCCCCTTCTCATCCTTCACCAAGGAATTAGGGTGCTAATGTTTTCACGTGCCTTCCTGTTGGAGGAGCAGCTTTTCCCTTCTCCTGCATTTAATTGCATCTGTTCAGTTGCTCCTTTTTCACTTGAATCCTCCTTCCCCCTTCTTCTTCTTCTTCTTCTTCTTCTTCTTCTTCTTCTTCTTCTTCTTCTTCCTCTTCCTCTTCCTCTTCCTCTTCCTCTCCTCCTCCTCCTCCTCCTCCTTCTCCTTCTTCTTCTAATCGAAATTTAATTACACAAATGAATTGGCGCTACAAGAATGATCCCTTGTTGCGTTTTTAATAGCTCCAACTTTACCCCGGGGTACTGAGGTACAGAAAGAGTTAAGGATTGTATGTTAAGGATTCAGGACACCTGCGAAATTTTTCTTCCATCTTTCATTCTCCATTGTATAATCTTTCCAATTTTCTGGAGACGGCCAAAATGGCCTGCGAGATTTTCTTTATGCTTCATTGAGCCGCGTTAAAGCAACTCTTGAGTAAATCCAGAAAAGCGCGTTCAATGAGAAGTGAAGTGTCTGATGTGTAAAGGTAAAGGTTCCCCTCACACATATGTGCTAGTTGTTCCTGATTCTAGGGGGCGGTGCTCCTCTCCATTTCAAAGCCGAAGAGCCAGCGCTGTCCAAAGACGTCTCCGTGGTCATGTGGCCGGCATGACTCAACGCCAAAGGAGCACGGAACGCTGATCCCTTCCCACCAAAGGGGGTCCCTATTTTTCTACTTGCATTTTTTACGCGTTTTCAAACTGCTAGGTTGGCCGAAGCTGAGACAAGTCACGGGAGCTCACCCCGTTACGCAGCACCAGGGATTCGAACCGCTGAACTGCCGACCTTTCGATCGACAAGCTCAGCGTCTTAGCCACTGAGCCACCTTGAGTCCCTTCATCACTGCTCACCCGATCTTACTTTGGAGGGTTGGGCACTCATTTCGGGGCACCACCAGACTTAAAAATGGAGTTAAAACAGAGCGCCAGAAATAGCGCTGGGAATTCAGTTTCTTTGAAAAGAGATGCGGGGAAACGGATGCCGTCAGCCAGGTGAAAAAACAATGAGGTTTTTCGTAGAATCAGTCTGGTCTAGTGGTTAAGAGGCACCAGACTAGAAGGCGGAGGAAACTCTTTAAATTCTAATCCCGCCTTGGGAATCAAAAGCCAGCTGGATTTGTGACTTTGGACCAGTTTCTCCCGTTCAGTCCAGCCCACCTCACAGGATTGTTGTCGTATGGAAAATAGGAGGCAGGTATGCGTTAGGTATGTTCTTCACCTTGAGTTATAGGTGGAATGTAAATAAAATTAAAATCTGTTCAGTGCTGTTCTCTCTTATTCCACAGGATGGAATAAACTCCTGGATTAAACAGAGAAAAGGAGATACTGGTTAAATCCTAGGTTGCTAGAGCCCACAGTGGACTCAGACAGAAACATGGATGGTATATAAATTTAACTAATCAAGGAGAGAAGCAGCTTAGAACTAAGGAGAAATTTCCTGACAGTGAGAACATTTAACCAGTGGAACAACTTGCCACCAGAAGTAGTGAATGCTCCAACACTGGGAGTTTTTAAGAAGAGATTGGACAGCCATTTGTCTGAAGTGGTGTAGGGTTTCCTGCCTCAGCAGGGGGTTGGACTAGAAGACCTCCAAGGTCCCTTCCAACTCTGTTATTCTATCTTCTATTCTGTTTAATAATAAACTAAATAAATAAGGCCAGCTTGACATTGAAAGCTATTCCCTGAATGGTTATTAACATCCTGGACATAAATTGTTTCAACTCCTACCCTCAAAACAACACTATAGGGCACTGCGCACCAGAACAACTAGACACAAAGACAGTTTTTTCCCGAACGCCATCACTCTGCTAAACAACTAATTCCCGCATCACTGTCAAATAATTTACTAAGACTGTATTACTATTCTTCTTCTCTTCCTTGCTAGTATCTATCTCTTCCCACTTATGACTATATCCATGTTGCTTGTATCTTTCAATTATATTGTTTTTACTTGTTTCCTAGTACGATTTGATAGCTTATTAGTAACCTATGACTAGCACCAAGTGCTGTATCTTTTCATTCTCGTAGAATGTATTTTATTCTCCTTATGGACACTGAGAGCGTATGCACCAAAGACAAATTCCTTGGGTGTCCAATCACACTTGGCCAATAAAAGAATTCTATTCTATTGAGGATGGAGGGGATGGCCGAAGGCTGAGATTCACCCCCCTGTAAGATACTTCGGCTTGAATTGCTGATTGTGGGCGTTCCTTTTTCTAAAAAAAAACCTTTATTAACACTTAAAATCCAAAAATACAAGTTAAAATACCTCTATAACAAAAATACATCCGTAATAATACTTAAACAATTCAACATATTTCTCACAGTACTTAATTCTTAACTTTCTTCATCTATTCCCACATATTCCTACTTAATCGACATATTTAATCACATTTTATATCTCATTTTGTTCTATACATTCCTTATCTTTAATTTCTATCCATTGATACCAATTATCCCAAGTTAAGCAATATTCCGAGTCTTCCTTATTATTTAATAAATAAAGGGCGTTCCTTTATTCCTTCCCTTTGCTTTCCTCCTAGGAGTACATGGACCCCATGAACGAGTACAACGCCTTGAACGAAGCCAAGCAGATGATCGCCGTGGCGGATGAGAATCAAAACCACCACCTGGAGCTGGAGGAGATCTTAAAATACAGCGAGTATTTCACCGGCAGCAAGCTGATGGATTACGCACGGAACGTCCACGAGGAATTCTGAAGGCGCGCTGGAGCCCTTTGTCCGCCCCGTCGCGCCGCCTCGTTTTCCCCAAACACGACACGCGTTTCCTTTTTTGCCGCTGGGTCTGTGTTCTGTGCATATACAGTTGTGGTGGTTTTTTCTGGACTTTTTCCTTTCAAAAGCCCGTCCGCGTACATTAAAAGCCAAATGTGTTTTTTTTTCACTCTGAACTCGCCAGGGATAAAATCTGGACACGTTCTTGATTTGCGGTGCCGGTTGAACAGAATTGAAGATCCCACGATCTGATTTTTTTTTTTTTAATCGGGGGGGAAAAACCACCGACGGGAGGGAGAAAAGGGGAATATGTTCATTTTACATCAAGTTAAAATCATGGTGCGGTTGTGTAGCTCTTGTGATCGCTTGAAAAAGAATGTTTAGGGAAAACATCGATTCACTGGAAACTGCTCAAACTGTGGTGGCTATTTTGGGTGCGACCCGAGGGTACCACCGAGGAAGGTTACCGGTAGTCTCCAATTTGGAACCGTAAAAATTGTTGTTAGGCAGCAAGGGTCATAAAGGGAGGTATCCCATAGCCTTTATTGGGCATGGCCATTAAGCGAGTCAAACAGCCATTAAACGAATCCGGTTTCGCCCATTGATGTCCTGGAAAGGATGCCAATGATGAGCACATGGCAGAAGGGGTCTGGGACTCGTAAAGACAAGCCAGTTGCCAAGCATCCAGAATATGAACGTGGGAAAAGTATGATGGGCGTAACTTGGAGGAGGGAGGATAAGTTAGAGCCATAGTTAAATAATTCATAATTATTTAATAATTAATAGAACAATCAAAAGCAAATCTCCGGCAAAACCTGCCATCTCCTGGCGATCTTGGGGAGTGCAGCCTCCAAGGGATAACTCAGGCCATCTTCACGCCGGGGGGTAAAACTGGCAGCCCGGATGCGTCACGCGCAGGCCAGGCCCACTCCGGCTTCGCAAATGCAAAAAAAGTCGCAATACTTAGCGATATGTCATATAACGCGATCGAGTTTGACACCCGTGCTCTATATAGCATAGGATATGAAAAGAGTGCCCTCCAGTGGTCGTTTGGGATATTTCAGCATGGCAGCGGCTAAAAAGGCCATCTATAACACAGGGAATGAAAAGAGTGCCCTCCGTTGGCCATTCGGGATCTTTCAGCAGGTACTACAAAGACCATCTCTAGCACAGTGCATGACAAAAGTACCCTCCAGTGGCCATCTGGGATATTTCAGCCAGGCAGGGACTGCAAAGACCATCCAGTAGCACAAGGCAACGACAAAAGTGCCCAGGGAGTAGGAAGTCCATCTTTAGCACAGCATATGAAAACAGTGCCCTCCGGTGGCCATTTGGGATATTTCAACCTGGCAGGGACTACAAAGACCATCTCGTAACACTTTGTGGCAGCCCCTGAAATACTGGAAGACTGCTATCATGTCGTTTGTTTCATTAAACTGGACATACCCAATTCCCGCCCCCTACTCCCCTTTCTTGCTCTTCTCTGCGCCCTTTCCAGAATCTCGACATTTTTTTTTTATATATTGTGACCAGAACTGGATGTAGTATTCCAGGTGTGGGCTTACTAAGGCTTTGTAAAGTGCTACTAAAGCTTCACGGGATCTCGATTCTATCCCTCTGTTAATGCAGCCTAGGATTGCATGGGCTTTTTTTTTAGCTGCTGCCAAAAAAAAGTATTGCGTTACTATTGTGTCTCTGCCCCTCTCCCTTTTCCTCAGTTTTCTTTCTGTTTGCAAAGATTACCGTGATTGTCGAGAGGATGTTTAGTTTGGAAAAGATCCTGGGCTGAATTGCCAAGCATTGCCAGTTTAACAATAGCCGTGGTACTTAAGACTTATATACCGCTTCGTAGTGCTTTTACATCCCTCTCTAAGCGGTTTACAGAGTCAGCCTCTTGGCCCCCAACAATCTGGGTCCTCGTTTTACCGACCTCGGAAGGAGGGAAGGCTGAGTCAACCTTGAGCCAGTCGGGTCAGGATCGAACTGCTGGCAGTGGGCAGAGTTAGCCTGCAATACTGCATTCTAACCACTGGGAGGGAAGGAAGGAAGGAAGATAGCAATAGTACTTAAGACTTATATAGCACTTCACAGGGCTTTTACAGCCCTCTCTAAGCGGTTTATAGAGTCAGTCTCTTGGCCCCCAACAATCTGGGTCCTCGTTTTACTGACCTCGGAAGGATGGAAGGCTGAGTCAATCTTGAGCCAGTCGGGTCAGGATCGAACTGCTGGCAGTGGGCAGAGTTAGTCTGCAATACTGCATTCTAACCACTGGGAGGGAAGGAAGGAAGGAAGATAGCAATAGTACTTAAGACTTATATACCGCGGTTTACAGAGTCAGCCCTATTGCCCGCCAACAATCTAGGTCCTCGTTTTAATGACCTCGGAAAGATGGAAGGCTGAGTACCGACCTTGAGCCGGTGAGAATCGAACTGCCGGCACCTGGCAGTCAGCAGAAGGAGCCTGCACTATTAGTAGCTCTCCGTTAGTGCTTTACAAGCTCCGCATTAGGGGAGGTGCCGAACTGATGCAAACTTCTATGGTAAAACACCAGATCTTCAAAGAGCTCTCAGATCGCTGAAATTTCCCACAGGCTCACGAAAGTCAGAGTAGATCCTGCCTTACACAGGATTGTGGGGTTTTTTTTTCTCTCCCCCTTCGAGCGCAGCGGCGTCTGTGAGTCCGTGGCACGACGGGACATGAAGCGGAGTTTGGGCTTGATTTCACTGGCTGTGTCTCTCTGGTCCTCGCCGGGTTGGGGGCTGAGGTGTAAAGACAACGAATATCCCCTCTCCGAAACGAAATGCTGCAAATTATGTCCTCCAGGTTAGTGACGCTGAAGGTGTGGGGGAGCATTTGAATGCAGATCTTGTTTTAATCCTCCGTTTCTACATTTATGGCTTCTCGGTCACTTTAGGAGCTACCTAGGGTTTATTTATTTATTTATTTATTTTCATCCTTTGCACTCTGGGGCTGCTCCATCCAAAATCGTTTTCAATGGTTTGCAAAGGGAAGAAAAATTCAGATTTTTCTGGAGGGGGGAAAAAAATCAAGATTTTTCTAACTGGGATGTGAGGGGATGGGACCTTGTCTTATCTGGCTGGGAAGTGACTCCATGATCCTCTATCGGGTTCTCTGTTTTTCTGGAGGTGTCCTTGATTTCCTATCGCTTTTTTTAAAAAAAATTAATTTTAAAATAATTAATTTTAAGTGCTGACTCTGCCGTTATTTTGCTTTTGCCCCCTGACACTCTCCTGGATGTTTCTCAGCCCTCCCAGTCTAGCTTACTGTGTTAGAAACTCCTGGTGGCCTCCCATCCGAAGAGACTCTAGATTGCAGTGTGGGGAATGGTCCCAATTAATTAGATGCGGTCTCTTTCTTTAATAATCGGGCGGGTGTGGTTTGAAGTTGATCGTTGATCACTTCTGAAAGTTTCAGTGAAGGGGTACGTATCTCATTGGGGGGGGGCAGAAACTCCAGGCAGGTCAAACCCCCTTGTGAGACCCCATAAAATCAAGGAGAGGCTAAATTTCTCCATTTTTTTCCCCCGGTGAACCTTCACTGTTCTGTCCTCATGAATATGTGAAGTCTCATTTTGAGTTTGACACTTATGTGTGTGTGCGTGGGTGGGTGGGTGAGAGAGAGAGAGAGAGACCACTGGGCTGTGGATTACAATTCCCATCCTCCTTGACCATGATAGCTGACAGGTCTTCGGCAGATGGCATGGCCAAATATCTTGTTTCTCCGAAAATAAGACAGCCCCTGATAATAAGCCCAATCGGGCTTTTGAGTGCATGCGTTAAAATAAGCCCTCCCCGAAAATACTTAAACACACAGCTGGAAATCGGGTAACACGGCAAGAGGAGCCCCGTCTTGCTCCACGCGCCCCAATATAATAAGACCTCCCTGAAAATAAGGCCAAGCGCTTATTTCAGGGTTCAAAAAAATATAAGACAGGGTCTTATTTTCGGGGAAACACGGTACTTTCCCTGTTAGTCGAAATGTCCAGCTTAGCTGAAGAGAGCCCCGAGTTCTAATCTCTCCTCAAAGGAAGGTTGATGGCCACTCCTCAACCTACCTCGCAGGGTTGTTTGGAGGGTGACACGGAGAAGGAAACTGGGCTTCCTGGAGGATGGATGGCCTGTCATTTGGGGGGCGGGGACTGTCGCAGAAATGAGGCTCGGTTTCCATCCGCGAACATCTTCTTGCATTCTTTAGGAAAAGAGCTGGCGAAACGTTGCACGGGCTCATCCCCGACCGTGTGCGAACCGTGCGATGAGAATTACTACAACGACAAACATACCCACTCGACGTGTAATCGTTGCACAGATTGTAACGCCGGTAAGCCTGGTGGGCAAAAGTAAGATCACTGCAACCTCCTTTCCTGGCTTCCTTCGCAGGAAAAAGTGTTGTTTTGTGGTTTCACAACAGCGACTTGTCTGGTTGGTTTTGAATGGTTTTTTCCGGTGTTATAAATCTAAAATATATCAATAGATATATGAAGAGATCGGTCGTGAAATGTTGGTTGCTGAGGGTATCAAAACCACACTCAATTTTTCCCCGTCGGTTTCCACAAAGACCTGCTAGAAATGGCACGTGCCACAAATTTCGCTTTTTGCAGCCCGGAATCGATCTTTTATTTCTCGTAGAGCGAGGACTCCAGGAGAAAACACCGTGCCGGACGACTTCGAATACCGTCTGCGCCTGCCTTCCCGGCCACGCTCCTGAAGAAAGCCCAGAGGAGAAAAGTAAGGGCCAAAGATGGATTTCAGGGAATTGAGAGATGGGTCCACGATCCAAAATCAAACCTACTGAGATACATCGAATGTTCTGCGGGGTGTTCTTTTTTGGAAAAAGAGAGGGTTTTTTTTTCTCAAATTCGTCCCAAAACCCTGTTTCCCTGAAAATATGACCTACCCTGAAAGTAAGTCCTAGCTTGATTTTTACACGTGCGCCCAATATAAGCCTACCCACAAAATAAGCCCTAATTAAGATCCCATCCACTCCAGAGTGCACGGGTAAAAATTAAGCTGGGATGGGGATGGGTGGAGCTGCCCTACTACTTACCTTTGGACAGTTGTAGCCAGGCCTTGCATACCCCAACACCTGCCTCGCCAGCTCCGGATCGATCCGGAGCATTGTTATCAGCTACAGAGGCCTTCAGGAAACCCTTGCCGGCCACAGAAGTTCCTGAAGGCCTCTGACAATGAAAAGGAGGCCGGAGGTGACGCATGCAAGTGAGGTTACTCAGTGGATGACATTCCCCCGAAAATAAGACCTGGTGCCTTTTTTGGTGGCAAAAAATAAAATAAAACAGGGTCTTATTTTCGGAGAAACACAGTAGACGGCTTATTGATTGGTTATTTTCTTCCCTTGGTATGGGGATCGTTTATTTACCCTAGAAAGTGTGCAGAGAAGAGCAACAGAGGCTCGGGGAGGGCGAAAACGGCCTACTGGAAGTTCGGGAAGACTGGAAAGTTTCCGGCCTCCAGAGGGCCTCCAGAGCCTGGGGAGGCCGTTTTTGCCCTCCCGGAGGCTCAAGGAAAGCCTGCGGAGCCCCCCACCATGTTGCAGGAGGATGGCTAGGCCACGCCCACCATGGCCACACCCACCTAGCAACCAGGCAGAGAACCCCTTGCTAAAATTTTTGAAGCCCACCCCTGGGGTTGGCCTAGAAGACCCCCTTCCAGCCCTCGGAGTCTCTGTTCAATTAGATGGATATCCTGGCCCAATTAGAAGGGATTCTTGGTGGTGTGTAAGAAGGCTGGGATATACATCAAACACACGTACACACACACACACACACACACCAACAAAACTTGTCTGTGTCATTTTGCAGGATGCAAACCCTGTCCCAGCGGGTATTTTTCCCTCGGAGGGAACGAGAAATGTCGTCCTTGGACCAAGTATGTATTTTCTTAAATGTACCTTGCATGAAACGGGGAATTGAATGGAAAAGGTGTGGGGGTCAGCCCAGATCCCCAGGGCTAAGTGAGCCACTGCCTCATAAAAAATCACCCCTTAAATGAAGATTTAAAGCTGACTAGCCCCTTTAAGACTGAGGATAAGTCAGCAGGGTTATTGCCCTTTAAGAAGCTGTTTATATAAAGGAGGCCATTAGAGGGCGTCTCTCTCTCTCTCCTCGTGAATTTGCATTGTAGTTCTCTGTGTAGAGGTGAAGAAGACTGATTGCTTGCCTGGCCTTGCTTGGCACGTGTATGTATAAATACTGCATATAACTTGTATATAAACCACCGTTTGTAAAGACAAAACCTCTGTGTCCTGCATTTTGCTCCTCAAAATAGTAGTCACATCTGTAAGCACTCTGACAACCGCAATTGGAGTTGGTTGTTTTGATGCATCCTTGGCTTGGTGGGGCTTGTTCAGAAATGCATCTTGGCTTGGTTTAAATGGAAGTTTGAATGGTGAGGAGGAAATGCTGTTGGGTGCAGTTGCTCCTTATGGGTTTAGAGATATTTTGCTTGTTGCCCGACTGCAAAAAGAGGCTGAAATAAGGTGAACACAAGATGGATTCAAACGTTCCCCTATATTCCTTTTTGCTTGACAAAAAAAAAAAAGGAGGAGGGGTGGATTGGAATGCAAGAGGGTGAGGAGAATGGCATCCAAGCATCATCGGTTCCCGTGAGACGTTGCTCCCCCTTCAAGGACACCCTGAGCAGGTGCCACAGCGTGGCCGGCTGGTTCCCAAAACAAACTGAACGGAAGTGATTGGTGGACGTAATGGACTGTGGATGGCCCGTGGGAAAAGGGGAAATGAACTCTCCGTGCTTTTGCGTGAGATGCTCAGAGCTGGTTTTGCTTCTTCGGTGCCGAGGTGGATTTATTCAGTAAAGTTTTATACTCTTGGAAAATAATGTCCCCGGGAGTTTCTTTTTCTGGATTTTGCCAACTGGACAGCTGACATTTGAAATGAGAGGGTGAACGAAACCTCAAGCTCTAGGAAAGCGAGAAGTGTAAAGGAAGAGATTTCAACCGTTTGATTTTTTAAAATCTTGGCGACTGTAAGACCTGTGGACTTCAACTCCCAGAATATCAATGCTGGCTGGGGAATTCTGGGAGTTGAAGTCCACAGGTTTTGACATAGTTGAGACTGATTTAAAAATCGGTACAAGGCAGAGTGAGGAGCAATTTCTGCAAAGGGTCATTTTTATTTTTTTATTTTTTTGTTCAGTAACGGCGCCCCATCCTATTGTCTTGAAACCCGGCTGCAAATTATTGTTACGTTTCTATTTCATAGTTGCACAGCCAGCGGCAGGAAAATCCAACACCCTGGGAAGCAAGACACGGATGCGATTTGTGAAAAGCCGTCCAGCAAGATTCCCACCCAGCGCACTATCATGCATCCCACTCCCTTTCCAAAGGAGACCGGTGTCTTCACCATGAACCTGGATTTATCTCCGAGTGTTGTGCCTACAAATCCAGGTAAATTATCCAGCACGTGTGAAGGGGTAAGAAAGTTTTATCCTTAAATTTTAGAAAGTCTGCAGGGGGGAAACAGGAGAAGTGAGTCCTTTCTAGAATAACAGAGTTGGAAGGGGCCTTGGAGGTCATCTAGTCCAACCCCTTGCTCAAGCAGGAGACCCTATACCCATGATGGCGAACCTATGACACGCGTGCCATAAGTGGCATGCGGAGCCATATTGGTGGGCACGCGAGCGTTGCCCTAGCTCAGCTCCAGGACGCATGCTTGCGCTGGCCAGCTGATTTTCGGGCCTTCTGAGCCCACCAGAAGTCAGCAAACGGGCTGTTTCCGGCCTCCCCTGTCTCCTCCCCTCCTCTGGGGAGTGGGGAAGGCTGTTTTAGCCCTCCCCAGGCGCCTAGAAAGCCTCTGGAGCCTGGGGAGGGCGAAAAACAGGCCTACTGGGTCCACCGTGCCATCACATGCCTAAAGCAGGGGGAGCATGGAGGGGGTCACGCGCATGTGCAGGGGGGGCCGGGCACATAGAATTATCGGTGTAGGCACGCACGCACGCGACCACTCAGCACTCTCCCCCGCTTTTGTCACGCGATGGCAAAAAGGTTAGCCATCACTGCCGTATACTATTCCAGGCTAACAGTTGTCCAGTCTCTTCTTAAAAAGTTCCAGCACCCACAACTTCTGGTGGCAAGCCGTTCCACTGGCTAATTGTTCTCCCTGACCAGGAAATTTCTCTCCTTGATTAGCTTCCATCCATTGCTTCTTTCTAGCTTGCCTTTCTAGCTTGCCAAGAAATTGGGAAAAGCAACAGGAATAAAAGTTTCATCGGACTTTCCTCTTCTGGTTTTTTTTTTTTTTTTTTAGGATTTGTATGGATTTTGATCACCATTGTCCTCCTGATGACCGGAGCTGGAATCTTGGTATTTCTGTTCTTTTATCGCAGGACGAAGAAAAAGAAATTCGACATTTTGTGCACTGAAATTTATGCTCTCCCCTGTAAGTGCGAGTTTGGGGCTGCTGCCAAAAAAATGATTTAAAATGTGATTTTGTGGGCTTTGAGGGGCTCCTTTCCCAGCGAATGGGGCTGAATATAAGCTGATGAATTACATCCTTTCTGATTTAAAAACGGATTTCCCCTTTTTATATTATTAATATGAGGAGGAGGGGGGTGTTTTACTGCAGTTGCAGAGGTAGGATTCAGCCGGTTCGGGCCAGTTCAGACTGGTTCAGTAGTTCTGACGATCAGCTGACCCCGCCCACCGGGCCCCGCCCTATCCTGTCCTATAGTTCCTTCTTTCTGGCTCAGCTGATTCGTGCGGCACAGCTGATTTCCGCGCCTCCGCTGTCCTATTTACCGGGGCTGCCTTAGAAGGTAAGCAGCTGAGCTTCAAATTGCTGTATTTTGAACGCTGTGCGCAAGCGCGCATTAAACCGGCTGCATCCCACCACTGTGTAGTTGGCTAATTGTTTTCAAGTGAAATTCGTTGCAATTCCTGCCATATGACGAGAGGTCCTCAATGTACGACTCCAATTGGGACCTGGCAGTTGTTAAGTGAGTCACACCCACCTTTAAGACCCTTTTTTTGCCATGGTTGTTAGGCAAATCACTGCAATTCTTAAGCGAGCCACGCGTAAAATCTGTCGTTAAGCAAATCCCGGTTTCCTCATTTGACTTTTGTTAGTCAGAACTAGCTAGAAAAGTCACCAATGGAGGACAAGTGATGCTCTAACCATTGTAAACCCATGCCAATTACTAAATGCCCACATTTTGATCACTAACTAATGTGATTGATTGATGTATATATCAAAAGGATGTAAATATTAATTCCCTTTTCCAATAACCACCCCCTTATAACTCCTCCTTACCTTTACTCCGCCTCCTTAGTATATAAGCCCCATCCCGCTCCTTCATCTTGTGTGCTCTCTCCTATCATGATACCTGTTAAGATGTTTAATAGAAACAATAAATATATTTATTAGAAAAGGAATGACTTCTATGAGTTATTGGGCTTGATCCTTGAATTTACATAACACGACGCAAGTGCGAGGACCGCCCCAGTCATTCGTCCATTCTTGGAATCAAAGTGCCCTTCCATTTTTGTGCATAATGTAGTCTTCCTGCCGTCAACGTACATCATCAAAACTCCAATTTTTTTTTTTCAAGTCTTTTTCCGTGAAACCCAAAAGAAAAAAGTTTCTGGTTTTATCTTTATATTCACTTTGAGAATTTTCTGTATCAAGATGCGACTCCTACTCCGATATTTCTTTGCTTTGTCAGACGATTAAAAAGTCCCTTCTTTGCATTTGCATTTCCAACGAACGTCAGCTGCAAAAGTTGACGGAGTTAGCAGAAAATGGCTAAACGGACCGCTTTGGTTAAAGGGGGGGGGGGGGAAATACAATTACTTTTGCTTCTGCTTGGAAACCGTTTCTGGACTTTGTGCTTGGGGTGGGAAAAGAAATGAAAACTTTTGATTTTAGGCTTTACGGATTAGATAGATTTGTTGTTATAGTAATGGCTGGTTTATACTATTATGTAAAAGTGAAAAAGTTGAGGTTTGATGTTATTATCTTATTCTGCTGCCCCCCAAGGGAGTCGGAAACAGCCTTTTCTTTCTTTCTTCCCCTCTTTTCTACACTCTTTCCTTCCCTTCTCCCTCCCCTATTTTTCCTACTCTTTTCTTTTGTTGTATTTTATATTATAAACTACCGTATTTTGCGGAGTATAAGACGCACGGAATACCCCCAATCAGCTGTTCCCAGAGGTGAATTTTAGCAACAGGTTCCTTGGTTGTGAGCTCTGTGCCTTGCTTTTTTTTTGCTTTTTTTTCTGCCCTTGAAACATCTGAAACTCTGTTTCAGCAAAAACTTCTTTTCCTGCCTCTGAAAGCCTCCGAAACAGAGCTTCAGAAAAAAAGCCTCTGAAGCTCTGTTTGGGGGCTTCTTTTCTGAAGCTCTGTTTGGAGGCTTTTTTTCTGAAGCTCTGGAGGCTTTTTTTCTGAAGCTCTGTTTGGAGGCTTTTTTTTCTGATGCTTCGTTTCTGATGCTTTTTTCAGCCTCTGAAATCTCTGTTTGAGAAGCTGAGCAGGGCTACATTCGGAGTATAAGACGCACCCAGATTTTCACCCTCTTTTTTTGGGGAAAAAGGTGCATTTTATACTCCAAAAATTACGATAATCAACAAAAAGCATAGGTACAAGGACTGGTCGTAAGTCACACTTTTCAGGGCTGTTGTAACTTCTGGCGGTTGCTAAACAAACGATTTCTAAGTCAAGAACTACCTGTAGCTTCGTTGCAAGCTAAGAAATGCGTCGTTAAAGATTATGCTTTAATTGCAATTTGCGTACCACCTTTTGAGCTGCCTTCTTTGAAATGTAATTTCCCCCCCCCTCTTCTTTTAGGCAAAGAGAACGATTATCGATTGCCAATCCAAGAACAAGAAGTCGGCGTTAAATCCGATTTTGTACAGGGCTGACCTACCAAAAGAAACAAGAACAAAAAAACAAAAAAATCCCCCGAATTTGGACTTCTGAATCAGAAATAGAGTTTATCTGAGTTTATTTTTCAACCGATTCTTTTTTATTCTGAATGAATCAGCGTATCTTTTGCATATCTTTTTTCCGTATCTCCCTCCCTCCCCCTATTTCTCCTCCCTGATATTGTTTCGGGGTTTATTATTTTCTTCTTCTTCTTGTGGTTTCTTTTGAAGTATTTGCCCGAATTTGCATATATTATTTTTCACAGCCTTCTTTGTTCTAAAAAAAGGATGTGAAAAGGTGCTTGTGCATCATTTTATTCTTTTTTTTTTATTCATCCAACGATAACAGGAAGAACTAAAGTAACCCCATCTTCATCCTTGATTTCTTAGGAAACTTGAGGTATTTATAACCAGAAACCTAAGAATTATAACAAGGAAGGAAGATGGGCTCAGCTGATATTAATATAATTGGTATAATTATTACAAGAATGTAATAACAGTTAATTATTAATATTTGCTGTTCAGCTTCTAATAATTCAGGCTGCAAAATAAGAGCAAGCAAGAGTTATTTTTCAATTTACGGTACGTTGCGGAATGCAACAGAATTAAAGTTAAAGCCAAACAAGCTTTGAAGATAAATTACTTTGAAAAGAGAAACTGGCAACAGATATCTACTTTTATAAAAGCAATATATGCAGTGTTGTATTTTTTTTTTTAAAGTTGAAAACCCTTCAACTTTTCTCTCTGTTTCTTGAAGAAACGTTAACTTTAGTCCCAAAGAGGGAGCCTGATAGGCATAACTATATCGATGTAAATCCTCAATTAGATCCACTGGATTCCCATGGCTATTCAGGGGATTTTTTTAAAAAATGCCAGGGGTTGTAACAATAAAAGATTGGGGTTTGATCTTGCAAAAGACCGTTTTACCTGTGGGTGAAATGGTAAAAGAGGGGTTTGGTTTTTTTTTTTTAAAAAAATCAAAATTAAAATGGGATCTGCCAGGCTCTTTGGTCAAAACTAAGAACAGAGAAAGTTTTCCAACATAGGACAAACCCACCCAGGAAATTTGTACAGTTCACAAATAAGGAGCATTCCTACAATTCATTGCCTCTCCCAATGGCTTTAAGTATGACTTTGAAAGGGATCTGATTTTGAAATGGCTGTTTTGAGTGGCCAATTTTGAGGTTCGGCCGATCCTTTTTTTAAAAATCCATCCCCATCTTGATGATATGAAATGTTGGGATCTCCTTCGATTATTCTCCTGGCCTTCCTCAACATTTTGGAGAGGAGGAGGAGGAGGAGGAGGGCTAAGACCAGGGGTGAAATCCAGCAGGTTCTGACAGGTTCTGGAGAACTGGTAGCGGAAATTTTGAGTAGTTCAGAGAACCGGCAAATACCACCTCTGGCTGGCCCCAGAGTGGGGTGGGAATGGAGATTTTGCAATATCCTTCCCCCAGGAGTGAGGAGGGAATGGGGATTTTGCAGTATCCTTCCCCCAGGAGTGGGGAGGGAATGGGGATTTTGCAGTATCCTTCCCCTGCCACACCACGCCGAAGCCACGCCCACAGAACCGGTAGTAAAAAAATTTGGATTTCACCACTGGCTGAGACCTGATGTAAAAATAGTATTTTCTTTTTGATTGCATACTGTTGATCTGTAAATGCCGTTCCCTTGTAAAATCCTACGAACGCTTTTCGGGTCTGTTGGTTTGTTTTTGGCTATGCTTTTAACAGAATAACAGAGCCGGAAGGGACCTTGGAGGTCTTCTAGTCCTACCCCCTTCTCAAGCAGGAGTCCCTGTGCCATTCCAGACAAGGGGCTGCCCAGTCACTTCTTAAAGCAGAGGTCTTCAAACTTGGCAGCTTTAAGACTTGTGGACTTCAATTCCCAGAATTCGGGGAGTTGAAGTCCACAAGTCTTAAAGCTGCCACATTTGAGGGCCCCTGTCTTAAAGCTTTGTAACTTTTTGTAAGGAAATAGCTAGGTAGAGATGATAGATGATGGGTCGATTGGTCGATAGATGGATCGAGAAATAGAGTTAAAGAGATAAGACAGATTAGGTAGACAGGCAGCCAGAGACGTAGGTAGATAGATAGATAGATAGATAGATAGATAGATAGATAGATAGATAGATAGATAGATAGATAGAGATGATAGATAATGATGATGATGATAGATAGATAGATAGATAGATAGATAGATAGATAGATAGGATAGAGAGAGAGAGAGAGATGTGTGAGAGAGAAATGACAGAATAGATGATAGATAGATGACAGATAGATAGATAGATAGATGATAGATGTGTGTGAGAGAAATGACAGGATAGATAGATAGATAGATAGATAGATAGATAGATAGATAGATAGATAGGATAGAGAGAGAGAGAGAGATGTGTGAGAGAGAAATGACAGAATAGATGATAGATAGATGACAGATAGATAGATAGATGATAGATAGATGTGTGTGAGAGAAATGACAGGATAGATAGATAGATAGATAGATAGATAGATAGATAGATAGATAGATAGATACGGTAAAGAGAGAGAGAGATATGAGAGAAATGACAGAATAGATGATAGATGTGTGTGAGAGAAATAATAGATGATAGATAGATAGATCAATAGATACAGTAAAGAGAGAGAGAGATGTGCGAGAGAGAAATGACAGAATAGATGATAGGTAGATGACAGATAGATAGATAGATGATAGATAGATGTGTGTGAGAGAAATGACAGAATAGATAGATAGATAGATAGATAGATAGATAGATAGATAGATAGATAGTAGACAGACAGACAGTAAAAAACTGAAAATTTGGCTTTTGGAATCAACAGGAAAGAATATACATGGGTGATTTTGATGCTATACTGTCTGAATTTTGACATTATGGAGGTCTTCATAAAGCACCTTTTTGCTTTTGAATAATTTTTTTTGGGCAAGTCAGACTTGTAGGGGCGGCCAAAGCACAGCGAAAAAACAGGATGAAAATGTCACCAAATGAACATTCTTCTGAGGTTTGGACTCGAAAGCAGGAGACTGTGAGTTCAAATCCCGCCTTACGCATGGCAGGGTAACTTTGGGCCAGACTTCTCACCCCCCCTCTCTCAGCCCAGCCTACCCCACAAGGCTGTTGTGGTGGGGAAAATAGGGAGAGGAAGGTGCGCTGGATATGTTCGTCGCCCTGAAATGATTTGTAAAAATAATAAATACAAGATGTAAACTAAGTAGAATTTTCTGTGTTTCCTTAAATAAAGGTTATTTGGCACTTTGGCTAAAGCAAATCTTCTTTTCACGGATCATCCGATTTCCATTTTGCTTCTAGAAACGCTCCAAGCAATCCTAGCGTTGGGAAATGACCTCAGAGGTCATCTAGTCCAACCCCTGTGATTGAAGAAATTGGCTTCCCCAAATTCTTGGGACAGATAATGGCCTCCGGCCATCCCTGCCTTTAGCAAACCTGCCTCTGGTTTGTTTAGCTTTAAGCTCTTACAGCCCCCGCTGGCTGGGGAATTCTGGGAGTTTTTAATTTGTGGGCCCAATTTTTGTATATTTGATTTTAATGGTTTTTAAATTTTGTAAATTTTATGTGTTTTAATTTGGCTGTACACCGCCCTGAGTCCTTCGGGAGAAGGGCGGTATAGAAGTCTAATAAAAGTAAAGTAAAGTAAAGTTGAAATCCACACATCTTAAAGTTGCCAAGGTTGAGAAACGTTACTAGATAGTCTTCATGTCAAGATGCCCAAGATGGGAATTTAGCCGGGTTTTTTTTTAAAAAAATTGATTTATATGCCGCCCTTCTCCGGAGACTCAGGGCGGCTTACAAAGTGTTAAGCAATAGCCTTCATTCTTTTGTATATTTATACAAAGTCAGCTTATTGCCCCCACAAACTGGGTCCTCAGTTTTTGAAACTCATCTGGTGGCTGGGAGTTCCATAAGGTAACTTGGGTTTAAAAAAAGACATGAAATTGTGGACTGGCCTAAATCTAACTTCAGAGGATGAGCAGAGTAGGATTCAAAGATAAGCCAGAGGGAAAAATGCCTCCACATTCTCCCTGTCAATCTGTTTTCCTCTACCAAGATTCGAAAGGAAAGGAAAGGAAAGGAAAGGAAAGGAAAGGAAAGGAAAGGAAAGGAAAGGAAAGGAAAGGAAAGGAAAGGAAAGGAAAGGAAAGGAAAGGAAAGGAAAGGAAGGAAGGGAAGGAAGGGAAGGAAGGAAGGGAAGGAAGGAAGAAGGAAAGGAAGGAAGAAGGAAGGGAAGGAAGGAAGAAGGAAAGGAAGGAAGGAAGGAAGGAAGGAAGGAAGGAGTAGAGACAAAGAAAAAGAAACAAAGGGAAAGAAGAGAGAAAGAAAACAAAGGAGGGAGGGAGGGAGTAGAGACAGACACAAAGAAGGGAAGGAAGAGAAAGAAAATGAAAAAAGGAAGGAAGGAAGGAAGGAAGGAAGGAATCTACAGAAATGAAAAAGATGCTCGTTTCCTTTCCCAATCCTTGAGTTCTGACTTCTTCAACCTAAATTTCAAAAGGCCATTTCTCCCTTTAAAAGAAGGTAAGAATCATCCAACCCTTTCATTTCTGACAATTGCCACAAAGCTTCCTTGAAATCTGATGGCCCATTTTCCTATTTTATAACAATTTTCCCTTCTTCCTTTTTTTTTTTTTTTAAATGTAATGTTCCCTTCGAGCATGCTATTCTGTACAAATCGGAAAAGAATATTTTGAAATGTCAAAACAATCAAAAGTGGAATATATATTGAAGAAGATAGGGGAGTTCTCTCTCTCTCTCCCCCTCCCTCCCTCTTTCTCCTTCTTTCTCTCTCTCTCCCTTTCTCTCTCTCCCCTTCCCTCTCTTTCTCTCTTTCTCTCTCTCCCTCTTTCTCTCTCCCTTTTCCTCTTTCTCTCCCTTTCTCTCTGTCCACATTTCCCTTTCTCTCACTCTTTCTCCCTTTGTCTCTTTCTCTCCCTTTCTCTTTCTCTCCCTCTTTCCCTTTCTTTCTCCCTTTGTCTTTCTTTCCCTCTTTCTCCCTCTTTCTTTCTCTCTCTCGCCCTTTCTTTCTCATCTCCCTAATCTTTCTCTCTCTTTCTCCCCCTCCCTCTCTCTTACTCTCTCTCCCTCCCTCTCTCTCTGTTTCCAACAATTTTCACAGCCCCTTTCACTCCTCCCACACAAAATCATGAAGTAACAGACAATCTTCGCATCGTACCACCTGACTCCTTTTCAGAGGCCAAGCAAAAATAATCTCAGAAAAATCTGCATAAAATCTGCATATGAAAGAACCTTTGCAGATCCAGAAATAGCTGTGGCATCGGTGTTTTGCACGTATCCGTTTTCATAATTCATTGTCATGAGAGAGAGAGGGAGGGAGGGAGGGAGGGAGGGAGGGAGAGGGACTTCCCCATTCAAAGCTGCTGATGCTTGCAAACTCAATTATGCTGTTCTAATCCAGATTCGTTCGGGAAATCTTAGTTCCAAGTTTATCCTAGCTCAGCTCTTCACGTCTGAAAGAATCCAGGTTCTGCTTAGGATAAGACCAAGGAAATTCTAGGGGTTGGGAAGAATAGGTAATTCCTTGTCTTACAACGATGTTTGTCTTCAAAACTGTCTCGGAAATCTGCCGGGAGCTGTTGAAACTTAAGAATCTGCCTTGCAATGCCGGCTTTCGTTTTGCCAATGGAGGCAGTCCTCGGCTTGCGACCAAAAATCTGACTTATAATCTATAATATATGCAGCTTTAACGTTTTTTCTAACCATGTATACCATTTTCTTTTAACCACCCACCAATTTAGATACGAGTTTCCCATCCTTCAGTTTTGGTTTAGCTGGGCAGCTTCTGATCTGACTAGGAGCTGGCGAGGGAAGTCGTAAAATGGGACAAAACTCAACACATTTCTCACTCCCCCCCACATTCATTTGTGGGGGGGGGGGGAAACAATAAAACTTGATTTAAGAAAAACCCACATTTCTCACTTAACAACATAGATTTTGGGCTCGGTTGTGGTCATAAGTGAAGGGCTACCTTTAATTGATTATACTAGATTATTATTTTTAACTTCTTCCATTCCTACCATGTTTCCCCAAAAATAAGACCAGGTCTTATATTAATTTTTGCTCCAAAAGAGGCATTAGGGCTTATTTTCTGGTTACGTCTTATTTTGGGGGAAATATGGTACTAAATGCACCCATCTGGTTGACAATCTTAACTGGGGCTTATTTTTGGGGTAGGGTTTATATTACGAGCATCCTGAAAAACCATGCTAGGGCTTATTTTCTGGTTGGATCTTATTTTGGGGGAAATACGGTATAAAATGCACCCATCTGGCTGACAATCTTAACTGGGGCTTATATTACGAGCATCCTGAAAAACCATGCTAGGGCTTATTTTCTGGTTGGGTCTTATTTTGGGGGAAATACGGTATAAAATGCACCCATCTGGCTGACAATCTTAACTGGGGCTTATATTACGAGCATCCTGAAAAACCATGCTAGGGCTTATTTTCTGGTTGGGTCTTATTTTGGGGGAAATACGGTATAAAATGCACCCATCTGGCTGACAATCTTAACTGGGGCTTATATTACGAGCATCCTGAAAAACCATGCTAGGGCTTATTTTCTGGTTGGGTCTTATTTTGGGGGAAATACGGTATAAAATGCACCCATCTGGCTGACAATCTTAACTGGGGCTTATATTACGAGCATCCTGAAAAACCATGCTAGGGCTTATTTTCTGGTTGGGTCTTATTTTGGGGGAAATACGGTATAAAATGCACCCATCCGGCTGACAATCTTAACTGGGGCTTATATTACGAGCATCCTGAAAAATCATGCTAGGGCTTATTTTCTGGTTGGGTCTTATTTTGGGGGAAATACGGTATAAAATGCACCCATCTAGCTGACAATCTTAACTGGGGCTTATATTACGAGCATCCTGAAAAATCATGCTAGGGCTTATTTTCTGGTTGGGTCTTATTTTGGGGGAAATACGGTATAAAATGCACCCATCTGGCTGACAATCTTAACTGGGGCTTATATTACGAGCATCCTGAAAAACCATGCTAGGGCTTATTTTCTGGTTGGATCTTATTTTGGGGGAAATACGGTATAAAATGCACCCATCTGGCTGACAATCTTAACTGGGGCTTATATTACGAGCATCCTGAAAAACCATGCTAGGGCTTATTTTCTGGTTGGGTCTTATTTTGGGGGAAATACGGTATAAAATGCACCCATCTGGCTGACAATCTTAACTGGGGCTTATATTACGAGCATCCTGAAAAACCATGCTAGGGCTTATTTTCTGGTTGGGTCTTATTTTGGGGGAAATACGGTATAAAATGCACCCATCCGGCTGACAATCTTAACTGGGGCTTATATTACGAGCATCCTGAAAAATCATGCTAGGGCTTATTTTCTGGTTGGGTCTTATTTTGGGGGAAATACGGTATAAAATGCACCCATCTAGCTGACAATCTTAACTGGGGCTTATATTACGAGCATCCTGAAAAATCATGCTAGGGCTTATTTTCTGGTTGGGTCTTATTTTGGGGGAAATACGGTATAAAATGCACCCATCCGGCTGACAATCTTAACTGGGGCTTATATTACGAACATCCTGAAAAATCATGCTAGGGCTTATTTTCTGGTTGGGTCTTATTTTGGGGGAAATACGGTATAAAATGCACCCATCCGGCTGACAATCTTAACTGGGGCTTATATTACGAGCATCCTGAAAAATCATGCTAGGGCTTATTTTCTGGTTGGGTCTTATTTTCGGGGAAACAGGGTAACTCATTTTGCACCAGCAGTGACGAGGGTGGCCCATCCACGTGTAGTAGGTCCCACGCTACAAAACACGAAAACCCAACCTACGTCCAATTCTGCAGGGCGGGCTGGAGCCTTTTGAAAAGCTGGCCTGAAAACCTTTTTGGTGGAGGTGGAGCTGAGAATGAGGCAGAAAAACGGAAGCCACTTTGTCAGTAGCACGGAAAGAAAACAGCCAAGAATCAGAAGACAATGTTTGTCCTGTTGATGGGTCATCCCACATGCCGGCCTTCCGACCCACTTAATGAAGCACACGGTTGTGGCCATGGGATGGGCAAATGGCCTACTGAAATAAACTGGATTCTGGGCATTTTGACCCCAGTTTAGGATGCAGTATATTATTATTATTATTATTATTACGGGCTGTATATTATTCATCCATAATGGTCTCGGTGTGTGGCGTGATTTCCTCGCAACGCATCATCCTCATTTACCAAAAGACCTCAATCTGGTACCTTTGGAATGTCTCAAATCCAGAACCGGAGACTTGGAAAGGGCTCCAGAGAGATCATCTAGTCCAATCAAATCTTTGAAACTACCCTAACGTGATACTGTCATTCAAATGGAGGGAGGGGAGGGGAGCATAGGGACAAGCTGTATTTCATAACCTTTATCCTGGCACCTAAGCGCCCTGCAGTATTCTCACCTTTTTTGGAATGTAAAGGAGGAAGGGCCATGTGCGTTGTTTCAGTTTGCTGGAAGCGGAAAACGACCCTGGGAACGGCTCCTTATGTTTCTCAGGATGGCCATTACAATAACATTCACACCTGTGGATTGGCTGAATCCGCATCGGACTGAAGGGAGGGGTTCTAAAGTCCTATTTCTAACTGTATAGTTTGGGAGGGAATTTAGAGTCTGCTTTGCCTTTGTCCTGCTATCACTTCTTCTCAATCAAAGGTTCCTTTTGAACTACTACATTTCAGAAGTCTAATACTTTCTTGGGAAAGGAGGAGAGGCAGGGCCTTACACCACCCATTATTTTGCACTACCTTGGGAGGATGGAAATTGTAGTCCAGCCCATTTGTGTGGTTATAAGTCTTTGGGGGGGGGCGGAATAATGCTAAAGGAGAAGAAAAGCAGAACCCAGAAAGCTCTCCGAGGCTCAAAAGATTAAAAAAAAAATAGCTATTGGCTTTTAGCAAATACAGTATTTCGCCCTGTGGGAAATATTTAAGAGACCCGGAGAGATAAAACACAGACGCCGAGCCCACCCACCCCTGTGCCAAGAAAGATGCTGGAACACATCAGAAAGAAGGGTGTTTCTCTGGTCTTCTTTTTCTTCCTTGGTTTTGTTCTTTATAAGAAAAAGAGCACGAGGACTTTGGAAATACACCAGCGTCCAGCGTTTTAAGAGCCCCGGTGGGAGATCTTTTTCTCCTCTGGGAGAGATTCCCGGCAACTGGGGCTGACAGCTACGGCCCTGGGCTTGCTCTCGGCCGCCGGCGGCCTCTTGACTACGACTGGGGAGGACTTGGGGAATTCCGGAAGAAGCAGGCCATTGGGTGGCAAGTTAGATTGAAGATGGAGGGAGAGCATCTGCGAGCTGGTCAAGGCATTCTCCGCGCCGCTGTTGTCGCTGGCCGGTGGCACCTTGGTCCCAAAAGTTTGCTGGAACCAGGTTGTGTAGGACTTATCTTTGGAGTTCCCGCGGGGCAGGTTGAGGGACTTGGCTTGATCCTCGGGGCCCTCGGCCTTGTCCGGGGTGGCCGGAACGGGTTTGATGATGTACTGGTTGCCACTGGTGCAGACATGATGTCCCCGAAGGATGGCTTTGACGGAAGGGCAGCAGGTCAGGCTGGGGACGATGGAGATTTGGATCTGAGGCATGGGGAGTGGGTCTCGCCGGACGCCTTTGCTGGGGGCCACAGCCAGACCTTCAGGAGCGCCAGAGGACTCTCCCTTGCTGTCTCCTCTGCTGTCCGCCTTCGGCACCTTCTCAGGGATTTTGGGGGGCGGCTGTTTGTCTGGCGGAAGGGTGGGCAGCCCGGGGTTGCTGCTGCTGCTGGCTTTCTCCAGACTTATCCGGGGGATCTTTAAGGAACAGAGAGATGTTTTGCTCTTGGCTGTCTGTGGGAGCCCGTTGTTAGATGCCGTCCCGTTGTAGAGGAGGACGAAATGGCAGAGGGATTCCAGAGGGAGGATGCTTTGGGTCTTCTGAGCCTTGGTGAAGATCTCGATGGTCAGATCTGAAAGCGGCAAGGAAGGAAATCAAGAGGGGGTGGTGTCAAGATTGGACCTTTGCTTCGCTTCTTTCAAATCTAATGCTTTTTGACTTGCCAAGGCACTTGGGGGGGGGGGTGGAAAGGAGGGAAAAGGAATGTGGAGAATGTATGCGGAGATCATGCTCGAGAAGAGATGGATCCTTCTCATAACAAAAGACTGTCTCATAATTGGGCAATTTAGAATAGACTAACAGAGTTGGAAGGGACCTTGGAGGTCTTCTAGTCCAACTCCCTGCTTAGACAGGAAACCCTCCACCACTTCAGACAAATGGTTATCCAACCTCTTCTTAAAAACTTCCAGTGTTGGAGCATTCGCAACTTCTGGAGGCAAGTCATTCCATGGATTAATTGTTCTAACTCTCAGGAAATTTCTCCTTAGTTCTAAGTTGCTTCTCTCCTTGGTTAGTTTCCACCCATTGCTTCTTGTCCTGCCCTCAGGTGCTTTGGAGAATAGCTTGACTCCCTCTTCTTTGGGGCAGCCCTAAGATATTGGAAGACTGCTATCCTGTCTCCCCTAGTCCTTCTTTTCATTAAACTAGACATACCCAGTTCCTGCAACCGTTCTTCCTATGTTTTAGCCTCCAGTCCCCTATAATCATCTTTGTGGCTCTTCTCTGCACTCTTTCCTGAGCCTCAACAACTTTTTTACATCGTGGCGACCAAAACTGGATGCCAGATTTGATCAACCAGGGATGGGGAGAAGGAGAAAGGATTGTTTAACAGGGCAAGCATTTGCGTGGGAAACCAGAGCTGGTTTCGATTCTTCAGTACCAACATGGTGGATCCAATAAAGTTTTACTTTTGGGAATTCAATTCTCCCGAGATCATTTCCTTGTTTGGGGCTTGCTAACTGAACATTTGACATGGGGCTCAGTCTTGCCAGGGATGGGGGGGGGGGAATCCATAAAAAACTCAACAGAGGTGGCCTAAAAGGAAGAAGATTGGAGCAAAGAGAGTCGGCAATGGTCTAAAGTGGCTTGCAAAGACTCTAATCTAGTGTTTGGCAACTTTAAGATACAGGGACTTCAACTCCCAGAATTCCCTCACCGCATTGAGACTTAACTTATTTGCTCAAAGATATGCTTAAATGTGTCTGCGTAACGTCAAGATAGAGAGACCAGCTGCAGATAGTCCTCGACGTACAACAACTCATTTAGGGACCGTTTGAAGTTACAACGGCAATGAAAGAAAGGACTTATGACCCTTTCTCACACTTATGACCGTTGCAGCATCCTTGGGGGTCATGTGATCAAAATGTGGACGCTCGGCAACTGGTTGCACAGTCCCAGGATCGCGCGATCCCCCTTTTGCGATCCTCCGACAAGCAAGGTCAACGGGGAAGCCGGATTCCCTTAACAACTGCATTACTGACTTCACCACCACAGCGATTCACTTAAGAACGGTGGCAAGAAGAGGTTGTGCAATGGGGCAAAACTCAAGTTAACGACTGTCTCGCTTAGCAAAGGAAATTTTGGACTCAATTGTGATCCTTAAGTCGAGGACTTACCCGTATTAGGGTTTGTCACCGCAACTTACCCAGCGTCTCATTCACCACCGTGGGAATCACGGTCCTCAAGGCTGTGCAGTTGCTGTGCAGTGCAGGGTTGGCGTTCATTTCCAAGAGCCACACCTGTGAAGGTAACACACGTTATGTCTATGGAGATTCTCCGTCATCCAGGTCAAAGGTGCTCTTTTCAAGAGGCCTTTCTGGTATTTTCTATGAAGATGTTTCGCCTCTTCTCCGAGAAGCTTCTTCAGCTCTAACTGGATGGTGGGGAAACTCTGACCATCCAGTCAGAGCTGAAGAAGCTTCTCGGTGAAGAAGCGAAACGTCTTCAAACACCCCACCCCACCCCGAAAGTCCAGTTGCCTCTTGAAAAAAAGCACCTTTGGGTAACACCGGTTACATTGAAACTTCCAAAACATCCCTCCTAAATCCTTCTGAAGCCTGTAACTAAACATGTTTTCTTTGGCTTTGTTCTTTTGGGCCCCCCCACAAATTATTTCTCAAGTCCAAATTAAATATCGCACATGCTCAGAGAAATAATTCTAAAAGGAAAAATAAGAAAAAAAACAGGTTGAGTTAAAAAAAAAAAGCCACCAGCATATTTTTAAACCAGAATCGTGTTTATATACTTTCCCCTTTCCTTGTCCAATTTGTTTCCATTTGGGAGCGGGGGTCTCTACTTTTGGACAAGCCCCTTGCCCCAGTGGTGAAATTCAAAATTTTTTACTACCGGTTTTGTGGGCGTGGTGTGGCTTGGTGGGCGTGGCAGGGGAAGGATACTGCAAAATCTCCTTTCCCTCCCCACTCCAGAGGAAGGATACTGCAAAATCCCCATTCCCTCCCCAGTCCTGGGGGAAGGATATTGCAAAATCTCCATTCCCACCCCACTCCAGAGGAAGGATACTGCAAAATCCCCATTCCCTCCCCACTCCTGGGGGGAAGGATATTGCAAAATCTCCATTCCCATCCCACTCTGGGGCCAGCCAGAGGAGGTATTTGCCAGTTTGCCGAACTACTCAAAATTTCCGCTGCTGGTTCTCTGAACTGTTCAAAATTTCCGCTACCGGTTCTCCAGAACCTGCTGAATTTCAGCCCTGCCTTGCTCCACTACAGCCTCCAACATAGGGACTGTTCACACAATTGTCAATCCATGTTTGCATCACCCCTATTTCTGAGCCATATGCTCTGGCTGGCTTTGCAAGACACCCCAGAGCCACAAATTCATGTTTTATTCCAGTATTGAATAACAAAGTTGTACTGTAGCTAGGCTTGAATCTCAGAGGCTACTAGATCCTCTCCATTCTATCAAATTCAAATTTTCCCCGTTTCTTATATCAAATAAAGCAATTTGTATTTTTACAGCCGGTTTGAATCTCCCAGCTTTTAAATCTCCCCTGAAAATATTTTGTGTTTTTGCCACTGGGTGACGCTGGAATTCCACTCCGGTTTTCTGCAAAGTTTGTTCCTTTGACTAGCAAGAGGTTAAAGTGGGAGGGGAAAAAATAAAAGTGAGATGATGATCTTTGCAGGTGGTGTCTTCGGGAAACCTCATCCTTCGTCCCCCAAAATGTCCCCGTAGGACCAACTTAAGATGGTCACAGAATGGACATATTTTCCTGGATTTGCACCACACGCAAAAGCCACAACTAGGAGTGAGTGGGTGGATGCAATGCAAGCAGGCACCTTTACCCACAAAGTGTAATGAGTTTGCAACTCGGCTAAAATTAAACGGCGCTTTATCATCGGTAGGCAATTAATCCAGAATAACAAGGAGATCTACGATTGCTAATAGGGAGTAGGGGGAAAGAGGGACTGTAAAAGAGATGGATCGACTCTCTGGGGAGCTTGCAAAGCGATTAATTAACCACCTGGGAGATAAAATCTAGCTAATACAATTCAGTTTTATATATTTGAAGGGGTAGAGAAATTGTCAGGGAAGGGATGGGAGCGGGGGCTCTTCCCTTCCCCAGATCGCAGACGGATACCTTGAAATCTTCATCAATCAGGAAGTCGCAGCCAATGAGGTCAAAGAAGCCCAGTTTGCATTCCAGCTTGGATTTGACGGAGAGAAAACACTGTAACATGATTTCTTTCATTCTCTTCTGCAAAGCATAGGGGACAAATATTGGAGGGGGTGGTCTCCCAAAAAAATAGAGCCCCCCCTTTTTGAAGAAAACATAATATCCAAGATCTCTTTAGCGGCAAATACATTGCTAAGGGTTGAAAAAAACAACAACCCCAAACTGCAAGATATCGAGATAGTGTTTTTCCAACTTTAGGATGGGTGGACTTCAACTCCCAGAATTCCCCAGCCAGCATGAAAATCCACACGTTTGACATTTTGCCAAGTTTGGAAAATATTTCTCTCAAACTGTCTGTTCCGTTGATTTCCCCACCCCATCCGCCCCTGGAAAACATTCATAGAGGGGAGGATGAAATACAGATTTCAATATCCTCTACAAATAAAACGGTAGAAATAACCCTGCTTCACTTTGTAATTTTAGAGGTACACCCCCTTTCTCAGGAAAAATCTGGGAGTGATTTTATGCTTCCCCCCCCACCCCCTTAAGCATGGGTGGGATTCAGCTGGTTCGGGACAATTGGATGCTAATTTTAATCTGGTTCACCGAACTGGTTGCTGCAAGGCCCTGCCCCACCTTTCTCAGGAGTCTCCACGCGGCCGGTTTTGGATGTGAGGTAAGTACAGGACCCATGCGGAGGCTCTGGGAGGGCGAAAAATGGGCCTCCCAGAAGTCCTGGAAACGGGCGCATTTCCGGCCTCTGGAGGGCCTCCGGACCTTCGGGGAGGCCATTTTCGCCCTCCCCGAGGCTCGAGGAAAATCTCCGGAACCTGGGGAGGGCAAAAATGCCCCCCCGCCATGGTGCGGGAGGCCGACTAGGCCACGCCCACATGGCCACACCTACCGAGCAACCGGGCAGGGAAACAGTTGCTAAAATTTTCAATCCCACCCCTGCCCCTCAATTATTATTTTTTTGCCTCCACAGTCTAGTTTACAGATCTGGCCTTTTCTGGTGGTCTACTTTTCAAGTATGAGATTCTCAGATTCTTACAATCTGCTTATAATCTTTTTGGACTGTTGCCTTCTGGCAGAAGATACAGAACGATTAAAACTCAGACCGCACGTTTTCGGAATAGTTTTGATCCCAGAGCTATAATTGCACTCGACAATGAACTAAAGGGCCACCATCAGTGAGCTGTTGGACAGCATGACTTGGTCTGCTGTGTGGATGTTTGGGTGGTTTAGGGGTGGGGAATTTGTGGTGGGTGGGTGGGTGTTTGGGGATTGTTATGCGTGTTGGACCTGGTCTTTGGGTGTTACGTGAATTTCGTTGTATGGGTATACTGTGTGTACATGTACAATGACAATAAAGTAATTATTATTATTAGGCCAGACAAGTTCAGCCTGCGGCAATCCGCTGTTGACACTCTCAGGAAATAATCATGCCTAGATCTTCTATTTAGTCTGATTTCCCTCCTAATTCTACCTACCTAAACTAAGCTCTCATCCCATTAGGCATTCTAGGAAAGAACGGATGCACCTGCCTTTTTCCTCTTCCCTCCCCAGCTACCTTTCCTTGTGTGCTATGTCAAGGAGATGGCCTCTCTCGCTACTGACCTAGCAAGCAGCCCAAAGGGTGGAGGGGAGAAGTAAGGATGGATTTAATGAAATGAAAAACTTACGGTAAAGCTGTTTAAGACCCAGTCTCTAGGGAGTCCTTTGGCTTGTCTGTACTTCTCGTTGACGTAGTTGTTGAAGCGCTCCATCAGCCATACGGTCTCCTCCTTGACGTGGGTGTAGATAGGACTCTTCTTTTGCACGTACTGAGAGTTGGGTGAGGGAGAAATTTAAAAAAAAAAAAAAAAGCATTCCCAAGACTGGGCAGTATGAAAACGTGGCTCGGAGAGGTGAGCTTAGGTGGGCTGCGGAGATCAAGGCTCAGGCCTAAATAGACTCCGCGTTTTCCCCTTTTCTGCTATCCATTCCTTTGTATATACAGTATGGCCTGAGCATCGCTTCGCTTGCTGGCTTAAAGAAATTTATTTTCCCTTTCTCTTATTTTGCTTCCGTTCCTTGATTCCAGGCGGAGGAGCCACAACACAGCAAGAAAGAGGGTTCTATTTACTTTGGATCTCTGCCTGGACATTTGATAAAATTACATGAATTTCAAATGCTGTTTTTTTTTTTTTTTTTTTGAGGCTTCCTGGGGAGAGTTTGGCTAACAGTCAGGCTAGAAACCAAGGAATGATAAGCTGGGGGAAGGTGATTTTAAAATGTCAGCTCTTGCAAAAAAGAGAGAGAGATTGAGAGAGGTGGGAAGAGAGAGAGAGAGAGATAGGTAGAGATGATATAGAGATAGATGGAAAGATAGATAGATGATAGATGATAGATAGATAGATAGATAGATAGATAGATAGATAGATAGATAGGTGGGTGGATAGAGGAAGAGAGGGAGAGATTGAGAGAGGGGGAATAGAGAGAGAGATATATAGAGAGATGATAGAGATAGATAAGTAGATTAGATAGATAGATAGATAGATAGATAGATAGATAGATAGATAGATAGATGGGTGGGTGGGTGGGTGGGTGGGTGGGTGGGTGGAGAGAGGAAGTGAGATTTCTTCAACTAGCTGCATTTAATCTTATTAACTATTTAATTTGAGTTAAATGAAGATGATTTAAAATCTCAGCTCTTGCAAAAGAAAGAAAGATTGAGAGAGGGAGAGATAGATAGATAGATAGATAGATAGATAGATGGATGGATGGATGGATGGATGGATGGATGGATGGATGGATGAATGGGTGGGTGGGTGGGTGGGTGGGTGGATAGAGGAAGAGAGGGAGAGATTGAGAGAGGGGGAAGATAGAAATATATATAGAGAGAGATGATAGAGATAGATAGATAGATAGATAGATAGATAGATAGATGATAGATAGATAGATAGATATATAGATAGATAGATAGATAGATAGATAGATAGATAGATAGATAGATGGATGGATGGATGGATGGTGGGTGGGTGGATAGAGGGAGAGAGGGAGCGAGATTTCTTCAACTAGCTGCATTTAATCTTATTAACTATTTGAGTTAAATGAGGCAAAATTTTTTGCCTCTTGCTTAGACCGCTTTGCTAAATTCTGCAGAGGACAAAAAGCGGAAGCAAAAAAAAAAACAAAAAAAAAAAAACACAAAACCCCAGCATTTTGCTTTCCAAATCCATTTCCACTTCCCTGGGCAAAGCATTCGGCCTAAGAAAAGAGAAGCAGGATCCAATTGCAGGGACGAGAAAAGGGATGGAGGGAGGGGGAGGGGGGAATACAGAGTTTTTTCAGCCGCTTCGGCAAGATTTCAAACCCTGCTGGATTCCAGGAGATAACTCGGTCTCTTGAAAATAAAACAAAAAAGACAAAATAAAACCCCGTAATAACGTTGACATCTTTTTTTTTTGGCCAGGAGTCTCTGCGGAGCATCCGCTGCCAACGGCTGTCTTTAACGCAAAGCCAAACAAGACGTCTGAATCAGGCAACACAAAGGCAATAGCTTGCCCACTGCATCATGTGCCCAGAGACAATCCACACCTGCTCCTCAGGGCTCTGTTTGCCAGAGACGTCTCTTTTGTCAGCACCTGGACCCTTCAAGAAGAAGAATTGGGGGGGAGGGGGAGTGGGGAAGAGAATCTAGGCACAGGTGGCCCTCGGCTTACGACTGCAAACAAATTTCCTGTTGTTAAGGGAGTCATGCCCCATTTTAGGACCTTTGATTTCCCTCACCCCAAACCTATCCTGTCCTGCATTCTGTCCTGTCCTGTCCTGTCCTGTCCTGTCCTAGTCTATTCTAAGGTCCCTTCCAACTATTCTGTTCTATTCTGTTCTGTTCTGTTCCGTTCCGTTCCATTCCATTTTTTCTATTCTATTCCATTCCATTCCATTCCATTCCATTCCATTCCATTCCATTCCATTCCATTCCATTCCATTCCATTCTATTCTATTCTATTTTCTCTTCTATTCGCTCTTCTCTTCTATTCCATTCCATTCTTCTAATTCTAATTCATTCTATTATTCTATTCCATTCCATTCCATTCCATTCCATTCTTTCCAACTGCTATTCTATTCTATTCTATTCTATTCTATTCTATTCTATTCTATTCTATTCTATTCTATTCTATTCCTTCCAACTGTTAGTCTATTCTATTCTATTCTATTCTATTCTATTCTATTCTATTCTATTCTATTCCTTCCAACTCTGCTATTCTATTCTATTCTATTCTATTCTATTGTATTCTATTCTATTCTATTCTATTCTATTCCTTCCAACTCTGTTATTCTATTCTATTCTATTCTATTCTATTCTATTCTATTCTATTCTATTCCTTCCAACTCTGTTATTCTATTCTATTCTATTCTATTCTATTCTATTCTATTCTATTCTATTCTATTCTATTCTATTCCTTCCAACTCTGTTAGTCTATTCTATTCTATTCTATTCTATTCTATTCTATTCTATTCTATTCTATTCTATTCTATTCCTTCCAACTCTGTTATTCTATTCTATTCTATTCTATTCTATTCTATTCTATTCTATTCTATTCTATTCCTTCCAACTCTGTTAGTCTATTCTATTCTATTCTATTCTATTCTATTCTATTCTATTCTATTCTATTCCTTCCAACTCTGTTATTCTATTCTATTCTATTCTATTCTATTCTATTCTATTCTATTCTATTCCTTCCAACTCTGTTAGTCTATTCTATTCTATTCTATTCTATTCTATTCTATTCTATTCTATTCTATTCTATTCTATTCTATTATTCTATTCTATTCTATTCTATTCTATTCTATTCTATTCTATTCCTTCCAACTCTGTTAGTCTATTCTATTCTATTCTATTCTATTCTATTCTATTCCTTCCAACTCTGTTATTCTATTCTATTCTATTCTATTCTATTCTATTCTATTCTATTCTATTCTATTCCTTCCAACTCTGTTAGTCTATTCTATTCTATTCTATTCTATTCTATTCTATTCTATTCTATTCTATTCTATTTTCTCTTCTATTCACTCTTCTCTTCTATTCCATTCCATTCTTCTAATTCTAATTCATTCTATTATTCTATTCCATTCCATTCCATTCCATTCCATTCCATTCTATTCTAGTCCTGTCCTGTCCTGTTCTATTCTGTTCCATTCCATTCCATTTTTTCTATTCCATTCCATTCCATTCCATTCCATTCCATTCCATTCCATTCCACCCTACCCTACCCTACCCTACCCTACCCTACCCTACCCTACCCTACCCTACCCCACTCCACTTCACTCCATTCCATTCCATTCCTATTCTCCATTCTGTTCCGTTGTATTCTATGTTCTGCTCTGCTCTGCTCTGTTCTGTTCTAAAATGGTGAGATTCCCCGGTTGGGCGCAAGGCAATTCCCACCTGGTTGGTCAGATGAGAAGTGAGATCATTGGATTTGGGGTCGTAGTTGAGGCAGGTGAGGCGGACGTAACCGTGGCCGAAAAAGACCATGTACGGCACCGTGCAGGCGATCAGCAGGTAAGAGCGGACGTCAAATTTTTTCCCCTCCAGCAGCAGCGGGCGGTCGATGTACCTGAGGGCGAAGGAAGGGCAGGTGAGCTGGCTGAAAACAAAACAGGTGCTTCTAAGTCACCTGGGCACTTAAACCTCTGGATCGTGCAGGACTACAACCCCCATGGGGCTGTTCTTGGTGCCGGAAGCCCCACCATGGTTGGGGTCAGGGTCCCCGTGCGGCTTTTCCACAGGGTGTAATTTGTAATTTTTCCACTCCAGCGACGCCAAAGGATTTGTGGTCTTTTTTTTTTTTTCCGTCATCCCTCTCTCCGATGCAACCCTGAATATCCTTTCTGAAAGCTATAAATAACCATTTAAAAAAAAGGCTCTCTCTGGAATACCAAAATAGCTCCTGAATCCAAAAAGGTTCGAGGCAGCTGTTCCTGCCGCGTTCAATTCGCACAACGCGGGCCCGCTGGCCTCTTTGAAGCCCTCCTTCGACTTCCCAGGCGGAAATTATCTTTCGAAATCTCCCGCTTTTCTCTCCCTGCCTTTCCCCTCTCACGCCAGTAATGCTATTATTAAATTTGCAGCAGTGGGACCGGTGGTGGGATTCAGATAATTTAACAACCGGTTCTCTGCCCTAATGACCGGATGGGTGGGCGTGGCCATGGTGGGTGTGGCCAGGGGGTATAACCGGCAGTACTCGGCCTCCTGCACCCCCCCCACGGAAGCAAAAACAGGCCATGGGGGGGGACGCGCCTCCCTCTCCCTATGCCCCATTTTGGGCCTAGTATGCCTCCCTGCAGCCTCTTGGGAGCGAAAATGGGCCATGGGGGGGGCACGCCAACCCCCTGCACCCCATTTGGGCCTAGGAAGCCTCCCTGAGTGAAAATGGGGCGCATGGGGACTCCTGGAAGGAGTGGGGAGGGGAGGGGCCAGCCAGCATTTTAACTACCGATTCACCCAAACTGGCTGAATCCCACTGGGTGGGGGGGGGAATGAGTCTGCCTATCGAGATGAGCTGGACCGGTTGCTTTCGTGGTGTGGAGACAATAATTTGGTCCTTGAAACCAATAAGACCAAGGGAGCTTATAGTGGACTATAGAAGGAATAGATCAGACACCCAGCCCTTGCTTATCGACGGAGACCGAGTGGAGCAAGGGGCTAGTTTTAAGTTTCTGGGTTGTTACCATAAAAAGAGGACCTGACCTGGGGCGCTCACATTGCAGCCCTGGTCAAAAGGGCCCAGCAGAGATTTTACTACCTGAGACTTCTCAGGAAACAACAACTGAATGAAAAACTGCTGGTGGTCTTCACAGAGAGCATTTTAACTTACTGCACCGGTGTCTGGTTTGCCAATTGCACAGTGGCAGATAGGACGGCGCTCCAGAGGATCAACGTCATTGCCCAGAGGATCATGGGTTGCCCTCTCCCCTCTTTGGAAGAGCTTGATAGCTCCCGCTGCCTTAACATTCTTAAAGATCCATCTCATCCTTTTTTTTTTGAACTATTACCATCTGGAAGCCGGTACAGGACAATAAAGATAAGGACAAATAGGCTGAAAAACAGCTTCTATCCCAGGGCAGTAACTAGATTGAATTCTGCTGTATAGTGCAATGTTAATGCAATATCAGGAGTTTTCAATTCAATTGTATATAGAATGGGAAGGGTGTGTGTTTTTGTTTTATTTTTTTTATAGTTTTCTTACGTATGATGTACACTGAAGATGGCATTTAATTTCGTTGTACGAGGTGCAATGACAATAAAGTAAACGAAATAAAGGCTCATCCCACGGGGCCCCATTCGGTGACATCTTTCCCCCACCGATGGGCTAGGATGCCCAGGGAGAGCGCTGTGTCGTGTCTCTGCCTGAATCCCCCGTACCCCCCGCTCCCCGCTCTGGGTTTTAGCTCAAGTCCGAGAAGGGCTCCGATGTCGCTCACCAGCCGAGAGCTGGATAGCTGGACAGCTGCATGGCGGATTCTCTACCTTTGGACGATTCGTGCCTGAGGCAGTTTGTAAGGGAGCTTCTTATACGTCGACTCGTCCTCCACGCTTTGGAGTTTGGCTTGCAAGCTTCGGACCTCGGCTTGGCTTTTCAGGAGGAAGATGCCTCGGCCTTGGTTGGAGCTGGTGGGCTTGCAGATCCAAATGTGAGGCTCTGCGGAGAAAGGAGAAGGAGAAAGCTGCTTGAGTTGCTAGTCCCTGGTTTATAGAGCCCGAGAACCTTGCAGGATCACTCTGGGAAAAAGGGGCAGCCACCCAGCCTAGTCAGAGAGCAATGAGGTTGTTCTTTGGACGTTAAATTCGGCAGGGGAAGACCCAGCTTTGTATAGAGGTCTCCCAGGGGTGGTCAAAAAAGTCAAGATGGAAGATGCACCCACACCACTGAAGTCCTGGCAGGGATCAAAGGAGGTCAGTCTCTTGATTTTTCAGATTTCGATGACTTCAAAGCAGGATGTTTTTTTTTTTTTGCCACTTACCACCCCAAAAGATCTATCGACCGACTCAATTTTTCACATTCTGGAGCAGAAACCGATCCAAAAGACAGGTAATCCTCGGCTTACGACCACTAACAGAGCCCCAAATTTATGTTGCTAAGCGAGACAGTGGCTCGGTGAGTCCTGTCCCATTTTACGACCTTTCTAGCCACGGTTGTTTAAGCGACTCGCCACACTCGTTAAGTTAATAATCACACATTTGTTAAGTGAATCTGGCTTTCCCCGTCAATTTTGTTTGTGAGAAAAATCACACCAAAGTGGACCACACGACTGTCGTAAATACGAGCCAGGGGCCAAGCGCCTGAATTTTGATCACGAGACTATGGGGATGCTGCAACGGTCGTTAAGTGAGAAAAAGTCTCCTTTTTTTCAATGCAGTTGTAACTTTGGACGGTCACTAAGCGAATGGCTGTAAGTCGAAGACTACCTGTATATTCTTTCCACCTGTTAGTTCACGTTGGTGGGGAGCAAAACAGGGCCAGCTGTACCTTTCCACCCGTGAGGAACGCCTGTGACATCACAGGAATCGTGACATCATCAAGCAAAGGACATCACAAGGCAGATGATGTCACTTGCTCGATTTGGCATATTTGAAGACCAAAATCTCAACCCGCCCCTGTCTTTTCTTGTTAGAACCCACCGTTTGAAATATATTAATGGTCTTGAAAAGGGGGGGGACAGAATCGTTGCTTTGGTGTTCACCTTTATATATTTCAAAGAAGACTTCTCTCTCGTCTTTGGTGTCCAGACGAAAAGTCTCCGGGAAAAAATCTTCCATTTTTAACAATCTGCGAGAAAAGGGAGAGCGGGGGGAAAAAATTGAATATTAATAAGCTCACACACAGACGTGTTTTAAAGAATTCATAGAAATAGAAATAGAAATAGAAATAGAAATAGAATAGAATAGAATAGAATAGAATAGAATAGAATAGAATAGAAAATATGGAATGGGATAGAATAGAATAGAATAACAGAGTCGGAAGGGACCTTGGAGGTCTTCTAGTCCAACCCCCTGCTTAGGCAGGAAACCCTACACCACTTCAGACAAATGGGTATCCAACATCTTCTTAAAAACGTCCAGTGTTGGAGCATTCACAACTTCTGGTGGCAAGTTGTTCCACGGATTAATTGTTCTCACTGTCAGGAAATTTCTCCTTAGTTCTAAATTGCTTCTCTCCTTCATTATTTTCCACCCGTTGCTTCTTGTCCTGCCCTCAGGTGCTTTGGAGAAGAGCTTGACTCCCTCTTCTTTGGGGCAGCCCCTGAGATATTGGAACCCTGCTATCATGCCTCCCTTAGTCCTTCTCTTCACTAGTCTAGCCATGCCCTGTTCCTGCAACCGTTCTTCATAAGTTTTTACCTCCAGTGCCCCAATCAATCTTGCCAGAGGCCAGCCATCATTTCTGTCATACGCACTAGAGTTCCCCATGACTCCTTCATATGGACTAGTATTCTTTCTCAATCGAATTTCGGTTTGCGAGAGACAGCTTTGTTTTTTCTGCTGAGAGCTGCCTATAATCTCAGCTCAGCTAGCCCAAAAATGGCTGATTCACAGTTTAGAAAGAGAAGAAGGCTGTTGTTTGCCTTTTGAACTACAATGTTGATATATAAAGAAAAACAGAATAACAGAGTTGGCGGGGACCTTGGAGGTCCTCTAGTCCACCCCCTGCTCAAGCAGGAGACTCTATAGCATTCCAGACAAATGGCTGTCCTCTTTTGAAAAACCTCCGGTGATGAAGCACCTACAACTTCTGAAGGCAAGTTGTTCATTGTTCTCAGGAAATATCTCCTTAATTCTAAGTTGTTTCTCTCCTTGATTATTTCCCATCCATTGCTGGTGGACATAATATCAATATAATGTTTAGGACATAATTGGACATAATTTCAATACAACGTTTTGCCCTTCGTTAGGAATCTTGTTTATTCTCGCCGTGTGGATTATTGAGTTGGAATTGTTTCAGTTATTTTATGTCACTGTCAATAACAGCCATGCCAATACATCACCGGCTACCAGACATTAGGGAAACATGCATAGAACTTTAAAAAGTTTTTCAAACTTTTCTGTTTGAAAATGAACATCGGATGGCGATGTTCTTGGCAGTTCCAAAATGATGCAAAATCGCTTTTTTCAACCAGGAGGATTTTCAATTCTAGCCTACATCTCTGGGTGGTCTCCCATCCAAATTTTAACCAAGCCAACCAAGCCTTGTACAGGCAGTCCTCGGTTTGCAAGCACAATTGAGCCTAAAATTTCGGTTGCTAAGTGAGTTTTGCCCCACTTTGCAACACCTGTTAAAGTGAATCACTGGCAGTTAGTAGTCGGGCCCAGCGAGGAAATGCTACCAGTTTGCACCGGGTCTGGCGAACCGATAGTGATAAAAACTACCAATAGTAAAAAAAAAGCTACGGGTTTGTTCGAATCGGTATTTCTGACGATCAGCTGTGGAGCACGATTTAAAATCGGTAGAAAGCAGGAAATCCTTTCTACCAGGAAATCCTTTCTACCACTTTGCCCGATCCGGTAGCTTTCAGCACTATCGGTTCCCCCGAACCGGTGCGAACCGGTAGCATTTCACCCCTGCTAAACCCCCTTTGACCTCCAAGAACTCTGGAATGAATGATATGGAGGTCAGTGGGCTTCCCAGGAGAAAACGAGCCGTGAACCTTTTCAAGAGAGAGAAATACCCGTAAGGTTAAGCGAGTGAGGGGCTTACTTGGCTGTCTGGCCGACCTTCCTCATCACCCGTTCATATTCCCGGAGATTCATCAACAGGCCGATCTTTGTCGTCAGGATCTTGTTGTTTGGGATCTGGTAAAGAAGCTGCTCTCCTGAATGGGCAGGGGAACAAAAAAAACAAGGGCTCAGGCAGCAGAGGAGATGAAGAAGGCATTACAGGCAGCCCTGGCTTAACGACCGGTCGCTTAATGACCGTTCCAAGTTACGACGGACTGATGTGCTCTGAACTGAAGAGGTTACCTAGTTGGGTAATGAAACACCTGCGAGAAAAACCACCGAGCTCAGAGAGCACCAAGGACTGCACAGGCCTCCTCCACCTCTTCCTCCACTCCTCAAACCCCACTCCCTTCTAGGAGGGATGACATTATCTAGTTTGGTAAGGAAATGTCTGCAAGAAAATAATCAAGGACCCCATAATCCTCCTCCCTGAAAATCCCACTCCCTTCTAGTACTGATGATGTTATGTAGTTGGGTCATGAAACGTCTGCAAGAAAGCAACCAAGCTCAGAGAGCACCAAGGATCTCACAGTCCTCCTCCTCCCCCCACCCCCTTCTAGCCCTGCTGATGTTACCTAGTTGGGTAATGAAACATCTTGAAACAGCCAAGCTCAAAGACACCAAGGACCCTACAATCCTTCTCCTCCCCATTCCCTTCTAGCCTTGATAATGTTACCTAGTTTGGTAATGAAACATCTGCAGCAAAACAACCCAGCTCAGAGAGCACCAAGGACCCCACAGTTCAACTCTGAGCTACAATTTTTTTTTTCTTTCTTTCTATCCGTACTCTGCTCCTGGACCTCCCAAAATTCTGAATCTGCCCTTGTTTCTTCCAGCTTCTCTTGACCGGAAACCTGGCCCATACCTTCTCGGAAGTTGCAATAGGTGTCCCGAAACTTGGTCTCGCACCATTTCAAGGCGTAGTCTTCCCTCCGGTTGTCATAAATCCGTTGCCACCCTTTACTTTTGCAGTAATTACTCAGGCTGTGTGAGAGAAACAAAGAGGCAAGGTGAAAAGATAACCCTCTAGAAGTACAGGCAGTCCTCAAACTTACGACCGCAACGGAATCCCCAAATTTCCACGGCTAAGCAAGGCAGTTATTCATTCCCACTTCGCAACCTTTTTTTTTTTTTGCCACCGTTGTTAAGCGAATTGCTGTGGTCATTAAGTGAAACCTGCAGTCGTTAAGCGAATCTGGCTTCTCCCATCGCCTTCGCTTGTTGGAAACCGGCTGGGAAGGTCGCAAAAGGGGGAAAATCTCATAACCCTGGGACGGTGCAACCGTCATAAATACACGACCAGCTGCCAAGTGCCTAAATTTAGATCACATGATCTAAAATTCAGTTTTAGATCACATGATTTAAAATTCAGCACAGGAGGATGTCGCTGCAACGATAATTAGGTGATTGGTCACTTTTTCGGTGCCATTGTAACTTCCGTCACTAAACAAATTGGCTGTAAGCCAAGGACTACCTGTAATAGCCAGTCGCTCCCAAATCCTTTCGCTTCCTAAGCTCAGAGTCCTATAGCTGAGAGGGCTCCGCAAAGGCCATCTAGTCCAGGGGTCCCCAACCTTTCGGACCTCAGGGACCACTAAATTCATAATTTTAAATCTCGCGTACCACTAATACGATCTGCCTAATGACCAGCTGGGTGGGCATGGCTAGGTAGTCATGTGACTGGGTGGGCGGGGCCAACTCGATGTCACTCACGTTGAGGGGAGACTCGCCGGCCTCTACTCGCCCCTCCCCTCCCAGACACTCCTCCCCTCCCCCACCCGGGCTCCTTAGGGCCCCAACAGGAAGCAGCTGTTGGAGCTAAGCAGCCTCCACGAGAAAGAGTTGGCAAAACAGCTCAGTTCAAATTGGATCTGGCCAAGAAGGAGGCTCAGCAGAAGCACCTCACTGAGGACTAGGAGCATAGGCTTTCCAAGCAGAGGGAAGACCTGCGGGAGTGCAAGGCCAGGTACCGGCGCCTGGAGGCTCAGCAGGCTGAGATGCTCAGCCAGTTCCAGGCCATGAGGCAGTCCCACTGGAACGAGGCTCTCCGGCTCTTCGCCATCAGCGGTGCTTCCTTCCAACCTTCGCCCAAAGCCCCACAAAGCAGACCCCCAAATCAGAATTTCTATCCCCCTCGGACCCACACAAAAAGACCCCGAAGGGGGAAGACTCTCTGCAGCAACACAAACCTTCATTGCACGTATCTGTCCCAGGGGCCGTAGTTTGAGGACCCCTGATTTAGTGCAATATTAAAAAATGCAAATAATTTTTCTGCGGACCACCCAAATTTTCTCACGGACCACCAGTTGGCGACCGCGGATCTAGTGCGACCCCCCTCCCTGATGTAGCATTCCTCCCTCAAGGGTTAGGGGGGGTACCCAGGGCTTTCTCCTTACATTTCCACCCCATTTGCTCCGCCGATGTAAAAGAACGGCCCCGATCCTGGGCCTTCTTCATTTCTTCTCTCTTCCAGGTGACTCATTCGGAGAGCCGCATTCAGGAGGGTTCTGGGCTTCTTTGAGCTGAATTCATATGTGAATCTCCCTCTGGCGACTCTGGGAACCCCTGGAATGAGGAGGAGGAGGAGGAGGCGTAAACGCTCTTGGGTCCAGCTAGGCCACCGGAAGGGTTCAAGAGGGGACAGATTACAGATTAACAGAGTTGGAAGGGACCTTGTAGGTCATCTAGTCCAACCCCCCCACCCCACTCGAGCAGGAGACCCTACACCATTTCTGACAAATGGCAGTCCAATCTTTTCTTGAAAGCCTCCAGTGATGAAGCTCCCAAAACTTCCGGAGGCAACTTCTGTTCCACCGGTTGATGGTTCTCACTGCCAATAACTTTCTCCTTATTTCCAGGTTGAACCTCTCCTTATTCAGTTTCCATCCATTGTTCCTTATCTGGCCTTCGGGTGCTCTGGAAAATAGCTTGACCTCCTTCCTCCTCTCTGGGGCAGCCCTTCAAATATTGGAAGACTGCTATCATGTCTCCCCTGGTCCTTCCCTTCACTAGACTAGCCGTGCCCAGTTCCTGCAACCGTTCATCGTATGTTTTAGTCTCCAGTCCCCAATTCATATTCCTTCCTTCCTTCCTTCCTTCCCTTTACTTTCTTTCTTCTTTCTCCTTCCTTCCTTTTCCTTCCTTCCTTCCCTCCGTCCCTTTCTCTCTCTCTTTTTAATATAGTGGTGACCAAAACTAAATGTGATATTGCAATGATTGGGGAATAGTTCTCCCAACTTCTTTTTGCAGAGATTAATATTAAACATTTTGAATAAATTTCCATTTACAGTGTAATCTTCTTCCTTCCTCCCTCCCTCTTTCCTTATTCCCTATAACTTCTTCCCTTTGTTTCCTTTCTCTTCCCCCCTCTCTCTCCCTTTTTTCTTCCTTCCTTCCTTCCTTCCTTCCTTCCTTCCTTCCTTCCTTCCTTCCTTCCTTCCTTTATTGGTTCGATTTATTGGTTTGATTTATATGCCGCCCTTCTCCGGAGACTCAGGGCAGCTTACAATGCGTTAAGCAATAGCCTTCATACTTTTGTACATACCTGCTTAGTAGGGCTTTCCCCCCCCACCCCAAACGGTGTTCTTTTTTATACAAAGTCAGCTTATTGCCCCTACAATCCGGGTCCTCATTTTACCTACCTCGAAAGGATGGAAGGCTGAGTCAACCTTGAGCCTGGTGAGATTTGAACTTGCAGTAATTGCAGGCAGCTGGCTTTACTTTAACAGCACTTTAGCCACTGCGCCACCAAGGCTCCTTCCCTCCTTCCTTCCTTCCTTCCTTCCTTCCTTCCTTCCTTCCTTCCTTCCTTCCCTCCCTCACACCCTTCCTCCCACCCTCCCCTCCCTCCTTCTCTATTTCCTTCCTTCCTTCCTTCCTTCCTTCTTTCCTTCCTTCCTTCCTTCCTTCCTTCCTTCCTCCCTTCCTTCCTCCCCCCCCTCTCTTTTTAATATAGTGGTGACCAAAACTAGATGTGCAAATATGGGAGACGCAAGGGATTATGGATCCTTGGATCCATAATAGATCAAAGATGTAATTGGGGGTGTGGTACAGCTGGCAGGTATAAAGTGGAGGACACAACTGCCCTTGCTCCACCCACTATGCAGCTGAGGGCTACGCTGTCTCTTATCTGACCGTTCCCTAGGCAGCATCTCTTTCTCCAGCTTCCCAAGGTCATTCTCACATACCATTACATCAACGCAGCCCACCCTTTCCCCCAAACATTAAGTGGGGCCAGCAGCCCACTAAAGCACTGCTCACCCCTCCTTGAAATTCGAGTGTGGGGGGGGGCTCTTTTCCTCCCCAAAGCTGCATTTAGTGCCAGACTGGAGAGATTTTGGAATCAGAAGTGGGGTGGAAGGAGGTGGGTGGGTGGGATGCACCGAATTCCTACCGCTTTGCTTGTATGTCTTCCACTGCTTCAGGGCCTGGCTTGGAAAAAGAGCTCTGTATTTCTGCTTCTTGTTTTCTACGACCTTGGGATCTGTCGAAGAGAAGAAGATTAGGGTCCCGCCAGGGGGCTTCCCTGGGTTTCTCGTGCGGTCGGTCAAAAAGGAGAAAACCAATCAGAGAATCCTACAACAGGGAGGTCCCAAGAGGTCCTCTAGTCCAACCAGTGGTGGACTAGAATTTTAGCGATTTGAATTTTTGAAGCTGGAAATAACGAAGAGAAGGAAGGAAAACTTGCTACAGGCTGTCCTCAATTTACGACTACAATCGAACCCCAAAAATGTATGTTGCTAAGTGAGACAGTCGTTAAGTGGGGTTTTGCCCCATTTTATGACTTTTCTTGCCATGTTGTTAAGTGAATCACCGCAGTTGTTAAGTCAGTAACGTGGTTGTTAAGGGAATCGGGCTTCCCCATTTGACTTGGCTTGTCGGAAGGTCGCAAAAGGGGATGACGCGACCCTGGAACGCGGCGACTGTCGCAAATATGAGTCGGTTGCCAAGCTCCCGAATTTTGGATCACCTGCGATGGACATTAAGTGTGAAAAAACTGTCGCAAGTCACTTTTTTTCAGGGCCGTTGTAACTTCGAACCGTCTCAACCAGCGGTCCCCAATCTTTCTAGCTTTGCGGACCGGTGGGGAGGGGCAGAGAGGGGGAAGGGTAAGTGCGTGTGCATGCACAGCCCCATTTGCACAAGCGCCGGACAGGGTGTGCCAGCTGCTTGTGTGAATGGAGCTTCGTGCGTGCTCGCCTACCACTTCTGCAGCCTGGGCCCCGTTGGGAATAATATCCATCTGGGTTCAGTTCCAAGCCGGGAGAAAGACACTGGAAACATGGAGGCTGATTGGAAAGATGGTTTAATGGGGAAGCAGAAGCACATGGGTGGTTCTGGACAGCTGATCACATGGAGTTGAGAGTGGGGAGGTATTTATATCTATTCTTGGGCTTTGCACTTGAGCTTCCTGTTCCTGTGCAAGAACATGTATTCTATTGGCTGCTGTGGGGATCATAGCTAACTCTGTAGGTTGTCTGAGTCCGGGGTTTGGTTGAAGTTTGCTGGGTGATGCAACGTCCCCAGGTGATTATCTACGGGACCGCCTTCTGCCACCAGTAGCCTCCCACCGGCCAGTACACTCCCATAGAGAGGGGCTCCTCTGGGTGCCGTTGGCCAAACAATGTCAACTGGCGGCCCCTAGGGGGAGAGCCTTCTCTGTGGGGGCACCTACAATCTGGAACGAGCTCCCCCCGGACATACAGAGGATCCCGGATCTGCGCACCTTCCGCCGCGCGCTTAAAACTTTTTTATTTCATCAAGCTGGCCTGGCCTAAATCTTCTCCCCTTTTAAATTTAAATTTTAAATACAAATTTTAATCTGTTTAAATTATGGGGTATTTTAAATTCAGCCAAATTATTTAATCCGTTTTTAATCTATTTTAAATTTTTGTATTTCTGTGTTTTATCTTCTGGCTGTTCACCGCCCTGAGTCCTTCGGGAGAAGGGTGGTTTAGAAATTTAATAAAATAAAAATAAATAAATAAATTGTGCCATGTGGTGAGCTCTGCTGCTAGATGGGTTAATCCAATGGTGGGTTGCTCCCGGTTCGGACCGGTTCGCAAGAACCGGTAGTAAAACCAGCGGAAGGCTCCACCCACTGCCCAGGATGGAGTCATCGGTAATCTGCGCGCATGCGATCCCGTTGCGAACCAGTAGTAAAGGTAAGTAGAACCCACTCCTGGGTTAATCCTATTATGTCCTGAAGGGTTATGTCTTAATCCCATCACCCTGGAACTGGAGGTCTTTTTGTCTTGTGGATCAGCTGGCCTAGTCTTTCTCAATGGGCTCCAAATGTCTGCTGGGGGCAGGGAGCTGCCCTCTGTCTTTAAAACATGTTTCTTCTTTTATCATCCGGGGAAATATAATATTTTGCCTTTTTTAATATTTCTCAAAGCATTTCATTCTTCTAGGAGAGGGGTGGGTGCTAACTTTCTACAGTCTGAATGGGCCACCGCCCGGTATTGGGGACCCCTGGTTTAACGGTAACAGAAACAGAGTTCGAAGGGACCTTGGAGGTCATCTAGTCCAACCCCCTGCTCACGCAGGAGACCCGTTCTGGGGATTCGAACCGCCGAACTGCCGACCTTTCTGATCGACAAGCTCAGTGTTGGGCTATTTGTCCTCTCTTTCGATGTGGGGATTTCACTCCAGCTTATCCAGTTCCCTTTTTCTGAATCTACCCCAAAAACACGCTCATGTTATCAGCTCACATTAACTAGGTTAGTTTACAACCACTCCACAATGCCTTCTTCTGCTTTGCTGAAGAAAAAAAATAATAATACTCAGTCTCACCTACTTGTTGATGGGTTGCGCTGCTTTGAACCCTTGGATGAATCTGTCCCGGGCGTCTTTTGGGCAGCTTTGTCACCCGGTGGGGCTCACCTGCTTCGTTGTAGTATGGGAACCAACGGAAGCCTAAACGCAGGGCAGCTGCTCTTTCATTGCCATCCAGCGGTCTTTCGTTCATCCATCCTAAAAACCAGACCAGCTTCGGTCAGTTAACAGGGGACCAGATTTTAAATCGGTTGCGGCCGAGAGGAACCAGCTCGACAGCAGCACCTACGACGGAGGGAATCTGGAACTGGATTCTAAAATCAACTGCGCGTGGTCCGTCTTCTCCATATGGAGAAGTGGTTCTTTGGGAAAGGCACAAAGGACAGTCAGGGGTGAGGATGGGAGGGGGAAGACAGTTAGATCTCAGGTATGCCGGAGAGGCGACTGGCAGCCCCAAATGAGAAAACGCAAGACGTCAACGAAGACGAAAGGTGTCTAAAGGTTGGATCCTGGCAAAACTGGACCAAACTTGGTGAATCGGAGAGGTTTCGTTGCTCGTCTAAGCAACTTCCATCAGTCGGAGCAAAATTAGTTAAAATATAATAAGGCCTCTTCGGAATTCCTCATGCCCTCTTTAAGTAGTTTTTGGGAAGTGGGGTTGGGTGTCGTCCAGTCTGCCCTTCCAATGGACTTTACAACCGTCCTGAGATAGGAGGAGCTCTTTAGCCCCACTTGATCCCTACCCCGGTTGTCCCTTGGCACAACGTCAGACACCTGTTGACTGTCACTCCCCCAGGCATCCCTCCAAGCGTTAACAGTTCCTCCTAAATTCCCCGCAAGTCCCCCGTCTCTGGTTTTCTCGTAACTCCCTCGTCCGATTTTTGCACGCTGGCCCCGCGCGCCCGCAACCTCTTTCCCGCATAAGTTAAGAGAGGGGCACCTGAGAAGCACAGAGGTCTTCGGAGAGTCAAACGGGGCGGGAAGCTAAGGAGTTTCTTCTTGCAGATCCTTGGTTCCCAGCGAGTCGGTGTAGAAACTACTTCCTGCTCTGAAGCCATACTGCTGGAAGATGACTTACGCCCGGGTCACAATGGAGAGGCTGTGATGTCACGTTTCGACACTCCAGGTCAGTTGGCCAACAGCTACAGAGCAGGGGCTCATTAGGTAGCTCAACAGGTGAAGCAGAGGCTTGGCGGGAGGGAGGCCTTCAGATTCAATAGCCAAAAGCAAATAGGTTTGGGTGGCACCAGGAAAAAAAGATCACCGGATCCCGAATTTGTAAAACAGAAGAGCTGAAGTTATGCGTTGTTTGCCTACCAACGTAATCTCCCGACTGTTTCTTTCAATTCTGCCAGACTCCAAGGACCGATTCGACTCCTTTTTTTAAAGCTGGAAATGTGACCCCAGGTGTCAAAAGAAACAGCCACTTTCGACGCGAGTTTGGCTCGCTTTCTAAGATCTTTCTCTCTTGGTCTTCCGATGGAACAGAGTCGGCGTTCAGATTAGAATTCTTGACTTGCACAGGGCTCGGCTGGGGCTTTGACTGAATAGTTGCTTTTCGAAAAAACCGGTGTGGCTGGCATGTGTGGACAGAGATTGAATAAAAAATTAAAAAGCTCCAGTTTCAAGATCAAATCCTTGACAGCGGAGCAGAAGCATCGAGGCCCTTTTCCATGCCGTTGTGGAAGGAATAAAAAATTATCATTTTCTGGAGTTGTTTCTTTCCCTCCGTGGACTTGAATGTCAAGAAGGATAAAATATCAGGAAGAGATCGTTGTGGAACCGATGAAGTCCGTTTGCAGCCAAGCATCTCCAAAAAACATTTTAAGGAATCGGCTACCAACTCTGTTGGGTATTTAAATGTGTAAACAGGCATCTTAATCTTATTGAATTTAATATTGCTTCTTTGGCTATTTCAGTGTGCGTTTTTAGATTGTTTTGAGATTTGGGAAAGCTGGATTTTTTCCCCACCCCGTTTGAAAAGGCTAAAAATGCTTGCTAATTCTGCCCTGCTAAATCGAACAACTCTCCAACTTCCAGGAAAAGAAAAGAAATGAAGTTTGTGAGAGGAGGCTGGTAGAAAAGTGGCTTTACGATGGAAGATACCAATGGGGAAGGAACTGAACTGTCGCAAGATATAAAGATGAGCATTTAACCTTTTGATGGGCTACCAAAGGGCATTGCTGGAGGGTTTTAAGGATAATCGGCCCCTTCCAAAACAAGTAAGCTTTTGATTTAGCTGATTTTCATTTGTCAAAATTATTATTTTGGCAGACGGGCGTCCCAGGAGAAGAGGAATAGGAGGATTGTGGGTGAGAATTTCATTCTTTTCATTGATTGTTTTCAAGGGCTGGTAGCTTATGGAGTTTAAAAAGGTGAGTTGCATTTATTTTATAGGTAGTCCTCGACTTGCAACAGTTCGGTGACTGTTCAAAGTTACAACGGCACTGAAAAAAAGGGACGCATGACCGTTTTTCACACTTACGTCCATCGCAGCATCTCCGTGGTCATGTGATCACAATCCCGACGCTTGGCAGCCGACTCATATTTATGACGGGTCGCAGTGTCCCGGGGTCAGGGGATCGATCCCCTTTTTGCGACCTTCTGACAAGCAAAAGTCAATGGGGGGAGGGGGGAAGCCAGATTCAGTTAACAACTTTGTCACTAACTTAACAACTGCAGCGATTCGCTTAAGAACGGTGAGAAAGGTCGTAAAAATGGGGCAAAATTCACTTAATGACTGTTTCACTTTGCAACAGAAATTTTGGGCTCAGTTGTGGGCGTCATTGGGAACCAACGTTCCTGTATGCCTGTACTCTCTTTTTTTTTTTTTTTCAAAAGGAGGGAAACGCGCTACAATTTTAGACTCTGTTTTTGCAAATTTAAGTGCCCTGTACCCAGGAAAAGCACTGAAGAATAGAATAGAATAGAATAGAATAGAATAGAATAGAATAGAATAGAATAGAGTAGAGTAGAGTAGAGTAGAGTAGAGTAGAGTAGAGTAGAGTAGAGTAGAGTAGAATAGAATAGAATAGAATACAGAATGAAAGAATAGAATAGAATAGAATAGAATAGAGAATAGAGTAGAGTAGAGTAGAGTAGAGTAGAGTAGAACAGAATACAGAATGAAAGAATAGAATAGAATAGAATAGAATAGAATAGAATAGAATAGAGAATAGAGTAGAGTAGAATAGAGTAGAGTAGGACAGAATAGAATACAGAATGAATAGAATAGAATAGAATAGAATAGAATAGAATAGAATAGAATAGAATAGAGTAAATACGGAATGAATAGAATAGAATAGAGTAGAGTAGAGTAGAGTAGAGTAGAGAGTAGAGTAGAGTAGGAGAGAATAGAATACAGAATTAATAGAATAGAACAGAACAGAACAGAACAAAACAGAATAGGAGTAGAGTAGAGTAGAGTAGAGTAGAGTAGAGTAGAGTAGAGTAGAGTAGAGTAGAGTAGAGTAGAGTAGGAGAGAATAGAATACAGAATGAATAGAATAGAATAGAATAGAATAGAATAGAATACAATAGAATAGAGTAGAGTAGAGTAGAGTAGAGTAGAGTAGAGTAGAGTAGAGAGTAGAGAGTAGAGTAGAGTAGGAGAGAATAGAATACAGAATGAATAGAACAGAACAGAACAGAACAGAACAAAACAGAATAGGAGTAGAGTAGAGTAGAGTAGAGTAGAGTAGAGTAGAGTAGAGTAGAGTAGAGTAGAGTAGAGTAGAGTAGAATAGGAGAGAATAGAATACAGAATGAATAGAATAGAATAGAATAGAATAGAATAGAATAGAATAGAATAGAATAGAATAGAATAGCAGAGTTGGAAGGGACCTTGGAGGTCTTCTAGTCCAGCCCCCTGCTTAGGCAGGAAACCCTACACCACTTGAGACAAATGGTTATCCAACCTCTTCTTAAAAACTTCCAGTGTTGGAGCATGAAGAGCGGACCTGATCAGAAATTAGGGAGAAAATTGAGGGCTGATGTAATGCTACTCCAGATATCCATCCGTTGCCAGATATTTTGAAATCCCATCCTTTTATTCAAACCTCAGCTCTGCTCCGTATCTACTGCCTGTTTTTGCCATCTCAAATTGATTGTTTAGAGCTGCAGTGGGACAATTAACCATTGGCAATGCCAGCTGAACAAAAAATCACAGGATATTCCCCTACCTCTAGCTCATATTTTTATAGCATACAAATATTTGTGTGTGTGTCTGTGTGTGTTTAACCTTCCTCTTAATTTGCTCTTATTTATGCAACAGTTTTGCCTCCAGCCAAATTGCCTGCTAAGGGGAGCCAGGTTTTATAGGTTTTTCCTTTCCCTAATTTCTTCTTTTTATGAGATTCTCCAGGATGATTTCACTTTAATCACATGCTTGCAAGAGAGAGAGAGGGGGCAAGAGAGAGAGAGAGAGAGAGAGAGCACAGCCGAACAAGAGATTTGTTCGGCTGTGCTGCCGAATCAAATACCTTTGAAATACAGGCGGTCCTTGACTTACGACGACAATGGAGTCCAACGTTTCTGTTGTTAAGGGAGGCATTGGTTCAGTGAGTTTTGCCCCATTTTACGACGTTTCTTGCCACTGCAGTCGCTGCAGTGGTTAAGTTAATAGCTGGCTTCCCCATTGACTTTGCTTGTCAAAAGGTCGCAAAAGGAGCGATCCCGTGACCCCTGACGACGGCAACGGTCATAAGTATGAACCAGTTGCCAAGCCTCTGAATTTTGATCGCACGACCATGGGGATGCTCCGGCGGTCGAAAGCGTGAGAAACAATCGTTAAGTCACTTTTTTTTCAAGTGCCGTTGTAACTTGAAGCGGTCCCTAAGTGAACTGTTGTAAGTCAAGGACTACCCAGGTGAAATAATTGGGGCTGACCTTAAATTTAATTTTTGTTTGTTTTAAAGAAATGATCCAGCGGACGAGGTTATTTCTAAAAATCCCGGGGCACCTAAGAAGAGTTGATACGAATAAAGAGATATCTGCCTGGTACTTCCCGTATTCCTTTCAGCCGCCATGCTTATTGTTCTCAAAATTCCCCCAGCGGGACAAACGGTGGGGCTCAAAATACCACGTGGGTTTACGGAGACGGCTAAGCCAAGAACGGCAGGGAGAAAACGGTGAGTTTTGCATGAAGTCGGAAGGTAAGGGGAAGTTTGTTTTTTTTTCTTTTCACCCCAGACTGTTTTCAAAGAGGACTAAGCACCCGGCAGGATTGTCGAAGTGGCTGGCACAACCAGATTGCAAAGGCATGGGGAGCAGAGGGGGGTTTCAGCAGGTTCTAACCAGTTCTAGCGAACCGGTAGCGGAAATTTTGAGTTAGTTCGGAGAACCGGTAGTAAAAATTCTGATTGGCCCCACCCACATCTATTCTCTGCCTCCCGGGTCCCAGCTGATCGGGAGGAAATGGGGATTTTGCAGTATCCTTCCCCTGGAATTGGGGAGGGAATGGAGATTTTGCAGTATCCTTTTCCTGGAGTGGGGTGGGAATGGAGATTTTGCAGTATCCTTCTCCCAGGAGTGGGGAGGGAATGGAGATTTTGCAGTATCCTTCCCCTGGAGTGGGGAGGGAATGGGGATTTTGCAGTATCCTTCTCCCAGGAGTGGGGTGGGAATGGAGATTTTGCAGTATCCTTCCCCTGGAGTGGGGAGGGAATGGGGATTTTGCAGTATCCTTCTCCCAGGAGTGGGGTGGGAATGGAGATTTTGCAGTATCCTTCCCCTGGAGTGGGGAGGGAATGGGGATTTTGCAGTATCCTTCTCCCAGGAGTGGGGTGGGAATGGAGATTTTGCAGTATCCTTCCCCTGGAGTGGGGTGGGAATGGAGATTTTTGCAGTATCCGTCTCCCAGGAGTGGGGAGGGAATGGAGATTTTGCAGTATCCTTCCCCTGGAGTGGGGAGGGAATGGAGATTTTGCAGTATCCTTCCCCTGGAGTGGGGTGGGAATGGAGATTTTTGCAGTATCCGTCTCCCAGGAGTGGGGAGGGAATGGAGATTTTGCAGTATCCTTCCCCTGGAGTGGGGTGGGAATGGAGATTTTGCAGTATCCTTCCCCTGGAGTGGGGTGGGAATGGAGATTTTTGCAGTATCCGTCTCCCAGGAGTGGGGAGGGAATGGAGATTTTGCAGTATCCTTCCCCTGGAGTGGGGTGGGAATGGAGATTTTGCAGTATCCTTCCCCTGGAGTGGGGTGGGAATGGAGATTTTTGCAGTATCCGTCTCCCAGGAGTGGGGAGGGAATGGAGATTTTGCAGTATCCTTCCCCTGGAGTGGGGTGGGAATGGAGATTTTGCAGTATCCTTCTCCCAGGAGTGGGGAGGGAATGGAGATTTTGCAGTATCCTTCCCCTGGAGTGGGGAGGGAATGGGGATTTTGCAGTATCCTTCTCCCAGGAGTGGGGTGGGAATGGAGATTTTGCAGTATCCTTCCCCTGGAGTGGGGAGGGAATGGGGATTTTGCAGTATCCTTCTCCCAGGAGTGGGGTGGGAATGGAGATTTTGCAGTATCCTTCCCCTGGAGTGGGGAGGGAATGGGGATTTTGCAGTATCCTTCTCCCAGGAGTGGGGTGGGAATGGAGATTTTGCAGTATCCTTCCCCTGGAGTGGGGTGGGAATGGAGATTTTTGCAGTATCCGTCTCCCAGGAGTGGGGTGGGAATGGAGATTTTACAGTATCTTTCCCCTGGAGTAGGAAGGGAATGGGGATTTTACAGTATCCTTCTCCCAGGAGTGGGGAGGGAATGGAGATTTTGCAGTATCCTTCCCCTGGAGTGGGGTGGGAATGGAGATTTTGCAGTATCCTTTCCCCTGGAGTGGGGTGGGAATGGAGATTTTACAGTATCCTTCTCCCAGGAGTGGGGTGGGAATGGAGATTTTGCAGTATCTTTCCCCTGGAGTGGGGAGGGAATGGAGATTTTGCAGTATCCTTCTCCCAGGAGTGGGGTGGGAATGGAGATTTTACAGTATCTTTCCCCTGGAGTGGGGAGGGAATGGAGATTTTGCAATATCCTTCCCTTGCCACGCGCACCAAGCCACACCCACAGAACCGGTAGTAAAAAGTTTTGAAACCCACCACTGATGGGGAGGGGTCAGGAGACAATCTGTCTACCAGATGTGTAGGAAGGGAAAAAGGCAGGTGTCGTCAGCAGGGGTGGGTTTCACTTATCTTTACCACTGGTTCGCCCCGCGCATGCACGCTGTCCACGCATGCGCCCAGTCTTCCACACATGCACTTTGCTCACTCACTCTCCACGCATGTGCCCGGACTCAAAAACATGCCTAAATTGCACGACTTGGAGCCAGGGCGGATGGGCGGGTGCACCCGTGATTGCTGCTACCAGTTCTCCCGAACCGGTGCGAACCGGCTGAATACCACCTCTAGTCGTCAGGCTAAAACGTAGTAGCCAGGGAAAAATCAGAGTTGGTTAATTTTCCTATCATGTCGTCCCAAAGGTGCTTTTTCCAAGAGGCAACTGGACTTTCTGGGTGTTTTTTTTGTTTTAATTTGATTTATATGCCGCCCTTCTCCGGAGACTCAGGGCGGCTTACAGTGCGTTAAGCAATAGCCTTCATCCTTTTGTATATTTTTATACAAAGTCAGCTTATTGCCCCCACAAACTGGGTCCTCAATTTACCTACCTTAGAAAGGATGGAAGGCTGAGTCGACCTTGAGCCTTGGCGAGATTCGAACTAGCAGTAATTGCAGGCAGCTGGATGATAATAACAGGCTATTAGTCTGCTGCACCACCAGGCTCTTCTTTTTCTTTGAAGACGTTTCTTCAGAGCTGAAGAAGCTTCTTGGATGAGAAACGAAACGTCTTCAAAAAGAGAAAAAAGAAAGAAAGTCCAGTTGCCTCTTGGAAAAAGCACCTTTGGGACAACTGTGACCTGGATGAATGAGAATCTCCAAATAGACTTTCCAACCAGGTGGGTTTTTTCTGCCGTTGGACATGAGAGCAAAAGAAGAACTCATTGAACGTTAGGTCCCATACAGTATTGAGATGAGCCAGAAGTGAACTACAGCTCCCAGCAGCCCCTCGTAAATGGAGCGTACAGTAGATGGGGATGCTGGGAGTTGTAGTTGGGCAACATCTGGAGGCTCAGACAGGTCCACCTTAGTGATCACAGTTGTCAATAGTTCTCAGAGGATCCTGCCCCTTGTCGAGGCTTCCTTCCTAGAAGCTGCCCCTCTTCATTTTCCCCAGAATGCCACATTGCATTATTCTAGGGCAAGGGTGTCAAACTCAATTCATTGAAGGCCGTATTGAGGATGTGGTTGACCTCGGGGGGGCTGGGTGGGTGTGGCCAATTGGGTGGGGGTGGCCAACTGGGTAGGCATGGCCAGCTTGACACCACTCCCCTAACTGCTGGCATGTTTCCTTTTCGCATTGGAGTAGACCGGGCTGAAGCAACGCAGGCCAGCCCCTTACGTTTTCTAGGCTGGCCCCACGAGCCAGATCCGGCCCACGGGCCTTGTGTTTGACACCCCTGCTCTAGGGCAGAGGTCTCCAACCTTGACAACTTTAAGCCTGGAGGACTTCAACTCCCAGAATTCCCCAGCCAGAATTCTGGGAGTTGAAGTCCACCAGGCTTAAAGTTGCTAAGGTTGGAGACCCCTGCTCTACGGCATTGAGGAAAATAGGAAGGCAACAACTTGGAAGGAAGGAAGGAAGGAAGGAAGGGAAAGCGTCTTTATTTCTCAAATATGGAGAGGAGCTGGGTTTTTGTGGGCAGCAGGCCCACAAGTCAAGCCAAGCCTTCTCCTAGCTGGCAGGAAGGCCGTCTGATTCACCTGAGGCCAGCGGTGGAGGTCCGTCAGGGCACAGAACGTCTCGAGTTCTGGACTTCGGGTCCTTTTTCCCTTTTCCGACGTGGCCCGTTAAGATCCCGATGGACTTTACCTTGCAACTGGAAGTCCGGGCCAAGTCGCTGTCTGAGTCAGGAGTGTCCCGGCCTTGATCTTCTGGGAGGGTCTTCGCAGGATCTGCCTCGCCCCCTTCTCTCTGGGCCTGTTCTCCTCCTGCCACAGCCTCACCACCTGCTTCGTTGGAGCTCAGGGCTTCCTCCCGACCTCGGACGGACTCTACATCTTCATCCGTTTTCTCCAAGGTTATCTCAGGGAGCTCCGAGCCCAACCTGGAGCGCACCTGAAGATCCAGGGCTCCCGCCTGCTCGCTACCGCTTGGTCCACAGGTACTGAGAGATCCGGGGATGGATGCCAACCTTACTAGCGTTCCTTCATCTGCGGGTTGCGAGGGAGGCCGGCTTTGGGAAGGGCCGGCGTCCTCTTCTGTGGGTTCATCTTGCTCGCTCGGCGGGTAGAAAATAGATTTTTTCTCCACATCATCCCTCGCTGAAGCCCATTTGTGTTCTGGACAATGGCTGCAGGGGGGGGAAAAAGCAACGGGAACTGGTATTTAATTCAAGATTTCTCCCAATTTCTCTAGCCAACTTTTCGAGTCCTCCAGGGGAAACCTGGTCTTTCGGGATTGGAGTGTCTGGATTGGGGCATCGCCAAGTTTCAGACTTGCAAGAGATTTAGCCAATTGGGAATGAACCTGGTTTTAAGGCGGCTTTTAACTAAGGTTAGGGTTAGGGTTAGGTAAAACAATTACTACTAACCATCTATTCAGGACTTGTATACTGCACGAGTCAAAAAGAGGGCTGGGAAAATATCGACAGACCCCTCTCATCCTGGACATAAACTGTTTCAACTCCTACTCTCAACATGACAGCATAGAGCACTGCACACCAGAACAACCAGACACAAGGACAGGTTTTTCCCCGAATGCCATCACTCTGCTCAACAAATAATTCCCTCAACACTGTGAAACGATTCACTACGTCTGCACTACTGTTAATCTTCTCATCGTTCCCATCACCCATCTCCTCCCACTTATGACTGTATGACTGTAACTTTGTTGCTTGTATCCTTACGATTTATATTGACTGTTTCCTAATATGATTTGATTGCTTATTTGTACCCTATGACTATCATTAAGTGTTGTACCTTATGACTCTTGATGAATGTATCTTTTCTTTTTATGTACACTGAGAGCATATGCACCAAAGACCAATTCCTTGTGCGTCCAATCACACTTGGCCAATAAAGAATTCTATCCTATCCTATCTATCCTATCCTATCCTATCCTATCCTATCCTATCCTATCCTATCCTATCCTATCCTATCCTATCCTATCCTATCCCATTCCATATTTTCTATTCTATTCTATTCTATTCTATTCTATTCTATTCTATTCTATTCTATTCTATTCTATTCTATTCTATTCTATTCTATTCTATTCTATTCTATTCTATTCTAAGCAAGCATGATTCGGAACTTCAGCAACAGATAGATTTTTGACCGAGTTCAAATTTGAGTTTAAAGCTGAGTTTACATCGGAGTTTGTTTGGTATTTTTTGGGGTTCAGCTTCAGCTGCCAAAAAAGCCAATGCAGTCTTAGGCTGCATCACCAGAGGGACAGAATCAAGATCAAGGGAAGTGTTAATACCACTTTATAATGCCTTGGGGTAAGACCACGCATGGAATACTGCATCCAGTTTTTATCACAATACAAAAAAAAAAAAAAAAAAAGATGTTGGGAACCCTAGAAAGAGTGCAGAGAAGAGCAACAAAGATAACGAAGGTGCAGGAGGCTAAAACATATGATGAAAGATTGCAGGAAGTGGGTATGTCTAGGCTAACAGAGAAAGGACCAGGGGAGACATGATAGCAGTCTTCCAATATCTCAGGGGCTGCCCCAAAGAAGAGGCAGTCAAGCTATTCTCCAAAGCACCTGAGGGCAGGACAAGAAGCAATGGGTGGAAACTCATCAAGGAGAGAAGCAACTTAGAACTAAGGAGAAATTTCCTGAGAGTTAGAACAATTAACCAGTGGAACAGCTTGCCACCAGAAGTTATAGGTGCTCCAACACTGGAGATTTTTTAAGAAGTGATTTGTCCAGAATGCTCTAGGGTCTCCTGCTTAAGATGGGGGTTGGACTAAAGGTAAAGGTAAAGGTTCCCCTCGCACATATGTGCTAGTCGTTCCTGACTCTAGGGGGCGGTGCTCATCTCTGTTTCAAAGCCAAAGAGCCAGCGCTGTCCAAAGACGTCTCCGTGGTCATGTGGCCGGCATGACTCAACGCCAAAGGCGCACGGATCGCTCTTACCTTCCCACCAAAGGTGGTCCCTATTTTTCTACTTGCGTTTATTACGTGCTTTCCAACTACTAGGTTGGCAGAAGCTGGGAGAAGTCACGGGAGCTCACCCCGTTCTGTAGCACTAGGGATTCGAACTGCCGAACTTTCGATCGACAAGCTCAGCGTCTTAGCCACTGAGCCACTGTGTCCCCGGGAGTTGGACTAGAAGACCACTAAGGTCCCTTCCTACTCTGTTATTCCGTTAAAGCTTTTTGGATTTCTTGAAAGCACCAGCTGCCACCAGATGCTCTTTGGGGAGGTTGTTTTGACAAGGAGCAAGGAGAAAAAGAGGAATAACCGAAGTCTAACCTTGCTTTGGCGTGCCCTACATGCTCAGAGACTGCTCTAGAGAGCGTGTTTTTCCGATCAGCCATGATGAAATTCGACAGGGCTTCCACAGCAATGCTCTCTCGTCCCCTGGGCCGGATCTCCAAGCATCCAAATTCAGACAGCTGCGTTTCCCGCCCCCCCCCCAGGTGAGGGTGCAGGCAGCCTTGGGTGCTGTCAACAAGAGCCTGTTTCCTAGCAACAGCTGCTTAGGAACCGTTGCTGGTGCCGGGAGAAATTCCCGCCGGGGAAGTCGGAGGCCGGCCAGGTGGAGGTGTGTGAACCTTCCCCTTGAAGCGGCCGGAGAAAGAGAGCAAAGTCCTTCTCTGGCTCTCCCTTTGGCTCCAGTCCCGCATCTGATCCTGTGTGGGGTGTGTCTCTGCCTGTCGGTTGGGCTTTCCCACAATGCCCCGCTCTGTGGCTATCAGGGGCATTGTGGGAGATCAAAAGCAGGGCAGGGCTCTAGTGATGCTCAGCTTCTGAATGAGCCATGAATTCTTGTATCTCTAAGGAAGCTGTTGTTGTTAGTTGCAAAGTCGTGTCCGACCCATCGCGACTCCATGGACAACGTTCCTCCTGGCCTTCCTGTCCTCTACCATCCTCTGGAGTCCATTTAAGCTCACACCGACTGCTTCAGTGACTCCATCCAGCGACCTTCTTCTCTGCCTTTCCCTTCTTCTTTTTGCCCTCCATCGTTCCCAGCATTCGGCTCTTCTCCAGGGAGTCCTTCCTTCTCATTAGGTGGCCAAAGGATTTGAGTTTCATCCTCAGGATCTGGCCTTCTAAAGAGCAGTCAGGGTTGATCTCCTCTAGGACCGACCGGTTGGATGGCCTTGTGGTCCAAGGGACTCGCAGGAGTCTTCTCCAGCACCAGAGTTCAAAGGCCTCCATTCTTTGGCCCTCAGCCTTCCTTACGGTCCAACTTTCACAGCCATACATTGCAACTGGGAAAACCATCGCCTTGACTGTACGATCTAAGGAGGTAGGGTGTGTAAAACAACCCCTGGCATCACGTGCATCTTTTCCATCTGGTTATTTTGCTTTATTTTTATTTATAGAATTATATTTATGTGCTATCTGATATCTAGTGACTCGGGGTGGGATTTTTAATCCCTGGCTTGAGCTGACAGGTGTCCATTTAAGCTAGAATTCCAGGGAAGTGAACTGCAGACCAAATCTTTTGGAAAAGGAAGGGGGATTGGGTAGGTTGTCCTCGCAGGACTGTTGTTCAGGTGTGCTATAAAATAAGACCAGGAGGAAATATAGGTGGGAAAAAAGGCACCTTAGGAAGGAAGGAGTATTGCTTCCTGTTTGGAACTCCCTTGATGTGAAAAAAATATTGACTTCAGTTTTAAAAATGCCAGATAACTGATCTGTTCCAAGTGATTTTTTTTCTTTCCTGGTGAAAGATGGTAGGTAGGTAGGTAAGTAGATAGATAGATAGATAGATAGATAGATAGATAGATAGATAGATAGATAGATAGATAATGATGATAGATAGATAGATAGATAGATAGATAGATAGATAGAAGATAGATAGATAGATAGATAGATAGATAGATAGATAGATAGATAGATAGATGATAGATAGATGATAGATAGAAGATAGATAATAGATAATGATGATAGATAGATAGATAGATAGATAGATAGATAGATAGAAGATAGATAGATAGATAGATTGATGATAGATAGATGATAGATAGATAATGATGATAGATACATAGATGATAGATAGATAGAAGATAGATAGATGATAGATAGATAATGATGATAGATGGCTGGATGGCTGGATGGCTGGATGGCTAGACAGACACAGACAGATGATAGATAGATGATGACAGATAGATAGATAGATAGATAGATAGATAGATAGATAGATAGATAGATAGATGATAGATAGATGATGATGATAGATAGATAGATAGATAGATAGATAGATAGATAGATAGATAGATAGAGGTATGATAAATAGGTAGATAGACAGACAGATAGATGATACAGAGAGGTAAATTAAATAGATGATAGAAGTGATGATAATGATAGAGAGAGATGATAGAGATAGATAGATAGATAGATAATCTGGCTTGCAGATATTCTGTTTGTAAAGTGTTCCGTGCCTGAATCTCACCCGCCTGACTCCAACCAACCCGATCATTATTCACTGCTGCCTTTGTGAGTGGCAAGTGCTAAACGGCTGTTCAGGCGAGGCCTTTGAAATTGTAATGACACCTTTGGATTTCAAGCTGCAGATGAAGGCCTGGCGGAGGAGAAGGGAGGCAGGACGAGGACTGGCACATCTCAAATTGCCAGGAACAATGGTGGGTGTCAAACATTCCCAGAGGTGCCAGTAGAGGAGAATTATATGGTGCGGGGATGCCAAAAGAATGACAATAGTGACTTTCAAAGGGATGCGTCTGTACACACACGCTCACGGAGACACACATACAAAAGTACACTCTTTCAATTCTATTCTCAGGTATGTGAATTCAATGAATTTTTAGCATAACGGTCTGCGATGAGTTAAGGATGGAAGTTTTTTTTAAAAAGCCCTGCCTTTAAATAATAATTATACGTAAAGCCAGTTTTTGATTGCTTCCTCCGTCTACTCCTTGCTATAAGATTTCGCTCCTTGGTCAGAAGAGCCCAGATCCATGGGGGTCCATTCCCAGAATTACCCAGGCAGCTGGGAATTCTGGGCTTGGTAATCCACCTGTTTTGAGAAATTCCGGGATGAAAGAAGATGGATTAGGGCCATAGAAAAGAATGGAATAACAGAGTTGGAAGGGACCTTGGAGGTCTTCTAGTCCAACCCCCTGCTTAGGCAGGAAACCCTACACCACTTCAGACAAATGGTTATCCAACCTCTTCTTAAAAACATCCAGTGTTGGAGCATTCACAACTTCTGGTGGCAAGTTGTTCCACTGGTTAATTGTTCTCACTGTCAGGAAATTTCTCCTTAGTTCTAAGTTGCTTCTCTCCTTGATCAGTTTCCACCCGTTGCTTCTCGTCCTGCCTTCAAGTGCTTTGGAGAATAGTTTGACTCCTCCTTCTTTGGGGCAGCCCCTGAGATATTGGAAGACTGCTATCATGTCTCCCCTAGTCCTTCTTTTCATTAAACTAGACAAAACCCAGTTCCTGTAACCGTTCTTCATATGTTTTAGCCTCCAGTCCCCTAATCCTCTTTGTTGCTCTTCTCTGCACTCTTTCTAGAGTCTCCACATCTTTTTTATAATATGGCGACCAAAACTGGATGCAGGATTCCAAGTGTGGCCTTACCAAGGCCTTATAAAGTGGTATCAACACTTCAGGTGATCTTGATTCCATCCCTCTGTTGATGCAGCCTAGAACTGGGTTGGCTTTTTTGGCAGCTGCTGCACACGGCTGGCTCATATTTAAATGATGGAGGGTAAGCTGTTCTCCATCCTACCCGGTTGATAGATATCTCTAGGCGAGACGGGCGGCATATAAATTTAAAAAAAATAAATAAATAAAATCTGGAAATTGGCACTCAATAATTCGCCTGGCTGGATGTGGAGCCCCACCATTAAAAAAAAAAAAAAACGTTACAGAGAGATCGGATGGCAAGACGCCTCCTGAGAGATGCTTACCTAACACAAATGCCTTGCAGCCACGTCTCAATGGACTTGAAGTGGTATTTCATGTCTCCGTAGGAGCTGGAGACGAACCTGTAGGAATCAAAGACCTGGGCTCGGCCGTGCTTCCTCCTGGCCCCCAGACTGCTTTCTCCGTCCCCCAACCAGATTTCCACATGGACGATGTCGTGGGGTTGCCTCTTACCTGCAAAGAAGGGAGCAAAGTAACACCTGGGCAGGCAGCGCTGATGACGTTACCCAGCTTGGAAATCTGGAAGTGTCTCCAAGATCTTTTTAGCACCGGATCTTGCCCAACCGGATCACAGATCCAGCTACATCATTGGATACCCCAACTAAGTCCTGGGTTTCTGTAAATCCATACCCCAACCTTTTCTTCAATCAAACCGGGAGACCTCGGGAGAATTTGTGATCTGTTTTCCGTAAAGGAGAGGCAGACGGGAGAACGGGAGAGCAGGGAAGGAAGCGGGTCCCACGGAAGACACTTACGTTGTGGATCAAAATAAACTCCCGAGATGAAGATGAGATCGCCGGGCTTCAAATGCTCCTTGCTGGGTAGCGTCAGAGGAAGAGTGTCATACTGATAGGCTTGGTTGCCCGAGCCCATGTAGAAGCCAAAATCGTCCGCCAAATCTTGCACTGCTCTCCGGATGAGCCCACAACAATCCAGGAAAAGGGGAGATTCGTATTCAGGACCTGGAACATGCGAAAATTAAATGGGGAGGGGGAAGTCATCAGAAATTTGGGCATCAGTACCATCCAGGGGTGAAATCCAGCAGGTTCTGACAGGTTCTGGAGAACTGGTAGTGGAAATTTTGAGCAGTTCGGAGAACCGGTAGCGGAAATTTTGAGTAGTTCGGAGAACCGGCAAATACCACCTCTGGCTGGCCCCAGAGTGGGGTGGGAATGGAGATTTTGCAATATCCTTTCCCTGCCACACCCACCAAGCCACACCACGCCCACCAAGCCACGCCTACAGAACCGGTAGTAAAAAAAAATTGGACTTCACCACTGGTACCATCCCAAAGATCAGAATATCCTTGTGTTTGGGTGGCTGCAAAGACGAGGATTAAAAACACAGTTAAAATGGCACTGATCAACGCTTCTCATGCTTTTGATCATCCCGGCATCCTCAAGTCACGTGATCAAAATGCGGGCGCTTGGCAACCCACCTGTAGGGATGGACGCAGCATCCTTTGCAAACTCCCTAGCTGGCTTCTGACAAGCAAAGTCAAGAGGGGGAAAAGATGGGTTGGCTTGGTGATTCGTTTAACAAACCGTGGCCAGTTGCTGGGTGGGTGTGGCCATAGTGCGTGTGGCCTAGTCAGACTCCTGCAGGGAGGGGGGACACGTTTCTGCCCTCCCCAGGCTCCGGAGGCTTTCCTTGAGCCTCCGGGAGGGCGAAAAAGGCCTCCCCAGGCTCTGGAGGCCCTCTGGAGGCTGAAAACAGGTGTGAACTTCCGGTAGGCCCGTTTTTCACCCTCCCCGAGCCTCCGTGTGTGCCCTGCACTTACTTGCATCCAAAATGGGCTGTGTGGGGACTCCTGGGAGGGGAGGGGAGGGATGGGTGGGGCCAGCCAGGAGTGGGATTTGGGGGTTCTCTGAACTGCACAGAATCTTAGCTAGAGGTTCTCCCGAACCCTTGCGAACCTCCAGCAGCCCACCTCTGGCTCTGGGGTGATTGAGCAAAGAATAAAAAAAAACCAAAGGAGGAATTGCTTCTATTCATCTTTTAGCTATGGAGAAAAATAGCAAAATATAGTTACGACCGCAGTAGAGCCCGAAATTTATGTTGCTAAATGAAACATTGGTTAAGTGAGATGGAGATCCCCGCCCAATTGTGCCCATGTTACGGGCGTCATCTTTTGCCTGTCGGCTCTGGAATATGGTTCTTACTTCCAGGCTGATGGTATTTCTTGGCGTACGGCGTGCCAATGTAGCTCTGTGCCTGCCGGAGGAACTTCATGCGAAGTTGCCACCTATCACTGGGTTGCTGCAGCCTTTGAGCCAGCGCTTCTTTCCACCTGGCCCGTCGCCTGAATTCCTCCTACAGCCAAAGGGAAGGATGGGAAAAAGAAACTTGCTTATTTTTTTTTAAATATACATTTTATTTGTACATTTTTCTTTAACATAAATGACTGCTTAATAAACAGTGCATTGTCTGGGTCAATTTAATTAGATTAGATTAGAATTCTTTATTGGCCAAGTGTGATTGGACACACAAGGAATTTGTCTTTGGTGCATCTGCTCTCATGTACATAAAAGAAAAGATACGTTCATCAAGAATCATAAGGTACAACACTTAATGATAGTCATAGGGTACAAATAAGCAATCGAATGATACTAGGAAACAATCAGATAGATAGATAGATAGATAGATAGATAGATAGATAGATAGATAGATAGATAGATAGAATTCTTTATTGGCCAAGTGTGATTGGACACACAAGGAATTTGTCTTTGGTGCATATGCTCTTAGTGTACATAAAAAGACAAGATACGTTCGTCAAGAATCATAAGGTACAACACTTAATGATAGTCATAAGGTACAAATAAGCAATGAAATCATACTAGGAAACAATCAATATAAATCATAAGGATACAGCAACAAGTTACAGTCATACAGTCATTAGTGGGAGGAGATGGGTGATAGGAACGATGAGAAGATTAATAGTAATTGAATAGTACTTATACATAATATCAATAATAGTAACAATAGTTACTTGTATATAGCAGTATTCCTCCAACTTCTAATTTCTACCTTTATTATCTAACCATTTGTAAAACAAGTCCCATGTTAAAAAATATTCTGTATCTTCTTTATCCTTTTAACGTTAACCTATCCATTTCCGCACACTTAAAATTTTTTAAATTATGTTTTCATCTGTAGGAATTTCCTCCTTTTCCCAATATTGTGCAAATACAATTCTTGCCGCTGTCAACACATGTAATATTATATATACAACCCTTTTGTCATATTTTTCTGGTAATATACCTAACAGAAATATCTCTGGCTTTAAGATCTATATCGTTTTCTCTAACCATGTTATGTATTTTCGACCAGTATATATATATATTTTTGGCCTTTGGGTATGTCCACCACATATGATAGTACGAGCCCGGTATCTGATTGCATTTCCAACATTTGGTGGACATGTTTTTGAACACCTGTGCTAGCCTTGCCGGTGGCAAAGGAACTTGCTTTTGAAACGCGGCCTCTTGTCGTAACAGCATAGGAATGAGGATGAGGAGGGAAGAGGAAAAAAATGTCCCATAAAAACCCGTTAGACGTGTCGGATACATAATTAGGTGCCCATCAGTTCGATGTTGACTGTTAGCAGGCAGATAAGACGGATTTTCTCCCTGGGGATCTATCCTTAACCTAGTTTTTATGGATTAGGTATTGATTGCAAAGGGGTTAGAAGTGAGAAACCTGAACAAAGTCTTATTGAGGACTGAGTTTCCAGGCAGGAATTAATGATCTGTGTCTGGTGCCTGGCATTTTTTCAGCGGGACCTTAGAACAAACACAAAAATGTGGCTCTGCGATTACCGACAGCAGGAAGAATGAGGAAAAGAATTCCCATCGCTGCTTCTCTCTCTTTCTAGCCAGCCGCAATCTTGGGTGGGGCCACTCTCCCCAGCCTGACCTCATCCCAGATGCCCTCAAGAAGCCCAAGAAACGGGCACGAGCTTGCTTGCGTTCCTGCCCAGAGTCCAGCTGCTTGCAAAAGGCGGAAACTGGAGTTCTTTTTTGGGAGAAACGGGTAGAGAGGTTTATAAGAGCGGTGAATCATTTATTGACTTTGCAGTAGGGCTGGGCTGTGGGTGTGTTCGTCTCCCAGAAGACTGAATTTGAAAATATGGATTGGCCCTTCTGAGGGATATAGAATAGAATAACAAGAGTTGGAAGGGACCTTGGAGGTCTTCTAGTCCAACCCCCTGCTTAGGCAGGAAACCCTACACCACTTCAGACAAATGGTTATCTAACCTCTTCTTAAAAACTTCCAGTGTTGGAGCATTCGCAACTTCTGGAGGCAAGTTGTTCCACCGATTAATTGTTCTCACTGTCAGGAAGTTTCTCCTTAGTTCTAGGTTGCTTCTCTCCTTGATTCGTTTCCAGCCGTTGCTTCTTGTCCTGCCCTCAGGTGCTTTGGAGAATAGCTTGACTCCCTCTTCTTTGGGGCAGCCCCTGAGATATCAGAACACTGCTATCATGTCTTCCCTACTCCTTCTCTTCATTAAACTAGACATTCCCAGTTCTTGCAACCGTTCTTCGTATGTTTTAGCCTCCAGTCCCCTAATCCAGTCCCCACAGAGCCTTGGTGGCGCGGCAGACTAAAGCACTGTTATTAACATCAGCTGCCTGCAATTACTGCAAGTTCAAATCTCACCAGGCTCAAGGTTGACTCAGCCTTCCATCCTTTCTAAGGTAGGTAAAATGAGGACCCAGATTGTGGGGGCAATAAGCTGACTTTGTATAAAATATACAAAAGTAGGAAGGCTATTGCTTAACGCATTGTAAGCCGCCCTGAGTCTCTGGAGAAGGGCGACATATAAATCAATTTTTTTTAAAAAAATCATCCTGGTTGCTCTTCTCTGCACTCTTTCTAGAGTCTCAGCATCTCTTTTACATCGTGGCGACCAAAACTGAATGCCGTATTCCAAGTGTGGCCTTACCAAGGCTTTATAAAGTGATATTAACACTTCCCGTGATCTTGATTCTATCCCTCTGTTGATGCAGCCCAGAACTGTGTTGGCTTCTTTCGGCAGCTGTTCATGTTTTTGGCTCATATTTAAGTGATTGTCCACCAGGACTCCAAAATCCCTCTCACAGTTACTACCCTGTTTCCCTCAAAATAAGACATCCCCTGAGAATAAGCCCAATCGGGCTTTTGAGCGCCTGGTAATAAGGCCAAGCGCTTACTTCAGGGTTCAAAAAAAATAAATAAAATAAGACAGGGTCTTATTTGAGGAAGGTACCACGTTTCCTAGTTAAGTCAAAGAGGTGTGGGAGGAAAGGTTTAAGTGGAGGGGGCCATTGCTTAAAACGTGGTTTTCCAAAACAATTGCCACCGATCAGTGATCAGCCTTGAAACGGCACAGCACGAAAGAGAAAATGGATGGGCACGGAATTTGGGGAGGGGGAATGCCTCCCTTTCACATGCCATGATTTTTAACTTGCTGGAGGTGAAATAGATTCACAAACCAGAAGTGAAAAGAGGGTGGGAGGGAGAAAGAGAGAGAAGGAAATGGTCCATAGGAAGAAAAATTTAAAAAAAGTTGGTGCAGACAAGGCTAATGTAAAGCAGCAGCTTATCCTATCCACTTCTTCGTTCCAAATCATGAGATCTAGAGCCTTGCCTGGCTCTGGTAGCTCTCCGGTTAAAACAGCCAAGATCAGTTTGTGAGCGTTAGTTATTATTATCTGCCAACACCGGGGCAATCTTGACAACATTAACTCTGAAGTTGGCAAGCAGGAGAAAATAAATATTTACAGGGGGGGAGAAAAAAACAAACAAACGAGTGGAAGCGAAGAGAGGCAGATCTCCACCTAGGTTAGGTTACTGATTGTTTAGTTTAGGAAAAGGGATGTTAGGTTCAGATATTAATATACATAAAAAATTCGAATTAAGAGATATATGTATGGGGGTGGAGGAAATGGGTAGATTTTGAGTTGAATAAATGCTATATTAGGATTTATTATATAGTTTTATAGCTGAAGGTTGCTTTGAAATGTATAGTATAAGGGGGATATAATAACAATGCTAGAAAGAAATGGTTAGCATGTGGGGGGTGGTGTAAAAGGATGGTAAAGTATTATTTAATTTGATATCAATGATTTTATCTTGAAGAAGCCATGGGGGGAGGGGAGGGTTAGGGTTAGGGCGGGGCTAGGGGGGAGGGGGGGAAAAAGGGGGAAAAATCTGTATTTGAAAAACTTTTTCAATTAAAAAAAAAAGAAAGAAAGAGAGACGGATCTCCACCAATGCAACTAGCACAGACGTTGTCGGCCCGGAAAGCCGAATTAAATAGCAAAGGTGAAAACAGGGAGGCAGATGAGGAATGGCGTCATTCTTTAAAAAAAGGCCCGGTTGGCATTCCTTAAAGTAAATCATTGGCACGGCTGAGTTTGGATTACCAGCAGGCCATCACTGATACGTTGGAAAAGAATGAAAGGTAGAGGGATGGCCCGTTTTTTTCCCCCCCACCCCTCCGGGGTTTATTAATCTCTCGATGAAAAGCCCTTGGCCAAAGACCGCTGCTTGCGAACTTCATCTCGGGCTGTTTTTTGGGGGGGAAAGTAAGCTCAGCCATCTGGAGCCATCTGCGTCAACAAGGGCCTTCAGCAGAGAGAGGCTTTTTAAAAAAATCCTTTTCCGCTGCACCGGCAGGGAGAGAGAAAAACTTGCAAGGGGAAAGGATCTGGGGATGATGGGATGCTGGGCTTTGAAGCTCTGGGCTGCCTTTGGGTTTGGGTCCTGAAGCAGGATGGAGAGTTTCCCACAGTCCTCAGTGGTTAATAACTAATTGCCAGCCGGTGTTGACTTAAAAGCAGACGGCTGGCTTGTAAATGAAATTAACAGGTCTTGGAGCGTTGGCGAAGACTTCTCTCCCTGACCTCTCCTGTAACAGTGGTTTAATGTTTCTCCCCGGAGACCTGGTCTCAGTTTCCCAGGCTGGTTTCCCTTCTTCCCACTGAGGAGCCTTTAGCGGGAAGTCCCTTAACTTTCCTTCCCATCTCGGTTTACAAAAAGCAGCCACCATTCTTTGCAAAGCTACAGGGAGGGAGGGAGAGTTACCTGCTGTTGGAGAAATAATCCAGTTTTTGATTTCGGCCTGGAATGGATGAGAGTCGCTTTTCTGGGCAAGCAAACCCCCCCCTCCGCCCCCCATTCGATCTCAGGCCAGGCTGGGAAACACCTGGGTGTGAATTATTTGCTGGCATCATCATCACCCATGATCACAGTTTTGTTTGCAGAAGCCTCAAGGGGTCAGGTTCCCACACAGACAGGTCCCAGAGTTTGCAATCAGGGCACCAGAGGTCAAGGCAAGGCACCTGGAGAACGGAGTGTGACAAAGAACGCTCCGTTTGGCACGAAACAAGGGCCATGGCAAATCTAGACAGTGTACTAAAAAGCAGAGACATCACCCTGCCAACAAAAGAGCGTATAGCCAAGGCGAAGGTTTTCCCAGTTGCAATGGATGGCTGTGAAAGTTGGACCATAAGGAAGGCTGAGCGCCAAAGAATGGAGGCCTTTGAACTCTGGTGCTGGAGAAGACTCCTGCGAGTCCCTTGGACTGCAAGGTGATCCAACCGGTCAGTCCTAGAGGAGATCAACCCTGACTGCTCTTTAGAAGGCCAGATCCTGAAGAGGAAACTCAAATCCTTTGGCCACCTAATGAGAAGGAAGGACTCCCTGGAGAAGAGAGCCAAATGCTGGGAACGATGGAGAGCAAAAGAAGAAGGGGACAAGAGAGAACGAGGTGGCTGGATGGAGTCTCTGAAGCAGTCGGCGTGAGCTTAAATGGACTCCAGAGGATGGTAGAGGACAGGAAGGCCTGGAGGAACGTGGTCCATGGGGTCGCGATGGGTCGGACATGACTTTGCAACTAACAACAACAACAAAAAGGGCCATTGGGATGAAGCCACAATGGTGATGAGTTCAAGGGAGGTGGGGGGGGGGTTGTCTGCTGGGGTTGAAATCCGACTTCCTGGTTAACTTTTTTGGGGCCCACGGATGATCCAGGAAGGCCGGTCCATTTGAGGGGGTTGCAAATTCCTCTGGTTCCCCTTGGTTTTGAATCCAAGGGTGTCTCAATCGCAGTTGGTTGGTGTTGCAGAAGTGAGGTAGTTGTTAAGTGAATTTTGCCCCATTTTACGACCTTACTTGCAGCAGTTGCTAAATGAACAACTGCAGTTCAGTTAGTAACGTGGTTGTTAAGTGAATCTGGCTTCCCCCATTGACTTTGCTGGTCAGAAGGTCGCAAAAGGGGATCGTGTGATTGTCATAAATATGAGTCAGTTGCCAAGCATCTGAATTTTGATTCACATGACTGGGGGGGGAGGGAGGAGAGGGTGCTATAATGGTCCTAAAGTGGGAAAAATGGTCATATGTCACTTTCTTTCAGTGCTGTTGAAACTTCGAGCGGTCTCTAAACAAATCGTTATAAGTTGAGGACTACCTATATGAAAAACCAGGCCAGTGATGCAGTAGTTAGAAGGAGATCAGTAAGTCCCAGGTTCAAACTGCCATTCGAGCAGGGTCCTCCGTGGTCAATTCTGGCCAAGTCGTTACCTCTTGGTCTGGCCTACCCCACAGGGTTGTTGTTTCGAAGGGGAAAAAAGAGGGAACTCCCCATGTGATATCTGGAGCTCTGAGAGAAAAGGTAGAACATGAATGCTTTAAAAAAAAAAAAAGCATCAACACGTGTGATCTGAAGTACAAATGAAAAATTATGGGGACGGACACGCCCGACGGCATTGTATTACGCTACTTCTGCCAATCGTCATCATCTCTACGCTCCTGACAAGAAGGAAAACAGCTTTTTATGCGGAGGATTATTATTATTTTTCCCTGTTTGTTTGTTCTGCATGTGTATAAATAAATAATTCAGAACCAAATTAGAAATCCACGTCTTTTTATTAACATCATAGAAACAAGAAACGGGAGCATTTTCCGCGCAGATCTAAATCAAGAAAGGAGGAGGAGGAGGAGGAGGAGGAGGAGGAGGAGGAGGAGGAGGAGGAGGAGGAGGAGGAAGAGGAAGAGGAGGAGGAGGAGGAGGACGAGGAGGAGGAGGAAGAGGGGGATTGAAGGGAGAAAGAAAAAAAAAACCCCAACAATTTTACCGCATTTCTGCCAGGAATGTAATTCGGGGCTGACATGTTTGATTTGTGCAGCCTGGCAGAGGAGGGATGGTAAAATATTGTTCGGGGATCTCTGGGTGGCACCACGCTGCAGCCATCCATACGAAGGGTGGCAATTAATTGTGAGCAAAGACACAAAAAGGAAACAGGCATGATTTTTTTTTTTTTTTAATAATCCCAAAATGCTTCCTCCATCTGACTTTCCCAAACTGGTTGGGCCAGAAAGGTTTTCATGAGTCACCGTCGTCGTCGTCGCGTGAACCGGGACGGTGGAGGTTCTTTAAGGTAACGCACACGGAGAAGAAATAATGTTAGGCTAGGCAGCAAATTTAGAATAGGATAGAATAACAAGCGTTGGGAGGGACCTTGGAGGTCTTCTAGTCCAGCCCCCTGCTTAGGCAGGAAACCCTACTTGCCGGGATCCACAGAGCAACTTCTCCAGAGGTTCCCAGGGATTAAATAAGTGTGTGTGTACGTGTGTGTGCGTATGTGTGTGTGTGAGAGAGAGAGAATGATGTGGGCCTTTTCCAAAGTGGTGTGAGTGACTGTTAGGAAATGAGTATTACCTACCTTGTTGGGTTGGCAATGTAGCTTTAAGGCTGCTGTATTGCATCATACTGTGTCCTGATTGGTTAGCTCTGTAGCCAATCTCCTTAAGAGGGAGCTAGAAACATGGTTTGTTTCTCTTTGCTGTTCTTGCTCTCTGATATCTCTGTATGCTACTGTTTGCAAATCCAGAAGAACTGATTATTGTGAATGACTATGACGACTGGTAAGAAGACTTTGTTATTGGATTATCCCTGGACTGTCGTTTTGGCTATCTCCTGCTTTATATGTGTATGACCTGGACTGTTTATTGGACTGTGCCTTACTATTTCCTGAAAGTAAACACAACTCAGTGTATCTGTGTGTTGACTGTGTTTATTCGTAACTACTCTCAATTGCTACTCAAGGGTTACTCTGCGAATTCCTTAACAGTGACAAAGGACGTAGGTCAGCGATGGCGAACCAAGAATGATTTTGAGGACTTGGCTTTGTGTGTTACGTCAGTCCAGCCTCTGGGGCTTGAGTTCAAGAGCTGCTGACTCACTTCCTGCTATCTTCTTCACTTAGATGGTTCTCATGCTAAGTGGGGACTATGGGCCCTGGGAATTTGGAGTCCAATCTGGATGGTTCCCATGCCTCCTCCTCCTCCTCTCTCACCTCCTCCTCTTTTTCCTTCTTCTTTCCTGTCCTCCATCACTCCATGTTTCCTCCACCACTATCACTCCTCTTGTCTCTTCCTGCTCCTCCTCTTCCTCCTTCTTTTCCTTCTTTTCCTTTTCTTTCTTCATCCCTCCTCCTCCTCTTCCTCCTCCTTCTCTTTTTCCTTCTTCTTTCCTGCCCTCTGTCACTCCTCATCTCCTCCTCCTCCACCATCACTCCTGTCTCTTCCTGCTCTTATTTCTCCTCTTCCTCCTTCTTTTCTTCTTTCTTCATCCCTCCTTCTCTTCCTTCTTTTTCCTTCTTCTTTCCTGCCCTGTCACTCATCTCCTCCTCCTCCTCCACCATCACTCCTGTCTCTTCCTGCTCCTATTTCTCCTCTTCCTCCTTATCTTCTCTTTCATCCCTCCTTCTCTTCCTTCTTTTTCCTTCTTCTTTCCTGCCTTCCATCACTTCTCCTTGTCTCTTCCTGCTCCTCCTCTTCCTCTTTCTTTTCCTTCTCTTGTCTTTCTTCATCCCTCCTCCTCCTCTTCCTCCTCCTTTTTCCTTCTTCTTTCCTGCCTTCCGTCACTCCTCCTGGTCTCCTCCCTCTTTTCCTCTTCCTCCTGATTAAGTACACAATCCTGAATTGATTTCAAAGATCTTCAGTAACCCCTTTTTGGCTCTCTCATTCAGGGGATGGCATGCTTTTGTTCAGCTGCTCCTCGCTGTCTGGGGTGCCCATACACGCTCAAAAATGCTTGAGGTTTTAGCCTGGGAGTGGGGAGTGTGCGTGTGGGGTGTGTGTGTATGGGGGGGGAGAAAGCAGGACAAGTTTGAATCACTCATTTCTCTCAGGCCAAAGCAACCCCACCCCAGAGAGAAATGCCGGGAAATGGCTCACAAGCTGCCTTTGTTCCCAGGATAATGGCAGACGTCTCTTTTGTCTGATGTGCCATGTATACGGGGATGAGACCTGTATGCAAAGATCACAAAACTCGGCCTCCCCCTCCTGCATGGGCTCCTGCTTGGAGTGGAGGGAGGGAGGGAGGGGGGCACAGGCTTTAATTTCCACCTAAATTTGAAGGAAGGGAAGGAAGGCGTCTTCCCTGCCCTGCACACTACTTCACAATTCAACAGTTGGGCAGCCCAACGGTTGCAGGCATTAAAAATGGCCCGTTGCGTTCTCTGTGGATGAGGCAACAGACCAAAGGCTCATTCAGGACCCACTAGGTCAGTGATGGCTTATCTTTTTGCCGCTGCGTGCCAAAAGCGGGGGGAGCATGTGGGGGCGTGCCCCATCCCCCCACGCATGCATGTGGCCCCCCCACGCTCCCACCACTTTTGGCACACGATGGCAAAAAGGTTAGCGGTGGGCCCGGTAGGCCTGTTTTTCGCCCTCCCCAGGCTCCAGAGACTTTCTTGGCGCCTGGGGAGGGTGAAAACTGCCTTCCCCACCACTCCCAGAGGCCCTCTGGAGGCCGGAAACGGCCCACTCCCAGACGTCCGGTGGGTCCGGAAGGCCCGAAAACCAGGTGGCTGGTGCATGCGTGCACGCTGGAGCTAGGCTAACGCTCGCGTGTCCACAGATATGGCTTCACGTGCCATCTGTGGCACGTGTGCCATAGGTTCGCCATCATGGCACTAGGTTAAGGACCTGCGGCTTCTACATTCACAGATAGTCCTCGCCTTACGACCACCACGAGGCGCCCGAATTTCCGTTGCTAAGTGGAGCAACTTGTCTCCAGAAGTTGTGAATGCTCCAACGCTGGAGGTTTTTAAGAAGAGATTGGACAGCCAAACTGTCCGAAATGGTACTGTAGGCCTGAGCAGCGGGGATGGACTAGAAGACCTCCCAGGTCCCTTCAGACTCTGTTATTCCGTTATTGAGTGAGCCCTGCCTGGTTTTAATGACCCTGTTTGCCACGGTTGTTAAGCGAATGGCTGCAGCTGAGTGAACCCCAAGGAAATCCAGTTTACCCCATTGATCTCTCTCGTTGGAAGACAGCCGGGTCAAGGTCAGAAATGGAGATGCTGCAACCATCATAAATAAATACACGTTGGTTGCCAACACCCAAATTTTGAGCCTGTGGCCGCGGGGGATGCTTGCAAACGCTCGTAAGCGTGAAAAACAGTCACGGGTCATTTTTGTCAGTGCCGTGGTTAACGTGGTCGCTAAATGAATGCTTGTCAGTCGAGTGCTACCCATGTAGGCCAGATATGGTCCACGACGAGGCCACTACTTTTGACCCATAAAAGCCTCCTCAGATGGCCTTCACCCTTGTTCCCAGCTCTACTTGGAGATGTTGGATGTTCCACCTGAGATCTCCTGCATGAAAAGAAGGTGCTTTGCTGTTTGGTTAAGGGACTGCTTGGCTGTTGGCCATCCCTCTTAAACGTCCCCAAGGAGGAAACCAGGAACCAAGCTCAGCGTGGCCGTGTTGTTGACACAGCTAAATTTTGCAGGGTTACGTGGGCACAGCAGCGGCAATCCGGACAGGTGGTTAAACCCGCGCGGCTTATCAAGGTTGATTCCTTCTCTATATTAAGCCCAACCTCACGGCGATAAAAGCAAGACTTTGAACCCGGATAGAGCCAAACAGGCGCTCGGGCCGCACCCCAGATACCCAGCCCCGTCAGTGAACCTTAGGGCTTTAGCGCAGAGAGGCCATTTTGAGTTTTTTCCCCCTCCGTGGGGTGAAGACAATGCCAGTGCAAATCGACGGCATTACCAGACAGTATTAGACAGCGATAGATTAAGATCTAAATTTGTCTGGTAAGACAGCGATCGGCCGGCAGGTAGGCAGGCAGGCAGGAATGCAGGCAGGCGGGCGCTGGGCCCCGCAGGATCACCATCTGGCTCAACCGTCGACGGGACGGGGGGGGGGGGGAAAGACGGAAAGGACTAGCGGCTTAAGTCCTGGTCATTCCCTTTCTCTCTTCTCCCTCCCGTGTTTCTGAGCCCCTCCAAAAGACAACTTCAGTTCAGGGGTTCTCACGTGCTCACTGAACGCAATTTAGTTTTCATTAAAAAAAAAAAAGAGTTAGAAAAAGGAAAATGTTTTATTTTAGCGAAATGCCCCTTCTTAGAAAATAAAAAACGGCAGGTGCTCGAATCCGAGGGCTTTGAGCAGGGTTGAAATAATTTGCTTTGGGGATGGCTGGATGGATGGCTGCCTGATGTATCCCCTGGCTGAGTCTTCTGAATTTCATCTCACTTTATCTGGCTTTAGTGAGAAGGATCTGGTTAAAAGAGGCCATCATTTGATGGCAGAAAATTAAGAATTTCCACAATTCTCCACAATTCAATTCCTGGCATTTGCAGGACTGGTGTGTTTGGAACCTGCATTAAAAAAAAAAAAACACCTTTCTCTGCCCAAAACTTTGCTCAACTTGAAAATGTTGAATGAAAATGTTCATTCCTATGGCAACATGGTTGATTAATGAAGCACAATACACACACACACACACACACACACACACACACACAGAATGTTCAGCAGGTTGTGAGTTTTAGCAGTAACTGCAAGAGAATCTTTAAGAGAGAGGGAGGGGAGAGAGAGAAAGGGAGAGAGAGAAAGAGGGAGAGAGAAAGAGAGAGAAAGAGAGAGGGGGGAGAGGGAGAGGGGGAGAGAAAGAGAGAGAAAGAGAGAAAGGGGTAGAGAGAGAGGGATGGAGAAAGAGAGGGGAAGAGAGAGAAAGGGAGAGAGAAAGAGGGAGAGAAAGAGAGAGAAAGAGAGAGTGGGGAAAGGGAGAGTGGGGAGAGAAAGAGAAAGAGAAAGAGAGAAAGAAAGAGGAAGAGAGAAAGAGGGAGAGAGAAAGAGAGAGAAAGAGAGAGGGGGAAAGGGAGAGTGGGGAGAGAAAGAAAAAGAGAGAAAGAAAGAGGAAGACAGAAAGAGGGAGAGAGAAAGAGAGAGAAAGAGAGAGGGGGAAAGGGAGAGGGAGAGAGAAAGAGAAAGAGAGAAAGAAAGAGGAAGAGAGAAAGAGGGAGGGAGGGAGAGAGAGAGGGGGGAAGGAAGAGAGAGAGAGGGAGAAAGACAAAGACAAAGAGAGAAAGGGGTAGAGAGAGAGGGAAGGAGAAAGAGAGAGGGGGAGAGAGAGAGAGAGAAGGAGGGAAAGGGAGAGGGGGAGAAAGAGAGAGGGGGAGAGAAAGAGAGAGAAAGAGAGAGAAAGAAAGAAAGAGGGAAGAGAGAGACGGGTTTTTTTTCTGTTTTATAGGGCTGCCAACTGACCGGACCTCTTGAAGGCTCTTCTGCTCTTTGAAGCTCCAAGGCCAATCTTAAATGAAGGTCACTTTCCCTCCCTCCCCTTCTCCTTCTGCACCCACCCCACCCAATTCATACAACTTTCCCCTGGCCTGGTCACCAGCATGGAAGACAATAGCCATAGCTCTCAGACTTATATACCGCTTCGCAGTGCTTTTACAGCCCTCTCTAAACAGTTTTACGGAGTCAGCCTTTTGCCCCCCAACAATCTGGGTCCTCGTTTTACCGACCTCGGAAGGATGGAAGGCTGAGTCAACCTTGAACCGGGGTTCAGGATCGAACTGCCGGCAGTCGGCAGAATCAGCCTGCAATACTGCATTCTATCCACCGCGCCACCATGGCTCAAACTCTCTGGGGAACGTCGGGACCCCTAAGATGATGAACTTTTCGGGTGCAAAATTGGAACTGGGCCCTTGGGCTTGGGAACGTCCAAACTCCCAGCGACAAAGCAAGGAAACGCCAAGCGCAGGAGAGGAGGAAAAGGAGAGATTCTCAGGAGGAGATCTCCCCCTCCAAAATCTATTTTATTTTATTTTATTTTATTTATTAGTTTGTCAAACATGTACAAGATAGCAATGCCTGGGGGTTTTTTTATTTCCCACCCGCTTTCCAAAGCAAACATTGCTCCGCCTGAGGAGCTCCCACTCGCAGCCCCCACCGCCAAAAGTCAATTTTGGCGGGGAGTCGTTCCGCATTTCCTCAACTGGGTTTCTGCCTGGTTAATCAGTAACCCCACATCCCCCGTCTCCCACTCCTTGGAATGGTGATGATCGAGATAATAAATCTAAAGAAGGAGGAAGAGGGAAACCAGTTTTGGTCGGCCGGCAAAACCGTGGAGCATTCAAGCGTTCGCGTCAATATTCCGACTTGCGTCCGCTTAAAAAGCCTCAAGGGTGGGGGGAACCGAAGAATTTCCCCCTCCCCCAATAACGGGAAGAGTTCCTCAAACGCTTTTATCCGGATCCGGCCTCCCCGTAAGCAAAGAGAAAGATTACGATTGTCGTTTTTCGATGCCGTTCTCCCTGCAATGGGAGACAGAGCGTAAAAACAATCGACAAATAATTCTGAAGAAAAAGCTACCATCATGAACATCATCATTGCTGATAATTAATGGCGTATCGATATTGCGGTTTCCCCAAAACGGAGCCACGCAAAACGGAGCCACGCGAGTCGTATTGACCGGGATCCAGATTGTAAATCTAGATGACGGAACGCTGGAGGGCTGGGGGTTCTAGATCTTCTCCGCTTGCTCTTTCAACTCTGTTTCAGTTGGAAAGGTCCAAGTGGAGGATGGATGGCTTGGCCTGGTTTACCCCATTCACTGGTTCTTGGACCGGGCCACCGATGAAAAGTGAAGCCAATCTGGATGGGCTTCATCACCCCCCAATGACGTATGAGAAATGCAGAATCCCTTCCCAAGGTTGGAGGGCTCTACGAAACAGCCACGGGGTGGGAAAAAAACCAAAGCAGGAGAAGAAGTCCCACCAAGAGGTTCTACGTTCTGTGTTCTAGGTCGAGAAAGGGAACCCCCTTGGCTAGGTCTGGCCAGGACAAGCTTGGCTGAGATCCTCCCAGGCTTAGCTTGAATCTGACAGGGTGGAAAACTACCCACCCACCCTGTATTTTGAGGCAGAGAAAGGGGGGGAGAGAGAGAGGGAGGGGGAGAGAGGGAGAGAGAGAAAGGGAGAGAGGGAGAGAGAGAGAGAGAGAGAGAGGAAGAATGAGAGAGGGAGAGAGAGAGAAAGGGAGAGAAAGAGGGAGAGAGGAAGAGAGAGAGAGAGGAAGAATGAGAGAGGGAGAGAAAAAGGGAGAGAAAGAGAGAGGAAGAATGAGAGAGGGAGAGAGAGAGAGGAAGAATGAGAGAGGGAGAGAGAGAGAAATAGGGAGAGAGAAAGAGAGAGAGAGGAAGAATGAGAGAGGGAGAGAGAAAAGGAGAGGAAGAGGGAGAGAGGAAGAGAGAGAGGGGGGGAAGAATGAGAGAGGGAGAGAGAAAGAGGGAGAGGGAGAGAGAGAGGAAGAATGTGTGTGTGAGAGAGAGAGAGGAAGGGAGAGAAAGAGAGAGAGAGGAAGAGAAAGAAGGAAGGAGAAGGAGAGAGAAAGGGAGAGAAAGAGGGAGAGAGGAAGAGAGAGAGAGGGGAAGAATGAGAGAGGGAGAGGGAGAGAAAGAGGGAGAGGGAGAGAGAGGAAGAATGAGAGAGAGAGAGAGAGAGAGAGAAAGGGAGAGAAAGAGGGAGAGAGGAAGAGAGAGAGAGATGGGCCATGTTGCTCTGAGGTCAAGGACGGGAAGCACGTAGCCCATGTGCCCCATCCCAAACGGCTGTCTCTGTTCCAGAAACCCCGTACCCGGATTCAAGCTAAGCCTTTCTGAAAACTCCAGGGTGGAAAGGTTGAAAAAGAGCCAAGTTCTGGAGAAATCTACTTGGGCGCGACCTGAGATGACTCACTGGGCCGCTGAGCTCAAGCTGGTGCTGCGTGCAAGTCATCCCTTCGCCTCCAAAATTAAACAAGGGTAGGGCAAAACCTCCCCTCCCTTTGAGGGGGAGAGCAGCAGCAGGGCAAGCCGGGTGAACGTCAACGATTGTTATAAGAATGTGTGCGATTGCGGTGACTCCGTTCCTCGGAAAACAACAAAACAACAACACCCATCACCCAAGGGTCTATAGAGAAGAGTCTCATTTCTTTTCTTTTTTTTTTTAATCTTCAAAATAATCCCTTGTAAGGTTGCCTGAGCCAAGAATGATGATTGGATTACACCAGATTTTCTCCCCCCCCACCCCCGGTAATAAATATAATAATAGCTCGATATAAATTCAGCGATCTGTGTGGCTTCCAACCAACAATTCTGATTTTTCTCCCCCATCATCCACAAGTTTTAAGACCCTGCTGGCGTTTTGGCCACCTAAAACTTTCCGTTCCTTTTGCCGAGCTCCTTCTCGAGGGCATTCCTTTTACTTTTGATCTTTATACGTTCTTTTTCACCCAAAGTCTTTTATTCAGTCCCCTTTATCTCTTCCCACCCCTCACCCCCCACTATTCTGAGGGGCCAGAAGGAGAATCCGTGCATCAGATTCCCTTCCCTCCATTTCAATGAGTCAAAGATGGGGCGAGAATGCAAGCGGGAAGAGCATTGAAGCTCCCCCGGCACCAGGCGTCTCACGTAAGCGAGCCAAGCTGCATATCAAACCAGGGAAGAAGAAGAAGAAGAAGAAGAAGAAGAAGAAGAAGAAGGAGAAGGAGAAGGAGAAGGAGAAGGAGAAGGAGAAGGAGAAGGAGAAGGAGAAGGAGAAGAAGAAGAAGAAGAAGAAGAAGAAGAAGAAGAAGAAGACCCAGCAACCCTGAGCCCCTTTTCCAATTCTATCCTTCACCTCCTCCCAATGGGCAATGCAATTTATTTACCCCCCCAGAATCAACCACAGCAATTGAAAGATGCCTGGACTTCAACTCCCAGAATTCCCCGGCTGGCTGGGGAATTGTGGGAGTTGAAGTCCACGCATCTTAATGCTGCCGAGGTTGAAAAGCACCGCCTAGAGCCGCGATGGCGAACCTAGGGCACGCCTGCCAGAGGTGGCACGCAGAGCCCGCTCTGTGGGCACGCATGCCGTCGGCAGCTGCTCTTCTGGTTTCTGGCGTGCACATCTGCACCGGCCAGCTGGTCTTTAGGGGCGCTGGAGTGCCGGAAAACAGCCCGAAAAATGGCCTGAAAATGGCCCCAAAACAGGCATGTGCGCAGGTTTCTGGCGTGCATACATGCACGCACGTCCCTGTTTGGGCACTCGGTGCTGAAAAGGTTCGCCATGGCTGTCCTAGAGCAGGGCTCTGCAGCCTTAAACGCTCAAAGAGCCATTTGGACCCGTTTCCCACAGAAAAGAAAACACCGGGAGCCACAAAACTTGGGTGGGCGTGGCCAACTCGACGTCGCTCACTTCCACCAGTCACATGACTCCCTCTCTGTATCTCCGTGTCTCTCTCTCTCTCCCGCTCTCTCTGTATCTCTCTCTCTCTCTCTCCTGCTCTCTCTGTATCTCTCTGTCTCTCTCTCTCTCTCCCGCTCTCTCTGTATCTCTCTGTGTGTCTCTCTCTCTCCCGCTCTCTCTGTATCTCTCTCTCTCTCTCTCCTGCTCTCTCTGTATCTCTCTGTCTCTCTCTCTCTCTCCCGCGCTCTCTGTATCTCTGTGTGTGTCTCTCTCTCTCCCGCTCTCTCTGTATCTCTGTGTCTCTCTCTCCTGCTCTCTCTGTATCTCTCTGTCTCTCTCTCTCTCTCCTGCTCTCTCTGTGTGTCTCTCTCTCTCCCGCTCTCTCTGTATCTCTCTCTCTCTCTCTCCTGCTCTCTCTGTATCTCTCTGTCTCTCTCTCTCTCTCCCGCTCTCTCTGTATCTCTCTGTGTGTCTCTCTCTCTCCCGCTCTCTCTGTATCTCTCTCTCTCTCTCTCCTGCTCTCTCTGTATCTCTCTGTCTCTCTCTCTCTCTCCCGCGCTCTCTGTATCTCTGTGTGTGTCTCTCTCTCTCCCGCTCTCTCTGTATCTCTGTGTCTCTCTCTCCTGCTCTCTCTGTATCTCTCTGTCTCTCTCTCTCTCTCCTGCTCTCTCTGTATCTCTCTCTCTCTCTCTCCTGCTCTCTCTGTATCTCTGTCTCTCTCTCTCTCTCCCGCGCTCTCTGTATCTCTGTGTGTGTCTCTCTCTCTCCCGCTCTCTCTGTATCTGTGTCTCTCTCTCTCTCCCGCTCTCTCTGTATCTCTCTGTCTCTCTCTCCTGCTCTCTCTATATCTCTCTGTGTCTCTCTTTCTCCCGCTCTCTCTGTATCTCTCTGTGTCTCTCTCTCTCTCCCGCTCTCTCTGTATCTCTCTGTCTCTCTCTCTCTCTCCCGCTCTCTCTGTATCTCTGTGTCTCTCTCTCTCTCCCGCTCTCTCTGTATCTCTCTGTCTCTCTCTCCCGCTCTCTCTGTATCTCTCTGTCTCTGCCCCAGCCGCTTCTCCATCCCCCGCCGTTGCCCTTACCTTTTCAGGCCAGGCGAGGAGTGAGGGGAGGGCGAGGGGCGGGCCCAGCCAGTGGTGGGATCACCTAACAGGGAGCCACAGCAGAGGTCCCAAAGAGCCGCATGCAGCTCCAGAGCCGCAGGTTGCTGACACCTGGCCTAGAGCAACAGTTCGACCTCAGAGAAATTAGGCTCCGTGCCTCTCGCCAGCCTCTGTACCAATTTACACCCATCTTACTTTTTCGCCAGCCTCGATTCGGATTCTGGCACTTTGAAGACTTCCGGGGAACGAAGTAGTTTGGCTCGCTCTTTAAACATCGTTACCAGACAGTGTTAGAGTACACTGACAAAATCCAGCACTGTCTAGTAAGATGTCCACAGAGGACCACGATCCGGTAGTTGTCGGAGGAACGAGTTGGAGAGGAAAAAGTCAGTTGCTCGTAAAACGCCAGCGTTCCACGGCGCCTTCCTTTACAGCTGTAAAAAAATTCATATCGATTCGTCCGAGACAGTAAAGGAAGAACAGGTGGAAGACTCAAGAGAGGCGGGGTTCGAGTAACAAAGGGAAGGATTTCGAAGAAAACAAAATCAAGACGAAATCTGCAATGCAGATTCGGGGCGGTGGGTTTCAACATTTAACGAATCTTCCCCATCAAGGTTGTTCGGGAGGTGGCCTGGTTTCTGGAGAAAATTTCAGGAGACATTTTTGGCCAAATTAAGCTGTTGTGAACAGTAAGCAGCTTAAGCAAGGGGTGTGCATCTGTGTGTGTTCTGTGGGTACAAATATGTATAAAAATAGATGGGCCACTTTTCAGCAAGAGCCCTCTTTCTTTAGTATCTGCCAGGTATGTGCAAACACCCCTATAATACTGAAATATCTTGTGGGCACAGCTAAGCTGAAAAGATACGGATGGGAACGTGGTTATTAGGCAGCTGATGCAGGCACGTTCCCAAAATTTGGGGTTGCTCCGCTTGCTAACATGCTAGTGCAGAGCATCAGTTGGCCGCCTGAGTTGAGAAAGGAAAGCCAATTGTGTGGGGCAGCTTTACACCGAAGTAAACCCCACCAAGGGGATTCTTCATAGGGACTACATCCTAAAGATGGCGAGAGCTTCAAATCTTGGCTCAAAGATTACGTTCTCGCTCCAAACACCACGTCTTTAGAGAGAAAAAGAAAAGAATATATTTTTTTCTTCTTCCTGAATCCGCACCATTTCCTTGCCTGTTTCCTCTCCTTCTTCTCCAGTTTTGGCCACAAACGGATCCGTTTTTTCCTCTCTCTCCCAAAGCGGGGTCCACGTTGAAGGCGAGACGGCATCAACATCTTTACCAGGCAGTATTAGAAACAGATAAAACATCCAACGCTGCCCAGTAAGATGCCAATGGCTTCTCAAAATGGATATGCTGGCTGGCTGGCTGGCTGGCTGGCTGGCTGGAAGGAAGGAAGGAAGGAAGGAAGGAAGGAAGGAAGGAAGGCAGGCAGGCAAGAAGAAAATATTTCCAAAATATCAGCCAGAGGGTGGGAATTTCCCCCTCTTCCTCTCCCTGGTTTGATACCAGGGTAGGCGCCAAGCGAAGCTGTAGGGAAGTAGAAAGAAACGGCAGCAAACCTGAAAATATTCGGGGTGGAATCCTACTTTTCGATCACAAGCCATGTAGGTTTCATTGGGTAGTCGGAGCCCAAAACCCGAATTTTTAAACTACACCTGGTTTGCGCGCTCTTCCAGATGGGAGTTTGCGTAATCCTAGTTTAAAATCCAAAAGGATAGATAGCCCAAGATGTTAAACTGCTAAACCAGGATTTACAAGCTACAGTGGCTCCAGAGCTAAGACAGGCCTTTGAGGGGGGGGAAAAAACAAACAAACTACGTTCTAGTTCATTGTGATATCTGAACGAGAGGTTGATTACGCCAAAAGCTTGAAACTGGACCAATAAAACTCAGTTCAGCTCAAATGAAGCACTGCCAGCTTTTCTTTTTTTGAGGGGGGAGAGGGGGGAGAAAATCTATTGGTTTTTATTTCCATCGCTACCACGCATTGGAGGCCAGGGAAAAACGCCAAAGCAAGAGAGGGCTCCTTCAGCCGGAGCTGGCACAGCAAAGCTCGCTCTTCGAAATGCAAAACGTACGATTTTGGGGAGGAAAAAAACCCACAAACACACACACACACACACACACACACCCTGCATCATTTGCAAACCCGGTTGCAAATCGACGGAAAACCCACGCAAGAGATTCATCCCGTTAAAAAATTGCGCTTTGCAATAATAGGAATTTACGCTGCTAACTTTATTACACAAGGTCAATTTTTAATTTCTGTTTCTCTCGCCACCCTCCCTTTTCTCCTTCCCGGCTCTCTCCTGATGGAGCCAGTGCTGGTCTTCGCTTCCAGTAGAAGGAAAAATAGGAGGGGAAAAACCCCCAAAATCAAACAGAGCAATTGGCCTAAAGGTCCATCTTTTTAAAAAAAAAAAAAAGGAGCAGAGACCAAGCCATTACGAAGTTTCTCTCTCCGCTTGGCAAGATTTTTGGAAAAACAAATTGCCGTGTCGAGTGGACAAATTACACAGGCAAGGTTTTGAAGTCTGATTCCAATATTTCTCTCCCTTTTTCTCTCCCTTTGCAGGTGTGTGTTTGTGTGTAATGTAATGTAAATTAATTTTACATTAGTTAAGGTCACAAATACTTCTGCTAGATTAGTCACTGGAAGGAAGAAAGGTGGTTTTCTCTCTCTCTCTCTTTTTAAGCGATTAAACTCCACTTTTTTCAAAGTTTGCCTGAAGGAGTGTCTATTTGCTTTCAGAAACCCAGATCACAAGAGAAAAATTCCCGCATTGTCTTAAAAGGAATTAAAGAGACTTCCGCAGCCGAGGGAAAATTATTTCGACAAATGACAGGCAATCCTCAGCTTACAACCACAATGGATCCCCCACAAATTGATGTTTGTTAAGTGAGAAATTGGTGAAGGGTGAGTTTGGCCCCGTTTTACGACTTTTCTCTCCCCGCATTTCTTAAGCGAATCACCGCGGTTCTTAAAACGAGTAACCCGGTGGTTGAGTGAATCTGGTTTCCCCATTTGACTTCGCTGGTTAGAATTTCGCCAAACCGGATCGCGTGACTCGGGGACGCTGCGACCGTCGTAAATGTGAGTCAGGGGGTCAAACATCCCAATGTAAATCACGCGACTACGGGGGATGCTGCAACGGTCGTTAAGCGTGAAAAATGGTCATTTTTTTTCAGTGCCGTTGTAACTTCCACAAGGGTCACTAGATGAAATGTGGTAAGTCGAGGACTGCCTTTGGCTCTTCGTGGACTCATCCTGACAGAGGGCAGGAAACCCCAAAATACAAACCGAAACTCAAAAGACACCAAAATCCGCCAGATTTTTTTTTTTTCCTCTCCAACTACAAGACTTAGCAAAAGCTAAATTTATTCAACTATGGGAGCCAGGAACAATCAATCTCTGCCTCTGAACATGTAAAATGTTGGTAATAATGTAATTTGGACACATGCTTCCAAGGGGCATCTAAATTCTTAAAATTCTGCATTTGAGAACTGGCTCTGGGCTGCCCATCAAGGATCCTTTCCTTATATTATCATTACTGCTGTTGTTCCTATTCCTATTCCTATTCCTATTCCTATTCCTATTCTTATCATCATCATCATCATCATCATCATTCTTTGTATACGGTCCCTCCAAGGAAGAAAGATGCCCCATTTGATAGCATTAAAGTGGGCAGGATCTCCAATTGAAACCAAATCCTTGGTCGGCAACTAGCGTGCTGACTGACCACTTTGGCAAAAAAAAAAAAAAAAAAACCCTGAGAAATGGGCCAATTCCATACCGTGTTTTCCCAAAAATAAGACCGGGTTCTTATATTATTATTTTTTTGCTCCAAATGACCTTATTATAACCTTATTTTCTGGTTTGGTCTTATTTGGGGGAAAATACGGTACTAAATGCATCCATCTGGCTGAATCTTAACTGGGGCTTATTTTGGGGGTAGGGCTTATATTACGAATATCCTGAAAAATCATGCTAGGACTTATTTTCTGGTTAGGTCTTATTTTGGGGGGAAATACAGTACTAAATGCACCCATCTAGCTGACAATCTTAACTGGGGCTTATTTTGGGGGTAGGGCTTATATTACGAGTATCCTGGAAAAAATCATGCTAGGATTTATTTTCCAGTTGGGTCCTATTTTCGGGGAAACAGGGTAATTAGCATTCTTCCAAATCTGTTGCTTTCAGGCATGGGAACTTTTAGTGCTAGGGGAAGAATTATTATTAGGCGGTGGCTATTATTCAGAAGTCTCTGCTGGGTTGACCAGTAGAGCCCTTCAAGGTGTAAATCCTACTGAGTAATAGAGATTACTTCCTGGAAAAAAAAAAGGACAAAGGAAACTAAACTGCCTCCTTTGCGATTGCTCAACAGCCCTTCTATGTCAGCGGGGCCTAGCGATATTTTCCTTTTATTGTTGCTAAACCACGATTGTTCCATTTCTTCTTCTCAGCCCACCTTCATACAAAGGGACCCATTCAGTCTTTTTTTACGTGACCGCTTCAATAAATGTCAGATCAAAACTCAGATCGAGAGCCAATTCTGGCAAACCGGAGCCTAGGATGATAACAATGCTTCGTTTGCATGAAAATACCCAAGTAAATTTTCTATTTTGAATGCCTTTCCTTTCCAAGCAGCGGGTTTAAAATGCACTTTCTCTCTCGCTCTCGCTCTCTAAGCAAGCATTCGGAAGCTCATTTCAAAATCGGCACGGTGGGGGTTTGCAAAATTTGGACAGGTGCAAAGCCGTCTTTGCAATCTTTGTGACTACTCGGTTTTACCTCTCTATTCCTTTGATTTGCAGGGATCCAGAAAACATTTCCCAAATCCTAAAAAGAGGTCTAGATAATGCCTACATTAAGATACATAAGGAAGAAGGAAATTCTCTCTTTGTGCATTTATTTGGCCACCAGGATATTTTCTTTGCTGACAACTAATTGGGGCCATCTCTACTTCTTTCCCCTCTGATTATTAGGTAGCTGTCAAAAAAAAAGAAAGGAAGAAAGGAAGAAAGAAAGAAAGGAAGAAAGAAAGAAAGAAAGAAAGAAAGAAAGAAAGAAAGAAAGAAAGAAAGAAAGAAAAGAAATTGAATCCAGTTGACAAACCAGGAAGCTTTCATTTAATCCATACAAAATAAACTGTTGCCTTTTTATCTCCCACGCCTGAACTGTTCCCTGCCAAACCAGCATTTGTGGATTGCAAAAGAAAGAAAAACAGAAATAATGAGGGGTTTAAACCAATGGCTGTTTTCTGGCTTTTTTTAAAAAAAGGAAAAAAAAATCTCTATTTTAACAGCTTGTTTTGTTTTTGTTGCCAGTGATCTTCTGAAAGTCTGCAATGGAAAGCAGCAAAAAAACAAAACAAAAAACGATTTAGACAAAGCCCAGAAGACGGTGGCAAATAATTGCATTGCCAGAGACTAAATCTCTGAATTGGCGCCTTTGTTTCCAGACTTTTAAGCAGAATGGGCCAGGATTTGCCTTTCCAAAGGGCGGAGTCTGGAGGACAAGGTTACCTGGAAGCTCCACCCCTTCTCCCTAAGCCACACCCCTACCTTTCTAAAGTAAGCAGATCAGAATGATTTGGGATACCATTAAGGAAGGGGTGGGGGGGGAATCTGTTTCTGAAAACTGACTCTACCCCAGATGTTGCTTTTCTGGGCAGGTGGGCCTGTTTGCAATTTGGAGGGGGGGCATTTCTCATCAAACTGGTCCCCCCATGGCTGCAGAAAGGACCCCCCCCTACTTTCCAAATTAAGGCCTTTTTGTTTGTTTGTTTGTTTCTCCATCAAAGAGTCTGAGCTCTGAATGCAAGAGCTGGAGAAATCTCTGGGACTGCGTTCTCAGTTGTGATTTTGTGCCTTCGGATAACAAAAGTTAAAGACCAAATCCAAAAGGCTTTTGCCCCTTAGATAAGGGACCCCTTTTTTTCTGCATGGGGCAAATGGAAAAGACGCCAAGAGTCAAAAATCTCAGATTTGGATAAGCTGGAAGGAGTTTTTTGCCTTTCAATCCAAGGGAAAAGCCGATGGAGGTTTTATAGGATTGCTCGCTCTTGAAAAAGACCTTTGCTGATTATCCAAAGCTTGGGATGCAAACTTCCTACCGATTTTGATTACAAAATGATGGCTAATTTTCATAATGTTTGGCTTTAAACGATCTATGCCAATATGATTGGGGAATAGTTCTCCCAACTTCTATTTGCAGAGATTAATATTAAAGGTTTTGAATAATTTCCATGTAAACTGTGATCTTCCTTCCTTCCTTCCTTCCTTCCCTCTTTCCTTATTCCCTATAACTTCTTCCCTTTGTTTCTTTTCTCTTCCCTCTCCCTCCCTCCCTCCTTCCTTCCTTCCCCTTTCCTTATTCCCTATAACTTCTTCACTTTGTTTCCTCTTCCTTCTCTCTCTCCCTTTTTTCTTCCTTCCTTCCTTCCCTCTTTCCTTCTTCCCTATAACTTCTTCCCTTTGTTTCTTTTCTCTTCCCTCTCCCTCCCTCCCACCTTCCTTCCTTCCTTCCCCTTTCCTTATTCCCTATAACTTCTTCACTTTGTTTCCTCTTCCTTCTCTCTCCCTTTTTCCTTCCTTCCTTCCTTCCTTCCTTCCTTCCTTCCTTCCTTTCCTCTTTCCTTCTTCCATATAACTTCTTCCCTTTGTTTCTTTTCTCTTCCCTCCCTTCTCCCTTCTCCCTCCCTCCCTCCCTTCCTTCCCTCTTTCCTTCTTCCCTATAACTTCTTCCCTTTGTATCTTTTCTCTTCCCTCCCTCCTCTCTCCTTCCTTCCTTCCTTCCTTCCTTCCTTCCTTCCTTCCTTCCTTCCTTCCGCCACATGCTATTAGGAAGTTCACAAAAGGTAGCATTTGGGTGCTCAAAGTAAACACGCCTCCGCTATTTATCATTCCACAGGTGGCAAAAAGCACAATTTGACAAGAAATCAGCCAGCTTCTACCATATGACAACACCATTTCTATCACTTTTCTCAAAGATCTTTTTTTGGGGGGGGGATCATTCTGTATTTTGATTGGCTTGTTTGGATCCCTCTTCAGCACCCCACAACCATCTTCCCACATGGGTCCTCCTCTTTACCAACACATTCGGACCCGTAAGCCTGAGTTAAAATAAGATAGCAGTCTTCCGATCTCTCAGGGGCGGCCACAAAGAAGAGGGAGTCAAGCTATTCTCCAAAGCACCTGAAGGCAGGACAAGAAGCAATCAAGGAGAGAAGCAACCTAGAACTAAGAATAAAGTTCCTGCCAGTTAGAACTATTAACCAGTGGAAGGACTTGTCTTCAGAAGTTAAGGACCTGCAACTTCTACATTCACAGGTAGTCCTCGCCTTACGACCATCAGAATTTCCGTTGCTAAGTAGAGCAACTTGCCTCCGGGAGTTGTGAATGCTCCATCACTGGAGGCTTTTATAAGAAGAGATTGTCACATGTCTGGAATGGTATCAGGTCCTCCTGCCTGAGCAGGGGGTTGGACTAGAAGACCTCCAGGGTCCCTCCCAACTCTGTTCTTCTATTAAACCACCCATCATTCAGATCTCCGCCATTGTTGTTTCTCTTAACTTCTGCCCACAGGGCCCACAGACTCTCCCACCCCAAGGGCAAAGGGAACATTAAACCAGCTTTTCCATGTTACAACTCTCTTGGGCCGAGATTACCAGCGGGAGGAACGCCACGTTCCAAAGCATGTACTCTGGAGGCCGTTTCCTGAACCGCCAACAGGCTCATGAGCCATTAAAAAAAAAACACCCACATAGTTACTGCTCAAAGGGGCTGCCGGTGGGAAGGCAGAAAAAACAAAAAAACAAAAAACCCCTCTTTAAAGCAAAGTGGCAACCGGGGAGCCCCTTTAAGAAATGCTCCGGCCTCAATTTTCTCCTAAAGTTCAAACGGGGGCCCCACTTTCTTAAAGTTGGCCCTTCTGCAGAGGCAAAGGGGGAAAAAAGAAAGAAAGAAAGAAAGGAAGGAAGGAAGGAAGGAAGGAAGGAAGGAAGGAAGGAAGGAAGGAAGGGTGGGTTGGAATCACGCCCCCAGCAAGGCAAGGAAACAGCACCCTGCCTTTGTTGCAGGTAACAAACGTTGACAAAAAAGGGGGGGGGTTGTCTTTGTTTGCTTTTTTTTTTAAGCCAACAAAGAACGCCCCCCCCCCTTTTTTTTGCCAGCGTTCTGGAAGCACATAATTTCCAGACATTAAGTTAGCCACAGAATCAAATCTACCTGCACTGTTGTCCAGGTGACGAGTCTTTGGTTAATCATCACCCCTTTGGGCCAATGCTTGAGCCGGAGGCAAGGAGGCAAAAGGGAAGTGGGAGCAGACAATGAAAAGATTGAGAAGAGGGGGTAACTTCTCTTTCTTTCTTTCTTTCTTTCTTTCTTTCTTTCTTTCTTTCTTTCTTTTTCTTTCTTTCTTTCTTTCTCTTTCTTTCTTTCTTTCCTTCCTTCCTTCTTACCTCCCTTTTTCTCCTTCTCTATTTTCCTCTATTTTTTCTCCTCCCTTCCTCCCTCCCTTTTTCTCCATCCTTCCTTCCTCCCTCTCTCTCCTTCCTCCTTCTCTATTTTCCTCCCTCCCTCCTTCTCTATCTTCCATCCTTTTCTTTCTTTCTTTCTTTCTTTCTTTCTTTCTTTCTTTCTTTCTTTCTTTCCGGCCTTCCTTCCTTCCTTCTTCCTTCCCTTTTTCTCCTTCCTTCCTTCCTCTGTCCCCTTCCTCCTTCTCTATTTTCCTCCCGCCTTCTCTATCTTCCTTCCTCCCTCCCTCCCTCCCTCCTTCTTTCTTTCCTGCCTTTCTTCCTTCCTTCTTCCCTCACACCCTTCCTCCCACCCTCCCCTCCCTCCTTCTCTATTTCCTTCCTTCCTTCGTTCGTTCCTTCTTCCCTCCCTTTTTCTCCTTCCTTCTTCCCTCTCTCCCCTTCCTCCTTCTCTAATTTCCTCCCTCCCTCCTTCTTTATCTTCCTCCCTCCCTCCCTCCCTCCCTCTTTCTTTCTCTTTCCTGCCTTTCTTCCTTCTTCCCTCCCTCCCTCCCCTCCCTCCTTCTCTATTTTCCTTCCTTCCTTCCTTCCTTCCTTCCTTCCTTCCTTCCTTCCTTCCTTCCTTCCTTCCCTACCTTTTTCTCCTTCTTTCCTCCCTCTCTCCCCTTCCTCCTTCTCTAATTTCCTCCCTCCCTCCCTCCTTCTCTATCTTCCTTCCTCCCTCCCTCCTGTTCTGAGCCCCCTTTTCTGGAGTAGCACACACACCGCGTTCCCAGTGGCTCTTACAAAGACATATATCCATAATCTTCCAAACTGGGAATGCTGTGCTACTGGTTTCTGATCCAGGTTGCTCCAGGCCTCGAAAGGAATGTGAGCCAAGAGGCTAGGAAAGGGAAACGAAAAACACACACACAAAAAAAACCTCACCACTCACTTCTAACTTGTTAGTTAACCTGCCCGGCTAAGTCTTAATCAATAGCCAAAGAGGCCAAGAAGAACAAAGAATGAGAAAAGAAACCTCTTATCTGGAAGCGTCATCAAATAAATAGCTTCTGGAGTAGAAAGGGACAGGTTGGCCTTGTTTGCTTGTGGTTTTGAGGGGGGAGCTGAAAGCTCTTTCCCCCTTGCTGATGCATGCTTCGGTGATAGCATCTTTGCCCGTTTAGATTTACAAAAAAAAAAAAGCTTTATTGAGAAAGGGAAGGGGTGGAAATTTCAATGACCTCTCGAAGCCTTTCTGGGAGACTCTCCTTGAGCACTGAAGAGGTTAAAAAACCAAGCCTCTTCTTTTCTGTATTTTGTATCAACAAGATACAGATGAACCCCCCCCTCCCTAAAAAAATCATAAAACTCCTGCGGCTTTCCTATATCCCTCAAATTCTTCCCCAAACTTCTTATTAACTACTTTTGCTGCCGTGTCTAGCGTGAGGCTCCAAATTTAAGCCTACCAATTTGGGCTTGGCGGTTGCCTTTTTTTTTCTTCTTCTTCTTTCAAACTTCATGAAACAAGGCCCTTCACGGAACAGACTGGGGACTTTAAGAAGAAAAAGTTCTAAAACCAACGTATGGAGCCCGTCAGAGGTCTTTCGCAGACTTCATTCGGCCCTTCAAACAATTGGGGAGCACTTTGGTCAGCAAGGAGACAAAACTGACTTTTTTTTATCATTGCCTCCCTCTCTCTCTCTCTCCCTCTCTCTCTCTTTTTAAAATTATGATTCCATTTCAAAGTTTCTTTTGAATGGCGACCGCTCGGTTGACTTACTTACTGGCAAAGTAAGTTTTCCTTTTTTTTTTTTTTAAACAGAGCAAGTCTCGGCTTTGGAGTCTTAAAAAACCTGCCATTTTTTCCTCGGCACCTGCTTGGCACGAAACCGGGTTTCGTGCCAGAGGACCTAAACATAAACCTCCTAAACAAGATGGGGATCGGCCTGGCAAAAGTTGCCGCTTTTTTTAACAGCTTCCTGAAGTTGTCTGTTTGGTTGGGAGAAGTGAACCCGGAGGGCAAATCTAACCCAGGCGATAAAAAAGATTTTCCCCATTAAATACAGAAAATACGGGGCGAAATCCATCCAGCAACCGATCCTGCAGGGATTGGCTTACATGCTTAATTTTACTTCTCATTTTTAGGGTAGGTTGCTCAAACTTTTTCAACAAGGAAACGAGCAGAGGCAGGACAGAAAAAAAAAAAACCCCAAGGATTCTTATAATCCAATGAATATATGGAAGAATTTCCTCCTTTCTGGTGGCTTGGGGAGGAGTGGCTGCGCTCAACGGTCCTGAAGACCTCGCAGAAGCCAAGAGGTTCGGATTCGATATTAGTTTTATTCCAAATGCCGAGAACATCTGGAAGGGAGAATTAATAGTGTGGGCACCATCCAAACCGCTTGATAAAAATTATTAAGAGCCTTGGTAGTACAGTGGTCTAAGGCACCCTATTATTAAGCTGGTTATTAAGACCAGCTGCCTGCAATTACTGCAGGTTCGAATCTCGCCAAGGCTCAAGGTTGACTCAGCCTTCCATCCTTTCTAAGGTAGGTGAAATGAGGACCCAGTTTGTGGGGGCAATAAACTGACTTTGTATAAATATATACAAAAGGATGAAGGCTATTGCTTAATGCATTGTAAGCCACCCTGAGTCTCCGGAGAAGGGCGGCATATAAATCAAATTAAAAAAAAAAAAAAATTAAGGGAAGACATCAAGATGGAAACGTGCCTGGCACACATTCAAATCTTTACTGGTTCACCAATATTACAAGCCACCATTGAATAAGTTGCACAAAGTCCCGGATCACCCAGTAAAACGATAAATAGGGCGCATAAGGGCACATAAAACCCGTAAGGAGGTACATAAACCAGACATCTCTCTCGTTTCGATCAAACAAACAAACAAACACTGTTCACTTCGGAGGCCTGGCTGAAATGACTGGCTAAGGAGCATTAAATTTCAAGGGTCTTGTAAATCTTATTTTGCCCCTCAATCCTCCTCTCTTAATTGCTAACATTTATTTTTCTGCTTAATTTCTCTTTTTAACAGCCACTATTCTCAAAACGCTTTGAAAAGACGGCAACCTGCGTCTGAGTTGCCTTTCTGTTTGTTAAGTAAACTGGGGAAGTCTGAAAGATCTGTTTATTTATGAGTTTACTTGGGTTTTTTTTGTTTATTTTAAGAAAAGTTATTTTTTTAAAAAAAATAATCCGAAAGGCAGATTCATGTTGAGTCTGAAGCTCAAGAGGGCAATTAAAATTAACTTTTTTTTTTAAACGAGGAAAAATTTGGCTCTCGACGTGATTTGAGGCCACTCATACTGACCTCTGTAATTCTCCTAGCTGGGGGCACATCTGGACTTGTGAACAGCTGCACAATGCAAGTCCCCCTAACAAAAACTTCGCTAACTCAAAACTGTGCCAGCAATTGTGGCTTCTGTTGGTGGAGTCAGTGGCCAGAAGGACAGATAAATCTTATTCAAGAGTTTCCAATGATGTGGAAAACACCTTTTTCTTCTAATTATTTGTCGGCCCACTTCAGGGTTGCAAAACCCCCATCCGAACAGCATCTTCCCATTCCCAAAAAAATAACAATTTTTAAAGAAGCAAAGCACAGCCTCCCACCCACGCAGCAGAACAGGGAAACAAAAATGGCTTTTTTTAAAAAAAAAAAAAAAAAAAGGAAAGACCAGCGAGAAAATGTTCAAGGAACTACGTTATGGCCAGGTGGAGGCTAAGCAAAGGACAACTTCTCCTAAAGTCAACCCACCGCTTCCTGCTTAGTCCCTCGCCCAACCCCAACGGTCCTTGACCCAAGGCCAAAATTCAGGTGCCGCCAGAAAACGGCCATATTGGTCGGCCACGTTCCTCCCGACGAGCAGAAGAGCGGGAAGAGCTCAAAATCCCACCTGGTGATGGGGTGAAGGTCGGGGAGTGGGGGGGAGGCTTCAAACCTGCTCCTATCGAGGTCTCCTTCTCAGAGGCCAACCAGATCCCGCAAGCAGAGGCAGGTGGAGTTTGGCAGAGAAAGGGCTCTCGGCCAAGCGCGAACAGGAAGGAAGAGCCTCCATTACGTTCCCTCCAAGCAGGAGTTGCAAAAGGTCCAAGAGAGAAAGAAGGAGAAGAAGGAGAAGATCAGTTCAAAATGGCCCCTTCCAGGCTGCCACAACCCTGGAAAAGGTTCACTTGTGGCATTGGTTCCGCCCAAAATCTCTTTATTTTTTTCCCCATCATCTACAGATTCTGATCTACAGCTCGGAGAGTCCCCCAAGATCACCCCAGTATCGATGGGAAGAAGGATTGTCCCGATTAATTACTCCCTTCTCCCAATAATCGGGGATCAGGCCAACAGAGTTTCTACGGAAAAGACCGAACCAAAAAAAAAAAAAAAACCAGCCAAGAATGGAAAAGCCGCAATCCGAGAAAAAGAAAAGGCATTTCGAACCCAACAACCGTTACAAACCCAGGCCTCTGGCTTCCTTGTCACCTCCTTGTCCCCCCACAAATGGTTTTTCGCCCCCCGCATTCGCCCGCGATCCCCGCAAACCTGCCTTCTTTGTCGAGATCAAGAGAGACGCTTACCTTTTCTCCCATTGGCTGCCTCAGATTGGATTACCTGTTTCTATGCCTCTACCTGCCCCGACTGGTTTGGCTAGTTGTAAGGTGAATGTTTGAATTCATGAAATTTTAGCCTACCCCTCACCCACCCTGCCTCCCATCTCTAAGTAGACAAAAACCTGATCCGCTTCTACGGAACTTCCTCCAGTTTAACCTGGGGAAAGAAAAGAGCCGAAGAAAGAAGGAAGAAGGAAGAAAGAAGAAAAAAGAAAGAAGAAAGAAGAGAGGAGAAAAGAGGGAGGAGAAGGAGAAGGAGAAGGAGAAGGAGAAGGAGAAGGAGAAGGAGAAGAAGAAGAAGAAGAAGAAGAAGAAGAAGAAGAAGAAGAAGAAGAAGAAGAAGAAGAAGAAGAAGGAGAAGAAGTCAACACACCTAGATGAGACATGTATGTACCAGCCAACCGCAACACCACTTAAGCTCCCATTTTATGCTGATCCGACATACGACGGCAGACTTCTTGCAGGAAAGACGCTAACAAAGGCAGCATCGCCACTGAAATGATTTGGGTGTCAGGCAACAGGAAAAAAAATTTTTTCCCCCACCCAAGCATGGGAAACCAATAAATACATGAGCCAAGCGAGTCGAGGCAGGCCTCTGGCGAGCGACTTCGGCTTCGAAGCTTTCCACTCCGCGACACTGCCGATGCGGGGTTTTCGTGGGCGCGAAAGCGTGGGGAGGACACATCGTCGTCGTCGTGGCGGGACAGCCGGGCCTTCGCCAAGCCCGCAAGATGGTGGAAGGAGCTCGGTGGACTTGAAACGACAGACCAGGAAAGAAAAATCGAATCCTTAAAAATAAATAAATTTTTTAAAAATTAAAAAAAAAAAAAAAATAAGCGAAGAGAGGCGCGGCATCGTGGGGTGCTTGTCGGAGCTTGGCGTGTCTGGCTTGTTTAAGCTGGAATAGGAGAAAGACAGAGAAAGTCTAACAGCTCCACTTACATGTAGCTCCTCGACCCCTCCCTGGGCAGGTGGATTTTCCGCGCCCGACCAATCTCTTTGCCTCTAGCCATAAACAGGTGTGTCCTGCCATCTTGGGATAGGATTGGGATGGGGGAAGGGTCTGATATGATCTAACGGAGGACCCTACGGCGGCTTTGAAACCTGCCCACCACAAAGGGGGCTCTGTTCCAGCCCTGGGAGGAAAAAAAAAAAAAAGGAAATTTATCCTGGGTCGAAATGGGTGACTTTTGTGCCCACAAATCCCGTGTGAGTCACAAGTGCAATTCCCTTTTATTTGCTTTTTTAAAAAAAGCAGGTTAAATGGTTTTTTTTTTGCAACCTGGGTGCAACCTTTGGGCAAAACCATTTTTTAATTTTTTTTTTGCAGTGGGGGAGAAATCAAATTCTCATCCCAGCCAGCCAACATCCTTGCCGCAAACTGGAAGCTGTGTAGAAAAACGGGGCCATCCATTCAGTGGCGGGTGCGCCCGCTGTTCCCTGAAGACAGTTTCGTGGTCGATTCCGGTTTCGAAGAATGCAGCCCTCGCCGTACCATTTTAACGGCAAATATCCAGATATTGCAAAGCGTCGGCTTGGACCGCCGTGGCTACAACAGGCTAGAAGATGCCTTGGTTTCATAGCATTTTGAGGCAGTTGGGCCAAACTTTTTCCCCAAGCTGAGAGAGGAGCCCCTTCAAGAGCTAGTAAGGGGCTGCTAAGACGTCAATTGCAAGAAATGCTGAAACGTTCGTGGGACAACGCTGGCGGAGCCCAAGAAATAATTTTGGGGGGGCTGGGGGGGGCCAGAATGTAAACAGTGGGGGTTTCTGGGGAGAAAGAGGTCAGAAAAGGCAAGATGGCTGCTGGAGTTCAACCATCATAAGGGTGGTGATGGGAGGCCTAAGGGTTGGGGGTCTCAACTGCCATTTGTGTGTGGGTTTTTTTAAAATACACACCGCACACACAGAGGCACTGTGGGTGTCGGTATTTCGAGCACAGGAGGCAGACGGCGGAACTGATGCTTCAGGAGATCCACTTGGGCTGCCACGACCCAACGCAGAAAAAGAGCCACGTTTACGATCGCAAGAAAAATAACTGGAGTGAGTGCAGCTTCTTTTAGGGCTGAGCTGAGCTTGGAGAGGTAACCTGTTCTTCCCTGCACGAGTTTCTGCTCTGGATTTGCCTCCCGTCTTGCCCCCTTTGACAAGACGAGCCTGTCATTCAGTCACGTCTCTGCATTATACCCTCCGATATGACAGGCAGTCCTCGGCTTACGAGAGCTCGTTTAGTGACCATTCCAAGTTACAACAGCAGTCCAAGTGACTTTTTTTCACACTCACGACCCTTGCACGGTCACGTGGCCAAAATTCAGAGGCTTGGCAACTGACTCATATTTATGACGGTTGCAAGGTCCCGGGGTCATGTGATTCCCCTTTGGCGACCCTCGGACAAGCCAAGCCAGATTCACTTAACGACCATCTTACTAACTTAACCACTGCAGAGATTCACTTAAAAAGGGGCAAAAAAGGTCGTGACATGGGACCAAACTCGCTTTAGTAACTTTCTTGCTTAGGAACAGAAAAATTTGGGCTCCGTTGTGGTCGTAAATCGAGGATTACCTGTCTTCCATTGTTCACCAGCACAGAAGCACGCAGGCAGTTCAGTTGTTAGAGGAGGCCGCCTGGTGTGTCTCTAAATGAAATGGTCTTCTTGGGCAGTGGTGGGTTTCAAAATTTTTTACTACTGGTTCTGTGGGTGTGGCTTGGTGGGCGTGGCTTGGCTTGGTGGGCGTGTTAGGGGAAGGATACTGCAAAATCTCCATTCCCACGCCTCCCCAGGGGAAGGATACTGCAAAATCTCCATTCCCTCCCCAATCCAGGGGAAGGTTACTGCAAAATCCCCATTTCCTCCCGATCAGCTGGGACTCGGGCGGCAGAGAATAGATGGGGGCGGGGCCAGTCAGAATTTTTACTACCGGTTCTCCGAACTACTCAAAATTTCCGCTACCGGTTCTCCAGAACCGGTCAGAACCTGCTGAAACCCACTTCTGGGTCTACTGCCTGGAAATCAAGCAACACTTCTGAAATAAATCATGCGGAGGAATAGTGTGTGGATAGACCAAGGTACAGGTAACCTCACGCAATAAACAGGTATATATTCTGCTTTTTTGCCAGCGTCATAATAGGCGGCAATGTGCTGATGAAGAAAAGGGTGGTAGTTGAATCTGCAGTGGGTCGCATTCTGGCGTCTGGTCTAATTTGTAGAAATTAGGGATCCGGGAACGATTGGGATCGTCTCTCTGTGAAGAGACATTAAAGTCACAAAGCAAAGCAGGAAGACGGGCCGGATGTAGAGGCTACAAAACGTCTCCAGCCATTAGAAATCGTGAGCCTGAGACTGCGCTGGTAGCCTCTCCGGCAGCAAATGCTGGAGCAAATTTCAAGCTTTGACGGGCCTTTTGAGGGGCTCGCAATCCCCCCACATTGCAAACCAACATGGCTGTAGGACTTCTCTATTGCCACCTTTCTTCCCTCCCCCCAAAGAATTCCCTTGAATTTTTCATGAGACACCTATAGATTTGGCAAGAAGGACTGAAGTCTCACCCCAACGAATGAAAGATTATTGTGAAAATAAATCAGAAGGATTCGTTTAAATTACAATCGTCTTTTTAGAAAAGGCAGAGAGGGAGGGAGGGAGGGAGTGGGAGAGAGAGAGAGTTAGTTGGTGAGGACCAACATATTTTATTTTTACTCGTATGCAAATGCAGGCCTACAGTGCAGATTCAGCAATGCAAAATGGACTTATTATATTTTCAATAAATCCAACCCCACAATGGAACGACAGCCTCCGTGCAACAGCTTTGTTTTTTTTAAGACTTGTTTTTCCCAAAAACAGGGTCCCCAGCTTTGCGCACAAGGTGTCGCTTAATGAAATGACCAATTATCGCGGTAATTAGATCCAGGCATCTGAAAAAAAAAAAAAAAGATTCCCAAAGGATGTAACCCGGGAAGAGGTAAACCCCCAGTTGCCACCACCGCGCCGCCACGAAACCCACAACCCTTTCCTTGCTGGTTTTCTCTCCTGCAGAAGAGGGGAGAGACAGAAATGCTGAGAGCCAAGTTAGAAAGTCAAGTCGCCGGAACCTCAAGCTGTGAGTCGTGGCGGGTGAAATGAAATTTAAAATTGCCAGAAAATTCAGACCTGGGGATATTAGCCTTGTTGCGTAATATGGCCCTACCCAGGGGTGAAATCCAGCAGGTTCTGACAGGTTCTGGAGAACCAGCAGCGGAAATTTTGAGTAGTTCGGAGAACCGGCAAATGCCACCTCTGGCTGGCCCCAGAGTGGGGAGGGAATGGGGATTTTGCAGTATCCTTCCCCTGCCACGCCCAAGCCACGCCCACCAAGTCACACCACGCCCTCCAAGCCACGCCCACAGAACCGGTAGTAAAAAAATTTGAATTTCACCACCGGCCCTACCCATTTGGATAATTTTCCTATGTGATCCCAGTGTGCAAATCAATCCATCCTCCATTCCTCAGCTCTTAGCACAAGAATTCGTTACAGCTGCTTACTATCTATCCTATGGTCCTCGGATGCCGCTCTCACGGCGACTCGGCGGCAGTCTGGCCTTCAAATTCAAATTCAACATTCAAATTGTCAGTGCACAACATACGTACGATGAGATCGGTTGAGCTCCCTCGGTTGTGCACCCCCCCCCAACACAATACAACTCACAGTGAAGACAGAAAATCCCTAACCCAATAAATCATATGAACAAAACCGCGCGATCAATATTGCATCCGTGTGAGCGTGTTACACGTTGCACCGGCCCTGCAAGTCCATCGTACTACGTAGTTACGATGTTATTTTGCATTCTGGAGTCTGACAGCCCACGGATTAAAAACTGTTCTTCAGCCTGTTCGTGCGGCTGCCGATGCTTCTGCATCTCCTTCCTGATGGTAGGAAGGTAAAGAAGTGCTGACCAGGGTGTGAGTCGTCCCTGAGGATTTTCCTCACTCTTCTAAGGCAGCGAGCCCTAGCGATCTCGCCTAGTGGTATCAAGGGACAGCTCATAACGTTTTGCGCATCGTCATATAAACTCACTGTCCGTCTGCTTATGATGACATGAAGATCTAGGCCCATGGGGGGTTTTCAACAACAGGCGAGCGGGATATTAAGTAGCCCATCCCGCAGAACATAGAATATTAGATTTGGAAGGGACCTTGGAGGTCTTCTAGTCCAACCCCTTGCTCAAGCAGGAGTTCTTAGAGCATTTCAGGCAAATGGTTGTCCACTCTCTTTTTGAAAGCCTCCAGTGATGGAGCAGCCACAACTTCTGGAGGCAAAGTTGTTCCACTGATTAATGATTCTCACTGTCAGGAAATTTCTAGGTTGCTTCTCTCCTCGGTTAGTTTCCACCCTTTGCTTCTTGTCCTGACGTCAGGTGCTTTGGAGAATAGCTTGACTCCCTCTTCTTTGGGGCAGCCCCTGAGATACTGGCACACTGCTAGTCCTTCTTTTCATCAAACTAGGCCTACCCAGTTCCTGCAACCGTTCTTTGTATAATTTAGCCTCCAGCCCCTTAATCATCTTCGTTGCTCTTCTCTGCGCTCTTTCCAGAGTCTCCACATCTTTTTTTTTTATATATTATGGTGAACAGAACTGAATGCAGGATTCCAAGTGTGGTCTTAATTAAGGCCACTCTTTAAATACTCTTTAAATACTCGAAAGAGCCATTTGGACCCGTTTCCCACAGAAAAGAAAACACCGGGAGCCACAAAACCTGGGTGGGCGTGGCCGACTCGATGTCACTCACTTCTACCAGTCACATGATTTGGATTTCGCCACTGAGCTGCCTAGTTGCCCCATCCTCGTGTAGGATCTCCCGCTTGAACGGGGGGGGGGGGGGTTAGACTACAAGACTTCCGAGGTCGCTTCCAACTCTTGTTATTCTGTATTCATAACACGATGCTCTGAACGGGAAAAAAAAACCATCAAGTCCATCCGAAAGGAATTCTGGAAGTATTTTCAGTGGAGAGATGCCAAGGTTTTATCTCGGCCATCTCTGCTTTTCCTGGTTGGTCTTTCTGCTTTGGCCTGTTTCTTTTTGGCACCGAGATGCTTTGAACCGAGAGCTTCGGGGCCCCTTGTGATGCCTAGGGCAGCAAATGCCTGGCTTTGTTGGAGGGAAAAAGACGTCGGGTCACGCTGACCTTCGGAAGGGATGACAGGGTGCTCTGACTCACGACCAAAAAACGTCTCTCTCTCCCTCCCTCCCTCCCTCTCTCTCTCTCTCTCTCTCTCTTTGCCATGGGGAAGACCTGGTTGATTTCCTCGGAGGAGTTGGCACCCACAGATCCAGGAACTGATATTGGAGGGGATCAATGGTGGATCAGGCCTGGAGAGAGGCAGGGATGAGCTAGCATGGGATAAGAGATGAAAGCTGGAGTGGGGGGGGAAGGATTTGGGAAGGTTTGCACATTGCAAGGAGCCACTGAGGCAAAGCGCATTGGGCCAGAACTCCTGGCTCACCTTTTTCTAAAAGGGCAAAAATGAGTTACTCTGGATTTCCAGGAATTATTGCTTGTGTCCCTGGGATGTTAAGATGTAGTAAAGCTTTAGCGGTGTTTTTTATAGGGGCAAAGTTCGGCTCCAAGCCGCACCTGCCCTCGGTGGGTAAGAACTCAAAGCTGCCGTCGATGGTTATCCCGTGTCTTAGCGCATTAAACAACTTGGGTGGAAGGAGAGAGCGAGACAAGATTTGAAAAACGATGGAGTATATATATATATATATTTCAATTCCTGAAATTTCACCCTGCCCAAGAACTGAGCAGTTAAAATTGTTCGATTGCTTCCCCCATTTTTTTGCTTTCCTTTCGAGCGATGAGGGACGCTAGTCCTCATCGTGGCTAGAAGAGACAGCTCTGCCGAAAGGGAAAGAAATTGGTTTCTCCAGTTCCCTCAGGCCTGGTTTCTGGGCAACCGATGGCATGCAGCAACAATAAAAATGCACACATACAAACAGAGAAAAATACTCAACACACACACTGTTGGATGGAAGGGGAGGGGAGGGGGAGGGGAGGGGGGAGGAGGGGAGGGAAGGAAAGGAGGAAGAGGGAAGGGAAGGGAAGGAGGAAGAGGGAAGGGAAGGGAAGGAAAGGAAAGAAGAGGGAAAGAAGGGAAGGGAAGGAGAAAAGGGAAGGGAAGGAGAGGAGAGGGGAGGGAAGAGAAGGAAAGGAAAGGAAAGAGGGAAGGGAAGGGGAAAAGGAAAGGAAAGGAAAGGAGAAGAGGGAAAGGAAGGGAAGGGAAGGGAAGGGAAGGGAAGGGAAGGAAAGGAAAGGAGAAGGAGAAGGAGAAGGAGGGAAGGGAAGGGAAGGAAAGGAAAGGAAAAGAAAAGAAAGGGAAAAAGGAAAGGGAAGGGAAGGGAAGGGAAGGGAAGGGAAGGAAAGGAAAGGAAAGGAAAGGGAAGGAAAGGAGAAGGAGAAGGAGAAGGAGAAGGAGAAGGAGAAGGAGAAGGAGAAGGAGAAGGAGAAGGAGAAGGAGAAGGAGAAGGAGGGAAGGGAAGGTGTTTTCTAGAAGGTGCTCCATCAGTTCCCTGGGCTCCATCCAAGCCTCTCCACACCTATTCCCTGGGCCACTCCTGTCTGGCCGCCCTTTCCCCTAGTCAAGGTGAACAAGCTGCGGTAGCTTCTGCTTTGACTCAGCTCCTTGGCACCTACTGCCCTCCATGCCTCCCCCCTCCCCCCCACCCGCCAAAACCTGTAAGGCAGCGGTGCCAAGAGCAGACTCGCTCCTGGAGGCCCAGTGGCCTTTGTTCCTCCCCCAGAGGCTGTACCTGCGAGCAGGTGTTGCCTGGCTTAGAACATCCCACCTCCACCTCTTTATTTCACCCTCTTCCTTCTCGCCAGCTCAGCTCCGTTTCCGGACCACAAAAGATGGGGAGAGATTAGCAGCAAGGAGGAGAGAGACAGAGAGAGAAAGAGAGAGGGAGAGAGGAAGAGAGGGGGGAGAGAGGGAGCGGTGAGAGAGAGGGAGAGGGAAGGAGAGGGGGAAGGAGAGAGGAGAGAGGGAGAGAGAGAAAGAGAGAGGGAGAAAGAGGAAGAGAGAGAGAGGGAGGGAGAGAGAGGAAGAGAGAGGGAGAGGGAGAGAGAGGAAGAGAGAGAGAGAGGGAGAGAGAGGGAGGGAGAGGAAGAGGGAAGGAGAGAGGGAGAGAGAGGGAGAGAGAGAGAGGGAGAGAGGAGGAGAGAGGGAGAGAAGGAGAGAGAGAGTGGAGAGGGAAAGGGAAAGGTAGAGGGAGCAGTGAGAGAGAGGGAGAGAGAAAGAGAGAGGGAGAGAAGAGGGAGGGAAGGAAGGAAAGAGAGAGAGAAAAAAAAAAGAGAGAAGGAGGGAGGGAGAGAAGGAGGGAGGGAGGGAGGGAGGGAGAGAAAGTTCACTGAAGTTTAGCCCAGGCCAGACACCTGTTTCGAACCCACTCCCTAATCTGTGTCAACAAGAGAGTCCCTGCCCATGTGGAGATGGCCCCGCCCAATCAGCACAGCCTGCTAAACCTAACCGAAATTCAAATCTTTTAAACAAAAGGCCTCAACTGACTTCTTAACCGACATTGTTAAGGGGTGAAGGAGGTGGAAGGGCCCCTTGAGGCCATCAAATCCAACCCTGTGGGGCGCGGGCTCTATAAAAGAATCAAGCTGGGATTTCTGGATCCAAAAGGCCGCTTTCCCCCCCCCCCAAAAAAAAGAAGCTGTGAAAAGAAAACGCCCGGCTTCTTTGCACTGCTCTCTCTTCCACATACGTGGGGAAACGGCAGTCAGACTACAGAGCCCATCGCCCTGAGCCAGGCTGATCGGAGCGGATAACTCAAGCGAGAGGCTTTGCCGCCGATCGGATATGAAGGTGGCCACCAACCGAGATGATTTGAAGAGCGAACGAGACCAGAGACAATCGAATTAGAAATTGAATCAGTAAATAAAATGTAAAAACAAAATAAAAAGTTGAAATGGGCCTGGATCTTGGGAGAGGATCTGGGGAGGACTGAATATCTTCTGGGGATCTAGTGGGAGCTTCTGAACATCCCAAAAAAGCACTTTAGCGGCCTCGATGGGACACCCCCCCCCAAAGTTGGCAGCAGCTGGGCTGCAGGATCTTTGAAGATCTGGTCGGGCAGGAGAGCCTCAAAAAAGCTTCTCCGAAAGTCGTCATCATCAGCGTGTCTGGCACATTTTGGGGGACGAGACAAAGGGGATGGGGAGCGAGTACCGTTGCGGCGTGACTCTGCAAAAAAAAATAAAAATCCCTTCCTGTTATCCTCAACGCCGGCCGAGCAGCGAGGAAGGAGGAAGCCGAGAGAGTCGTCCCACCGGTTCGGCTACCCGGGAAGCCTTCCAAGGTCCCAGCTCCAGGCTTGATGGGTGCTGGAAGGGATGGAAAATGACTCAAGAGGAAGGCCTTCTTCGGGCCTTGCACGGCGGAGTCGGTCTTCCCCTCGTTTGTTTCTTTACAATAGTTCGTTTAGTGACCGTTCGAAGTTAGAACAGCAGTGGAAAAAGGGACTTGGGGCCATTTTTCAATTCGGATCAGTGGTGGTATTCTGCTGGCTCTAACCGGTTCGGGAGAATCGGTAGCGGTGGCGGTGAGACACTCCAACCACCCGCCCGGATGTCATCACGTCCCGTTTTTGACGCTCTGCGCATGCGAGCGCTCACATTTGCGAACCGGTAGCAAAGTTAAGTGAATAGCACCACTGAATCGGACCGTTGCAGGATCTCCATGGTCACGTGAATAATATTGAGACGCTTGGCAATTGATTCGTATTTATGACGGTCGCAGTTGTCCCGGGATCACGCGATCCCCTTTTGCAACCAAGCAAAGTCAATGGGGAAGCCAGGTTCACTTCACAACGGGGTTAAGCATTTCACAACCGCCGTTATTCACTTCACGGGGGCAAGAAAAGTCGTAAAATGAGGCAAAACTCGCCTTAACAAACTGTCTCGCTTAGCAACAGAAATTTTGGCCCCAGCTGCGGTCGTTAAGTTAAGGACTACGTATGGAGGAGGCGGGTTGTCCAAGGAAAGAGACGGGCTGAGCAATTCAGGGCATAGGTTGGTAAAGGAGATCTTTGGAACTCCCTGCCACAAGACTTGAACACGGAGTCCCGAAATGGGAGGAGGCAAATATTGCAGCCCAGATGAATTCAGAGGATTCTTTTGCCCTTTGGTCAAGCAAAGAAGTTCTGCAGGATTTTTTCCAAAGGGAATTGATTATTTCTTGACGTCGCTTTCAGAGGAGAACGTGGTGCAATGTTCCTGGGAGGAGCAGTGGTGGCCATCTGGATGGTTTTGGCTGCGCTACGAAAAAGATACGTAGGTTTTGGAGGTATATGTTGGACTTGGAAAAGAGACCACTGGGAAATGTCAGAGGCGCAGGCTAGGTTGGGAAGTTAAAAAACTGGAATGGGGTACAATCAGTGGTGAAATCCAAATTTTTTTACTACCGGTTCTGTGGGCATGGCTTGGTGGGCATGGTGTGGCTTGGTGGGCATGGCAGGGGAAGGATACTACAAAATCCCCATTCCCTCCCCACTCCTGGGGGAAGGATACTGCAAAATCTCCATTCCCACCCCACTCTGAGGCCAGCAAGAGGTGGTATTTGCCGGTTCTCCAAACTACTCAAAATTTCCCCTACCGGTTCTCCGAACTGTTCAAAATTTCCGCTACCGGTTCTCCAGAACCTGTCAGAACCTGCTGGATTTCACCCCTGGGTACAATCAAATTGTATTGAAAGGCTTTGACTTTTTCTCTTCTCTTAATAAATTTCAAAGCGTTTGCAAGATCTTTGTTATCCAGTTCTTCCAGATAGTCATATTTTTTAGGAACTCTTAAGAGGAAGTGCTTTCCTAAAGCCAAACCTTCTGGCAACATTTACGGTATCCCTCCCAAATGGGATTGAGATGAACTTTAGGCAAGTGGCCATCGATCCTAACCGACTTCCCTAATTTGAAGCTGAAACCCGCACGGCTTTCAGTCCTTCGGGCTCGTCCCTGAGAAACGCAGCCCTTTGGACTTGCGACATGTCGCTCCTTATCCCAGCAAACAAATAAAAGAATTTTTTTTTGATCCACGCCCTTTATTCAAGGATCATACTTCCTGAAGATTTGCAAAAAAAAATTTTTTTTTTTAAAAGGGAAAGCTGATTTCCCATCCAACAGCCCATTGTGTCTACAAAAGGAAGAAGTTTTAACGGCAAAACTTATTTAGGGGAAAGTTTTATTCGAGCGGGTGGATGCACGGAGGCGTAAGTATCTCCGAAGCAGCCCAGGCAGAAGTGAAGGGCCCAGCTAATGCTCCGGTCGCTGGCTGTGATTTCCCCCGTTTAAGCTAAAATCCAACCTTTTTCTGTATCAGAGATCAACCGTCACAAAGGGGCTTCAGGGGAACCAGGAAATAAAAGTAGTAGAAAATATTTGTAGCTCGGGTTTCAGATTTTGGCAGGGGCTCCTTTCAATTTAGTTTCTGAACGTTTCGGGACCGGACTAGGTAACGTCATCCAGCAGGGTTTTTCTTGTCCGGATATGTCTTGCGTGGTTCATTGGTCGTGCGATCGGTTGTTCGTTTGGCGCTATGTTGAAATTCTGAGCAGCTGATTGATTCTCTGCGGCGCCAGTTCGATTGGGAAGGAACACAAATCATTGGCCATGCCAACACCTGCCACCCATGTGAATTTATGGAAGTTTAGTATTCTACCCAAGGAGCAATTAAAAAGCATATTGATTCTAGAGCCAGCATAGGAATATGTAAAAAAACGAGACCATTTGAAGGACCAAATCAGAAGAGAACCAGAGGTTGGTTTCTCATATTCTTATCACCGTTTCGTCCCTCGTGCGCACGCTCACTTTGTGCATGAGCCTTCTGCTATGCGCCCAGCCTTCTGCGCATGGGCTTTGCTCGCGTATGTGCCTTCCACACATGCGCTCGGCCTCAAAAACGTGGCTAAATAGGACGGCGTTATGTTCCCACCCGCAGTCTCCGCTACCAGTTTGCCAGAACTGGACCGAACCGGCTGAATACCACCTCTGAAGAGAACCAATCAGCTGCTCAGAATTTAAATATAGCTCCAAACGAACAACCAATCGCATGACCAACTCACCACACAAGACAGTGGTGGGTTTCAAAAACTTTTACTACCGGTTCGGTGAGTGTGGCTTGGTGGGCGTGGCTTGGTGGGTGTGGCAGGGGAAGGATACTGTAAAATCTCCATTCCCACACCACTCCAGGGGAAGGATACTGCAAAATCTCCATTCTCACCCTACTCCAGGGGAAGGTTACTGCAAAATCCCCATTTCCTCCAGTTCAGCTGGGACTCGGGAGGCAGAGAATAGATGGGGGCAGGGCCAGTCAGAATTTTTACTACCGGTTCTCCGAACTACTCAAAATTTCCGCTACCGGTTCGCCAGAACTGGTCAAAACCTCCTGAAACCCACCTCTGACGCAAGACATATATAAGCTAAAGAGGGATAGGACAAGACATCAACTGCTGATGACGTTACCTAGTCCGGTCACGAAACGTTCAGAAACTAAATTGAAACAAGCGTGGAGAGCAAACCCCTGCCAAAATCTAAAAGTAGTGCCAAAAAACAGGACCAGTAGTCAAAAATAAATGGAGCTGGGCATCGTGGCGGATAAAACTGGTTTGGAATCAGAGCGGTGTTTCGATTTGGAGGCGGACCGCCTGAAAATTGTGAACTCGCAACCAAAGTAAAAAAAGGAAGAAGTTGAAGAAGCAGGCTTAGACAGGGAGTAACCAAAGGATTACGTTCCCAGATTTACAAATTTTCTGTCTCTCCGGCCTGCTGTGTGTGTGTGTGTGTATGTGTGTGTGTGTAGAGAGAGAGAGAGAGATTATGGGGCTCAAATGGCAAAGAAAAGAGGGCTGGACAGGATGGCAAACAGCACCAACTGCCTGGCGCAGGTGTACCCAGAACAATGCGACCAGTGCAGCTTGTTTGACTAAATTCAACCCGACTGCATTTACGGCACAAATATGTTTCTTTCCCTAAATGAACTCTTTTAAAAAAAGAGAGCTTTTTTAAAAAAAATAATAAAATGGAAGGAGAACAAAGCAAAGCTGCTTCTTAAAATATACTGCCTCCCACCTCAAAAAAATAAATAAATTGGCAGGGCTATTTTCAAAAGGCAGAGCGCTACACCTGCTTCTTAGCCAGCAAACAAGAGAGAATTTGCAAGCTGAGAATTCATGGATTTTCGCCCGTGAATGGATTCCCTTTGCAAATTTAAGCCAGGAGGGGCGAAAAAAAACAGGGGAGGGCAGGAGGGAAAGAAAAGAAATAATACTTAATAATACCCCTTATATGGGGATGGAGTAAGTGGATGGTAAAGTATTATATAATCTGTTATGAATTTGGGTTTTATTATGAAGAAGTCACAGGGGGAGGGGAGGGGGAGGGGGGTTAGGGAGGAGCGGGGAAAAAAAGGGGGGGAAATTGTATTTGAAAAACTTTTTCAATAAAAAAAAAAGAAATAATACTTAAAAAAAAAAAACCAAAATAAAAATTTTAAAAAATTAGCGGAGCAGAATAAAATGCCATACAGGACACGCGACCTGCTTACAAGTTAAGTCCTTGATTGAAGATCACAATTCAGCCCAAAATTTAAGTTGCTAAGCAAGACAGTTGTTAAGTGAGTTTTGCCTCATTTTACAACCTTTCCTGCTACAATCGTTAAGTGAATCAGTGCAGTTGTTTAAGTTCGTAACCTGGTTTGTTAAGTGAATCTGGCTTCCCCGTTGACTTTGCTTGTCAGAAGGTCGCAAAATAAGATTGCGTGACCCCCCCAGGGACATTGCGACCAGTCATAAACATGAATCAGTTTGCCAAGAGTGCGAATTCTGATCACGTGACCATGGGGGGGGGGAATGCTGCAACGGTCGTGAGTGTGAAAAATGGTCGTAAATCACTTTTTTCCAGTGCTGTTGTAACTCCAAACGGTCTTTAAAGGAACCGTTGTAAGTCGAGAACGATCTAAATAATGCTTCCCCCCTTTCATTTAGATCAACTTCAAAAACAACAGCCAGAACAGGTAGACTTGAGGCTCAGAGACACTGCCCGATTAAAAGAATTGCGGCTGACTGACTGTTCAATTCTTCCTAGATCGGATATGTGACAGGTAGTCCTTGATTTACAACAGTAAATCATTTAGCGACCATTCAAAGTTACCAGTGGCACAAATGACCTATGACAGTTTTTCATGCTTACAACCAGGGGTGGGTTCTACTTACCTTTACTACCGGTTTGCAACGGGGCTGAGCGCGCATGCACAGAAGCGTTCTGATGACGTCAGGGCCAGTGGGCGGAGCCTCCCTCTGGTTTTACTACCGGTTCTATAGAACCGGTCCGAACCGGGGGGCAACCCACCACTGCTTACGACGGTTGTTAAACTGTGGCAACAGTGGTTGTAAAATGGGGCCAAGTTCACTTAACAACTGTCTCGCCGAGCAACAGAGATTTGGGGCTCAATTCTGGTCGTACGTTGAGGACTATCTGTAGTTAAGGGACCAAGCTGCAAAAATTGGCAGTCAAAAGAAGCTGCCTGGGAAATGCAGTTTCTAGATTTTCATAGGATCAACCGCAGGCTGGGGAATGGTGGGGAGAGGGGGGGGGAAGGGGTTGTTGAGGTCATCTAGTCCACCCTCCCTCTCAGGGCTAATCTTCCCAACAAGGAAAGTACAGGGAGCTCAGTGGTGTCCTGCTTGCTCTTGCAGAGGGGAAGGGAAAAAAAAAAAGCTTTTTAATAATCCATTAACCAGTGAAAAATGACCCCCTGGGTTTTTTAACGTGGTCTGCAGGAGACACGGCCTTATTTAAAATTCCTCTTTTAAAAAACGTGGCTAATTGGGGAGATGCTTTTTAGACGGTCAAAATGTTCCAACGGTGATAGACCCCTCACCACCTGGTAACTCTACAAGCGTCTGAAACCCCAAGGCCAAATCCTGACTTTAATCTCAAGTGATTTGAAAAAGGTTACATTTGTGACATGTTTTATAAGTCGATACTCTTTTCCAAACGGATGCTTTGATTTTATTTATTTTTTTTCCTTTCCTTTCCTTTTCACACTCCCAGTTTGTGGATCCTGGATCCTGGAAAGACTCTTCTCCCGGGGGCGCAAAAGTATGGATTAATTTCCAAATCCATGTCGATTTCCTCTTGTTTTATTGTTTATAGTTTTATGGGCGGTTTATCTGTTTCATCGTATTTAATGGTTGCTTTTTTAAATGGTTTGATTTGGGGGTGATTTTAACCGTGTGCGCCACCGGAGTCACACGCGTGAGACGGGTGGTGGTATGGATTTTAGGAAGGCATTAAAAACACCCTGGGCGAAAATCCGAAGGCATTTAAAAATGCATATTTCGAGCGCCTTTTCATGCAAAGCCCTAACCTTATAAAAATCTGTGCGTTCCTGTGTTGATTTTTCACAAACTTTTAAACCGGCTTTTGACCCTTAACTGCCCCGCCCTGTTCAAAGGCAGCATTTGGAAGCAGGCAAAAAAAGCATGAGAGAGAGAGAGAGAGAGAGAGAAAGAGAGAGAGAGGGAGGGAGAGGGAGGGAGGGAGGGAGAGAGAGAGGGAGTGAATTTGTTACTAATTTTGCAAATACCAGGACTGGAGAGAGAAGGAAGAGAAAGAAAAGTCTGTGTGGATTCCCACTAAAGTACAAGCAAGTTGACTCTCTGCAGGACGAGAAAAAAAAAAAAGAAATAGCAATTTATTTTGCATGCGTCATGCAAATCGGGGTAGCTGCAAACTGGATTCATTTGGAAATCAAATCAGCTCTGGCCCGGGGAAGCAGATTCGAGTGGTAGGAAGTTAGCACCCACCCCTCTCCAAGAAAAATGAAATATTCTAGGAAATATTAAAAAGGCGGAATATTTTCCCCTAAAAGAGAAATAGAAATCTTAAGACAGACAGAAACTCAGCCCTAGCTCCCTGCCCCCAGCAGATACTTTGGTTATTTCCAAGACAAAAGGCTGGGCCAGTTTATCTACAACACAAAAGATATGGCCCTCAGGGCATGATAGGATTAGCCCTCACTCAAGATCCAAACCAGGATAAAGCCATTAAGCCATAATAGGAATTGCCCAAAGCTCTTTCATTACATCATCACCCAACAAGATTCAACCAGGCCTGGGACTCAAGTTACCCTACAGCGTACAAAGTTAGCTAAGACCCCTGCCCCCTGGGAGTCTGACAGCCAATGGGATACATTTTTTTGTACAGGAACAGGAAACTTTAAGGCAGGGTCCAAGAGAGTGTATAAATATATCCCTCTCTCCACTCCATGTGGACAGCAGGACCCAAAAAACCCATCTGGTCCTGCTGTCCACCATTAAACCATCTTTCCAAGAGCCTCCATGTTTCCAGTGTCTTTCTTCCCACTTGGAACCGAACCCAGGTGGACATTTCTTCCAACAGAGTTTCAGGCAGTGGTTGGAAATGAAGCTGTGTTTTTGTATGCTTTCTGGTGATGTCCTTCTAGTCCCTGCTTCAAAGGAACAGGAGCAATTTGAAAACTCCCCTGGCTGCAGTTAGTAGAAACTTGCCTTTCGGTCTCCTGGGGGTGCGTCAGTGTCTGTGTGTGTGTGTAAGAAAATACTTCTGCAACTTTCCAGCATGATCTGTTTGGAACCCAGGGCAACGTGGCTCTTGAGAACTCGACTCGTGAGTGTCAGCGATGTCAGGATTCCTGCCAGAAGTTCAATTGGAGGGAATATGCAAATAGAAATAAATTGTATTTGCTGACTAGTAAACGAGAGAAAAGGTTACCTGGAATATTTCCACCACCGGGATACAATGACGGATCACCATAGTTGAGTGTTATCTATGTCGGTGTGTGTCAAACCTGGCTACTTTCAGCGTTGCTGGCTGGGGAATTCTGGGAGTTGAAGTCCACGCACCTGAAGGCGGCCACCAGCGACCTGCACTGAGGGAAACTCGAGTTTTAACATCAGAGGATAGGCAACCAGTGGTGTTGTAATGCCTGCCAGAGTCCTTCCCTCTTTGCAGTTGATAGCTAGCAATAGGGAGAGAGAGAGAACCGAGCCAGAAGATAGGTTGAGATCTCAACAAGCAATCAGCAGTGCTGTGATGCCTACCAGAATCCTTCCTTCTTTGCAGTTGACAGTTAGTAATAAGGAACCAGAGAAAGCTGGGCCTTTAACACGCACTCAGGCTGCAGCTAGGATAATGAAGCAGGAGAAAAAACTGCTGCCCTCCAATCAGGACACAGAGTTGCAGGCTAACCAGCATACGTCAGCAGCAGCGAACACAGAAAGGCGACAACTCCAATCTCGCAGCATACCCACAGCTTCTAAACTGAAAGTAGGGGCCCGATGATGACAAGTTAGAGAGCTTGTCGAAACGTTGCCAAAAAGAAAACTTTTAAAGTGTTGGTTAGGATTTTAGCCAGAGTTTCAAAAGACCTTCCAAAGTGTTTTGTTGGGATTTTGGAGGATCTTAAGCTGGGATTTTAGCCAGGATTTTAAGCATTTCAACTAACAGACTTTTAATGACGCGGGAAACACCCGAGATTTTAACTTTCTACATATATATATAATACCAAATTTATATTTTGCTGATAAAGAAATAAAGGGAGACTAGTATAGATCTATTTCAATATATATTGAAAGGGGGGATCACGTGACCCTGGGAGACTGCTCCCGTCATAAATACGAGTCAGTTGCCAAGAATTTTGATTACCTGCTGCAACGGTCATAAGTGTGAAAAGTGCTCATAGGTCACTTTTTTCGGTGCCTTGTTACTTCGAATGGCCACTAAACCAACTGTTGTAAGTTAAGGATGACCTGCATATTTCCTTTTTTAAACAAGCGGTTGGGGGGGGAAAGAATCCCCCTCGTGCTCCTTGCAAGGTGCCACTGAAACCGTCAACTGTGGCCTTCAAGCCTAGTCGGATTCATTTCTTGTATGGGATCCAACCTTGGTCGGATGAGAGTGAGGCAAAATCAGATACCGTGGACACCTTCCGTACGTCCCCTGCGTTGAGTGTGGTTGCAACAAACGCTCGGGAAAACCCAAGGCCAAAGGGAAGGTCACAGCGTCAGGGATGGTGGAGATGACTCAGCTCTCCCAAAGGTTGATCTTCACCGGTTTTGGCAGTTTGAGTAGGCGGGGTGAGTCAGGTAGCTGTCGCACACCTGGCCTGGACCTTGAAACCCAAAGCGACCCAACCTGAAACCTGCTGTGAGATTGAGCCTTACGGGGAGGACCAAGAATAACAGACAGGTCTCAGCAAGAGCTCTGCTCCAGGAGAGGTGGATTTCCCATGGATGCAAATCGTTTTGTTGAAATCAATGGGAGGATAAGGAGACCAGGACAAGGGCAAGAAACAACTATCTGGCGTAATAGCTCTTCTGCTGCCTGTTATTCTGAAAAGATGACGGATGAAGGAAATGGATCTGCTGCTGTGGAGAGGAGCCGTGAATGACGAGGAGGAAGAAGGTGGCTTGGTGATGAGGGGGCCTTCCTGAAATGGGGAGTAGTCTCTGGATGGAGTGGGGGCGTGTGTGTGGATTCGCCATCCTTAGATTGCTAAGCAGGCATCAGACAGAGTGAAGGAAAGAGAGGTCAAGGGACCAGGAAGAAGCTTCACAAAGCCAGTTTTTGGGAGGCCAAAATAGTGGGGCAGTGGGGAGGGGGGCTGGCAGGCTTCAGATACGGAGCTTGGAATGGAGGGGAGGGCGGGGTTTGATCAGAAGGTGCCCCAAGTGCAAAGCAAGCCAATCCTTGACCTAGTTTAATGTCTATGTTAGCGGTGAGTTCACTCTCAGCTCTAGCTGAATTGGGACCTCTGGACAATCCAATCAGCAGTGTGTGTCCCCTAAGGAAGCTTATGTTTCTGAATAAAAATCTGGTTTAAATGAAGGCATCGATCCAACATGGCCACCAATGACCAGCAGGTCCCTTCCGGTTCCGGAATGTCCAGTGTGGGACTCTTCCCAAACCTTCATGGATTCTGGATCTGAAATACGAGCCAGCTGTTTGCAGCAGCTGTCAAAAAAGCCAAAACAGTTCTAGGTTGCATAAACAGAGGGACAGAATCAAGATCACGTGAAGTGTTAAGACCACTTTATAAGGCCTTGGTAATAAGGCCACACTTGGAATCCTGCATCCAGTTTTGGTCGCCACGATGTAAAAAAGATGTGGAGACTCTAGAAAGAGTGCAGAGAAGAGCAATAAGGATGATTAGGGGACTGGAGGCTAAAACATATGAAGAACAGTTGCAGGAACTGGGGATGTCTAGTTTGATGAAAAGAAGGACTAGGGGTGACATGATAGCAGTGTTCCAATATCTCAGGGGCTGCCCCAAAGAAGAGGGAGTCAAGCTATTCTCCACAGCACCTGAGGGCAGGACAAGAAGCAATGGGTGGAAACCAATCAAGGAGAGAAGCAATTTAGAACTAAGGAGAAATTTCCTGACAGTGAGAACAATTAACCAGTGGAACGACTTGCCTCCAGAAGTTGTGAATGCTCCAACATTGGAGGTTTTAAAGAAGATGTTGGATAACCATTTGTCTGAAGTGGTGTAGGGTTTCCTGCCTAAGCAGGGGGTTGGACTAGAAGACCTCCAAAGTCCCTTCCAACTCTGTTATTCTATGAAATCATCTGCTTCTAAAGCAGGAGCTAATGGCCCCCTATCCCAATGTAAGGGCCTGTTTTCATCCATCTCTAGGGGGTCCCCTAGACTTCTGTGTCCCCCCCGCCCCCCCGGAGCAGGCCTATCTCTTACGCTGACCCCTTAGACACCAACAGACGTTGCCCCTTTCTTATAATACTTCTGGTGCACAAATTACTACTTTCCCCGCTAGGTTTAGCATCCTGACCTGCTTTTTCTGCTGAGAGATTTGCTCGTTGGGCAAGATGTTATGGGTCGAGGGGGAAAAAAAGACTTGTTTGACAGCTAAGTCTTGTTTCCACGCTCTAGGGGAAGCCAGAGAAGAAGAGGCACCTGGGGGCAGAGCTGGCTGAGAAGAAGGCGGGGTGGTGGGTGGGAGGGAGGGAGAGAGGGAGGGAGGAAGTTTAGCTGGAAGCCCAATTAAAAGACCTCCAAGGGATTGATCTCATCGTACTACTGGCTCCAAAACAACCTTGAACAAAAAAAGTCATAAATATCAGAAAGTAAGCCCTGGCTGGTGCATGCCAGCAAGGAAGAATGGAGGGGTGGTAGGGCAAAGATGCCACTTGGCATCCAGTGGGCCCAGCGAGGGGTGAAGGCTTGGGTGGAACATCTGACCATTGCTTTGAGGCTCGTAAACGTTGCAGCTTCCTACATGGCATGGACACCCCATGGCCATCATCTCCGGCCAGGACTGGTGAAAGCTGAGAGCTGCAGGGAGACTCACGGGATCTTCAAAGAGGATACTCGGTTAGGAAGTGGGGAGACCCTCTCACTGTGCCCAAATCCCCCACCGCCTTGACACACAACAGGGTTTGACAGTTGGCATTTGCTTCCCCAATGGGGGTTCAGGTTGATCTATGAAATATCTCAAGTTAGATAAAAACATTTCTGCAAGCTACGCACAGGGCCATCCCTGCCGAGATAAAACTGGGATTGTGCTGCTAGTCCCTGTCATTTAGATTTAGGCCTCTGCTTAACCACAGCTTGGAGATTAGACATGCTTCTATCAGACACCTGGGTAGCAGGATAACAGAATAACAGAGTTGGAAGGGAGCTTGGAGATCTTCTAGTCTACCCTGCTGCTGAAGCAGGAAGCTCTATACCATTCCAGAAAAATGATGGTCCAATCTCTTCTTAAAAACCTCCAGTGATGAAGTACCCACAACTTCTGGAAACCAGCTGTTCCTCATGGACAGAGTCAGAGATAAACCAGGCTTAGCCATAGCTTAAGTGCAAGGACATACACACTCACTCGCTCCTATGCCGCGTCTGTGACTCTGTCAGTCACATTATTATATTCACTAAGACAATTGCCTGGGATCATTCCCACAGTGGATTTTAGGAAGGAGAGAACGGGAAACCGAGCAACAAGAAATGAAGAGGAAATGGATTAACAACCCAGATGTGTCTTCTCCAAAATGTCTCTCATGCCGCCATGGCAGATAGATCAAACCCATTCATTTCCACCTTTGGGAAGCTGATTAAACTAAAGATTCATGGGTGAAGTTGCAAACAGGATACGTTAATGTTAACATGGGTAAAATGAGAGTTGGCCTTATCAAATTTACTATTCAAAGTTTTTTTTTAAAAAAAATCAAAAGCATTGCAAGAGTAGAGATCACTTATTTCCATTTTATCTTATTGGGGAAAGAAAGAAAGAAAGAAAGAAAGAAAGGAAGGAAGAAAGGAAGGAAGGAAGGAAGGAAGGAAGGAAGGAAGGAAGGAAGGAAGGAAATTAATCATGATCCACCCCATTTCCGCTGTTTTAGGATGGGAAACTGCACCAACATTTGCAAGAATATTTGCATAGATCTTTTGACATCGTTTTATGCATATTTACAAGCAGGTCTATTTCACTAAGCATACCCATCACTTTTCATCCTGTTTGTTTGTGTGTGATTAAAATGCATTTTTCACATTGCACATTTCTAACCGGCGAGCAAATTTTGAAATTGGCACAGTGGCTTGCAGTCGGAAAAAGCGGCAAACGTAGCTTGCAACAGACAGCAAATCAACCGCTCTCCGGTTTTAATTTTAAGAGGACGCCGGCCCAACTGAACCACAACTTTTAATATTCAACGTTGGCACCTCTTTGAAAAATCATCTGCTTCTTTTTATTTCTCTCTCGGGCTGTTATGTTGTGTACAATCGGGGGGGGGGGGGAAGCAAAAAAAAACCCAAGCTGTTTCTAAATTCTTTTGGTTGTGCTATTTGGCAGTGGGAGGGAGGGCCGATTTCAGAATGTGACACAAACACGCGTCTTTCTTTCCTTTGTCCTCTGCATTGGGAAGGCTGCGATGCCACCGAATCTCTCCGCAAAGCTTTATTTTCCACAGCTCTTTTCATTTTTTCCCCCAAGTTTCTATTCTCAGCCGCTCTGTTTGAAACAAACAGGTGTTGGCAAGTGCCAGGGACCTTGTTTGATATCCTCACATGTGTATTTATAAACCGTGTGTTGGCTGGGCTTAAAGCGTGAGGAATATATATAACAAAGGGGAAAACGTCCTCGCGTGTCGTGATGGGAGAACTCGGGAGCTGTTCAGCCATCCCGTCCATCATTAAAATGCAAGGCTGATTCCAAATCGGGGTTGCATTTTAATGATGCCTCCAACTTCCTTTCTTTTCCCCCTCCCACGTAACGCAATCTTTGGAACTGAAACCAACATAGTACTACTGGTTGGTTTGTTTTTTCTTTCCAGTGCCGAGTTCGGCTTCTGACACTCCCTTCCTTCCACCCAGCCGGGGGCCCTGTTTCATCATCTTGGCCTCCTTGCTTTTCTTTCCATAATTTGTTTTTCTCGCCGGCTGTTCCCCAAAGAGGCAGCCTCTTAGGAACGAAATGTTTTCTCGGCTAACCTCAGCGACGCCTCTTGCCAATTTGCTTTGCTGTGTAGTCCTTCCCCCTAGAGCATACCTACATACACCTGTCTTGCTTGTAAAATTAAAATAAATAAATAAAATAAAAATAAAAGTGGAAATCCATCTCTCCCATCCCTGTCGTCCCCCCCCAACCTGGCTTTGTCGCCTTTTGCTCAGTTAGCCAGATCAACAGGTTGCAAACGACGCAAAAATCCGTGTCCGTTTAGGCACACTTGGCTTCAGGATATCACAACAAAGGCCTAGTTTTGCTCAACAGTGGAGTGTCGAAGACGCCGCAACGGGCTGAGACTCACGCTTGGCTGAAAGCCAGCTGCTTCGAAACCACAGTGGAGGGATTCAAGCCATACCGGAGACAAACAAACCATGTTTAGCTTAGCGGAAGCACGCAAACCACATGGCCTTAGGAGGCAAACATACTGTTTGTCTTCAAAAAAACATGCCGGTGATTGAAACTTCGAGATCTTTAAACAAGGAAGACTCTGCCGGCTTTCATTTGCCAAGGCAGGCAGCCCTCGGCTTACAACCCTTCGTTTCGTGACCCTTTGAAGTGACGACGACACCGAAGTTTAACGACTCTTGCAGGATCCCCACGGGGTCATCTGATCAAAATTCAGAGGCTCGGCAACTGGCATGTATTTATGACGGTTGCGGCGTGCGAAGGGGATCATGTGATTTCCCCCCCCCCTTCTGACAAGCGAAGTCGAGAGGGAAGCCAAGATTCACTTAACAACCCTTGACTTAACAACTTGCAGGGAGTCGCTTAACAGCGAGGGCAAGAAAGGTTGTGCAATGGGGCAAAACTCAACTTAACGGCTGTCTTGCCCAGCGACTGACCGCAACTGCGGTTGTAAGTAGAGGACTGCCTGTATCAAAAGACCTCTTCTCAAGGATTTTTCTGAGGCTGGGTGGCGTCAGCTTCCAAGACAGACTAAACTGGGAAACCACCCACAGAACTGGTGACAATCCACAAGGTTTCAGGGGTATTTTAATGCTTGGGTCCAACACGGAGCCAGGGTTATGGGGAAATGATTAGTTAGGTAAAAGCAGAGATAGGGACCAGGTTCCTATTATTTACTTCTGGGAAACTAGATATTGCTACTATAAGCAATGTTTTTCTAAAAATACTCCCCCCACCTCCTTCAATTTATATTTATTTGTAAGGAGCTACTGTCATACACACCCACCCACGTCAAGAGCCTCCTAATGAGATATTTCAGAACTCAACACAGCTGAATGTAGTCATTTCTTGTCTAAGCCAGGGGTCGGCAACCTTAAACACTCAAAGAGCCACAAAGGTCCTAACCGGAAGCCCCCCCGGTTCAATTCTGGAGCCGACCGGAAGTCCGGTTCCCCTACCATAGAGACTCCTCCAGTGGGGAAATCCTATTTTTTTTTACTACCGGTTCTGTGGACGTGGCTTGGTGGGCATGGTATGGCTTGGTGGGCGTGGCTTGGTGGGCATGACAGGGGAAGGATACTGCAAAATCTCCATTCCCACCCCACACCAGGGAAGGATACTACAAAATCCCCATTCCCTCCCCACTCCTGGGGGAAGGACATTGCAAAATCTCCATTCCCACCGCACTCTGGGGCCAGCCAGAGGTGGTATTTGCCGGTTCTCTGAACTGCTCAAAATTTCCGCTACCGGTTCTCCAGAACCTGTCAAAACCTGCTGGATTTCACCCCTGGTCTCCTCCTAGCGTGGCATCCTTTTTCCTCTACCTATCCTAACCGAAAGCCCTATCAATTGTGGAGCCGACCAGCAACAGGGAGATGCAGCAGAGGGATGAAAGAGCCACATGCGGCTCCAGAGCCGCGGGTTGCTGACCCCTGATCTAGGGCATCACCAGGACAGAATAACAGAGTTGGAAGGGACCTGGGAGGTCTTCTAGTCCAGCCCCCTGCTCAAGCAGGAGAACCTATACTGTTTCAGATAAGTGGCTGTTTAGTTTCTTCTTAAAAACCTCCAGTGACGGAGCGCCCACAATTTCTGGTGGCAAGCTGTTCCACTGGTTAATTGTCCTCCCTGTTAGGAAGTTGCTCCTTAATTCCAGGTTGTTTCTCTCCTTGATGTGTTTCCATCCATTGTTTCTTGTCTTGCCTTCTGGTATTTTGGAAAATAAATGACAAATAACCTTGGAGAAAGCAGAGGCAAGAAACTTGTATTGATGGGATCATGTCAAGTATTTGCAAGCCATTGGCGCATATATCATACAGACACTAGTGGAGGCAGAAAGTGCCCCCACCCCTATGTGGAGAGGAGGGGCTTACACTGAGTATAAAACCCCCTCTAACCTTTCCACCAAGCTCTCTTTTACGTTTGTTCTCCATGAGACATGATCTTTGATAGGGGTGGTCACACACGCTGTGTGCCCCCCATCCTAATGGATATTAAGACAGCCTTTGTATATAGTTAATATGTTTTGTTATATGAATAAATACATTTATCACATTTATTCTTGCATCTGCCTTTGGACTCTTCTATGCTCCTGGGTGTTTCTACGATCCCAATTTCCACAGATCATCAGGAGTCAACTCAGTTTGGGAATACAGTAGTGGCCAAAATTGTGGAAACCTTTTGGGAAAAGTGTATTTTTGAGGTTTGATGGCTAATAACACCACTTTTTTTTGAGTAATACCATAAAATTATATATCAATGGAAAGATAATTTAATCAAGAATGTAATGCAACAAAGTGTGTTCAATTATCTGTATTCTATGAAAAGTTATAGCCAGATAACCAGAAAAAGGAAGCACAACTTGCTTAGGTTGATATCAGGTAGCTTTTCTTCATCTGATTATAGCCAATGAGCATGAGTATTTAGAGACCCAATCAGGTGTCATCTTGCTTTGGCAATGAGATCCAATCAGATCACAGTAGGATTCAGTTATTGATGCAGTGATGGGATTCAAATAATTTAACAACTGGTTCTCTGTCCTAATGATTTCTTCCAACAACCGGTTCACCAAACTGCTCAGAAAGTTAACAACCAATTCTCCCGAAGTGGTGCGAACTGGCTGAATCCCACTACTGTATTGATGTCATGTATTGAAGCTCACAGGAGGACATTTGGTCAGTGTGTTATGTCATCGCTATCAAGTTGGTTGGGTTTTTTTTGTGTTCTTTCATTTAGTAAGTTTGTAAAACATAGTAAAATTAAAGTAATGGTACAAAGAGTTGACTGGTCACCCAGAAAGTGATGCAAAATAGTATTATTAAGTGAACAAGGCTGCAGTTATGAAGAGATTAGAAGAAAAATGGGTGGAAACTTAACCAAAGGTGGCATTTCTAAGTTTTTGAAGAGGTATAACGAGACTCAGTCACTACAAAACCTCACCGGTAAAGGCAGGAAAAGGTGCACAACAGCAAGTGATGATAGAAGAATTAGGAGACTGTGCCTACGTGACGGAAGAAAATTACCTGGGTGTATACAAGATGAAACGGTGCAATGCAATGTGAAGTTGAGTGCAAGGACTGTTCGGCGCAGACTGCAGGAATTTGGCCTAAAATCTAGAATTCCACGAAAAAAAAGCCACTTTTATCTCTCAAACAAAGGTTGAAAAGCATTACATTCTTGATTAAATTATTTTTCCGTTGATATATAATTTTATGGTACTACTCCCCCCCCAAAAAAAGTGGTGTTATTAGCCATCAAACCTCAAAAATACATTTCCCCCGAAAGGTTTCCACAATTTTGGCCGCTACTGTAATTATATTTTTACATCATGGAATCACTTGGGACATTTTCCTTCTAAAGAAATGGCAGGTTGGGCAAAAACAATCCTGGGAAGACATAGATTTTCCCCCCCTCTTTGAACTAGAAGTGGCTGGACTGAGAGTTAATTCCTTACCAGGGAATGGAAGAATTTTCTCACCCACCCAAACCTTGGTGCATGATTAACTTCCCACCCCTGTTGATATTATCGAGCTCACAGCTCGACAGGCAGCTCTCCTTAACTCCGGTTTTTAAACTGCTCTCCCGCGTATTTCTTCCAAAGCAGCAGGGAGACCCGGAGAAGCAAAATCACCATGATAGTAGCAATAATTTCCCAAACGTTCCCAAATGAGCAGAACCCTGACAAGGTGGCAGAAACCCAGTTCACCGTTTATGGGGTTTCTGCAAATGAAACCATTGCAGCTAAGAAGGCAACACACCGGCTATCCCTTGAAAAAGAAAACTGAAAAGGGTAAACTTTTGGGAGATGCGGCAATAACCAGAGAGGATCGTAATCATGCGAAAGCAACTATGGATTTTACAGGACAAAAAAAAAAACACACACTTTGCTGGCCTAGGTTAAATGTTACAACATTCCTCAGATAATTCCTTAATATTGCTTAGCGCATTGTAAACCGCCCTGAGTCTCCGGAGAAGGGCGGCATATAAATCAAATTAAAATAAATAAAATAAAATAAAAATAAATAATTCCCAGGTTCTTGAACTGGAATTGCCAAGAATACCAGTAATTCTTTTTGTTTATTATTTTTATCCTGTGTTGCTCTTTGAGGAATACATAGGATAAAATCACCTTCATTCCTTTTTCCCATTCTGTGTTCTCTGCTCCCTCCTTTCACCGGGTGAATAGAAATGGACTCCCTGCCCTTAACCTGTGGTGTGTCTGTGTCTGAGGACTCTATCCAACCCCCCAAATCCTTTTTCCGATGGTCTCCAACACTGCCTATCTGCAGCCCCTTGGAGCACAATGCTAGGAGCCGAGAACCGAGGTCCAGATGGTCACGGAGACACCTCAGCTTCCAGGCTGCGCATCCAATCTGAGCCAGCCGCATCAAAAGCTATGCCCAGGAAGTCCCCATCTCGTAGACTGACCTCCCAACTCCCAATGTCTCCGAAGCAAACAGGAAGAGATCTTGGCTTTAGCTCCTTTGAAAAGAAGAGGAGAAGAGAGGGGAGGGGAGAGGAGAGAAGAATCCTAGCAGATAAAAAGAAAATATCTTAACAGAAAAAAGAAAAGAAACAGGAGATAAAGGAAGAAAGTTGGAAGAGAGGAGAGGAGAGGAGGGGAGGGGAGGGGAGGGGAGGGGAAGAGAGGAGAGGAGAGGAGAGGAGAGGAGAATATAGAAGAGAAGAGAATACAAAATAGAAGAGAATACAGAAGAGAAAAGAAGAGAAGAATCCTAGCAGATAAAAAGAAAAGATCTTAACAGAAAAAAGAAAAGAAACAGGAGATAAAAGAAGAAAATTGGAAGAAAGGAGAGGAGGGAAGGGGAGGGGAAGAGAGAAGAGGAGAGGAGAGGAGAGGAGAGGAGAGGAGAGGAGAGGAGAGGAGAAGAGAAGAGAAGAGAAGAGAAGAGAAGAGAAGAGAAGAGAAGAGAAGAGAAGAATCCTAGCAGATAAAAAGAAAAGATCTTAACAGAAAAAAGAAAAGAAACAGGAGATAAAAGAAGAAAATTGGAAGAAAGGAGAGGAGGGAAGGGGAGGGGAAGAGAGAAGAGGAGAGGAGAGGAGAGGAGAGGAGAGGAGAGGAGAAGAGAAGAGAAGAGAAGAGAAGAGAAGAGAAGAGAAGAGAAGAGAAGAGAAGAGAAGAATCCTAGCAGATAAAAAGAAAAGATCTTAACAGAAAAAAGAAAAGAAACAGGAGATAAAGGAAGAAAGTTGGAAGAGAGGAGAGGAGGGGAGGGGAGGGGAAGAGAGGAGAGGAGAATATAGAAGAGAAGAGAAGAGACGAGAAGAGAAGAGAATTTAGAAGAGAAGAGAATACAGAAGAGAGTATAGAAGAGAAGAAAAGAGAAGAGAATATAGAAGAGAAGAGAATACAAAATAGAAGAGAATACAGAAGAGAAAAGAAGAAAAGAATCCTAGCAGATAAAAAGAAAAGATCTTAACAGAAAAAAGAAAAGAAACAGGAGATAAAGGAAGAAAATTGGAAGAGAGGAGAGGAGGGAAGGGGAGGGGAAGAGAGAAGAGGAGAGGAGAGGAGAGGAGAGGAGAGGAGAGGAGAAGAAAAGAGAAGAGAAGAGAAGAGAAGAGAAGAGAAGAGAAGAGAAGAGAAGAGAAGAGAAGAGAAGAGGTCCTAGCTAGCAGATAAAGAAAAAATATTGCCAACATTTTCACCTGAGCTTCGGGGAGATGTTTGGGGGGGGCCCCATTCACTGGGTGCAACCTGAACCCCTCCAGGTGCTTAACCTATTTTTTTCTTTTAAAAAAAACCACAACAGGCCCAATGCGGGCAAAGGGTTTGGCTTGGGGCTTCCGGGTTCCTTTCACCGCTCTCTATCCCACGTGGAGAGTGCCATTTCCGAACAGTGAGGGGCAGGGGTGGGCGTGCAAGCAGACAAGAAGAATACGTGGGGGGTCAGCCTTGTTTCAAAACTGCCTTTACACTGGTACAGATCGACCTTTTCCCTTTCTTTCTTTCTTTCTTTCTTTCTTTCTTTCTTTCTTTCTTTCTTTCTTTCTTTCTTTCTTTCTCCCCCCCCCCAAATAAAGACAGATCGGTTTACTGTTTGAACAGGGATGATTCACCTCCAGGAGGACAAAACCAAGGGGAGAGGGAAAAAAAAAAGGCTCAATGCTTCCTGCATTTGGTTAACTCCTTGCCTTCTGCTTGTCAGGGAAATGGCTAGGAATCCAACCCAGCGAACGGTGATTTAAGCTCCTGCCTCTACCTGAACCACAGCCAAAGGACCATCTAGGGGTGTCCGCAGCTTCCAAAAAGTCAAAACAGCCACCACAATGGTGCATTCAAAGCTCTTCCAGTTTTTTAAATGCGTGACACGTATGCAATGCACCCAGAGGTGGTACTCACTTTCCCTACTGGTCCACGCATGCGTCCAGCCTAAATAGGATGGCATGGAGCCGGGGCAGGTGGGCCGGCCCGCCTGCGATTTCCACTACCGGTTCGGGCAAACCGGTCCGAACTGGCTGAATACCTCCCCTGCAATGCACATATTTATTTATTTTATTTTATTGTATTTTTGACTTTGTATACCGCCCTTCTCCCTGAGGACTCAGGGCGGTGTACAGCCAAGTAAAAACATAAACTACAAACATTAAAATACAATTAAAACGATATATATATATAAATTTGGCCCCATGGTTAAAAGCACTAACAAACCAATTAAAAACATTTTAAAAAGTGTTAGGCCAGCCCGGCTTGCTGGAAAAAGAAAGTTTTAAGGGCACGGCGGAAGGCACTAAGGTCTTGGATTCTTCTTATCTCTGAGGGCAACTGATTCCAGAGGGTAGGTGCCCCCACAGAGAAGGCTCTCCCCCTGGGGGTCACCAGCCTACATTGTTTGGCTGATGGCACCCCGAGGAGGCCCTCTCTGTGGGAGCGCACGGGTCGGTGGGAGGCCGTCGGTAGCAGCAGGCGGTCTCGAAGATAACTAGGTCCTATGCCATGGAGCGCTTTAAAGGTGATAACCAACACCTTGAAGCGCACCCAGAAGACCACCGGGAGCCAGTGCAGCTTGCGCAGGAGAGGTGTTGTATGGGAGCGCCAGGCAGCTCCCGTGACTACCTGCGTGGCCGCATTTTGGACCAGTTGTTTAAAAAAACAACACAAATCACTTAGATTGCACCATTGTGGCTGCCATTTTGACTTTTTTGACCTGCTGGAGGGGACTCCTTAACATCGACGTCGCAAGTTTTCCTTTCCCAAATCCCCATTAGCTCAAGGATCTTTCTTCTCTGGCCTCATGAGAGCAGCCCGCTGTTTCTTGAGCTGTTTTTAAGACTCATTCGGGATTGGAATAAATGACGTTTTCAGCTCTTTTAGAATCACACCGGCATCTTTCCGGCTCTCCAAAGGGGGGGGGGTTCCCTGTGTGGGGCCCCCCCTTTATTTCCTAAAGCTCAAAAATATTTTCACCGCCTGAAAATTCAATATCAAGGGAGCTTCGGCACAGGCCTGGACAAAGAGGAAGAGAAAATGTTTCGCTCCGCAGAAAGAAAAGAAAAGGGTTGAGGGGTGTGTGTGAAAAAAAGCCACTTTCTTCCTGGTTTATTCGCTGGGTGCGGCCCACGATTATTATGATTATGATTATTTTGGGGAGGAAATACAGAAGGTTGGATTAAACAGGACCGATCGAGCCCAGATTCCTTGCCCCCCGCCTGGCCCTAAGCAAAACAGGCCATTTGCTTAATCACAGGTTGGAATCGGAGTCCTCCTGACCCAGGGGTGAAATCCAGCAGGTGCCGACAGGTTCTGGAGAACTGGTAGTGGAAATTTTGAGTAGTTTGGAGAACCGGCAAATGCTACCTCTGGCTGGCTCCAGAGTGGGGTGGGAATGGGGATTTTGCAGTATCCTTCCCCTGAGTGGGGAGGGAATGGAGATTTTGCAGTTTCCTTCCCCTGCCACGCCCACCAAGCCACACCACGCCCACTAAGCCATGCCCACAGAACCGGTCGTGAAAAAAATTGGATTTCACCACTGTCCTGACCCCTGCTCGGATTTTCATAGCATGGCTCTCCGCGCACCTTTGGCTCCGTCCTTTCCTTCAAGGAGGAGGCCGTGGGAAAAAGGAGCTGAAGGAGCGATCCCGTTTCAGCAGGGAGGAGGGAGAGACGGAGAGTTGGTCACTCTTGCTGCTTGGGGCGGGGTGGGGTGTTGGATATTTATCCTACGGTTGGGTAGGTAATATTTTGAAGGGCACCCGGAGGCTCCTTGAAGGGCACCCAGAGGCTCCAACTGGTCCAGAATGCGGCCGCGCGGGTAGTTACGGGAGCTGCATGGCGCTCCCATACAACACCTCTCCTGTGCGAGCTGCACTGGCTCCCGGTGGTCTTCCTGGTGCGCTTCAAGATGTTGGTTATCACCTTTAAAGTACTCCATGGCATAGGACCTAGTTATCTTCGAGACCGCCTGCTGCTACCGACGGCCTCCCATCGACCTGTGCACTCCCACAGAGAGGGCCTCCTCGGGGTGCCATCAGCCAAACAATGTAGGCTGGTGACCCCCAGGGGGAGGGCCTTCTCTGTGGGGGCACCTACCCTCTGGAATCAGCTGCCCCCAGAGATAAGGAGAATCCAAGACCTCGGTGCCTTCCGCTGTGCCCTTAAAACCTTCTTTTTCCAGCAAGCCGGGCTGGCCTAACACTTTTTAAAATGTTTTTAATTGGTTTGTTATTGTTTTTAACCATGGGGCCAAATTTATATATATCTTTTTAATTGTATTTTAATGTTTGTAGTTTATGTTTTTACTTGGCTGTACACCGCCCTGAGTCCTCAGGGAGAAGGGCGGTATACAAATTCAAAAATGAAATAAAATTAAATTAAAATAAAATACAGAAAACTATGTTTGTGACTTTAAATGATATAAGAAGAATGATTGGCTGTGCTATGATCAGGCAGCCATACAAGTAGACAGGAAGCCCGGGAGCTCCTGCTCGTGCTATTTGATGGTTGATCTCCTGATGAGGGACTGTGTGTGACTGAAGAGAACTGTAAGCAAACTAGGTTTTGTGTTGGAGAGGGATTATTCGAAGATGTGTTATCATTGTTTTGAGAAACCAAGTTTGTTTTTTTTCACTAAGAGTAAATATATATATATATATATTTTACCGTTCAGAGTCCGTGAGTATCTGTGTGTTTAACCAGCAACGTATCTCTTTGCTGTCCGGTCCGTTGCATACGTCGGTCCGTTGGGCCCGGTCTGTATGTACCGGTTACAGCAATAAGGGAGTTGCAGCACACATTACTCCTCCAGGCGTTCTGATATAGTTCATATCCTGGTGAGGATGGCACAAGGTCAAGCTCCAAATTTATCGCCGGTTACCCGGCTGGATGGCACCAACTACAAATCCTGGTCCACCAAATGCAGCCTACTGTTGCGCAAGGAGGGGCTATGGGATGTAGTGGAGAACCCACCAGATGTGACCTCCTGGAATGCTGACGATGCTAAGGATGCCAGGAAGATAGCGGAGTTCCAGAGGAAAAATGAGAGCGCATTGTGTATAATTGGTTTGACTCTAGACGACACCCAGCTTGTTCACGTCGAGGGTGAACAGTCCGCTGAAAGATGCTGGAGTAATTTGAGACGGCTTTACGTTTGCGACACTGTGGGGGCACAAATTAACATTACACGCAAGTTATTTCGCACACGGCTCCTTAAGGGGGGGTGACATGTTAACCCACCTGAATTACATGAAAGGCGTTTTTCGAGAGCTACATCAGAAGGAGGTGGTTTTTTCTGAGCAGCAACAGGTTTATATACTGTTAGCATCGCTGGAGGAGAGCTACGACGACGTAGTGACATCCTTTGAAGTCCTCACGCAGCAAGAACTAACTTTGGCCAATGTAACCTCGCGACTACTAGAAGAGGCCAGAAGGAGAGAAGAAAGAAAACAGCGGAGGGAAAAACCCCGAGTCGACTAATGCAAATGCAAATGCTGTGAAACATTGTTTTAATTGTGGCAAGAAGGGTCATATAGCCAAGTTTTGTAGAGGGCTGAAACAAACAAACATGTTTAAAGATAGTTTTGGTTTTTTTCACTAGGAGTAAAGAATGTTGTTGTTGTTTTTTACCGTGAGTATCTGTGTGTTTAACCAGCAACGTATCTCTTTGCTGTCTGGTCCGTTGCATACTAAGCTGAGGGAAGTAGTTACCCTCAACATGGGGGAAGAAAGATCAACCCAAGATTGCTCTTCGCCTTTCCTCCTGACATGGGAAGGTTTGCAAAGCGGAAAAGTAGAAACGTTGGGGTGGGGGGAAGGGAGAAAGAGGCACAATGGGTAAACAGCAACTTCAGGAATAATTTTTTTTTTCTTTTTATGGGACTGGGCAGGTGGTCCTCGACCTACAATTGTTCATTTGAAGTTACGATGGCCCTGGAAAAAAAGTGACCTGGGACCAGTGGTGAAATTCAATTTTTTTTTTACTACCGTGGGTTCTGTGGGCGTGGCTTGGTGGGCGTGGCAGGGGAAGGATACTGCAAAATCCCCATTCCCTCCCCACTCCAGGGGAAGGATACTGCAAAATCCCCGTTCCCTCCCCACTCCAGGGGAAGGATACTGCAAACTCCCCATTCACTCCCCACTCCAGGGGAAGGATACTGCAAAATCTCCATTCCCTCCCCACTCCTGGTGGAAGGATACTGCAAAATCCCCATTCCCTCCCCACTCCAGGGGAAGGATATTGCAAAATCCCCATTCCCTCCCCACTCCAGGGGAAGGATACTGCAAAATCCCCATTCCCTCCCCACTCCTGCGGGAAGAATATTGCAAAATCCCCATTCCCTCCCCACTCCTGGGAGAAGGATACTGCAAAATCCCCATTCCCTCCCCACTCCTGCGGGAAGGATATTGCAAAATCTCCATTTCCCACCCCACTCTCGGGCCAGCCAGAGGTGGTATTTGCCGGTTCTCCGAACTACTCAAAATTTCCGCTACCAGTTCTCCGAACTGCTCAAAATTTCCGCTACCAGTTCGGCAGAATCTGTCAGAACCTGCTGGATTTCACCCCTGCCTGGGACCGTTTTTTTTCACACTTATGACTGTTGCAGCATCCCCATGGTCAAAATTAAGGCAACGGATAATATATTGATAGAAATAGACTCGGAGACAGAGTTAGTTAAAGATTGTATGATAAAATGGGCACACAATTTTGAGGAACCAATAATGATGGAAACATGGGAAAGGATTTGGGTAAGAAATGTAAAATTGACACAAGCTCAAAACTTGAGAGAAAATTTCTATAAAAGGTTTTACAGATGGCATTTGGATCCCAAAAAGTTAGCTTACATGGACCCAAACTTACAACCCAAATGTTGGAGATGTGACTGTGTTGATGCTACTTATTTTCATGTTTGGTGGACTTGTAAAAAAGTTAAAGCATTTTGGATGAAAATATGGTGGATTATTCAAAATATTTTTAAAAAAAGGATAAAGTTTACCCCACAGTTGTTTTTGTTAGGTATAATCACAGATTGTACGGTTATGGAGACTAATTTGATTTTGAACTTAATAACTGCCGCGAGACTTTTGGTGGCGCAGTATTGGAAGAAGGAAGACTTACCTACTATTCAAGAACGGACACTAAAAGTAGTAAATTTAGCAGAAATGGCGAAAATTTCAGCATATTTAAAGGACAATTCAAATGAGAAATACATGCTAGAATGGAGAAGATGGATTGATTATATTCAAGGCAAATATCGGACTAAAAAATTTCAAATAGCTTACAAATGATCCAGAAGATTTTATAAAGTACTTAAACTTAGTCTAGTAAAAGGGGAGTTAAAAGTTCAAGAAGGGGTTAGGAGGCTACAGATAATTAGCTTATGCTAGCTTATGTTTGTTAAATGTTATACCCTGTATTTTGCTCTGGGAAGCGGGGGGGGGGAGGGAGGGGAAGGGGAGGGGCGGGTTGGAAGGGGAGGAGGGAGGGGGTAGGGGAAATGTTTGTAAAACTTTTAAAACTGTTCAATAAAAAATTAAAAAAAAATTAAGGCAACGGACTCGCATTTTATGACTGTTGGTTGCAGTGTCCTGGAGTCGCGTGGTCGCCTTTTTGCGATCTTCTGACGAGCCAAGCCGGATTCGCTTAACGACGTTAGTGTTGCTATCTTAACCGCTGGAAGGGTTCACTTAGTGACCGTGGCAAGAAAGAAAGGTTGTAAAATAGGTCAGCCGCTTTTGGCGACTGTGCTGAGAGGGGTGGGGGAGAAAGGGGGAAGGGAGCCTTGAACTAGTCAGACGAGGCAACCCGGTTTATGGCGGGTTGGTGGCGGGGAAACCAGGATACCCCAAAGGTCACCGTAAAGGGGGAAATAAGAGCAATACAGGAAGTCAGTCCAGCTTTTCTTCCAGTCATCTCTGCAGGGTTTTGTGGGGTTTTTTTGCCTCTGGCCTGCCCCAACTGCCTCAAAGGAGGAAGGGGGGAAATATGTCTGACCTCTTGTGCAAGAGCCAGAAAATTAGGCAACAAAATTCAGAGAGAGGCTAGTGGCTTCTGCGGGGAATCTGGGCTGTTTTGAGGACAGGAAGAAAGGGAAGACGACATGCCGGTATTGGCAGAAAACAAATATTTTGAAGTTGGGTGTCAAAATAGATGGTTGTTTCCAACAACAAAGGCCCGCTGGAGCCTCAGATAGGGCCCGCGGCTGTCTCCAAATCAAGAAAGGCCAAATAAAAGATTTTTCCACCCATGGTGGGTGTGGCCTAGTCAGTCTCCTGCACCACGGGGAGGGGCGTTTGGCCTCCCCAGGTTCCAGAGGCTTTCTTTGAGCCTCCGGGAGGGCAAAAACGGCCTCCCCAGGCTCTGGAGGCCCTCTGGAGGCTGGAAACAGGTCCGTTTCTGGTCTTCCTGAGCTTCCAGTAGGCCCATTTTTCACCCTCCCCGAGCCTCCTCGCACACCCTGCACTTACCTGCATCCAAAATGGGCTGCGTGGGGACTCCTGGGAAGGGAGGGGTGGGGTGGGAGGGGCCAGCCAGGAGTTGGATTTGTGGGTTCTCTGAACTGCACAGAATCTTAGCTAGAGGTTCTCCCGAACCCTTGCGAACCCTCAGCAGCCCCACCCCTGGGTACAAGCTGCAACCTCAAATGCCTCTAAATTGAATTAATAACAAAAATATAGAGCTCTGGTACCTAAAAATCTGGACACAATAGGAATAAAAACTCAACTGGTCGATCGCCCCCCCAAATTGCCTGACTTGGAACAAAACCCGTGTTCCTACAATTTCTTTAATGATCCTTAAATCCTTGGGAAGGATCCCAGGGTCAAAAGTCCCCAATGCAACCAGCGCTATCTAGTAGAAGACGGTATGTAAACAGTCGTAATAATTTAACAGCTCTTGAAATCTCCGCCTCTGAGCTCTACGCTCATGGGGTTTGTGTGTGTGTGTGTGTGTGTGTGTGTGTGTGTGTGTGTGTGTGTTTTTCCCCAAGAAAATCACCACCGCAATTATCTCGACGGCGCAGAAGTTGGACAGGGCACCATCTGGCAATTCTGGAACCGTGTTTGCGTCATCTCACTGTTCCCTAACGGAGGAATTAAGTCACCAGACCTCTCTCCCCCCTTTTTCAGGAAAGTCTGCAGGAGTTATCCCGAAGGGGTTAAGGGAGCAATGGGCAGAATTCAGATCCGTGACCGGTGGGAAAAGGCTTTTTGGCTTCTTCAGGGCTGGTCCGTGTGTTTGTAGGCCTGGGAGGGTTGCATCAGGATCTGGGAAGCTCGCCAAACGGTGAAGCGGTGAGATAGACGAGAGAGATCGGAAGGGGTGCCTGTTTCTAACTTACAAATTGCGAGGGAGCATTTCAAAACATAAAAAAACCAAACCGAAAAAAGAGCCAAGATTGTGTTGCATTCTCACAGCGTTGTGAGCACAGCACGGCAGGTGAAGAGGGGAAATCCTGGCCTGGGAGTCTAAGCGGACGCGATACTTCCTAAAAACTTAGAAGCCCGTCTTCCCAAACTGACACTTAAAGCAGCAGTTCGCCAAAACGGAAGCCTTTGAATAAAAGGTGTTACGAGGTTCGTAACCCAAAACTAGGTCACGTCACCAGTGCCGTGAGAACTGGGAAAAGAACATTGATGAGGTTACCAAGTTGGGCAATGAAACGTCTGCAAGAAAAAAAAACCAAGCTCAGAGAGCGCCACGTGCCCCCTCATTTCAATCCCCGAGCTACAAATATTTTCCTTTATATGGTAAAATGGGTTAGTTGGAAAAGGCACCACCAGATTTAATAAAAGAATAAAAGGGACTGGTCACAGAGAGTTACCCACCTCAAGAGGCTCCTAATGCAATATTTCAGAACACAACTAAACAAGGCGGAATCTGGTCATTTGTTGTCTAGGGGATCCAGCAGGACAGAATAACTGAGTTGGAAGGGACTTTGGAGGTCTTCTAGTCCAACCACCTGCTCAGATAGGAAGCCCTATTCCAGGGGTCAGCAACCTGCGGCTCTGGAGCCGCATGTGGCTCTTTCACCCCTCTGCTGCGGCTCCCTGTCGCTCAAAATATTTGTCACAACCACCAATATGCGTCACCGCCGGCACGCGATTTATTGAGCTTTTCAACCCCCAGTAGGCCAACCATGGATAAATCCAAGAAAAGAAAAGTTTCAGAAGAAAACAGAACGTTTAATTCAACTACATATGCTAGTTTTGTGGCCGCTCAGGAAATAGTCAGGCACGGGAAGAGTTTTGTGGCTCTCGGTGTTTTCTTTTCTGTGGGAAACGGGTCCAAATGACTCTTTGAGTATTTAAGGTTGCAGACCCCTGCCCTATACCATTTCAGACAAACGGTTGTCCAATCTCTTCTTAAAAAGTTCCAGTGTTGGAGCATTTACAACTTCTGGAGGCAAGTTGTTCCACTAGTTAATTGATCTAACTGTCAGGGAATTTCTCCTTAGTTCTAGGTTGCTTCTCTCCTTGGTAAGTTTCCACCCATTACATTCTTGCCCTGCCCTCAAGTCAAGGACAAGAGAACAGATTGACCCGCTCTTCTTTGTGGCGGCCCCCTTCTCCTGCGGACTAACATGGCCGGCCTCCGTTTTACGACCTTTTCTTGCAACAGTTGGTTAAGTAAATCGTTGCATTTGTTGAGTTAGTAACAGAGTTGGTTAAACAAATCTGGCTTCCCCTTTGACTTTTACTTGTCAGAAGGTTGCGAAAGCTGATTGTTGCATCGGCATCCCTGATCACGCAGGATGCTGCGACCATCATAAATACGAACCAGTTTGCAACAAGCGTCTGAATTTTGGTCATGTGACCACAGGGATGCCGCTAATGGTCGTAAGTAAAAAAAAAATCGATCATAAGTCACTTTTTTCAGTGCCATTATAATTTTGAACGGTTACTAAATGAACTGTTTTGTTTTTTTTTAATTTTGATTTATATGCCGCCCTTCTCCGGAGACTCAGGGCAGCTTACAATGCGTTAAGCAATAGCCTTCATCCTTTTGTATATTTTTATACAAAGTCAGCTTATTGCCCCCACAAACTGGGTCCTCATTTCACCTACCTTAGAAAGGATGGAAGGCTGAGTCAACCTTGAGCCTGGTGAGAATTGAACTCGCAGTAATTGCAGGCAGCTAGAAGCTAAATACTACCTTTAACAGTAGCATTAGTCTGCTGCGCCACTCAGGCTCCTGTTAAGTCAAGGACTACTTGTACTCCATAAATCTCCAACCTTGGCAACTTTAAGACTTGTGGACTTCAACTCCCAGAGTTCCTCAGCCAGCTTTGGAGACTCTCTGCCCTAAATAACCAGCTAACCAAGATCTGCATCCACAAGGCCAACATTTCAAGGTGCACTGAAACGCACCCCCAGAGCTTGGCCAAGAAAGACACAGAAAGGATCAGCTCATTGCAAGGTGCAAGAAGATCTGGCCAACCGGCACCCTCTCCTTGAAGATGGACTTGGCATCAAGAACAAGGCTGGATGGTCCCCAGATAAGGTGGACGCTACTGGCAAATCAAATCCCTTTGGCTCCAAGAGGAAGGATGGATGCCTGTTATGGACCAGGATTGCTCCGGGCACTGTGCCTGTTGCGTGTAGGAAGGCGAAGGCTTTAATTAAAGGGGCTCTTCCAGTTTTGCTTCATTCTCACTCCCACCCCAAAAGCTGATAAGGCAGCCTCACTGGGTCAGGTTAATGACTTGAACAGCTAGTCCCCAAAAAGAAAAGAAATTTAGATTTGGAAAGAAAACAAGGCTTTGAAGCAGCCCATAAATCAACAGATCTAATGAGGCTGGAGGTCAAATGAGCTTTCTTTTGTTTTGAATTCGGTCAGTGCCAGCTAGACCCTGATGGTGATTTCCACCCCCCCACAGCACCACCACCACTCATCCTCCCATTTCTAGTTCAAAATAAGAGGGAGTTTCTCACGTCCTTGTAGGGAGATGGTTGGGAATACAGACCCATAAAATGGCCGCTCAGCAGGGCTTAATAGAGGGATAGAATCAAGATCACATGAAGGGCTTAAGACAACTTAGAACTACGCCGACTTCAGTCTGACCTAAGCGTAGTACATAAAATTATCTGCCACAATGTCCTTCCTGTCAATGACCACTTCAGCTTCAACCACAACAATACAAGAACACACAATAGATACAAACTCAAGGTAAACCGCTCCAAACTTGATTGCAGAAAATATAACTTCGGTAACAGAGTGGTCAATGCCTGGAATGCACGACCTGACTCTGTGGTTTCTTCCCCAAACCCCCAAAACTTTAACCTTAAACTGTCTACTGTTGAACTCACCCCATTCCTAAGAAGTCTATAAGGGGGTGTGTATAAGTGCACCAGCGTGCCTAACGTCCCTGTCCTAATATTCCTTTTTACTTACTCTTTTCATGTATTCAAATTATGTTTATACTTTTACCTGTTATCTTCTATATGCTTGACAAAATAAACTTATGACTTAAATTCTACTACCCCTTTTAGAAAGCCTTAGTAAGACCCCACTTGGAATACCGCATCCAGTTCTGGTTGCCACAATACAAAAAAAAATGTTGAGGCTCTGGAAAGAGAGCAGAGAAGAGCAACCAAGAGGATTAGGGGGCTGGAGGCTAAAATGTATGAAGAACGGTTGCAGGAATTGGGTATGTCTAGTCTATTTATTAGTTTGATTTATATTTTATTAGTTTGATTTATATGCCGCCCTTCTCTGGAGACTCAGGGCGGCTTACAATGCTTTTTTTTTTTTTTTTAATTTGATTTCTTTGCCGACCTTCTCCAAAGACTCAGGGCGGCTTACAATGTGCTCAGCAATAGCCTTCATCCTTTTGTATATTTATACAAAGTCAGCTTATTGCCCCCACAAACTGGGTCCTCAATTTACCTACCTTAGAAAGGATGGAAGGCTGAGTCAACCTTGAGCCTTGGCGAGATTCGAACCTGCAGTAATTGCAGGCAGCTGGTTTTAAGCAATAGCCTTCATACTTTTGTATATACCTGCTTGGTAGGGCTTTTGGCCTCCCCTAAGCGGTGTTCTATTTTATACAAAGTCAGCTTATTGCCATCACAAATCGGGTCCTCATTTTACCTAACTCGGAAGGATGGAAGGCTGAGTCAATCTTGAGCCTGGTGACAATTGAACTCACAGTAATTGCAGGCAGTCTAGCGAAGAGAAGAACTAGGGGTGACGTGATAGCAGTGTTCTAATATCTCAGGGGCTCCTACAAAGATGAGGGGAATCAAACTATTTTCTAAAAGGCAGGACAAGAAACAATGGATGGAAACTAACCAAGGAGAGAAGCAACATAGAACTAAGGAGAAATTTCCTGTTAGAACAATTAATCGGTGGAACAACTTGCCTTCAGAGGTTGTGGGTGCTCCCTCACTGGAGGCTTTCAAAAAGAGATTGGACAATCATTTGTCTGAAATGGTATAGGGCAGTGGTGAAATCCAATTTTTTTTACTACCGGTTCTGTGGGCGTAGCTTGGTGGGCGTGGCAGGGAAAGGATACTGCAAAATCCCCATTCTCACCCTACTCCAGGGGAAGGATATTGCAAAATCTCCATTCCCACCCCACTCTGGGACCAGAGGTTGTATTTGCCGGTTCTCTGAACTACTCAAAATTTCCTTTACCGGTTTTCCAGAACCTGTCAGAACCTGCTGGATTTCACCCCTTGTATAGGGCAGTGGTGAAATCCAATTTTTTTTTACTACCGGTTCTGTGGGCGTGGTTTGGAGGGCATGGTGTGGCTTGGTGGGTGTGGCAGGGGAAGGATATTGCAAAATCCCCATTCCCACCCCACTCTGGGGCCAGCCAGAGGTGATATTTGCCGGTTCTCCGAACTACTCACAATTTCTGCTACCGGTTCTCCGAACTACTCAAAATTTCTGCTACCGGTTCTCCGAACTACTCAAAATTTCCGCTGCCGGTTCTCCAGAACCTGTCAGAACCTGCTGGATTTCACCCCTGGCATAGGGTCTCCTGCTCGAGCAGGGAGTTGAACTAGAAGACCTCCGAAATCCCTTCCAAGTCTATTATTCTATGTTCTATGAATTTAAAAGGGTTGATTCTACCTTATATTACAAGGTCCGATACGTGATCTGGAGGGCTTATGTGCAGACCAGAAGCAGTCTATGCTCTGGAGAGAGGTGGGATTTTCAAGCCTGGTATACAGTAAATTATTGGGAAAACTAGAATTTTAAAAACTCCCATCTGAGCAGCCCAGCTAAACCTGGAAAAATGCATCTTGTTGCTCAAAACCAGTTTCTCACATTAAAAATCCCCTTTCTGGGCAAGGACTAGCTGGCTTTTTTAGAGTTGGTATGGAGATGAGTGGGATGGGATGGGAGAGGCATGGAGCGTGAAGCCATCGTTTCCTCCCTTTTTTTGATAGGATGGGTCTGTTAAATGGATCTTTTCTTTTTCTGCCTACACTTTTGAGGAGGGCGCCAAAAATGAGAAAATTGTGTTTTGCAACCCTAAATTGGAAGCTGCCATCGTAATTTTGAACAAAAACTTCCTGAAGATATACATTCTGTATCTTACACTTCCTAGCTCAGTGGACTCCAACTCCCAGCACGCTCAGCATCACTTTGAAACTCTTGGAGTTGAAGTCCAGGTGTCTGGAAGGGAGTCCCTAGTTGCAGAATGCTTTGGTAGAGACGTTAGGAGACGGGTGATTCGGCCTGGCCAACATTGCTGGTTTGTTTTAGAACCAGATTCCTGTCCTCTTGGGGACCACAACCTTCCCCTTTCCAGAAAGACCAGCTCTGGCTTGGGGAGAGAAAGAAGAACGTCCCTTACCTGTGGTGGAAAGGGAAACGGACAAGGTGGCATTGCGGTCGACTCCTGTTACTGCCAGGTGGGCATTTATAGGTGCCGACCACCTGAGGATCGAATGCCACGGATGGAGACTGGGGCTGTGTGGGGAGGAAGTAGCCAAATCTCTTGATGGAAAGGAAGGAGAGGGTGGGGGAAACAGGGAGGGACTTCCAGGTGAGAAGAGGCGAGCATCAACCTGGCCGCCACACCTGGCAGGAACCGGAGACAGGTGTTGGGTTTCAAACCGACACTTGTCTGGGAGCTGCTACGTGCTGGCTTCTCATTGGCTGTTTGGGGTGGGGTGGGTGGGGGGCAGCAGGTGTTTTGAACCTGCCGGATGCAAGGAGGGTTTTGTTAACCCCCTGAAGGCCAGGGCCTCCCCGCCAGGCTTTCCTCTCGATAAGCTGCTTGTCGGCAGGAGTAGGAAAAGCTACCGGCCTTAAACTGTTAGCACCACCTGATGATCAGAAACGGCTCGGGCGATGCGATTATGGTCAGGATGAGCACGATTAGGAGATAAATAAGGCCAGAGTGCATCTATCTGTAGCTGGAAATGCCCTTAAAACACAGAAATAGACAGAACAATGACCTTAAAACACAATAGTTTCAAAACAAAAATATGTTAGCTGCCTGCACTTTTAAACCGAGAGTGATTCACTCAAGCAGTTTATTCTCATGAATTGGGATGCTTCCCTGCCCCAAAGCCGGCCTCCCTCTGAACGGGATGCTCCAGAGGTATTTAGATTCCAACTCCCATCATCCATTACCCTAAACAATCTCTGAAACACGGGCGAGAAGACCAGGGATTCAAAAAGAGGAGGAGGATAAGATCTTTGGTCTCACTTACTGGCCTTTGCTCCTCCAGTCTTGGGCCTTGGCCCCACCCATCCCTGGCTCTGGTCCCAGTCATTCTGAATAAGAGAGGGGGCAGGGGATTATGGGAAGGCGTTGGTCTTCGCACCAACAGCCCGGAGAGGTAGGCCAGTGATCCTAGGGCCCGTCTTGCAGGCTCTGGGTCGAGCTCAGGCTGAAAGAAACGAGGAGCAGGAAAGCCGAGTCCCTGAGCAAAGTCTACATTCCTCTTGCGCGACGGAGAGAAGTTTAGATCCCAAACTCACACAGGCGGATAGCGAAGTGGAGGGGGGGGAGGATAAGCATTCTCCCCCCCCTTTTGCTTTAAATGGCTTTGTCTGCTTTAATTCAGCATTGCCTTTCGTCACTTCTATAAAAACTGTTCTCGTCTCCTAAGGATAACATGGAGCCTGTTTTTCGTTAAGCTTGGACCTGATGCACTTTCACTGCAGAACAGCAAGGAAGGGCCTGGGGGGGGGGGAACCGTCCTCTTCCATCTTTGCAACAACCCTGCCAGGTAGGCTAGGCTAAGCCAAGGTCTCAGCTCTGAAATCTATTTGCACCTCCTGTTCTTGAGGTTTTGCTTTTGAGGGTAAGACCTAGGAATGGGAGGGGGGGGTCCTACTCTCCAAACCCAGCCAGGCAGGTCAAAACCAAATTCATTTACATTTCATCAGCATTTCAGATCGTTAAGCCCATCCAATAAGGAGGCATCCATTCACTAGGCCACACTGCACTCCTCCTCCGCTGTCTTCTTATGCAAAGCCCACCGTCTCCACCATCTCCACCATCTCCACTCCATCTGCTTCCCCTTCTTTGACAGTCTCTGGCATTTAATCTATCCCAAATTTATTCATTCATCCATTCATTCCATTTCTGCAGCCTCCTCCCAACTCAACCAAATGATCCTGGGCAGCTTAGAATTTAAAACAATTAAAAAAAAACAGCAAGACGTTAACAAAAAACACCCAGAAAATGAATACAAACAAGCAGCCGAGATAATTAATCAACTGACGGTAAAGCCAAGATATTTACGGGGGGGTCTTGTGGGATCCCCTGGACCAGGGGTTTGGCCTGACCTTAACCCGAACCGGAAGGTGAAACCACCTCTGTTCTATCTCCGGCACCGATGACCAGCGCCCACCGTTTGAGTGGCTGTATCCTAAGTGATGGACACAACATGGTGACACTTGTGGGAGTCCACTTCAGGCCCATTCGTCTTCAGTGCGTCTTTGGTCTCTGCAAAAGACCTGGAGTAAGGGTCTCCTACCTTGCCTACCCTACCCAGGAATACTGTCGCGATCCACGATCCGCGCTTGCCAACGTCGCCGGCCCATCCTTCCTTGCCACCGGACAGCTCCCGTTTTATACTCGGCAAAAGTTCTCCGGGGGGTGGTGGGTGGGAAAGGCCCCAACTGTTAACATTCATCGCCAGGTGATTTGTTACAGACGGAAGGTGAAGCGTGGAGGGGGGGAAAAATTGGAATTCCTGCGAATTTTTCTCCGTTTGGCTGGGCTCGAGAGAAATCCAGCGTGCCTCGGTTCCCAGGTCAACCTCTGCAGCCCCCGTCCAGTTTTCTCAACGTTTCGAGGGAAGAGAAAACAATGCAAAATTCTTTTGCGGAGGGCAGCCGGGCTTAAAAAAAAAAAGAAAATCAATCAATCTGCTACTTACTTGGCCTTTGAAGTGAAGGCAACCGACAGGAGGAGGAAAGGAACTCAGCTATGGGGTGGTTTAATGATTTGCATCTTTTAAAGTGTCCCCCCCCCCTCTCCCTCCTTTCTAGTTAACACCAAATATTCATCACCCTAAGGGCCGGGGAGCATCTGACAAAATAGAAGAAGAGGGGAGGGGGGGGGAAAGTGGGTTATAATTGGGGCGGGGGTGGAGAAAGGTAGAAGACAAACTTCCCAGCGCAATCTAGAAGAAGGGAATTATTATTCCAAAAGAACTGCCTAGCGTCTTATCTCGGTTTTGGCCAAGGAACAGAACGGGGCGGTGAAAATCTTCGCCTGGTACTGGCCCGCAGGCCAGGAATCTCGCCTTTGAATAATTTTTAACTTTCTGCCCTCGCAAAGGCGGCAGGGAGGGGAGAGAGGGGTTGACTCGTCTGGCTGGCTCAGAGAATTTCTGCCAGGAAGACCTGAGACCAAGGCGGGAGGAAGGAGACGGGGTGGGTGGGAAATGGACGCCCAGGGACCCAACCCAGGTGTGTGGGGTGGGTGGGAAGAGTGCCCAAAGGTGTGTGTGTTTGATGGGGAAAATGGTCTCGGGGACGGTAGGGAGGTTTTACGTAAGCTTTGGCAGGCTCTGGCGAGTCAGCAACATATTGCAATTGGCATGGAAAAGAAGGGGGAATTTGGGACAGCTCCCAAAAGTTGTTCTCTACTTCTCGGGGTGGTTCCCCATTCCTAACACCCCAAAATACATTTTTGTGCATCCTTATGGATGGCTTGTTTTCCCCTTAAGAGGATTTTTTTTTTTTGAGCGATGTTTTCAAAGTGGTCGCTGGTGAAGTGGTCCATCGGGTTTGGCTGACCGCTCCGGAAAGCCAAATCGGAACCGAGGGCATGGCTATGCGGAGGCTGTAATGGTCGTAAGTGTGAAAAACGGTCGTAAGTCACTGTTGTTACTTCGAACGCTTACTAAATGAACGGTCGCAAGTCAAGGACTAGCTGTATTTACAAAACAGGGCTTTGCTTTGTGGCCCATTCTTTTTTTTTTTTTTTTTTTAATTTGATTCTCCGGAGACTCAGGGTGGCTTACAGTGCGTTAAGCAATAGCCTTCATCCTTTTGTATATTTTTATACAAAGTCAGCTTATTGCCCCCACAAACTGGGTCCTCAATTTACCTACCTTAGAAAGGATGGAAGGCTGAGTCAACCTTGAGCCTGGCGAGATTCGAACCTGCAGTAATTGCAGGCAGCTGGTCTTAATAACAGGGTGCTTTAGACCACTGTACTACCAAGGCTCTTTCTTGGATGACGGCTCAATTTTATGTGGTATAGGTGACAAATAATGCGAAACTATTATTAGGAACCCGTGGGAGGGGGGGATTTCGGTGCGTCCTCTCTGCCACGTTTAATGCTGTGGTAGCATCATTGAATTGTATTAACATTCTGCTATTGCAATTCCTAGGGATTCTTTAAGCACAGTTAATGTCACAATAAAAACAGGGGTGGGGTATTCACAACCCCACGTTTCCTGGGCTGCTCTTGAAAAACTCAAGCCTGGTTAAGACGTTCCTTGGTTCACCTGATTTCCAGGCATCAACCTTATCCAAAACACCGACTTGTTGATACCCCAACCTGGATACAAAGACCGGCAAATATTATTCTTCAAGAGAAGCCCTGCAGCTACTATGCGTTAGGATATCCCCTGTTTTTCTCCGGCTTTGAAGCTGCCTTGAAGTCAGAGAAAACTGGCTGGGGGTGGGGGGGGGGGGAAAGTTTCTTCTGGAATGCAGCTGGCCCAGGTTTACAGATGCTGCCAATGTTTTCCCAAAAGCAAAAGAACTCCAGGCTTAGTAGCCACCGGCCCAGCCCAGGAGCCTGATTCCCTTCTGAATTCCCCTGCTGCTGCTTGAAATGGTTGGTTAAGAAGCTTCTCAAATCGAAAGAGGGGAGGGAAGGGGAGAGGAGGGGAGGGAGGGAGGAAGGAAGGGGACAGAGAGAAGAACAGAAAGAGGGAAGGAGGGAAGGAGGGAGGGAGGGAGGGAGGGAGACAAAATGAAGGACAGAAGGAGGGATGGGGAAGGAAGAAGGGAGGGAGGGAGGGAGGAGCAGAGGGAAGGACACAAGGAGGAATGGGGAAAAGGAAAGAATGGAGAAAGGGAGGGAAGGGAAGGAGGAGGGGAGGGGAGAGAAGGAAGGAAGGAAGGAAGGAAGAAGACAGAAAGGGAAAGAAGGAAGGAAGGAAAGAGAGAAAAAGGGAAAGAAGGAAGGAAGGAAGAAGACAGAAAGGGAAAGAAGGAAGGAAGAAGACAGAAAGGGAAAGAAGGAAGGAAGGAAAGAGATAAAAAGGGAAAGAAGGAAGGAAGGAAGGAAGAAGACAGAAAGGGAAAGAAGGAAGGAAGGAAAGAGATAAAGAGACCGCCCTGAGTCCGAAAGGAGAAGGGCAGTATAGAAGTTTGAATAATAAATAAATAAATAAATAAAATAAAAAGGAAAAGAAGGAAGGAAGGCAGGCAGGCAGGCAGGCAGGCAGGAAGGAAGGAAGGAAGGAATCACTTCTACCTGCCAGAAATACATTTTGTGTTTATGAAAAAAAAAAAACCAAATTCTGGTTCTATTTACCCCCCCAGATACGCGAACCTGCAGGTAACCGAGCCCACCTCTCTTGTACCTGAGCGCTAAAAAAGAGATATAAGTCCCTCTTCCCTCGGATTAGATCACACTATCCGGAAAATTGGACGGGCGATGCCTGTACGAATCCCAAACTTCGGAATATCGAGCAGCGGGGGACATGTGCTTATTTATTATTTATTCAATTTATGGGCCGCTCATCTCACAACCGAGCAACGCTGTTTAATTTCAATTGCACCCCTTCCCTCTTTCTGAGAGGAAGGCAAGGCATGCGTATTGCAGCGTTCCCCCAGTTGGGACTTCCTGCTTGAGGGACCCCCTTGGGCACAATAGCCTTTATATTAAAGAAAGCAGGGGAGGGGGCGGCTGGAGGCAGCCCCAGGGCATCGATCCTAAATTGGATTTCCTTCCCTCCCTCCCTCCTTTCCCTGCCCTTATTTTGTTTTATTAGAAGCCATAAGTAAACCCCTTTCCGGCAGCCCAAGGTCCAGGGGAGCTGTCTTTGATCTTGCCCCGTGGGTGAATAAAACCAATCACAGGCCCCACATTTGCCCCACGGCAACCATAACGCGGATCAGCCAACCCCAAAGGTTCAACCCGAGCAGCTTTGTAAAACAAGGCCGGCCCTTTCGACCATCACTAATGGCACGACGGCCATTAAAAAAAGTAATTTTTTTAAAACGGGGGGAAGTTTTGCTAGGAGGCCACGACTTAGGAAGATCCCAGTTTCTCTGCTTCCCAAATCCCAGCTGATTGGGAGGAAATGGGGATTTTGCAGTAACCTTCCCCTGGAGTGGGGTGGGAATGGAGATTTTACAGTGTCCTTCCCCTGCCACACCCACTGGGCCACATCCACCAAGCCACACCCACAGAACCGGTAGTAAAAAATTTTTGAAACCCACCACTCCTACAGACCCCTCACATCCTGGACATAAACCGTTTCAACTCTTACCCTCAAAACGACGCTATAGAGCACTGCACACCAGAACAACTAGACACAAGGACAGTTTTTCCCCCGAATGCCATCACTCTGCTAAACAAATAATTCCCACAACACTGTCAAATAATTTACTAAGACTGTATTACTATTATCCTTCTCTTCCTTACTAGTATCTATCTCTTCCCACTTATGACCATAACCATGTTGCTTGTATCTTTCCAATTTATATTGTTTTTATTTGTTTCCTAGTATGATTTGATAGCTTATTAGTAACCTTGATTATCATTAAGTGTTGTACCTTATGATTCTTGACGAATCATATTTTTTTTTCTTTTTATGTACACCGAGAGCATATGCACCAAGACACACTTGGCCAATAAAGAATTCTATTCTATTCTATTCTATTCTATTCTATTCTATTCTATTCTATTCTATTCTATTCTATTCTATTCTATTCTATTCTATTCTCTTTTCTTCACTCTTCTCTTCACTCTTTTCTCTTCTCTTCTCTTCACTCTTCTCTTCTCTTCACTCTTTTCTCTTCTCTTCTCTTCACTCTTCTCTTCACTCTTTTCTCTTCTCTTCTCTTCACTCTTCTCTTCTCTTCACTCTTTTCTTTTCTCTTCTCTTCTCTTCTCTTCACTCTTCTCTTCTCTTCACTCTTTTCTCTTCTCTTCTCTTCTCTTCACTCTTCTCTTCACTCTTTTCTCTTCTCTTCTCTTCTCTTCACTCTTCTCTTCACTCTTTTCTCTTCTCTTCTCTTCTCTTCACTCTTTTCTCTTCTCTTCTCTTCTCTTCACTCTTCTCTTCTCTTCACTCTTTTCTTTTCTCTTCTCTTCTCTTCTCTTCTCTTCTCTTCACTCTTCTCTTCTCTTCACTCTTCTCTTCTCTTCACTCTTTTCTTTTCTCTTCTCTTCTCTTCTCTTCACTCTTCTCTTCTCTTCACTCTTTTCTCTTCTCTTCTCTTCTCCTCCGTGTCAGCAATTTCCTGGACCCTGCACTTTTAAAAAATCTAGTTTCGTTCTTTCTTCTCCATGGATTTAGGAGGCCCCGAATAAAAGTCAGAAATGAAAAGGCAGCAGAACCTGGAGGCCTAACTAGGCACCGAGTCGTGCATACCCTGGGATTAATGACTTTAAGAGGCAGGAGACAGGATCAGCCTGAAGGTCCATGTTCTCTCCGCGCCTGGGGCATACAGAGGCCAACCAGATGTGCCCAGGGAATGCCCCTGGTGGACCTATAACCGAAGGTCACCCTTTTTTTACCAGTCTGGCAATTGGGATTGAAAGGCTGCTGATGTAGAATTCAGGAAGGCATTAAAACCAACTGACATTGATAGTGCTAATCATCTAAAGGAAGCAAACTTCCTTCCTCTCTCTCTTCTCTCCCTCCTTCCTTTTTCCTTACCTCTCCTTTCTTCCTTCCTTCCTTCCTTCCTTGCCTCTTCCTCCTTCCTTCCTTCCCTCCCTCCCTCCTTCCTTGCCTTTCCTTCCTTCCCTCCCTCCTTCCTTGCCTCTCCCTTCCTTCCTTCCTTCCTTCCTTCCTTCCTTCCTTCCTTCCTTCCTTCCTTCCTTCCTTCCTTGCCTCTTCTTCCTTCCTTCCTTCCTTCCTTCCTTCCTTCCTTCCTTCCTTCCTTCCCTCCCTCCCTCCCTCCCTCCCTCCCTTTTTCCTGCATTTTGAGTGTCATTTTTCCGGGCATCTGGATCCCAGCCCACCAATTTATCTTGGATCATCATGGGCAGCTTTGTTATTGGCAATTGCACGCCAATCCCCGTGAATAATAAGGATCGCTTGTATTTTGCTTGCTTTTCTTTAATGGAATAATTACTCACCCACCTCCCAACCCTCCCTGTCTGCTCAATAAAAGCACCGGGGGAATGGCTGTCCAACACAGCTCAGAGGCCAAATAACAGCCTCGACGGAGAATTTACATGCATCTTCAGTTATGCCTGGCATGTCGTGCATTGTACAAACCTTATCGGGGAAGAACCTTAGGGGAAGAAGTTGAAAAGGAAGGTCATTTTTAAAATTCCTCCTCCTCCAAATTATTTTCCTCCTGCCAGGCTTACAGGAAGTCAGGACCACACACTAGAGGGTTTTTAAAAAATAAATCAGAAGAAGAGGAAGGTTTTTTGCAACTGTGTATTGACAGGCCCTGCTTGCCTGCAAGGGTCCTTGTGCATAGAATATAGAACCCGAGGGTGGAAGGGACCTCAGAGGTCTTCTAGTCCAACCCTGTGGTCAAAGCAGGAGACCTAATACCATCCCAGTCCAACTGTTGTCCAGTCTATTTCTGAAAACCGCCAGAGTCCCTGTGTGTGGAAATCTGTGTGCCTTGATACAGCTAGCAAACTGCTTCTCCTGTGTGGTAAGGCTGGTGGGCTTCAATTTTCAGAGGGTTTCAGCAAAGGCCCAATTATGGGCACCAATTGGGCTCAAACTGCCCAAGGAGCTGCTGATCCAGTTCTACAGAGGAATTATTGAGTCTGTCATCTGCACCTCCATAACTGTCTGGTTTGGCTCTGCAACCCAACAAGACAGACAGAGACTTCAGAGGATAATTAGAACTGCGGAAAAAAACCATGGATACCAACCTGCCTTCCATGGAGGACCTGACTACTGCACGAGTCAAAAAGAGGGCTGGGAAAATATCTACAGACCCCTCGCATCCTGGACATAAATTGTTTCAACTCCTACTCTCAACATGACAGCATAGAGCACTGCACAACAAGACGACTAGACACAAGGACAGTTTTTCCCCGAATGCCATCACTCTGCTTAACAACTACCCATGTTTTCCCGAAAATAGGACCCTCTCTTATATTTTTTTTGAACCCCCATTGATTTTGCTTGTCAAAAGACCCCGGGGACACCGCAACCGTCATAAATGCGAGTCGGTTGTATCGGCTTGGTCCGGCCACCTACATCCAAGCCGGGTTTAACTCGTGAGCGACCCTAAGCATCTGACAGCGAAACTGCCCTGGGCCACCATCCTGACTTCATGTAGGTAACCTGCAATCCATGTCAGGCTTATCTTATGGCTGATAAGATAAAGGAGGTTTTGGGGGGGAGCGGAGATTGTTGAAAAGCGACGGCCGTTAAGGAACACGCCCTTCCTGACCGTGGGAGCAAACAGGGAGAAGCCATAAACAAGCAACATCAATAAAGTAAGAATCCTGCTTGACCTTTCCCGCTAGCTAGCTGCTCAGGCAACGCGGGGAGTCGGGAACGGGGCCTTTGAGGGCATCTAGTCCTCTGCTCAGTGCAGAGAACCCCAAAGGAAAACTTCCTGCTTTCTCTGTGTGCTAAGTTCAATCGGCCTTGGAAGGTAAACTTTGAAAGGTGCTTTGTTATAAATAGAGCCGGAAAACCCGGGGCTTTCGGGTCTTTCGAATGGGACTTTTGCAAACCTGGTGCCCTCCAGCGGACACAGGATCATTTTTAAGCCATGGCTGTCCATGCTTTGCAACTTTTAAACCTTCAACTCCCAGAATTCCCCAGCCCAGCATTGGCTGGGGGATTCTGGGAATTAAAGTCCACAGGTCTTAAAAAGTTGTGAAAGGTTGGACGCTCCTGATTTAAACCCTGCCTGGGGCCGGAAACTAACTCAGATCTCAGAAAGGGCTACAGCTTTGCCCCCCGTTTAATCCCGAACATCCAGATTAAGGGACGATGGAGAAAACGTCACCCAGGACCCCCTGTCCAAATAATTAATATTCTCCAAGCTTTTCTTTGACTCTGATATTCCTACAACAGCTCTTTTTTTTTTAATAGAACCGCAAATCCAAATTTACTCCACCCAATGTTTTCCAATTCTTTTTTATTTTCCCCCCTTCTATTCTGTTTCACTCTCTTCCCACTCTGCTTTGGCTCCATTTCTCGGCAGAGCTTTTCCTGCCCCCTCTGTCACCTTCTTAGGGTCTCTTGACCCCCCCCCCCCAATGGCAAAAAACACATCTGCAATCAGGACCCCGGACGTCTCGCAATTTTCTTTCTTTCTTTCCTTTCCACTTCAGACCAAATTGCAAAATAAATATTTGCACGACGGCATCCTGGCTTTTAGACCGCAACGAAGCTAAGGTGGAACTGCGACCAATTTCAAAAGGTTTCGTGGCACCTTGAAGGCATGTTATTTATCCTCCCATTCCAAAATAAAAATAAAAATAAAAATAAAAATAAATTAAGAGTTCAGCCGGGATCCCGGGGCATCATTTTTTTTTTTAATCTTCTTCGGTTTTCATCCCTATGACAACCTGTTTATTCCATGCCTTTTTATCCTGCTCTTTAGCTCGGAAAAAAAACCCTGACGAACTGCCTGCCTGCAAGCAGAGGAAATGACTTTGCAAAGTTGGGATGCAAAAGGAAAAAAAGAGAAGAGGAGGGAAGAGGAAAAGAGCAAGCGATTCGTGTGGGATATTTTGGGATCTCCATGAGCTGCATAAGCAGAAGTGGATTTCGACCCAGGTATGTTGCAATCTACCCAGTTAAGCATCAGCAAATAGCTGAGCTGGAGAACCAAAGATGGCTTGAGCTCCTTCATGCTTGGATAGGAGGCCACCAGGAAATGCCAGGGCTGTCACAAGCTTCCACTGGGAGTGACGGCGTAGATGCTCAGCTGTGACAGATGGAAAAATCCATCCGCTGAGACCCTCAGCCACATCCCATCATCAGGATGAATTGCCCCCACAAAATGCTTCTTTCCCCTCTCTCAAACGCTTCTTCTCAGGTAGAATCGCTAAGTTTTTTTGGCTGGGCTGTTGTTCCCACAGGACAACCTCCTCGTGAGTTGGATTGCGCTCTCAAACCTGCATCCCGCCACGAGTCAAGAGGGCAACAGGGTGGGAAAAGGATAAAAGGTTTCCTTTGGATGAGCCCTTGGAAAGGAGACCACAAGGAGATTGCCCAGGCTGGAGAAATTAAAATGCGCCACATCCCTATTGCCACCAAAGAAAACGAAGTGGCCCACCTTTCACCAAGTCCCCAGGACTTATTTTGGGCAAGCAAAATGAGATGGCACTTTGCCCTTCCACTACAAAGCAGAGATCTGCTTTTTTTCAAGAGGCAACTGGACTTCCTTGTTTTTATTTTGAAGACGTTTCGCTTCTCCTCCAAGAAGCTTCTTCAGCTCTGGAGATCTGATCCTTTTTGTAGACCCACACATGTTCGGGTGGGTGGGTGGGTGAGGAGAAAGATGAAAGCCGAGATGGGACAAGGCAAGACGGGGTCTGCTGACTCTCACACTCAGGGGCAGGTGGACCCCGAAGGGCGAAACCTGGCATGGAAACCCAATCCCATTTTTTTTAGCCTGGGGGGGGGGGCGGCATCGCTAGGTGGAGAAGCCGGAGGAGAATTCGAGATCAAAGCAGAAGGTGAGCCATTTGGGTGGAGTAATTAGTTCCCCCAGGGTTTTCTGGCTTCTGCCTGGTGATCAGCCCCGGGGAATCGGCCTCTCCATGGTTTTGCAAGGGGTGGGAAAGATTGCGTCACCCATCCCGAGTCTCTTTCCCCTGGGGGGAAAAAAAAAACCCTGTCAGGGAGCGAACCCTGGGATCGCTCCCGGAGACCCGCAGCATTTGGGGCATGGTGGCTGCCCCACCAACGTGATTTTAAGTGTAAAAATCCAATATCAATTCGATATACTGTATATATATATATATATATATATAAAACAGTTCCCCTGTTAGCCAAATGTTGTTTCTATCAGTGGTAATCAGCCCAGATAGGTAGGAGAAGAAACTCCACGTGCCAAGACAGTATATCTTTCAACAGCAGGTGGACTCCCCCCACCCCCACAGAAATCAGGCCTGATATTACTATTATCTGCAATAATTAGAACTGCAGGAAAAAACCATGGCTACCAACCTGCCTTCCATGGAGGACCTGTCTACTGCACGAGTCAAAAAGAGGGCTGTGAAAATATTTACACACCCCTTGCATCCTGGACATAAACTATTTCAACTCAAAATGACGCTATAGAGCACTGCACATCAGAACAACTAGACACAAGGACAGTTTTTTCCCCAACGCCATCACTCTGCTCAACAACTAATTCCCTCAACACTGTCAAACGAGTTACTAAGTCTGCATTACTATTAATCTTCTCATCATTCCTATCACCCACCTCCTCCCACTTAGGACTGCATGACTGTAACTTTGTTGCTTGTATCCTTATAATTTATATTGATTGTTTCCTAGTATGGTTTGATTGCTAATTTGTATCCTATGACTACCACTAAGTGTTGTACCTTCTTGACGAATGTATCTTGTCTTTTTATGTACACCGAGAGCGTATGCAACAAAGACAAATTCCTTGTGTGTCCAATCACACTTGGCCAATAAAAAAGAATTCTATTCTATGTAATCCAGGGCAGAAACAGCGATTGTAGAAAGGAAAGTTGAAGAGGCTCTGTATTTTCAATAGCCCTCTAAATCTCACATGCTCAAGAGCAACAGTGAAGGAAGCATTCTCCTCTCCTCTTCTCAAAGTCCTCACCTAAGAGCTGCTTTATTCTTCCTTTCCCCTCTCCAGTTTTCTTTCTTTCTTTCTGTGCCATTCCTCTTGGCTTACATATTTGGAGGCAGGGCCCGGCCTTTATAATGGCAAGTCACCATGGGGGGAGGGAGGGAGGGTCTGCTTTAGCCTAGAGCAGGGGTCTTTAACCTTAAACACTCAAAAAGCCTTTTGGACCATTTGTTTCCCACAGAAAAGAAAACACCGGGAGCCACAAAACCTGGGTGGGCGTGGCCAATTCAATGTCACTCCCACCCAGTCACATGAACCCCGCCCACTCAGCCACGCCTACCCAGGTTTTGTGGCTCCCTGTGTTTTCTCTGGGAATTGGGTCTCTCTCTCTCTCTCTTCCCCTCCCTCCCATTTCTTTCTCTCTTTTTCCCATCCCTCCCTCCTCTTTGGTGAAGGCGCTCCAGCTTTCTCCGAGCAGGACAGCGGGAAAAGGGGGCTGGCCCCGCTGAACCCCACACATCCACCCCAGGGATCCGGCTCAGAGAAAGCCGGAGAGCCCTCACCAAAGATGTTCGCCTGTCAGCCGGTCAACCCGCCAGCTCCATGCGTCTTCGCTGTACTTTGGCCGAGCCCGGCTGCTCGCTTGTGTGCGCCCTCCTGGCCCTGCAACGGCCAGCCAGGGGGTCGCGGGAGGAGGAGGAGGAGGACGAAGCTGCCACCACGGCTTGTGCTCGCTCCTCAATTGCAGGCCTGTCCCCTTTCCATCATCCCCGCCTCCCGGATCCCATTCCCATCCCGCCAGCCCTCAGGTTAGCGAGGTTGGCATCGGCCTCAGCCGGATTGGGTCAATGTCTCGGGGCAGAGAGCAGGTCACGCAACCGAGTCAGCAAGGAGCTGCAGGAGAGGGGTCAAAGAGCCGCATGCAGCTCGGGAGCCGCAGGTTGCTGACTAGATAACGGAAAGGGGCACCATCTCCTCCCTTATCCGAGGGAGACCCCTCCTCTATCTCCGGACACCCCGCTCCATCCACGAGTACGTCATCCATCCTCCCTGCCAAGGTGTTTACGCCCAACTCAATACCAGGAAAGGTGTTACCTGATCTCCATCTGGAACTTTAAAAAAACACACACACACACACACAAACGCTGTAATTAAGGCGGTTGTTTTTAATTGCAGGTGCTAATTGCACCGGAAGGAGGGGGGGCACGCTGTTTGCCGCCCGCCCGGGCTCCCGTGAGCCAGACAACTGGGGGCTCAGGCATCACTGGGGCTGATTAGTGGAGGGTTTTTCAACACAATAGTTTTAAATTGGGGTATTTAAATTTATTGGGGTTTTAAATCTGAGCCACTTTATTTAATTATTTTAAATTTTATATTGTTGTTTTGTCTGTGTTTTTAAATAGGCTGTACACTGCCCTGAGTCCTTCGGGAGAAGGGCGGTATAGAAATAAAATTATTATTATTATTATTATTATTATTATTATTATTATTATTATTATTATTATTATTATTATTATATCCCCTGGTTTATTTGTTAACTAAAATAGCCCTAATTTTACTCAGCCATTTTCTTTTTTTGCTTTCTCTTCTTCTCCATCCCAGCTAGATATCTATGCCGAGGCTGCCCAGGGAATCCTAATTTCTAGTCTTCAACATCCAGCCGGCATTTTTTTTAAAAGAAAAATTTTTGGAAGGAGGGCAGAAAGCTTTTCCCAGAATGCATCCTGGCGAGAAATCACCCAGATTGGCTAAATTGTCTTCAATGGGCCTGAAAATTCAAGCCCCCCCTCCTGCCCCCGCACCTCCCAAAAAAGCTGCTAGCCAAATCCTTTTGACTCAATTTACCCGTTGGGTTTCATGACTTATGACTGATACCTACAAGTCAGCGGGTGAGCCAATCCAGGCGAGAGAAAAATGAGATGCTAAATAGAAGACGCAAGAGATATTTCGTTCTGGCCTTTTAGAGGCTGACATCTTGGAGTTTTTTTTGTTGTTTTTTTTAAAGGAAAGGTCAAATAGGAAGCGGTGTTGTATCCGGGCGCAAATTATACAGAGCTGCTCCTTGCCAAAAGGAACAGGGCATCTCGCAAGGAGGCGCTATTAAAGCAGGACATTAAACATCCGCTCTCCCATTTAAAAAATAAAAATGAATTTCATCGCCTCTTCTTCCGTGCAGCAAGCTCATTTGGAGTCTTTCTCCTTCCTTGCCCGGTTTGGGGTGTGTTTGTGTGACTGTGTGTCTGTGCGTACATGTGAGCGTGCAGTTTTGGAGGTGAAGAGCAAAGAAAAATTTTCTGCATCCGCTCCAAGGATTCTCTGAACCCGCTTTTTCCCCCCATCTGGATTGCTTCAAGGGCTGAGAGCGAGAGTTGGCTTGCATTTTTCTTCCTCCAGCTCGCAATGATTCCGTTCGAAAGCACCTTGACTTTTGGAAGGTCTTCCCGAGGGGATTGTGGGTGGTGAAGCCTTTGGGGCGAAACCTTTGGGGTGCTCTGGTCAAGGGCAAGGCGCAAACATCCCTTCAGCAGTTTGCCAACTGCATCCCTGGCAAAGTCTGATAGCAGTGATATTATAAATTAGGTATTATTATAAATAATAAATTATTTTGTTATTTATGAAATCGATACATTGCATCTATCTATCTATCATCTATCTATCTATCTATCTATCGAGAGAGGGGGGAGGGACAAAGGGAAGGGAGAGAAGGAGGGAGGGAGGAAGAAAGGGAAGGAATGAATGGGGAGGAAGGAAGGAAGGAAGAGAAAGAGAGAGAGAGGAAGGAAGGAAGGAAGGAAAGGAAGGAATGGGGATGAAGGAAGAGAAAGAGAGAGAGAGAGGAAGGAAGGAAAGGAAGGAATGGGGATGAAGGAAGGAAGAGAAAGAGAGAGGGAGAGGAAGGAAGGAAAGGAATGGGGATGAAGGAAGGAAGAAAAAGAAATAGAGAGAGAGAAAGAGGAAGGAAGAAATAACAAATTAACAGATTAACAGAGTTGGAAGGGACCTTATAGGTCATCTAGTCCAACCCACCCACCCCCTCTCAAGCAGGAGACCCTACACCATTTCTGACAAATGGCAGTCCAATCTTTTCTTGAAAGCCTCCAGGGATGAAGCTCCCACCACTTCCGAAGGCAACTTCTCTTCCATGGGTTGATTGTTCTCATTGTCAGAAAGTTCCTCCTCATTTCTAGGTTGGATCTCTCCTTGGTCCGTTTCCATCCATTATTCCTTGTCTGGCCTTCGGGTTCTTTGGAAAATAGCTTGACCCCTCCCCTCCTCTCTGTGGCAGCCCCTCAAGTATAAGAAAGAGAAAGAAAGAAAGAAAGAAAGAAAGAAAGAAAGAAAGAAAGAAAGAAAGAGGCATTCCTATTGTGGGATGGAGAGAAGCAGGTGGCAGTGACTACAGCAGGGTCTCCATTCACCCCAGGTGAACTGATACCCGTGTTTATGTAGGGCCCGTTGGCACAGAGGCGACATCTGCGATCTCTCGCAAACAAGGACATGAAAGAAGTCGGCCCTTTTGTCTTAACAACCCACCTGGACAAGGAAGGGAAAAGGAAGATGGGGAGGAGGGAGAAAAAGGAGAGGGTGAGAAAAAAAAAACCCAAAGTGACACCCCATGATAAGCAGGTTTGTGTCAGCACCTCGGCTGTAAAAGCCCACTGACATTTTCCTCTCTGTGTGGCTGGTGACTTATTCCTTCCTTCCTTCTCCTCCTCCTCCTCCTCCTTTCCATCAATCTTGTACCAGCTCCGGATCAGAAATAGGGATGATAAGGCAAGGAATTATACGAACCATTGGCTCTAATTGCGCGATCGTTGGAAGACTATTTACCTGCAGCAGCCTACAATTCCCTGGAGCTCATCCGATGGGAGGAAAGGGGGTGGGGGCAACGTTGGGTTAAAAATCTCCTGGGCCGATCCTGCTCTCAAGGCCGCACAATCCCCACCCTTTCATGCCCTCTCCTCCACCTCCCACCCCCAAAAAAAACCCCCAAGAAGGGGCAAGCCACTCTGAATTGCCACGTTAGCTCTTGCTTCGATTATTCATTTATTTATCAAATTTCGACACTGTCTGAGGATCAAGCCCCTCCGCTCTGGAAGAGGAGAATGCAGATCCCACAAAAAGGAGGGCTGTGGTTTGCCCCCTCCCCTGGAAAAACAAAATTGCACGGTGTCAAAACAGCAACAACAACAACAAAAAAAGCGAGGATGAAATATCTCTAAGAAAGGCTCGGGTGAGTTGTGTATGTCAGAGATAAAAGGCAGGCATAAGAAAGATTCCCTATTATTATATCTGGAGGAGAGGGGGGGGATTGTCTGTGAAGATGATTCAGATGCCTGGGCAATTAATGTATCGTGGTTTCTGCCAGAGATATTTGCAATCGGTTTTGGAAAAGCTGGTATCGGAGGGACCTCGCTGACATTTTGGTATTTATTCTTTCTCCTTTCCTGGCTTTCGTGCAGAGGCGAAAAAAAAAATAAAAATCTGCTTTCGGGGGGAAAAAAATGCATCTTCAGCTCAATTTCGTCGCGGCTTTCCTGGAGAGGGGAGGGATAATGCAGAAAACCTTGCTAAAATTTCATCCATTTGCTTGTTTTTCTTGATCAAAGCACATAGCGGCATAATCCTATCCATCTTCCCCTGCCTTCAGACAAGACAATGAACACCACGGCCTCCAGATGGCGCTATGTCACCATGCCAATTTGCTCTGGGATGCTTACGGTACCTGGGCTTTTTCCAGATGTGGTGGACTACAATTCCCATTCTCCCAACTGGAGGGCACCGAGGGCCATCTGAAAACAGAGACCGCCCAGAGATGGTCCAACAGAGTTCAGGCTTATCCGAGGCTGCAGACTCAGAAATGAACGTACAGCCTCATCAGTGTACGTGAAATGTTATGCCAGACAAAAACGATCGGAATGGCCTCCCCCAAAGGTCATGTAGCCTGACCCTCTGTCAGGGTGGGAAAAACATGAATTGGATGTTTGAAATATGACATACTGGTAGACAATGATGGTTTCCCCCCCCCCTCCAGAGCTGCTTGAAGTTTTGGGGTGGGGAGAGATTTGGGGGGTGGGGCTGCCAAAGATGGACGGGCGGGGGGTGTCAACCAGCTGTGGCCTTTCAAACAGAAATAAGCAACCCCTGGCCCATGCACGTACCCCTCCTCTCACTCTTTGCAGATCACAGACTTCGCAAGAAGAGACTAGCGATAAATTAAAATATTTCCTGAGATTTTTCAGATCTTCTTTTTTTTTTTTTTTCACAAATCAAACCCTAACACAAATGGCTTCACTATCTGGAACATTTAGTGTCCCTATTTTGAGCAACAGCTCCCCGGGGGCCATCATTTGCCATCCAATTCTTTTCTCCCCCCCCCTCCCCGCCGCCTCTCCTCTGACGGAATCACAGTTACTGTCATATCCTCAGCGGCCTTCCGACGCCAATTAAAAGAGAGGGGAGAAAAAAATGCACTTTGCGTGCGCTTTTAAAGCATTGAACACATAACCGTGCCTTTAGCATTTCAAAGCTCTTCGGCACCAGCTGCAAAACACAACTGTTTCTGCACTGCCTGACCATACAAATCAGGAAATGTGTGTAGGGGTGTGTGTCTGTTGGGGGGGGAAGGGGGATGACAGGTAATAGCTACCGGCCATCGATGCTCTTTGACCCTGCCCGCTTCCCGTTCTCTCCAATCCCAATCGCTTGCAAAAAGACGGGATGGCCTTCGACGTCAGCCTGGCCTCTGTTTTCTAAGGATTTTCCCAAGCGACGGAAAACGGGGCCACTCTAACCAAAATTCCCAGGTGGTGGGGGATGAACACCAGGCCTGTGACATGAGGCTGGCTGGCTGGGATGGAGGCAATAAAATCTCTCTAAAACCAAGCAATCGGGGATGGCCGCCAAGGGTAGGATGTCCTTGGGCTTCTGCTGCTGCCGTCGGCTAATTTATTGCCATTACCCCGATATGTAACTATCAAAAGGACACCGAGCGATGCTATTCGGCACCTTCATAAAAGCTTAATTTACAACTTCATCTTCCCAGCCCGGCTCGGCCCACAAATGCTTTCTGACATGCGGGGAAGGCTGGGCGCTCTTTGGAGAAACACAAATTTCCCCTCCGCGGCTTGCCTACCCGTTTATTAACCCCGCAGCTAAATATTGGGAGTGGCAGAGAGAGAGAGAGAGGAAAGAGAGTCCCTCCCCACCCCCGGCTGGAGGCCACGTGTGGCTCCCAGGGTTATTTCCCCGTGGCCTGTTTGCAAAGGTTTTTTTTCTCTCTCTGCAAGCCGTCTCTCTGCCTGGGCTTTAGAGGGAAGGGGTGTCTTGGTTTCCTGTCAGTAGGGAGGGGGAGAAAAAAAAAGAGGATTTTTTTAAAAAAGGAAAGGAGTAAATTACATAGCGGAAGAGTTGCTCTCTATAGCGAGATGGGCAGCACGCATGTAAATTTAATCAGTAAATAAAATAAGTACGCAGAGAGAGGGGTGCAAAGTCAGTGGGCTTCGGCCCCCTGGCCACCACTACCAAATGTTCATCCCGGGAGTTGACAGAGTCACGAGATAAAACCTGTCATATATATATATATATTTGGTTGGTTGGTGTTTTTCTGATTTGATCTATTCTAGACCGAGGTGCCTCTCTTCCTCCAATCTCTACAAGGGGAATAGAAAGGAGGAAAGAGTATCTTATACCTCTTTAGGTTTAGGTTATATTTTAGACTTGTTTTTAATCCCATCTTTATTAAGTAACTCAAGGTGGCAAATATATGATTAATAAATTTGGAATCCTGCATCCAGTTTTGGTCGCCACGATGTAAAAAAGATGTGGAGACTCTGGAAAGAGTGCAGAGAAGAGCCACAAAGAGGATTAAGGGACTGGAGGCTAAAACATATGAAGAACGGTTGCAGGAACTGGGTATGTCTAGTTTGATGAAAAGAAGGACCAGGGGAGACATGAGAGCAGTGTTCCAGTATCTCAGGGGCTGCCCCAAAGAAGAGGGAGTCAAGCTATTCTCCAAAGCACCTGAGGGCAGGACAAGAAGCAATGGGTGGAAACTAACCAAGGAGAGAAGCAACTTAGAACTAAGGAGGAATTTCCTGACAGTGAGAACAATTAACCAGTGGAACTGCTCGCCACCAGAAGTTGTGAATGCTCCAATGCTGGAAGTTATTAAGAAGAGATTGGACAGCCATTTGTCTGAAGTGGTGTAGGGTTTCCTGTCTAAGCAGTGGGTTGGACTAGAAGACCTCCAAGGTCCCTTCTAACTCTCTTATTCTATTCTATTCTAATTATACACTTTCTTCCTCCTATTTTCCCCACAAAAAACAATCCTGTGAGGTGGGTTGGGCCGAGAGAGAGGGACTGGTCCAAAGTCACCCAGTCGGCTTTCAGGCCTAAGGTGGGACTAGAACTCTGAGTCGCCTGGTTTCTGGGACAACGCCTTAACCACTATACCAAACTGCCTTTCTTTAGGGAATGATGGACTCTGTGGCTCCTCTTTTGTTAAGCTCTTGTTGGTGTTTAGTGATCTCACGATAGAGGTAGTCCTCGACTTAAAACCATTCGTTTAGCGACCCTTTCAAAGTTACCATGGCGCTGAAAAAAAGGGACTTATGACTGCTTGTCACACTTAATGACCATTGCAACATTCCCATGGTTACACGATCAAAATTTGGGGTGCTTGGCATGTATTTATGACAGTTGCAAGAGTCCCGGGGTTACGTGTTCCCCTGATGCACTTAACAACCAGATGATAACAACTGCCGAGATTCACTTAACAATCTCTGGCAAGAAAGGTCATAAAATGGAACAAAACCCACTTAACAGCCGTCTTGCTTACAAATGGAAATTTTGGGCTCAGTTGTGGCCTTAAGTCAAGGACTACTTGTATTACCAATCTGTTGGATTCAGTTTGGTGGTCACAACCACCCTGTGAGGCGGGTTAGGCCAAGAAGTCTCAGTTGGTCTCAGGTCATTGGATCAGTTTCAAAAGGCAGAGCCCGATTTGACACTGGTCTCCCTGCTGGTAAACAAACCGGGATCCCAATTCGATTTTTTTCCCCCTTGCAAATGTTTCTTGCGTCTGAATTGGCAACGATAAAAGGACAGGCTGAGCATCTTGAGCGACGTGAATCTAAATATTATTTCAATTTAACATGAGGAAAAAGGTTTGGAAGCCGCAAAAGCAAACAAACTGAGCGCACAGTCTCCAAAAATTCTTTTTTTTCCCCTCTGTCTGCTCTTTTATTGCGAGGCTCTGGGGGTGGGGAGGAGAGAATGTGGGTGGATATATTTTTTTTTGGAATCACCCGTGCAGCATTCCAAAAATCTTACAGTGGAATAGGCTTGCTGTCTGCCTTCTCTCCCCTGCAGGCATTTTGAGGACGAGATGCAGAGACTGTCACCAGCGTTCAATAAATAATCAAGACTCGAGAAAGATTTCAGTCCCCCCCCCACCCCATTTCAAATATTCTTTGCTGCTTTTGCTAATGATCCATGATGTTGGTCATAAACAAGCCATTTGAAGGCTCCAGTCAATTCTGGTTCTTCAAGAACCCGGTTTCCTTATCTCTACCCACACTTATCTTTACCCCACCAGTAGTCCACGGTATTGCAAGCAGCATAATCCGAGTTCATCTCATACACCCGCACACATACACACACACACACACCCCATACCAGGGGTGCTATTCAGCAGGTTTTGGAGAACCGGTAGCGGAAATTTTGAGTAGTTCGGAGAACCAGCAAATACCACCTCTGGCTGGCCCCAGAGTGGGGTGGGAATGGAGATTTTGCAGTATCCCTCTCCCCCAGGAGTGAGGAGGGAATGGGGATTTTGCAATATCCTTCTCCCAGGAGTGGAGAAGAAATGGGGATTTTGCAGTATCTTTCCCCTGGAGTGGGGAAGGAATGGGGATTTTGCAATATCCTTCCTCCAGCAATATCCTTCCTCCAGGAGTGGGGAGTGAATGGGAATGCTGCACTCCAGGGAGATTAGACGAAGCAAGACATGGGGAGGGATTGTTAATTTAACCCACCGAAAATTCATAGGGACGGGTGGGAGAACCGCATCTGGGGAGGGGGGGGGCTTACAGAGTCCCTTCCATGCCACAAGCAACACATGGCTTTATTTCTCCAGATAAAGGTAAAAGTTCCCCTTGCACATATGTGCTAGTCGTTCCCGACTCTAGGGGGCGGTGCTCATCTCTGTTTCGAAGCCAAAGAGCCAGCACTGTCCGAAGATGTCTCTGTGGTCACGTGGCCGGCATGACTCAACCGTGCCAAAGGCACACGGAACGCTATTCCCTTCCCACCAAAGGTGGTCCCTATTTTTCTACTTGCATTGTTTTTTTACCTGCTTTCGAACTGCTAGGTTGGCAGAAACTGGGACAAGTCACGGGAGCTCACCCCGTTACGCGGCACTAGGGATTCGAACCGCTGGACTGCCGACCTTTCGATCGACAAGCTCAGCGTCTTAGCCACTGAGCCATGGTGTCCCTTTCTCCAGATAGACCACTCCTAATACGACAGCGGGAGGCTCTTATCTGAAGGAGGAGCCCAGCCAGCCTTGGCTTTCTCAGCACCATCTCCAGTGCGTAGAAGGATGTCCTACCAAGTTGCTTTTGTCAGCTCCTGCAATTGAGAATTTAACAGGAAAGAGTACAAGAACAAGCCGCCGGGCGTGACATCTCCCCGTGGCCAGGCTATATACAAGCCTCTTCATGCCACCAATCTTGCCTGCTGTCAAGGAACTTGCCTGCTGTGAAGGAGCAGAGCGAAGGAGGAAGGAAAAAGGAAAGGATTAAAACAGTTGGACTGTTCAGTCATTTCCTCTGGGGGAGCTGAAAACGGGAGTGAACTCCCAAAAAGGTTTTTTTTTTTAGCGCCTTCCTCCTGCTTTCAGTGATGTTCCTGAACTCAGGATCGGGAGGCAAATTTGGCACGGGAGACCCGTCTGATTCTGGGCTCCCAAGGGGGGTGATTTGAACTGGAACAGTGGTGGGTTGTTCCCGGTTCGGTCCGGTTCTTGCGAACCGGTAGTAAAACTGGCAGGAGGCTCCGCCCACCTGCCCGGACATCATTAGAAGCAAGCTTGCATGTTCCCGTTGCAAACCGGTAGTAAAGGTAAGTAGAACCCACCCCTGAACTGGAAATGTTGTAATTCAAACCCAAATTACTTCTGGAATCGCTAGATCTCTTGAGGCAAGATCGGGAATCCCCATTTTGACACCCCCCCCCCAAAACAATACACACCTCTAATCCTAACATCTCATGCCTGCTTTCTCCTCTTTAATTCCAAGCTTGTGTGTTTCCTCTGACCCCTCCTGCTTGAGTTCTCCTCCTGCTGAAAAACCCACCCCCATCCAGACTTTTTAAAAAAAATCTATCCCTTTTTTTTTTCTTTTCATTTACTTCCCGCATCTGTTCTGCACATTTGGTAACAACTGAAAAAGGTGGGCTGGGTAGAAACAGTTAAATTATTAAAGCTTATTTTTAAAAAAACAAACAAACTTAAACTCTCCCAAGGAAACACACTAATGAAGGCATGAACATAATGAGTTTAAGCAGTTGCCAAGGCACACAGTCAAATCCAAAGGTACAACCCTGAGCCGATACAATTTTGCGGTTTAGGTCTTTCATCGGTAATGTAAATCTATCAGAGAGAAAACAATCATTAATTTTAATAACACCTAGCATTGCTGTGCATTGAGTGGAATTTTCAGCACCGAGATGAGGGTTTCCTCTCCTGAGAGCCATCGAAAGAGAATTAAAAACTTGCTTTCTTCAAATATGAATGGAAAAAACGAGCTTGCCTAGTTTTTTTTTTTTTTCCTAAGAGGCAGCCAATGTTAACATAAGGTAAGAGAATATTTAGCCTGTTTGTCAATGGAATTAAGCAGATATTTTCACCTGTCCGCTTTTGGAAAACTGGCCTAATGTGTACATAAATTGTGGGCCTCTTGTTTGGATTTTTTTAATGTTTATTTTCAACCAAGGAATCTCTGCCTTCGGAAGCGGTGATCGTCTTCAAATCGAAACCATTTTCCAGACTCCAGTTAACACTTCAGTGGTATTAATTCAGTGCGTTAAGAATAACCCCGCGCGATAAAGAAATGTAACCCTCCTCAGAAACAGTCGTTTCTGACAAAAGAAATGCCAGTGGTTTATACCCAATTTAATCAAAGGTAGGTTTCCATCCCCTCTCCCATGACAACTCCCAACTGGTGTAAAAAAAAGAAAGATACAAAATGATAGCATCTTCAAAAGAATCCTTCAAATACAAAAAAAAAACTAAAAAAAAAAAAACTAAACCAAGAGAAAAGGGGAAGATCAAGAGAAATCAGAGGGTTTTTTTCTTTGTGTGTGTGTTCTCTCTACGGAGAATGAATAAGGTAAAATGCATAACCTGACTGGGCCATCGAGAGTCAGGAATTTATCCTACAAAACTGTTCAGACTCGCTTTCCCTGCTCGTATTAATGGTTAGTTGCTTGCTGGCTTTTTCCAGACAGTTTTAATAGGCCTTCCTTGACTGTTAACAATAAATCATATTCAGCCATCAGATTCTCGGTGTGCAAACAAACCCGTGCTAACGATGAGCGAGCTTGCCTTTTGCAAATTTACTCACATCTCGGCTTCTTCCCGTTACCCGTTTGCAAAGATTGATCTATCCAAGTTCGGCGGATTTGCCAATTTCGCCCCCCCCTCCCACCCACCCGGTTTTAAGTCAGTTTCAGTGTCACATTTTTCTCACTCCTGAGTTTAATTGGCGCCCATTCCCCGTAATGGTTGGAGCAGGTTGTTTCCAACTTCACACTCACACCTCTGTATCCACTTCTGGGCACATTTTTCACCCCCACTTGTTGAGCAATTCCTGCACAACGCATATAGTTTTTGCACGCGCCTTCTTTGAACGGAATGCATTTTGTACATCCGTTTTACAAACGTATGGTTTTTTTAATTTATTTAGGGGGTTTTTTTGCAGCTGGATACCCCTTTGCAAAACTTCCTCCGAAAGGCTGTGTTTGTTAAAAAATGCAAAATGGGATCGTTTTTCATAGGAACCAAATGAAGTCTTCCCGCTCAAATCAATCACCCCTTACCTGTCGCTGTCTTCTGAATTTCTCAAAAGCAGCCTGCATGGTCTCCCTTTCGGCCCTCCGAGGCTTCTCTTCCTCATCTTCCTCTCCAAAGTACACCGTAAAAGAGCAGAAATTCCTTTTCCTCTCCTCTTCCATGCTGCTTCCGAAGAGTTCTCTGTAAAAAAAATAAAATAAAATAAAATCAACATTCACAGGTTGGAAACATCATAATTCTTCAGCCCCAAACAGTTTGGATCGATATTATTATTATTTTTTTAATTTAAAAAAAAATCTTTTACAAATTCATTGTGTAATTTTGAAAGTACATCCTTATTGTAATGCTTGCACAGCGGTTGTCAAGCCAGATCAACCTGATGTAAGCAAGATTTTAGGCCAGTGATGGCAAACCTTTTTGCCGTCGCGTGCCAAAAGTAGGGGGAGCCCAGGGGGGGGTCGTGCGTGCACGTGCCCACACCCATAATTCAATGCGCCCTACCCCCCACACATGCATGTGCGACCCCCCCGCGCTCCCCCCCGGTTTTGGCACATGATGGCACGATGGGCCCGGTAGGACCGTTTTTCGCCCTTCCCAGGCTCCAGAGGTTTTCTAGGAGCCTGGGTAGGGCAAAAACAGCCTTCCCCACCCCGCCAGAGGCCAGAAATGGCCCGTTTGCCGACTTCCAGTGGAACCTAGAAAGGCTCTGGAGCCTGGGGAGAGTGAAAAATGGGCCTTCCCCACCTCCCCGGAGGCCCTCTAGAGACCGGAATCAGCCTGTTTCCTGACTTCCGGTGGGCCCGGAAGGCCTGAAAATCAGCTGGCCGGCACATGCATGCACACCGGAGCTGAACTAGGGCAATGCTCACATGCCCACCAATATGGCTCCGCGTGCCACTTGTGGCACACATGCCATAGGTTCGCCATCACTTCTTAGTGATGGCCCCAAAACAATTTGTTGTGAATCATCAGAATAAAAATAAATAAATTGAGAGTCTAACATTAACTGCTCACCTGTTTTCCAGATTTTATCAAATATCTGAGCGTACTGCTTTGTTCCTAACCTTGAACGATATCGTTTTAGAGGATTCTGCTGGTATATTTGAGCAATGCCTGATTTCTAGGCTTCACCACGGCTGATCAGAATACAAAATGTGGGAGTTTGAGGTGGGGTCCGTGTGAGAAGGAACAGCAATAGTTTAGGGGGCTTAAATGGCTTTGGGATCAGGACAAAGGTTTACTGCTTAAATTAATGGAATGAACTATCTCTCTCCCCCCCATTTTTTTTTTTTAAGCAGGCAGAAAAATACTGAAACCGGTTTGGGCCCCGTTATACAGATAATTAAAATTTCACTCAGTTGAGCACAAGACCAATAGACTAGTTTATTAAAATACCTGGAAAATGGTCGTGGTGTATTCTCCAGAGGTTTTAATGGCATTTTGAAAAGCCTAAACCACATCGCCGGGCACAAATATTACTCATTAAAAATGTGGGTCAGGCAGATTTGGGGGAAAGGGACTTTAGTTTAGATGACTTTAGGTCCTTTCAAATCCCAAGCCAATAATATTCTGTGAAGTTTGGCTTTTGTTATTTCAAACTTTCTTCAGCCCTTTTACTAATTCACAGAGCTTAAAACTCAATAAAACCAACGTATTTCCACCGTGCACTGTTTTCCCTCCAATCAACGGAGTACATATCAATTTGTTTTGCCAAATAAAACAGAACATTAAGCAAACCTTGCTTTTAGCAATTTTCTGATTGTTTGGTGTTTTTTTCGTTTGAGGGAGAGATTTTGTTCCTTGCTGCAATATTGAATGGTTTTTAGCCTCTACAAAATTTTGAGCCGGTCAACTGCCAATGAACTCCAAATTTCAGAGTTGTTTGGTGTAATAGTGAGTACGGGGAGCTGGGTTCAAGGACATCCTCTGCCACAGAGGCTTTGGACCAGTCACTATCCTGCCATCTGTGCAACTTTGCAGGAGTGTTGTGCGGATAATATTAAAAAGAATGCTCCACATCACAACCTTGAACGCCTAAAGATAAGGCAGAATCTATACCAGTGGTGAAATCCAATTTTTTTTACTACTGGTTCTGTGGGCATGGTGTGGCTTGGTGGGCGTGGCTTGGTGGGCGTAGCAGGGGAAGGATACTGCAAAATCTCCATTCCCACCCCACTCTGGGGCCAGCCAGAGGTGGCATTTGTCGGTTCTCCAAACTACTCAAAATTTCCGCTACCGGTTCTCCAGAACCTGTCAGAACCTGCTGGATTTCACCCCTGATCTATATTTAATATGTCCATACATCTATTTACAGACATGCTGTCCTCAATTTACGAACACAATTTGGACCAGAATTTCCCTTGCAACTAAGCAAGGAAGTTGTTAAGTGAGTTTCACATCAGTTCATGATTTTTCTTTTTTTTGCCAAGGTTGTTAAGCAAATCACTGCAATTATTAAGTGAATCCGTCTCCCCCCTCTCCCTGATTTTACTTGTTAGAAGCTGGTTGGCAATCAGACAACCCTGGGATACTACAACCATCCTGAACACATACTGGTTGCTAAATGCCTAAATTTTTGAGCACACGGTCGTGGAGATGCTGCAATGGTTGTAAGTAAGAGGACTTGTCATAAATCGCTTTTTGCAGTGACGTTGTAACATTGAACAATCGCTAAATGAATGGTAGTTAAGTCGAGGACTACCTATATATTGGTTCAGTGAGTGAGCAAGAACTGAAGTTAAGAGAGGGAGGAGCCTGAGACGTTGCAGGAGGAGCCAAAACAGAATGGGCGGGGCCATCAAATCAGGGCGGAGTCAGGGGTTCAATTTTCCTGGACTTTCCCTTTCAACAGGAAAAACTGAGTCTGTCTCAAAGGCATCTCTAGGGGCATTTGTGAACAATTTAGACTTTGAAGAAACTGAGTTGGGGAGAGAGGCCATGAAGAAGTCACTAGAAGTAGAAACTCAAGGGTGGTGTCCCTCTCCAACTAGGATTCACAAGCTCATCGGTCCCCCAAAAGTGTGATATTCTAATGTCAGGTGGGAAGGCTGACACCCATTCAGTGAAAACTATCAGCAGTGTGCCCACCCAGACAGAAAACATATGTCTTTCTTGCCAGGCTACAGAGATTTCAACCGTATGGATTAAAAACAAGAGGGTAACCTTTGTCTCTGATGGCACCAGCTGTTTGATTCCAGCTGGCAACGTAAGTTTTCCAAGCTGCTGGGTGGATATCTCTGGTTCAAAAAATAGAAACTCTCTATTATAATCTACGGATTATACAAAGCCTCTGCATGGATGAGGTCTTAATTTTCAAGTGGACATCTGTTGGGGGCTATGGAAGCCCTGGTTCTTTGAGAGCTTCTCTGAGACTCCAACTTCTGCTCCCTTTGCATCCAAAACACTGAAAATACAGACTAACAGATATATATATATATATATACATCACCAGGGATTTTGTTTTTGTGCTTTGTGTTATGGGAATAATGTGTAAAAATAAGAATTACCTTACTCTAATCTCTGGGTTGCCTTCCTGTCTCACCTTCTCTGGTAGACAAACGGATCCAATCAAAACTGCCTTGGTAGCACAGGGAGACCCGAGAATTTTGCATCACGATGCTCTGTTGGACAAATGTTTTAAATATTTTGCATTTGGAGGGTGGCTAAAGGCAGGAGCTGGATGAGGTTTGCCTGCTCAAAATTCAACCAGCAAGTGGAAAGCATTTGGGGGAGAATAACCCCTTGGACAGTTTTTGAAATTTCATGTTCCCATCTTTGTTATCTTGGCAAAAATATTTAGGATTTCAACACCACTGACGTTATAGAAGGCCACAAGGCAGACAGGGTGGGTCAGAAAAGTCAAGCCATAATCACATGAGAAAAATTCTTCTCCTTTTAGATGTGACACCCCACCCCCCAAAAAAGAAAGGGCTCTGATCACGTAGCTCTGGCTACCATTCCCTCCTGAAGAATGTAGCACTTTGTTTGTAAAATCTTAGAAGTTGGCCATCTCTGTCCATGGCTTGCATAGGTTTTGCTTAAACATTTGCAGAAACACATTGACATATGAATCTTATTACCTCCTAAATTTTTCCCCTATCTAACTTTATTCTTGTTTGTTCATTTACTTGGTTTTGGGGCATCCCCTTTTGACTTCAGCTTCATTTATGCCAGAATGTTCAAGTCCGATAAATTTAGAATTTCTAAATAGCGGGGTAGTCCTTTGGGTATTGCTCCAAGGGCTCCAATTATTATTATTATTATTATTATTATTATTATTATTATTATTATTATTATTAGTAGTAGTAGTAGTAGTAGTAGTATTAATTATTAGTATTAGTATTGTATTATTATTGTTGTTGTTTTTGTTGTTGTTTTTTGTTATTATTATTATTAGTACTACTACTACTACCACTACTATTACTATTACTATTACTAGAATTGTATATAAAGTATATTGACCCAGACTGTCCACTGTCCACCAGGTACTTATGGATGTTAATGGAAAAACATAAATAAAATTATATATATATGGGGGAAAAATTGGTGGGGACCAAAATAAAATCATTCTCTGCTTAATGAGGAGGAATTTTTGGGGGGTGGGGGGTGGGAGGGAAATGGCTCAGCTTTTTAAAAATAAAATATATAATTGCCTGTTAAAGCCATTCTTTTGTGCACAGGGAGGGCAGAATGCCTTATTATTGCCTCATTTTCTGACACAATTTTGGGGAATTTTGTGGCCTAGAATTTAGAGTTGCCTCTTGTACAGAGTGATGATGACACAGGTGTGTGTGTGTGTGTGCAGGTATATTATTCCTCCCCTAATTTTTTGGGGAGATGTTTCAATTGGCACAGGTTCCAGAGCTTTGAAATTATATTGTGATTTAAAGCTGAGGTGAATTTGAGGCACAGAAATCCCCCCCAACCCCACCCCAATATACACAAACACACGTAACTCCCCCCTCCCCTTTTTTTTTCCTCTCACCTGAACCCTTTGCCTCAAACTAGGGGCGTCTGGTCTCCTAGCAACCTCAAGATGGCCTCCCCGCACCGGGCGGATCTCTGGTTCTTGTAGTCTCCGCGGCCTAAGACTCTCAGCATGGCGCCCCAACTCGGAACTACATTTCCCGAGAGGCGCCGCGGGGGGACGAAGGAAGCGGGGCCAGGCGGGACGGCGTCTACCTGGGCGAGGTGAGAGGCGTCGCCGCGGGGGTCGACGGGAAGGGTAGTTTCCCGCCCAATGCGCGGGCGGGCCGCGGAGGGGCCGCCGGGACTACAAATCCCAGGGAAGAGCGGGCGGACGCGAGGTAGGGCCGCCGTCTCAGGGCGGGGGGTACGAACGGGAGACGGTCGCGCGGTTGGCGGCCGCCGCCAACGGCTGCTCTCTGCGCCCGCGCGCCCAGGTAAGGCCGCGAAGGGGGGGGGGGAGCGCGGTGGGCGGGGCTAGTGGCAGCCCCGCCCTTTGTGGGGGGGCATCGCGGGTCCGAGGGGTTCCTGGAGTGGCTTATGGGGACAGGTGTCCAGCTCTGGCCTTGGGGATGGGATGGCATGTCGGTTTCGCCTGCGGGGCGCGGGATTACAGCACCCATCATCCCCTGCCCCCCTCCAGGGTATGGGGCTCCTGATCCCCGCCAAACAGGCATGCAGAAATCGTTGCCTTCGCCCTTATGCAAGACTTTGCACATGCGTAGGAATCAATACCCATGCTCCCCTGCCTGCTTGGCCCACTTAAAGCCTAGCACCCATCCTCCCTTGCCTGCTTGGCCCTTTTAAAGTCCCAGCACCCGTCCTCCCCTGCCTGCTTGGCCCTTTTAAAGTCCCAGCACCCATCCTCCCCTGCCTGCTTGGCCCTTTTAAAGTCCCAGCACCCATCCTCCCCTGCCTGCTTGGCCCTTTTAAAGCCTAGCACCCATCCTCCCCTACCTGCTTGGCCCTTTTAAAGTCCCAGCACCCATCCTCCACTGCCTGCTTGGCCCACTTAAAGCCTAGCACCCATCCTCCACTGCCTGCTTGGCCCTTTTAAAGCCTAGCACCCATCCTCCCCTGCCTGCTTGGCCCTTTTAAAGTCCCAGCACCCATCCTCCACTGCCTGCTTGGCCCTTTTAAAGCCTAGCACCCATCCTCCCCTGCCTGCTTGGCCCACTTAAAGCCTAGCACCCATCCTCCCCTGCCCGCCTTTCCCAAAGCCATGCCTTCTAGATCAGTGGGACTACCATACCCATCCTCCCCTTCCAGCCAGTCTCAATGCAGTGCCTTCCAGTTCTGGGGGAATGCAATGCCTATCATCCCCCACCAGCTTGGTTATGAGGCCTGGGCCGCCCTCCTCCGCTTTCCCATTCAGGGCCCAACCAGAAGTACATTTCCCATCGCTCCCAGCCAGGCTGACCTGGGAGTTACTATTCACACGTGTAACATTATGTCTCTGATTGTTGCTTGGGAACTCGGTTCTTCTCCTCAGTTGTCTTTGGCGATTTTTAATTTGGAGTCCAGTTTTTAGTTCCTTTTTATATGGAATGAGGAGAAGGAGGAGGCCAGGAAAGTGGGGTGGGATCCCCCTACTCACAGCCACCTGAGCTGCTCTAAAACTTGGTTTGGGCTGAAAAAGCAGAAACAGGAAGATGGAATAGGGTAGGGTAGGGTAGGGTAGGGTAGGGTAGGGTAGGGTAGAGTAGAGTAGAGTAGAGTAGAGTAGAGTAGGAATAGGAATAGGAATTGGAATTAGAATTAGAATTAGAATTAGAATTAGAATTAGAATTAGAATTAATTAGAATTAGAATTAAGAAGAGAACAAGAGTGAAGAGAAGAGAAGAGTGGATAGAATAGAACAGAGAAGAGGACTGAATAGGAGAATAGAATAGAATAGAATAGAATAGAGAAGAACAGAGAAAAGTGAAGAGAAGAGAAGAGTGGATAGAATAGAACAGAGAAGAGAAGACTGAATAGGAGAATAGAATAGAATAGAATAGAATAGAATAGAGAAGAACAGAGAAGAGTGAAGAGAAGAGAAGAGTGGATAGAAGAGAAGAGAAGAGAAGAGAAGAGTGAATAGGAGAATAGAATAGAACAGAATAGAGAACAGAGAAGAAGAGAAGAGTGAAGAGAAGAGTGGATAGAATAGAACAGAGAATAGAAGAGTGAATAGGAGAAATAGAATAGAATAGAATAGAATAGAATAGAATAGAATAGAATAGAATAGAATAGAATAGAATAGAATAGAATAGAATAGAATTCTTTATTGGCCAAGTGTGATTGGACACACAAGGAATTTGTCTCTGGTGCATATGCTCTCAGTGTACATAGAAAAACAAGATACATTCATCAAGAATCATAAGGTACAACACTTAGTGGTAGTCATAGGGTACAAATAAGCAATCGAATCATACTAGGAAACAATCAATATAAATTGTAAGGATACAAGCAACAAAGTTACAGTCATGCAGTCATAAGTGGGAGGAGGTGGGTGATGGGAACGATGAGAAGACTAATAATAATAGTAGTGCAGACTTAGTAAATAGTTTGTCAGTGTTGAGGGAATTATTTGTTTAGCAGAGTTAGTAATGGCATTTGGGAAAAAACTGTCCTTGTGTTTAGTTGTTCTGGTGTGCAGTGCTCTATAGCATCATTTTGAGGGTAGGAGTTGAAATAGTTTATGTCCCGGATGCGAGGGGTCTGTAGATATTTTCACAACTCTCTTTTTGACTCGTGCAGTAGACAGGTCCTCCATGGAAGGCAGGTTGGTAGCCGTGTTTTTTTCTGCAGTTCTAATGATCCTCTGAAGTCTCTGTCTGTCTTGTTGGGTTGCAGAACCAAACCAGACAGTTATAGAGGTGCAGATGACAGTTGCCGCTGGAGCCTGACTGACCCTTTGCAGCAGGAACAGAAAGGAATTAGCTAACCAGGTGCAAGAAACATGAAAAAAAAAAATCCCCCAAAAGTACAACTGGCATCCTAAGGGTGCAAAGTTACACTTCCTTTCCCTTATGTGGCCAAAGGGCACCTTAAAGGAGATGTCACCAGACTTCCTGTAAAGTTAGGGTGGTGTCTTCGTAAAATGCTTCAGTTTTCTAAGGAAACAATCAAGCAGTGCCATTCACAGGATCTGTGTAATGCTGGTTGAGTCTGCTCAAAGAACAGTTGCCCCATCGATTTCACTTGGGGGGGACGGTCAAAAATCTGTAGGTAAGCCGGAGTTTTTAAGATTGCCTCCTTCTTCCCTGCCTTCATGAGAACTAGCAACCAGAAGGAGCAAACCCGCCGGGTAGAACGACACAGGATCTCCAGGTAGCTGATCACAACTTTGCTGGGTGGACTGGACTGTCTTCAGCGTGATATTTCTAATTGTCAAAAAGGAGTGGGAACAACATCCTATCTGCTAAAAGTGCTATGTATTCGGCTCCCCTTTAGAATTACCGGCTAAAATGGTCATTTTTTTCCTTCAGGGAACGAAGTTCCTGATTTGGTCAAAAGAAATGCTGTTTGGTCTCATCCAGAGAGGAAAAATTGTGGAAATTAGCAAACTAGAAGTATCAAGAGCCGGAAGGGACCCCATACCATTTCAGACAGGTGGCTGTCCAATTTTTTTTTTTTTAAATTGAAGCACCTACAACTTCTGGTGGCAAGCTGTTCCACTGGTTAATTAACCACCGCCCTGAGTCCTTCGGGAGAAGGGCGGTATAGAAATCTAATAAAATAAAATAAAAATAAATTGTCCTCCCTGTTAGGAAGTTTCTCCTTAATTCCAGGTTGCTTCTCTCCTTGGTGAGTTTCCATCTGTTGTTTCTTGTCTGGCGTTCTGGTGCTTTGGAAGATAAATTGACCCCCTCTTTCTTTGTGGCAGCCCCTTCAAATACTGCCATACTGCTATCATGTCACCCCGTAGCCCAAAGGGACAATAAAACCCAAGAGCCTTGATAGTACAGTGGTTTAGTGCACCCTGTTATTAACACAGCTGCCTGCAATTTCTGCTGGTTCGAATCTTACCAGGCTCAAGGTTGACTCAGCCTTCCATCCTTTCTAAGGTAGGTGAAATGAGGACCCAGTTTGTGGGGGCAATAAGCTGACTTTGTATAAATATACAAAAAGTATGAAGGCTATTGCTTAACGCCTTGTAAGCCGCCCTGAGTCTCCGGAGAAGGGCGGCATATAAATCAAATTAAAAAAAAAAAGAGAGAGATACATTTCCGTAACAAGGGTCTTTATCGCTTTTCTAAATTTCTTGGGGAAAATCCTCTATTATTTCATTGACGTTTTTGTGTCTTTGAGGGCGAACAAGAGCGAAATTCTCGGTGTCCTTTGAACTCATTCCTGGAATGACTCAAGGAAGGCGAGGAGTCAAAAAATCTGGGCAGGGTAACCAGTTTGGTAGGTTCTGAAAGTCTGGCCAAACGTCGTAAGGGAAAGGACATCATCTCCAACCTGCCTCCAATTCTAACAGTTGGTTGAAGGTACCAATAGCTGCTTCACCTCTTCTTATTTTTTAATAAACGGAGCTGGGGTTGTTGTTGGTTTTTTTTTCTTTGCTCAGCTATTTTATCACCCTGTGGGTGGCTCTGAGAATAATTTTCCAGGAAAAACCCCACGTGCCGGCGTAGATCGTCCCCGATTAACGCTTGGCTACCTAGGAATTTGGCAAAGCGAGCTGCGGCTTTTACAAACTTTTGCAAACTTTCCAATTGATTTTTTTTTTTTTAATTTGATTTACATGCCGCCCTTCTCCGGAGACTCAGGGTGGCTTACAATGCGCTAAGCAATAGCCTTCATCCTTTTGTATATTTATACAAAGTCAGCTTATTGCCCCCACAAACTGGGTCCTCAATTTACCCACCTTAGAAAGGATGGAAGGCTGAGTCGACCTTGAGCCTGGCGAGATTCGAACTTACTAATTGCAGACAGCTGGAGTTAAGTTACGATGCATTAGTCTGCTGAGCTATCCAGGCTCCAATTGGATTGCATCCAATCTTGGTCCTCCGGTCATTAAGGAAGAAGAACAGCCGTGGCCCAGAGGGATTACTTGTGCCTTTGACAACTTTTGCTAGAAAATTGAAAAGATTTGGGGAACAGGTTGGGTTTTTTTTGGTCTTTTTTAAGATCCAGAATTGGGCGAGGGAGGGGTGAAAAGCCGTTGAATGAAACTTCGGGGCCGTGCTATCCTCTTGGGCCCTGGCACTAATGACCCTCATCTATATTCCAAATTAAATTTATATATCCAATCAGATTATATTCTTTCCTCTGATTAATTCCCTCGAGTTTTTGCGGTGCGCGATGATGGGGGCTTCTCAAAGGAAGGGTTTTTTTCGGTGTGGAGTTTTGAAAAGCAGCGGCTTTGATGTGAAAAGCGGTTAAAAAGCTCAGAGTTGTGAGTCTCCTTGTGGTGGTGTGTGGGGGCGAGGAAGAGATGAAGGATGCGTCCACCTCATCCATGGGGGATGCAAGCCTTGGTAGTGGGAAGAGGGACTCTGAGAACGCGCAGAAGGCGACTGAGGAAGGAAGCGAAGGTGGGAAGGAGAGAGCAGGAATTCCAGCGTGTGAGATATGCTTGAGGTACACTTCAATCTGGCCTCACACACACACACACACACACAGACACACACACTAGTATAGAGTGAAGAACAAGGGATTCCTGCACAAATAGTGTGCTACACCAATACAGCTGGCCTTGTGCCATGCCTAGCAGAGATCTCCCAAGCACAATTTTGCTGCACCTGGTTGAACCAACGGTCACCAACTGGTGGTCCATGGACCACTGGTGGTCCGCCAGAAAATTTTGGTGGTCCACAGAAAAATTATTTGCCTTTTTTGTATTGCACTAAGTCCTCAGACTATGGTCCCTGGGACAGATACATGCAATGAACGGTTGTGTTACTGCAGAGAGTCTCCCCCTTCAGGGTCTTTTTGTGTGGGTCGGAGGGGGGCAGGAATTCCGACTTGGGGGTCTGCTTCAGCCTCCTGGTGTGGGGGCTTTGGGTGAAGGCTGGAGGGAAGTGCCGCTGGTGGCGAAGAGCCGGAGGGCCTCGTTCCAGTGGGACTGCATCATGGCCTGGAACTGGCTGACCATCTCAGCTCATCTGAGCCTCCAGGTGCCTTGCACTCCCGCAGGTCTTCCCTCTGCTTGGAAAGCCTATGCTCCTAGTCCTCAGTGAGGTGCTTCTGAGCCTCCTTCTCGGTCAGATCCAATTTGAACTGAGCCGGCTGTTTTGCCAACTCTTTCTCCGCTTAGCTTCAACAACTGCTTCCTGTTGGGGCCCTAAGGAGCCCGGGCGGGGAAGCAAGGAGTGGCTGAGAGTGGCGGGGTGAATAGAGGCTGGTGAGGCGCCCCTCGACGTGAGTGACATTGAGTTGGCCACGCCCACCCAGTCACATGACCACCTAGCCACGCTCACCCAGCCGGTCTTTAGGCAGATCGTATTAGTGGTCCGTGGGATTTAAAATTATGAATTTGGTGGTCCCTGAGGTCTGAAAGGTTGGCGACCCCTGGTCTGAACCAACCCATACGGTGGTGGGGTGGGGGGGCTTGGAGAAGTCGGAGCGGTAATCCGACACGTGTCTGGATCCTTGGAAATATTCGCTTCCTGCTCCGGCTTGAGCTTATAACGCACGTTCGGGTAAAGCTATTTTATAGAAACTGAGTTGCTGCCAGTTTTTTTTTTTTTATTGACAAGCCATTCAAAAGCCATTCTTTGCCTTTACAATCCCGATTAATAGCCTGCTTTGATCGCCTTGCCTCTTTAATCAGCTTAACTGTTAAAGTATTAAGAAATCTTTACCCCTGCTCGCACGCAGCTCAGCGGAGTAGCAGCGCCGGAGAATGTAAGCCCAATGGGTGGGTTTCACTGATGGGGCAGGGGGAAGCGTGGAGGCAGGAGCGGTGGGCTCCTTTGTGAAAACTCGGTTGGAATAATTTTCCCGTCTTCGTTGCCAATTCAGTGGGTTCGGGGGACTATTAAAAAGAGAAAAGGGTCGACGCGAATGGTCTAACTTATAAATTTGCACGTTAAGATGATTTGTTTGGGATTCGAAGCGCGTTCTCTTTTCATTTCTCCGTATACTATCTTCCTGAAACTGACTAGTGGCAAGCGAGATACTAGCCCAGTGATGGCGAACCTTTTCCGCGCCGAGTGCCGAAAAGGGAGCGTGCACACGCACGGAAATGGTGTAGGGTTTCCTGCTTGGGCGACGGGGTTGGACTAGATGACCTACAAGGTCCCTTCCAACTCTGTTCATCTAAAGCATTCAATTCCGCTCCTGCGCTAAGCCGGGCAGCCGTTCTGCCAAGCGAGTCCGTCTCCTCGAAGGCGCGAAAGAAATATAGGCTTAGCCGGGATAAAAACATCAGCAGTTCAATCTTGAAAGGAGACAGATCAATTCTTGGGCCGTAAAGGCAGATAAATGCCAGCCCAGCAGCCAAGAGAGCAAACGTTCTTCCGAGCATCTTACAAATTTGTGGCAGCAGAGAAAAATCGTTCCATAAATCATCCTTGTCTGGTTGATAAGGACATGATCGAACGAGCCGGGCGGGTGGGGATGTGACCCATCTCACTAACCCCCATCTTTCTAGTCGGGCTCCAGTTTTTCCTCTTTTCTAAACGAGAAGGACGATAGATCCGTTTTTGGCACCGCGTTAACAGCCGCCGGCGCGAGATGGATAAAACGGGTAGGTCGCCAGTTCCCTTGAGATGGCCTCCTCGTTTTTCAGCCAAGCCTGGCTGGTTTAAAAAGAAAAGAAACCCAGGTTTCAAAAATAAACCATCTTGTCCCCAAGTAAGACGGTCGCAGCTGGCTGGTTAAATTCCAGATTTGGAGAAGGATTCATCAGGCCACTGAACAGCCAGTGGCTCAGTTCAATGATTTTTGGCTAGCTGGAAGGAATGAAGGTTATTTTTAAATTTTTCCCGCTGATATTGACAAAACACAGACATTTGTAGAAAGGCCATCATCGGAGGTGGTATTCAGCCGGTTCACTGGAACCGGTAGCAGAAATCACGGTGGGCAAAAAGCTATTTAACAGAGTTATTTCCAGATTGACTCTCTCCTTGATCAGTTTCCATCCATTATTCCTTGCCTGGATTTCAGTTCCTTTGAAAAATAGCTTGACCCCCCTTCCTCTCTGTGGCAGCCCCTCCAATATTGGAAGACTGGCTTGGAGAGCTGCCAGGCTGATATCTTCAAAACTTGGCAAGGAGACTCGGAGAGTCAGGAACCAATTAAGCGAACTAATTGTCTCCTGCAAACTCCCCTTTCACTCCTCTTTTATTCCCTATGGGAGGGCCCATTCACTGTCCACCTGCGGCTTTACTCCTGAGTCGCCCCTTGTTCCTTAGCTGTTCCCTTCTCCTGGCAGCTCACACTGGGAACAGGCTCCCCTGTTCTTCTGCCCCACTGATGTCCGACTCCGAAGGCAGCTGACAACTGTCAGACGGCCCTGACCCCCTCTCTGCCTCCTACACAGAGCCCTCATCAGAGCCCTCCCCAGACTCCAGGACTGGCCCATGTTCCTCCCCAACCTCCTCTCTGTCTTGAGTCTGCCCCCCGCTCCGCAACACCCTCTTGCAAAAAAAATCTGCCAAATGTGAGCAGTTGACTCCTAAAACAGAGATGCTCGTCTATTTAAACCGACATGTCGCGATCGGATGTAAGTCGGATCAGAGCTAGTGGCCCTCTGATCCTAGGATTGACTTTTTTAAAAAAAAATAAATAAATCCAAGCCAATTGGTTGTTATCAAGGACCTTTTTCTCATTCTCCGGCAGGCTTGTAAAATGAAAATTTGTATGCCTCTTAGTTTGATAACGCCCGATAATAGGAAGCCTTACAAGCCCCTCAGCTTTCACAGGCCACAAAGCTTTGATGTGTCTGTGATGCGAGGAGAAGAAATAGTCTTATTTTCTATCAGTTTTTCACTCCCCCTTAATACATTCGCTTGGTTCCTGTTGCGATAAATTCCCAGGAATAAAACAACTAAGCTCCGTTTGCGGTTGAAATTGACGGATGCGAAAAGCTTTCATTCCTTCTCTCTCTGTGCTTCGCAAGTTGTATTTAGGGGGTTTTTTTTGTTTTGTTTTTGGAGATTAAAAAGATACTTCATTTTCTAAAGATGGGTGAGAAAAAGACGTTCAATTATCACTTGAAGGAGGCGCATCTTTTTTCCAATTTGGGCAGATCAAAAAAGCCAATTTGTTCTTGTGTACTTCGTCGGATTCCTTTTCGCTTTTATTTTAATTTTTTTTGTTGTTTTTTTTAAGCCGCCCGCCCTCCTCCCTTTTAATTTGATCAAAATTGCCTTTTATGTTTGCGCTGGAGTTTTCTCCCAATTGTGCATGCCAAATTAGAACTTAATACAGCCTCGCGAATGGCTTCATAAAAGTTATTATCGTTCTCGGAGTTCATCAGGCGTCGTGACTCATTTTACGTCCCTTCGTTTTGGTTGCTAAGGCAGGCGAGAGGGGCGGAAGATCTGGTGGGGGGAGAGATTTCTCCTTGCCCAAAATAACCAGGATTTTTCAGCCCTCTCAAAATTGCTTTTCATAAAACTTCGTTATAAAGCTACTAATCCCAACTGGGAAATTTTGCCTCCTTGGGATGTTCCCAAGGTTGATCCATACAAAATTGGTAAAAGTAGATTTTCTTATTATTATTACGTTTGCATGTCCAGGCTGTGTGTGGTTGGAGGTGCAAGAAGCTATTTAGCAGATTAACAGAGTTGGAAGAGACCGAGCAGGAGACCCTACATCATTTCCGACAGATGGCAGTCCGGTCTCTTCTTGAAAGCTCCCCCAACTTCCGAAGGCAACTTCTCTTCCATGGGTTGATCTTCTCCCCGTCAGAAAATGTCTCCTTATTTCCAGGTTGAATCTCTCTCCTTGGTCAGTTTCCATCCATTATTCCTTGTCTGAACTTCAGTTCCTTTGGAAAATAGCTTGACCCCCCTTCCTCTCTGTGGCAGCCCCTCAAATATTGGAAGATGCTATCCTGTCTCCCCTGGTCCTTCTCTTCACTAGACTAGGCATGTCTTCTGTCCATCGATGGTTTATTCAGATGTCTGTCTATCTGTCTGTCTGTCTGTCTTTCTTTTCGTTTCTTTCTTTCTTTCTTTTTCTTTCTTTCTTTCTTTCTTTCTTTCTTTCTTTCTTTCTTTCTTTTTCTGTCTGTCTTTCTTTCTTTCCCTCCCTTCCACCTTCCTTCCTCTTTCCTTTATTCCTTCCTTCCTTCCTTCCTTCCTTCCTTCCTTCCTTCCTTCCTTCCTTCCTTCCCTCCCTCCCTCCCTCCCTCCCTCCCTCCCTCCCTCCCTCCTTCCTTCCTTTTGCTTTGGAAAATAGCTTGACCCCCTTCCTCCTCTCTGGGGCAACCCCTCAAATACTGGAAGATGCTCTCCTGTCTCCCCTGGTCCTTCTCTTCACTAGACTAGCCAGGCCCAGTTCCTGCAACCGTTCATCGTATGTTTTAGCCTCCAGTCCCCTCATCATCTTGGCTATTGATGCTCTGTTCTTCCTTTCTGCATCCACATTTTTTATATCGATCCGCTCGTTTCCGCCATTTTCTCACCGAGGGGGCCATGTCACCATAGTTCCCATTGGTGACATATAATATACGAGGGTAAATACATAATTCTGTATTTATTTATTTATTCTGTTATATTATGTGGTGTATATTGGAGGTGGTGACCCAATGAGAAATATATCTGCCGAACAAAACTCCGCATCGGCGTCAGGAAGGGCATCCGGCCAGTAAACACTCTGCTAGTTCCATTCAGTTGCCCAAACTCTACCCCGCAAGGGATTATGGGGTCGTTAGACGATGATGATGATGATGGGAGATGGTGACCCTCGGAGAGCTGCATGCAACGAAATTTCACTTTAACGTATGCCGATTAGCGTACATTGAAAGTGACAATAAAGTTGTTATTCTATTCTATCTCCAACCTCGATTCCTTTCATCCTGGGCCTGGCATTGATTGGCTGTCTTTTGAACCCACCGACAAGGTTCCTGGTTGCTTAGCAACTGCGCACACCTGTCAGCAGGTGCAGAAGTGTGCTGTGACTCCTTTGGCGGTGACAATTTCCCCCAGCCTGTCCAAATTACAGCATTTCCATTACAGGGTAGCCCGCGACGTATGGCCGTTTTTGATTTATTTATTTTTTTTAGCCCAAATTTATGTTGTTCAATGGGTACATTCGTTAAGTGAGTTTCGCCCCGTTTCCTGCCACGTCGATTAAGTTGAATCACGGCCGTTCTTAAATTAGGAACACGGTTGTTAAGTGAATCTGGCTTCCCCGTGGACTTGGCTTGATAGAAGGTCGCCAAAGGGGAATCGCGTGACACCCCCCCCCCCGGGAGACACAGCGACCGTCATAGACGTGAATCGGTGATCAAAGCATCCGAATGCAAATCACGTGACCATAGGGCTGTGATGCACACGTGCCCAAAGTAGCACGCGAAGCCATGTCTCCTGGCACGCAGGGTCTTGCCTGTTCGTCTTCTGAGTTTCTGGTGTGCATGCGTGCACGATGATCAGCTGTCTTTCGCGCGTCCGGTAGTGCTGAAAACGGGTGTGCGCATGGGCGCTGGCCAACTGATTGTTGGGCTTTTTTGGAGCGCGGCTTTTCTGGAGCGCGACCCTGACGAGCGTGCTCCCATCACTGCCATAGGGGGAATGCCGCAATGGTCGTCAGTGTGAGACGTCATGAGTCACTTTTTCCCAGGGCCGTTGTAACTTCGAACGGTCACTAAACGAACTGTTGTAAATTGAGAACTATCTGTATTCCCAAGGACAGGCAAGGCACATCCTTACCGCTTTGCCTCTGTATTGCTATTTAGCGGTCCAGAGGGAGTAAAATTGCAGCGGGGAAACTCTGAATATTGGATATCTATTTATCTATCTATCTATCTATCTATCTATCTATCTATCTATCTATCTACGTATCTATCTATACTTTTCTTTTCTTCGTAGGCTTTTGCTCCATCTCAGACATGGCGGTTCCCTGCGTCTTCCTTCTAACTGTGCTGGGAGCAGAAGTCACCAGCAAATCCACTGACAGCTTGGTAGGTATGGCTTGCGGCCGTTGGCTGAAATCTAAACTCAAAAGGAAGGGATTAAAAAAATCAAAGGGAGAGGCTGAGATTTAGCCGCTGAACCTCGTGACCTGGACACAGGAATTTTATAAGTAGCATAACCGCTGCCGGCTCATTGGCTCATGAATTCATTGACGGCCCTACTCCCGGGGTAAGTTACGGCTCTAACAAGCCACATTAGATTCATTGTTTCCTTACTCTGAGGATGCTACGAGGGGAAGCCATCTGTTCATCCAGCGAGTGTCCCTGATGTGGCTCTGGAAGACCGCAGCCTTTTAATCCTGATTTCCAGTTGTGATTACTGATCACTCCAAAGGATATTAGTCGGTAGATCGGATCAGCCTGGATTTGTGATTGAGAACGCTGTTTTTAAACAAAAAAACCCCCCCAACAACCCCAAACAAACCTGTTTTCTGTAAAAAACCTCTGCCGCCTTTTTGTGAATAAAAGAGGAATTTGTTTCCGGATTGTAAATTAAAGATATATTCTGTTGATCCACCAGACAACTCGGGTCCTTGTTTCAGAAGGATTTCCATACCAGATTTTTCATGGTAGCGTGTCTAAATCAGCGGCAGGATTCACAAATTCTTACCACCGGTTTGCTGTGCACACGCTCGCTTTGCGCGCCTGCCTTCCACACGTGCGCCCAGTTTTCCACACATGTGCCCAGCCTCGAAAACGTAGCTAAATAGGATGGCATAATGCCGGCGTGGGCAGGGGCGGGCCCACCCGCAGTCGCCGCTGCCGGTTCTCCCAAACCGATACGAACCGGCTGAATACCATCTCTGTGTCTAATGTAATGTAATCTAATTAAGCAATGGATGAAAAATCAATCGGGGAGAGAAGCAACCTAGAACTAAGGAGAAATTTCCTAACAGGACAATTAACCAGTGGAACAGCTTGCCACCAGAAGTTGTGAGTGTTCCATCACTGGAGGTTTTTAAGAAGAGATTGGACAACCATTTGTCTGGAATAGTATATGGCTGTGATGGCGAATCTGTGGCACGCGTGCCACCTGTGGCACGCGTAGACATATCAGGCACGCGAGCTCAGCTCCAGCTGATCTTCGGGCCTTCTGTTCCCACCAGAAGTAGGGAAACAGGCTGTTTCCTGCCTCTGGAGGACCTCGGGGATTGGTGGGGAAGGCCCGTTTTTCTCTCTCCCCAGCCTCCAGAGCCTTTCTAGGAGTCTGGGGAGGGTGAAAACGGCCCAGATACAGCCCATTTGCCAACTTCCGGACTGGGGGTTTTCTTGTCCAACCCCCTGCTCAAGAAGGAGACTCTTATGTACAGCATTATTTTAATCAATCAATCAATCAATCATGGCTGGCTGGGGAATTCTGGGAGTTGAAGTCCACACATCTCCAAGTTGCCAAAGTTGAAAAACACTGTTCCACACGGACAAAGCCTGACTTAATCCCTCCAAGTCTCAGGTTTCGAGGTCGTCTCAAATAAATTGCATTTCAAACAAAGTCTTTGATGAAAAACTCCCATTTATTAAGCACGACATTCTAACTCCGATTCCATCGTAGCCAACACTGACTTCCTGACCCAAAACCCTCCCTTTCCTTTCCCCACTCCTCTGCACTCATTGGCCATCTTCCAAGTCACTCTACCCCTAAACTACTGCTCCAGCTCAAAGGAATTTCCCCCCTCCCATCCCATTTCCTAGGGGATATTATCTCCAGGGAAAATAAGTAGGTGAAAAGTCAAACGTCCCTTTCCAGACGCCTCCGCTTCTCCTTCTTATGTCAGCACTAAAGTAAATGCAGCTTGAAGTGCTGACACCAAGTATGATTTACAAAAGCGGAACTATATGTTCTTCTTACTTTTCATCCCTTCCACCTGCTCGTAGGTGACTCACTGCATTAATCTTGATTTAGAGCATCTCCAAATCAGGGCAGCTAAGATTTCTGTTCGAGGCAAGAATTCCCAAAGCCGGTAACTTACAGTCTGTTCTGAACAGTACTTGCTCTCATTTTTTTCCCCCCTCTAAAAAGACAAGAAAAGATTTCTTTCCTTGTCAGAATTTCCTGGTCTGGTAGAGCTACTTTTTTTTCTCCCTCTGCCCCATCCATTCATCCATCCATCTCCTAATACGATCACCAGCAACCTTTGACCTCCCCAGCTCAAAGCCGTCCAGATTTGGAGGATTGCAATTCCCATTGCAATCGGTCATAAGTGTGAAAAACGGTCATAAGTCACTTTTTCCAGGGCTGTTGTAACTTCGAACGGTCCCTAAAGGAACTGTTGTAAGTCGAGGATTACCTGTAAACCATATTTCTGGGACTAAAGCATTTAAACATCCCCCAAATGCATCTTTCATCTCTCCGGCTAAAAACTCATCCATGCAGCGGTGGGTTCCACATATTCTTACCACTGGTTCGCCCCGCGTGCGCATGCTCGCTTTGCGCGTGCGCCATTCATGGATGCGCCCGGCCTAAAAATCGTGGCTAAATAGGATGGCATTACGTCCGGGCAGGCTGCTACCTGTTCCCCTGGATCGGTACGAACCGGCTGAATACCACCTCTGCATCCATGTATAAATAAATATTGGATTCAATTCAATGTCTGCTAAGATGTCTGCTGACACTGGAAGTTTTTAAGAAGAGATTGGATAACCCTTTGTCTGAAGTGGCGTAGGGTTTCCTGCCTAAGCAGGGGGTTGGACTAGAAGACCTCCAAGGTCCCTTCCGACTCTGTTATTCTATAATTCTATAAGCTGGGAGGAATCTCTGCAGGAGGGGGGAAAAACGGGATGCAAATCTCAAAGTCAGCCCCTTCCGGCATTTGATAAATCAATAAATTAATTTTCCCACCGGAGCGAAAACCCATCCAGTCTCCCTCTTGAACTGTCAGAGGTTTCCTGTTGGCCATCGTAACTGCAAACGGTCGCTAAATGAACTGTTGTACATTCGAGAACTGTCCGTCTTCTTCACGTCAAGTTTTTCCCATGTTTATCTTGGGAAAGGCCAGTATATCTTCATCTCTCTCCGCTGTGAAATCCCGAACCCAGCGTCGCGCCCGGGGTTGAATTATTCTTTTGTCCGCGCCATCGATCAATTCCAGAGCCCGCGGGCCGTACGGCATGCTACAACTTCAAGAAGAAGAAAAATCACAGCTCAAGATTAGCAAGCCTTTAAAACATCCGAGCGACCAAAGCTTGGCAGGAAGACAATAAGTCTACGTGAAAAGCTTGGCTGGAGATCGCAGGGCGGTCGTGTTCTTGACAACTCATTTAAAAGGACTGCTTTTCCGAATCGATCCCACCAATCTTTGGGCTTGGAGCCTGGCCAAGCCGCAAACCTCACATACAAGGCGAGACCACCGTGTTCTCCTGTGGGAAATTGGGCTCCAGATGGTAAATAAAACAGCAGCTTTCCTAAGTGGAACTACCGGAGGAACGCGGAGAGCCCGGCGCGGAATATTTTGCGGGAACAGAAAATGTGCTTTTTAAACGTTTCGTGGCGAGCTGGCTGGGATGGCGTCCAGCCAAATGACTCTGGGCAGGGAGTCAAAAGGAAACCACCAACAGTTCAAGATGGAGACTGGATGGGTTTTCGCTCTGGCGGAAAATTTATTTATTGATTTATCAAATGCATCAGCCGATCCGGGGTCTGGAAAAAAGCCGGGAGGGGATGACCTTGAGATTTGCACCCCGTTTTTTTCCCCCTCCTGCAGAGATTCCTCCCACCTTATAGAATTATAGGATAACAAGAGTTGGAAGGGACCTTGGAGGTCTTCTAGTCCAACCCCCTGCTTAGGCAGGAAACCCTACGCCACTTCAGACAAAGGGTTATCCAACCTCTTCTTAAACACTCCCAGTGTTAGCAGACACCTTTAGCAGACATTGAATTGAATCCAATATTGATTTATACAGGGATGAGTTTTTAGCCGGAGAGATGAGAGCTGCATTTGGGGATTTTTAAATGCTTTAGTCCGAGAAATATGGTCTACAGGTTGTCCTCGACTTACAACAATTCATTTAGTGACCGTTCAGTTACGACGACACTGGAGAAAATGACTTACGACCGTTTTCACACCACCGTTGTAGTACCCCCATGATCACGGGATCAACATTCGGACACTGTCCTGGGGGTCACGTAGTCCTCTTTTGCGACCTGACAAGTAAAGTCAACGGAGAAGTCAGATTCGCTTAATAACCGTGTTACTAGCTTAACAACTGCAGTGATTCGGACAACCTACAAAATGACCCCTAAAAGTAAAGGTAAAGGTTCCCCCGCACATGCGTGCTAGTCGTTCCCGACTCTAGGGGGCGGTGCTCCTCTCCCTTTCAAAGCCGAAGAGCCAGCACTGTCCGAAGATGTCTCCGTGGTCATGTGGCCGGCATGACTCAACGCCAAAGGCACACGGAACACTGTTCCCTTCCTACCAAAGGTGGTCCCTATTTTTCTTCTTGCATTTTTTACGTGCTTTCGAACTGCTAGGTTGGCAAAAGCTGGGACAAGTCACGGGAGCTCACCCCGTTCCGCGGCACTAGGGATTCGAATCGCTGAACTGCCGACCTTTCGATCGACAAGCTCAGCGTCTTAGCCACTGGGCCACCGCATTCCTTCTATGACCCCTGCAACAGCTAATAGAATACATGCCCTTGTCACAGGAACAGGAAGCTCAAGTGCAAAGCCCAAAAGAGGGTATAAATAACCCTCACTCTCAACTCCATGTGTGGTCACTTGCACCAGGACCATGTGCTTGGTGGTTCTGCTTCGCCATTAAACCATCTTTCCAATCAGCCTCCATGTTTCCAGTGTTTTTCTCCCTGCTTCGAACTAAACCCAGATGTCGTTTTCATTCTCCCCAGCCACAGTCGTGATCTCTCCTCTCTCCTGCTATTTATTTTGGTGCTTCGGACGAGGTGGGGCCACGTAAGGGCGATTGCATTGCGGTTTGGTCTTCACGCGGGGGCGAGAGATTACAAAACGGAGTTCTAAGCAAATGAATTTTGGAAAAAAAATTGTGTGTTTTTTTTTGTTTGTTTGTTTGTTGTTTTTCTTCTCCTTACACTAGGAATCGGATGCAGAATGCTGCGTCGATACGATGGAAGCCAATAGCACCTGTCTCGCCAACAGCCAGTGCACTCCAGGTAGGCAGTTACAGGGGTGGGCTTCAAAAATCTGCCCGGTTGCTGGGTGGGCATGGCCTAATCGGCCTCCTGCACCACGGCGGTGGCAGGAGGCATTTTTGCCCTCCCCAGGCTCCAGAGGCTTTTCCCAAGCCTCCGGGAGGGTGAAAACGGTCTTCCCAGGCTCCGGAGGCCCAAACTTCCGGTAGGCCCATTTTTCGCCCTCCCCGAGCTTCCACGCGTGCCCTGCGTTTACCTGCATCCAAAACGGGCCGCGTGGGAACTCCTGGGAGGGGAGGGGTGGGGCGGACAGGGCGGGGCCAGCCAGGAGTGAGATTTGGGGGTTCTCCGAAGTGCACAGAATCTTAGCTAGAGGTTCTCTCGAACCCCCAGCAGCCTGGTTTTGGGCCTGCAAAGAAAGCAGCATTTTCACATCCGGAGAAGCCGATCCCGAGGTTGGATGGTTTTCTCTGTGATCTCCTTTCCAGCGGCAGCTTTTAAGCCTTCCGCCCACTTAATCATTGTGAAAATCTTATCCTGTTAATTTGTTTGAGCTTCCTCCCACTTTTTTTAAAAAATCCCTCCTGGGGTCAAGATTGAAATTAATCAAGTGATCATTTTCGGCAGTATGCTCCTGTGGGGTTTTTTGCCCCTTCCTCCTTCATTGTTCCAAAATGGCCAACTCCTGTTGACTTAAAAGCTAAAGAGTAGCACGTTTCTCCTTCTCTTTCTCGCTTACCGCCTTAATGCGGTAAGGAAACAAATATTTTGTTTCTTCGTTAAATTTATGCGCTGTCCATCTTGCCGAGGGACCTGGCGTTTACAACCCAAAGTCAACATTTTAATGTTGTGTATCTTGCAAAGGTTAACTTATCAAAAAGAGAGAGGGAGGGGGGGAAAAGAGAACTTTCTCTGTTTTCCTTTCTTTTCTTTTTTTTTTAAATGCTGTCCAAAATCTGTGCCGGGGCTTATTTCTGCCACTTTAAGTTTCTCCTAAACTACAATAAAATTGCAGTGCTGATTTTCAGCACGAGGGGAGATGAAAGAATATTGATGCTCAGTTGGGGGTGAAGGGGGAGGCCTGTGTGTGTTCCTTCCTTCCTTCCTTCCATCCCTCCCTCCCTCCCTCATCCATCCTTCCTTATTTCCAATTCCTTCCTTCCTTCCATCTATCCCTCCCTCCCATCTATCCCTCCTTCCTTATTTCCAATTCATTTTTCCTTCCTTCCTTCCTTCCTTCCTTCCCTCCCTCCCCCTCATCCTTCCTTATTTCCAATTCATTTCTTCCTTCCTTCCTTCCTTCTATCTATCCCTCCCTCCCACCCTTCATCTATCCCTCCTTCCTTATTTCCAATTCATTTTTTCTTTCATTTCTTCCCTCCCTCCCTCATCCGTCCTTCCTTATTTCCAATTCCTTCCTTCCTTCCTTGTATCTATCTCTCCCTCCCTTCCTTCCATCTATTCCTCTTTCCTTATTTCCAATTCATTTTTCCTTCCTTCCTTCCATCTGTCCCTCCTTCCTTATTTCCAATTAATTTTTTCCTTCATTTCTTCCTTCCTTCCCTCCCTCCCTCATCCGTCCTTCCTTATTTCCAATTCCTTCCTTCCTTCCTTGTATCTATCTCTCCCTCCCTCCCTTCCATCCTTCTTTCCTTATTTCCAATTCATTTTTCCTTCCTTCCTTCCTTCCTTCCTTCCTTCCTTCCTTCCTTCCTTCCTTGTATCTATCTCTCCCTCTCTTCCATCTATCCCTCTTTCCTTATTTCCAATTCATTTTTTCCTTCCTTCCTTCTATCTATCCCTCCCTCCCTTCCATCTGTCCCTCCTTCCTTATTTCCAATTCATTTTTTTCCCTTCATTTCTTCCTTCCCTCCCTCCATCATCCGTCCTTCCTTATTTCCAATTACTTCCTTCCTTCCTTCCCTCCCTCCCTTCCATCTATCCCTCCTTCCAATACTTCCTTCCTTCCATCTATCCCTCCCTCCCTCCCTTCCATCCATCTATTCCTCCTTCCTTATTTCCAATTCATTTTTTCCTTCCTTCCTTCCTTCCTTCCTTCCTTCTCCTCACTCTCCTGTCCTCACACCACACAGGCTGCTACAGGCGGTGGAACGAAGACGGCAGCAGCGCCTGTGTGAAATGTGAGAACGAGACCCTCCCGGCGGCTCCGGCGTACAACCTGACAGACTGTCAAAACAGTGAGTCCGCTGATGAACTTCCGATCCTGCTCGCCTGTGGGGCAGAGTTAAGAATGCTCCCTCTGCTTTTCCCCTCCCCGTCCAGCAGAGGGCGGAAGAGAGGCATTTGAAGGATTCGGGATCCTGGGATTGAAAACAGCTCAAGGTTCTAGTCCTCCTTTTTTTTTTTAAGAGGAGAAAACAAACACGGTTACAAGAGTTGATTTGTTGATTTGGCGTGTTTTGAAAAAGCCCCTCGATCGATACCTTATTTTTATTTCATTTATTAAATTCATATACAGGCCCTCTCACCTACAGTAGTGGCCAAGATTGTGGAAATCTTTTGGGGAAAAGTATTTTCTAAAACTTGGCTAATGACACCACTTTTTTTTTTTTTTTTGGAGTAGTACCATAAAATTATATATCCGTGGAAAGATAATTTAATCAAGAACGTAATGCAATGACTTTTATGAAGGACTTGCTATTAGAATAGCAGTGACAGTCTAAAGAAGAAAAGTGAAACACATAGAAAAATACGAGACATGCAAAAATGATCACCATGTCAGTGAATATTGAGTTGGGTAACCTTTTGCATGAATTACAGCCTTACAACGTCTTCCCATGGAGTGAGCCAAGTCTTTGAGTTCTGCAGCTGTTATAATGTGAAACCAAGATTGAAGGATGGCTTCTATTAACTGGGTTTTATTGCTGGGTCACTTCTGACTTAACAAGTTTCTTTAGTCGGCTCTATAGATTTTCAATTGGGTTAAGGTCTGGGCTATTCCCAGGCCTTTTTTGATTGAAACTCAAAAAAATAAATAAAAATGTGGTGTTATTAGCCATCAAACCTCAAAAAATACACTTTTCCCAAAAGATTTCCACAATTTTGGCTGCTACTGTATAAAGCAGCTCTTTACCTCAGTTAGTCTTTCGTTGAGCAATTCCCAGCTTCGAGACTCTACCGTTTCTTTCTGCCTTTACGACAGTAGGAATGCAAGTCCCCCCCCACCCCACCCCATACGATGAATGCCAACGCATAATTTTGGGGATTGGGCTGGTTTTTGCCTTGTTGCCTAAACATATTAAAGCAAAATCCGAGCGATGGAGCCAGGGAAAAAAACTTGCAATACAAACGGGTGGGATTCAACTGGTTCAGACCGGTTCGGGTGAATTTTTACATCCGGTTCGCCGAACTGGCTGGCCCCTCCCACCCCGCCCCTCCCAGGAGTCTCCACGCGGCCACCTTTAGATGCCATGTAAGTGCAGGGCCCAGATAGAGGCTCTGGGAGGGCGAAAAACCAGCCTACTGGAAGTTCAGGAAGGCCGGAAACGGGCCTTCCGCCCGCCTCTGGAGCCCGTGGAGGCCGTTTTCGCCCTCCGCCCACCTCTGGAGCCCGTGGAAGGCAAAAACGTCCCCCCCCCCGGCCGTGGTGAAGGAGGCCAACTAGGCCACACCCACCATGCCCACGTCCACCCAGCAACCAGGCAGAGAACCCCTTGCTAAAATTTTTGTAGCCCACCCCTGTCTATTTCCTATTTCCAGTTATGTTTTGGCAAGGAAATGGTTTTTAGAGCAATCTTGGCAACTTTAAAGATGGGTGGACTTCATACTGGAAGTATTGGAAGTCCGGAAACGGGCCCGTTTCTGGCCTCCGAAGCCCGGGGGAGGCCGTTTTCGCCCTCCCAGAGGCTTGAGAAAAACCTCCGGAGCCTGGGGAGGGCAAAAAATGGGCCTACTGGAAGTCCAGAAATGGGCCTGTTTCCGGAGCCCGGGGAAGGCCATTTTCGCCCTCCCAGAAGCTCGAGGAAAGCCTCCAGAGCCTGCAGAGGGCAAAAATTTCCCTCCCCGCCCCCCGGCCACACCCACCATGGCCACGCCCACCCAGCAACTGGGCAGAGAACCGGTTGCTAAAATTTTTGAATCTCACCCCTGAATACAAGTCCTTCTCTCTTGGAATCGGCAATGGAGAAATTCAGCTGGCTCTGGCCATAACTTCTTCTTTGTCTCTTCTCCAACTTTCTGGCTTTTTTTTTTTTTTTTTTTTTGTAGATGCAGCTGGGGAATTGAACCCTCTAATCAACCTAACTACCCTAACTCCAGAGACTTTCGGTATAGGTGAGTAACGCCGAACAGACTTTGCAAGCGGTGTTAGGGGTGTCTTACCCCCATAGTATTTCTTTCCAGAGAGTAAGTCATTTGTGTACCAAGTTTGGTTGAAATTGCTCGAGGCGTTCCAGAGTTATGCTGGAACATACACAAACACACAGAGCCATTTTTATATATTTAGATTAAAAAATGGACATTCTGGAGCAGGAATTAAGGGGCGACGGTCAGCAAGACACTCGCTGGCCAATCTCAAGGATTAATTTGCAAGGTTAGGAAAAAAATGTTCCTTCTGTGAGACGCTTCTTCGTTTTTGTTTTGGCTTTCTATAGGAGGTCCCGAAGTCGCGGCTTCCCTAATTTTTGGCACTTTCTTGATCAGCCTCTTCCTCATCCTCTGTGTTGCATCCTTCTTCTACCTCAAACGTGCCAATAAACTCCCCAATCTCTTCTATCGAAGAAACAAAGGTAGGTTTGTCTGCCGGTTGTTGCGGAGAAGATGATTAGCGGGGCTGGAGGCTAAAAACGTATGAAGGACGGTTGCAGGAACTGGGTACGTCTAGTCTCGTGAATAGAAGGATTAGGGGTGGCACGAGACACAGTGTTGCAATATTTGAGGGGCTGCCACAAAGAAGAGTAGGGGGTCAACCTATTCTCCAAAGCACCAGAAGGCAGGAGAAGAAGCAACGGATGGAAACTAATCGAGGAGAGAAGCAACGTGGAATTAAGGAGAAACTTCCCAACAGTTCGAACAATTAAATCAGTGGAACAGCTTGCCACCAGAAGTTGTGAGTGCTCCATCACTGGAGGTTTTTAAGAAGACATTAGAGAAGCGTTTGTCTAAAATGGTATAGGGCAGGAGTGTAAAACTCACGGGCTGGGGGCCAGATCCGGCCTGTGGGATGCTTAGATCTGGCTGGGGAGACCGCCCTGAAAATAGCGAAGGACCAGCCCACAGTCCCTCTGCCAGTGAAAACGGAGCTCGCGAGCGCTGCGTGTCTCCCCCCACGAGCTCTGTTTTCGCTGCAAGAAGGTTACAGGAGGCTGTCGCAGCTGGAAACGGTGCGCAGGAGCCTGTTTTCACCGGCAGATCACTCAGGCGCCCCCCGACACAAGTGACATCATGCTGGCCATGCCCCTCCCTGACCACGCCCCTCCCCGCCCCCCACAGTCAAACACAACCCTGATGCGGCCCTCAATAAAATCGAGTTTGACACCCCTGGTATAGGGCCTCCTGCGGGAGCAGGGGGTTGGACTAGAAGACCTCCAAGGTCCCTTCCACTTGTGTTATACTGTTATTCCAACCCCCCCCCCGGGGGGGGGAAATCACCTTCGGGTGGTTGTAAGAATTGAAAGAATTTAAGATTCCTCTCTCCTTGGCTATTTAACCTAGTCAGGAATCCTTCCAGGCTGTTCAGGAACAGATCCCTTGGTAGGGAAGAGAACCTTTTGATGTCGGTGCGCATAATTGAAACAGACTTCTCTTGTTAATCTTTTCTCTCTCTCTCTCTCTCTCTCTCTCTCTCTCTCTCTCTCTCTCTCTCTCTCTCTCTCTCTTTTTTATCCCTTTCTATGTTTCCCAGGGTCCATTGTACAGTCTGCTGAATCAGTAAGTACGGGATCCACCTTTGGGGATTTCCAGGATATTGCAAAGCCTCACAAGGCAAGAAGGCGGCTGAGGATGATGGGTGGGGAAGCTGCCACTGGCGGGAAGGTCCCAGATGGCCCCTTCCTGCTCTCTCTCCTTCCTCTGGTCTGTTAGCAAACTCGGGGCGGTGTTTTGCAATCCAGGAAGACACAGCAGAATATTGGATTGCTTACACCGGTGTTTTTCAAACCCGCAAATTTAAATTGCACGGATTTCCATTCCCAGAATTCCCCAGCCAGAACGGCTGGGGAATTCTGGGAAGTTTGAAGTCCGCATCCTTTTCCAGGTTGGCACATTTGAATCACGCTGGTCTCAATAATGGAATTTCCAGCGAGAAATGACAATGTGAGATCACCATAAATCCGTTTTTTCCCCAATTAACGGGTAGAATCGACGATCAATTTTCCCGGAAAACCGGGACAGGGCCGGGGGGTGGTTATCGTAACGCAAAGGCCGACTCGTTTCCAAATCTCATCTCGATTTTTTTTTTTTCTTCCTAGGCATCCATGTTATCTCCACCTTCTTCAAGTAAGGATTTTTCTCTTGCATCTCTCGTTCGTGCAAAACGCCTTAGCTAGGTGTCTTGGGTAACAAGGGTTATTTCTGCAGGAGTAAAACCTCGAGTTGTATCAGGGATAGTGTTCACTTATTTTCCTTACCGGTTTGCAAATGTGTGCGCCTGCGCCCAGCCTCAAAAATGTGCCTTAAAAAAGGATGGCATAGAGCCAGGGCAGATGGATGCGCGATTTCCACCCATGATTTCCATTACCGGTTCGGGCGAACCAATCCAAACCAGCTTAATACCACCTTTGAGTTGTATCCAGAAAAGGAAGATAGGATGGCTTTGGAAATCTGGGATGATGATGATGATGATGATGATGATGATGATGATGATGATTTATTTTATCCTAAGAAATCTCTTCTCAACACAAAGCAGCTCTTTGTTCCCCCTGATCCAGGCATAACTACAACCCCTTGTAATGGTTCTCTCCCCGTTTCCACTACCCTAAATAGTTAAGCTCTTTCAAAAACAGACCGAGCAGTGTGCAAGATTTTTACGGGAATGCTTGGCGGCGAGGGAAGCATTTTTGAGCATGCCTCTCCGGGGCGCCTCCAACAATTCAATCTGCCTGAATAAATCCCAGGTGGCTCATTTTCAGTATCTGCAGACTGTAAATTCATGCACCGTTTCGGGTGGCAGGCGACTGGAGCAGAAAAAATAATTACAGTTGAGGGAGGAGGGGGGGAATGACGGGATTTCTTTCTACCGCCTGTTCGTCAACAAAATTGTCTTAATAAGCATGTAGAGTCAGGAGGCTTACACTGTCCCCTAGGGAGCCCTTGTTTTCCAAATCAAAATATTGTGTCCTTTTGGCATATCGTTTTTTTTTTAAGTGAGGGTTCCTCCCAGTTTTTCTTTTTTTAATTTTCCTGTTTTAAAAATGTGTATCTGTGTCTGGGTGAATTTAAATCACAATTTAAATCACTAGTAAAAAGGCTTGATTGAAATCGACTTGATTTAAATCATAATTTTTAAAGAGAAACTGTCATCTCAGTCCCGCAGCGGCTCCTCCTCTGACCCGCTGTTGACTCACCGACAGTCCCAATATTGCAGAATATACAGCCTCATGCTACATAACTTTCATGCTGAATAAATTAAATTATTAATGTAACTTAAATAGAAAACTATCTTTAAATAGATTTTTTTTAAATAAATTTGATAAAAAAAAAATCATCAATTTTTATCCACCCTGATCTCTCTCTCTCTCTCTCTCTCTCTCTCTCTCTCTCTCTCTCTCTCTCTCTCTGTGTGTGTGTGTGTGTGTGTGTGTGTGATGGGATGGGCCAGTGTTGGAAGAGAAAGGTGTGGAAATCCTTTGAATGAATTTTAAGCCTCTTTGGTGAGACTCGGGATAGAAACTAACCGTGTTTCTCTCTCTTTTGACTCCAGTCCGGAAACCTCGTTATGTCCGACGGGATCGTTCGCTCGCCACCTCTACCACCAGCACGACTTTGTCCACCGAGACCCGGGTCAGCAATGTGTAGCCATCAGGACTTGTAAATACTAGGCCAGCCATTGAGTCGCTGGGAAATCACCTAAGAAGAGAATCGGCGACGGGGGGCCAGACGGCTTCCGAGCAACGAGTGGACTCGTTCCAATTGGCAGGAAACGGGGACGTTAGGTTACCTTTAGGAGAGAGACTTTTCTGGCGACCCGGATGGGACGCCAATTTTAGCTTTCCTGGTTGCCAAGCAGCTTCGAGAAGTCTTTGCTCTGGACCCTGTGATTTCTGCGGTTGGGATCGAGGCCTCCTAGCCGATGAGGAACCAACTGCCTTGAGGAAATGGCCATGCTTCAAGGGAAACTCAAGTGCCATATTTTTTGTGTGTGTTTTTTTTGGAAACAAAATGGCACCGAAAATGCTTTCCAGAGAGGGGGTTGTTTCTCTCACACGCGGGATAGGCTGCTAGAAAGCACACTCCCTTCTTCCTGTGGTGTTTTTTTTTTTTTTCCTAGAGTTTGACCGAGGCCTTAAGCTCAGGGCAGCCTTGCCGTTTTTTGAGCGTTCAGATAGGTTTTATTCTCCCTTTTTAATCTTCTTCGCACCCAAGTAGGGCCCAGCCAGGTTTCCTTCCTTTTAGTAAAATCCTAGCCTGCTCCCTGAGTTTTTAAGGTGGGGGGAGGCGGCCAAACCCCAACTTGGACAGGCCCGGCCCGTCTTCCCCATAACCACGCTTGGAAGCCCAGAGTTAGCTCTTCGAGGGGTCAACCGCTCACCCCATGCTCTCCGCTCGCCAGCAGCGAGAGAAAGGTGGGTGCTTGGGAATACAGCTAGTCCTTGACTTACAAGAGTTCATTTAGTGACCGAAGTTACAACGGCACTGAAAAATGTGACTTACGACCACTTTTCACACTCGACAACCTTTGCAGCATCTCCGGGATCACGTGACTTACATACGGGGTGCTTGGCAACTGATTCATACTTACGACTGTTGCTGTGTCCCGGGGTCATACGATCCATTTTTACAAGCAACGGATAGAAACTAATCAAGGAGAGAAGCAAGCTAGAACTAAGAAGAAATTTCCTTGACAGTCAGAACAATTCACCAGTGGAACAGCTTGCCACTAGAAGTTGTGGATTCTCCAACACTGGGAAGTTTTTAAGAAGAGATTGGACTGCCATTTGTCAGAAATGATATAGGGTCTCCTCCTTGGGCGGCGGGGGGGGTTGGGCTAGATGACCTCCAAGGTCCCTTCCAACTCGGTGAACCTTCTGACAAGCAAAGTCAGCGGGGAAGCCAGATTCACTTAACAACCAAGTTGCTAACTTCTCAACCGCAGTGATTCGCTAGCCACAGCTGTTGAGTAGAAAGGTCACAGAACGGGGCAAAACTCACTTAAGAAACGTCTCGTTTAGCCACAGAAATTTGGGGCTCAATTACGGTCGTAAGTCGAGGACTGCCTGTATTCTTTTGGCATCTAGTTTGGTGCTCTGTAATAACTAAATCTACACCTTTTAGAAAGGCTCCAAACTCAACAGTAGTGGTGACTTAGCTTCCTGGATGAGGGGGTGTTCCTCTCTCCCCCCTGCACCCCATGCAGTTGTCCTAACTCGAGTCCGTCCTTATGCAAATCAAGGCGCGCCAGTCCTTAAAACTCTCCAAAGGCCATGCAAAGAAATCCAGCCACTTTAAATCCCCCTCCGTTCAACGATTCCTCCGTGGAGGGTTTCTTTTAACTCTTTAAAGAACGCTTTAAACTGTTTTTTTAAAATTCCGAGTTGATCTCGATTCAAGGGAAGTAAACTAGGATCTAGAGAGCGGCGGCACCGATTCCAAATGTTGGAGCCAAACGGGGCATTGTAGAAGCCACAATCCTTCCCTCCGAAGGCAGCTGTCTTTCCCGCTAAAATTGGATGTCGTGTTCTCTTCCTTGCCTTGCTTTCCGTCAAGGCCACTTTTCTGGCCCTTCCTGAAGTTGTCAGAATACACAATCCCAACCCTTAGCGTCGGTCACGCTAGCTGGGTTTACGGTGGGAGTTAAAATCCAGAAACCCGCGGCCGACCGCCGCTTCCTTAATCTCGTGATACATGCACCTCCCATCCCTTTAAAAAAAGTGACATTTGTGTTACCGAAGTTGCATGGTTATTAATTTAGGGTCCTTTCCTTCCTTTCGGCTCGTTAACCATCCTCCGTTGTGTGGGGAAAGTGACTTGGGAAGAGCCTGTAGATCAGTAGCGGGTTTCACTTACCTTCGCTACCGGTTCAGAACTGTGAGCGCGTAGGGCATCCGTGATGACATCCGGGCGGATGGGCAGAGCCTCCCACCACCGCCGCTACCGATTCGCACGAACCGGTAGAGACTCACCACTGCTGTGGATGTCCCGAGATTCTTTTTTTTTTTTACTCCTTCTGAATTGACCGAGATTCTATGCAATGAAACCACACAATTTCCTTACGCACCGAAGCCAATCTCCTTTCCTCCTTCCTTGGTGCATTCGTGGCTTGTTTTAGCTGGGTTTTTTTTTTTTTTTAAATTTCCTTTCCAGATAGAATTTTTTTGTTTTGTTTTGTTTTGTTGCCTTTGTTGTGTCTTTCAAACCGACAAAAGGACACCTCCGAAATTGCTGACCCTGTTTTTCTTATTTCAAGACTGTCCTTTTCTTCCAATTGCAACCCAGGCCGAATTGCATCGTCCGTAGAGGGGGAAGGAGGGAGGGAGGGAAAACATGTTTGCTCTTTCATCAGAAAGGGTGCAAAAAATAATATTTTTTTTTGAAGTGAGCCATTGAAACCAAAACACTGGAATAGAGAAGTTGTTTGTTTGTTTTTTTAAAATCCTTCACACCGTTGTGTCAAATGCAAAACGTGTAGCTTTGTATATATACATATATTTTTTTTCACTCCGTCCTCTCTCCCCTCTGCCTTGAATAAAAGCACACCGAATTTGACGTGTTTTTCATGTTGAGATAATGACCGATCTGGGGGCGTCGCTAACACGTGGGGGGCCCCAGTTTGGAATTACGGACATGCGGGGAACTAGTAATGACTCAGTGGCGAAGACGCTGAGCTTGTCGATCAGAAAGGTCGGCGGTTCGGCAGTTCGAATCCCTAGTCCAGGTCTCCTGCGAGAGCAGGGGGTTGGACTGGATGACCTCCAAGGTCCCTTCCAACTCGGTTACTGTTAAAGGAGTCATTTAAAGGGTTGGTTTTTTTCTTGGGAGGCTGCCCAAAAACTCAGTCTATCAGCATCCATATCTGCATAAACAGAAGGATAGAATCAAGATCAAGTGTTAATACCACTTTATAAGGCCTTGGTAAAGCCACATTTGGAATCCTGCGTCCAGTTTTGGTCGCCACGATGTAAAAAAGATGTGGAGACTCTAGAAAGAGTGCAGAGAAGAGCAACAAAGAGGATTAAGGGACTGGAGGCTAAAATATAGGAAGAACAGCTACGGCAGCTGGGTATGTCTAGTTTAATGAAAAGGAGGACTCGGGCAGTGATGGTTAACCTTTTCGGTGCAGAGTGCCCAAAGCATGTATGCACACACGTGCTAATGCATGCGCGTGTGCCATAACCCCCAAAATGCAATGTGGGCACCCTGCCGCGCATGTCCCCACGCATGTGAGTGCGTCCCCCATGCATGGGCCTCCCTCTCGTCCCATTTTGGCTTCCAGGTTGGTGCAAGAGGCTTTCCAGGTTCAAAATGGGGCGCGTGGGGGAGGCCGCCCTGTGAAGCCAAATGGGGTGCGGGGGGGGGCTGCATGAGGGTCTCCCGCGCACCTGGAAAGCCGCCTGCACCAAACTGTACCCCCCACGCATGCCCCTCACCCCCCCGTGCATGTGCAGCAGAGACCCGAAGACCAGCTGGCTGGCAGGAGGTGTGCACGCATGCGTGGTGGAGCTGGGCTGGGGCAACGGCTGGCGTGCCCGCAGAGTGGGCTCTGCGTGGCACGTGTGCCATAGGTTCACCATCACGGGACTGGGGGTGACATGATAGCAGCCTTCCGATATCTCAGGGGCTGCCCCAAAGAAGAGGGAGTCAAGCTATTCTCCAAAGCACCTGAAGGCAGGACAAGAAGCAACGGGTGGAAACTCATCGAGGAGAGAAGCAACTTAGAACTAAGGAGGAATTTTCCTGACAGTGAGAACAATTAACCAGTGGAACAACTTGCCACCAGAAGTTGTGAATGCTCCAACACTGGATGTTTTTAAGAAGAGGTTGGATAACCATTTGTCTGAAGTGGGGTAAGGTTTCCTGCCTAAGCAGGGGGTTGGACTAGAAGACCTCCAAGGTCCCTTCCGACTCTTGTTATTTCTATTTCTAATAAAAGCAGAATATCACAGTTAATGCCATTATTTTTATTTATTTATTTTTTTAGAAAGGGAGGCAGTTGGTCGTGGGCTGTTTTTCCCTCCGCTGTCTGAACGAATCTGTCCCTGCTTTCTCAAAACTCGCTGTCTCCCATCCTCCTGTGTAAATCAAGTTTTCTGAGCTCAGGGCATCAAATGAAGGCGATCACATTTCCATGCTATTCCCTGGCCCCTAGAGGGAGTCTGTCCTAAAGCAAAATACGAATTACAGGTAGGTAGAAAGAGAAATAGAATGACGAGAGTCGGAAAAGGGACCTCGGAGGACTTCTAGTCCAACCCCCTGCTCAGGCAGGAAACACCTACACCGCTTCAGACAAAGGGGTTTATTTATTTATTTATTTATTGGTTCGATTTATATGCCGCCCTTCTCCGGAGACTCAGGGCGGCTTGCAATGCGTTAAGCAATAGCCTTCATACTTTTGTATATTTTATACAAAGTCAGCTTATTGCCCCCACAAACTGGGTCCTCAATTTACCTACCTTAGAAAGGATGGAAGGCTGAGTCAACCTTGAGCCTGGCGAGATTCAAACTTACTAATTGTAGACAGCTGGAGTTAAATTACAATGCATTAGTCTGCTGAGCTACCTGCTATACCTGCTTAGTAGGGCTTTCGCCCCCCCCAAGCGGTGTTCTTTTTTTTTATACAAAGTCAGCTTATTGCCCCCACAAACCGGGTCCTCATTTTACCTACCTCAAAAGGACGGAAGGCTGAGTCAACCTTCAGCCTGGTGAGATTTGAACTCGCACTAATTGCAGGCAGCTGGCAACTAAGTGCTATTTAACAGCACTTTAGTCCGCTGCTCCACCAAGGCTCCTAAGATTGGGTTATCCAATCTCTTCTCCAGTGTTGGAGCATTAGTTCTGGACTCAGGGCAGTTTGTTTAGTGACCAAAGTTACGACGGATTTCACCCCCTGGAACAATCGTCAATTCGCCAAGAAAACCAGGGATGTGCCTCTATATATTAAAAATGTCTTACAAACTGCATGAACTCAGGAGCGTCTTTAACTGTAACAGGAATGGACGGTCCCACTGGACCAATTAAACTCCAGTTCCGTATATAGTTGGCCAAGAATAAATACTTTTGAGCAAAATAAAATATTATAATTTGGGTTTTCTATCCTGGTTTTGCTTCCAGGTAGCTGTTGTGTTCCAAATTAACTTTGCCAGCAAATTTATAACCATCTAGGATTTCTCATGCCTTACAGAAAATCGTTCAAAAAAAAAAGGATACTAACATGCTGGTGAATTGCCTTGGTTGAACCTTTGCCACCGGAATCGCGGCGAAGAAGGAATGACGGTGACGGCTGGGAAAGGAACGGAAGTTGCTCCTGCCAATTTGTAAATTAAAGATGAGTTTAGAAAGAGTTTGGGTGTCTACGCAACCAGCCACACGAACTTCCCAGCCTTTTTCCCAGCTGGGATCCTTCCGTTTTGCCACTGCCAAAGGAACGGAGAGAAGAGGAACAAATGCAGAAGTTTTCATTTTGTTTTGTTTCGAAAGCTGGATTAGCAGAAGAAAAATTCGCAGTTGGTTTGATCCTTGGTGAGGCATCTTCTGCTGAGAAATTGCAGGTCTTTTCCTCTTCTTCCTCTTCTTGCCTGTCCTAATTTTTAAAAAGAATATATATATATATATATCCTATTTGCAGTAGAATAAAGCATTAACATCAAACCTCAACTTTTTTACTTTTACATAATACCCATTTAAGCTAAGGCCTTTCTATAACAACATTTAGATAATCGGTAAATAAAATTTGCTTTTTGTTCAACGTCTGTAATGTGTTTGGAGAGGTTGGTCAGTATTCAATATTAATAACGATCATTGTTATTTAAAATTAAAGGTAAAGATAAAAGGTTCCCCTTGCATATAGGTGCTATCCGTTCCCGACTCTAGGGGGCGGTGCTCATCTCCCTTTCAAAGCCGAAGAGCCAGCACTGTCCGAAGATGTCCCCGTGGTCCTGTGGCCGGCATGACTCAATGCCAAAGGCGCCCGGAACGCTGTTCCCTTCCCACCAAAGGTGGTCCCTATTTTTCTACTTGCATTTTTTACCTGCTTTCGAACTGCTAGGTTGGCAGAAGCTGGGATAAGTAACGGGCGCTCACCCCGTTACGCGGCACTAGGGATTCGAACCGCTGAACTTGACAAGCTCAGCGTCTTAGCCATTGAGCCACTGCATCCCATTTATTTTATTAGGCAGAAAGAAACCTGAGAAAATATCAGAGTGTTATTCCGCACCCCCCCCCCCCGTTTTAAAGGCGGGGGAGAGTGATGGACGAGAGACCACCGCAAGAAAGAAAAGGTTTCCGATCAATTGTCTGTTGGCTTCACCTGACTGTGGGCTAGACTGCCTCTGAAATTGGAGGCTCCATTTTAAAATGTTAGCATGAATGCAAAATCTGAATGGTTGTCATATTCATAACAGATCTGAACCCAGCCAGTTGGCCACACCCACTCAGTTGGCCACACCCACCGAGTCGGCCACACCCACCGAGTCCCCCCCCCCGAGGTTAACCACAGCCCTAATGCGCCCCTCAATAAAATTGAGTTTGACACCCGTTCTAAAAGAATGCAAAGGACCGGCTGTCTGCAAGGAATATAAATCTTCCTATCCGCCACCATTCAGTCAGAACTGAGGAAGCTTCTTGGATGAGAAGCGAAACGACTTCAAAGCCCAGTTGCCTTTAAAAAAAAAAAAAAAAAGCACTTTTGGGACTTTTCGGAAATGCTGCCTAATGCTCACACAACTCAAAATGTCATGCAGAAGGCAGAACAGTCATTATCTAGCTAAGGAATTGCTGTTATGGATGGATTCATTTGATCGTCGCTGCTTTTTAATTGTTGGATTTTATTTACGATGGCCGCCTTTTAATTGTTGGATTTTATTTATTCTGAAACGGATCCGCCGTCCATCTCAACCGCGCTTTGGCGTCACAAAGGAAAATCTAGATACTGAGAAGGTTTTGAAAAAAATAGTTCAGCTACACAGACAAGTGTGTAAACTGTCCAATTTTGTTTTTAATAATCTTTCCCTCCCTTCTATTAAAACTTTATCGTCGTGTGGAAGCCGTGAATTACCGAGCCCTGTCTAAAACCCTGCTTTCTTTAATAATGTTACTTATTCACCATCCTTTCCGTACGCCAATATATTGGTCTGATTTATAGTCTTATTAATGTTTCAGCATTCTCTCGGAAGGATTAACCTGTTACAAAAGACGGCATTAAGGACCGAGTTCTAATTCTCGTAAGGCAGTTGGTGGGTTTGCATTTTGATGGCGAAGCTTGTAATATTGGGGATTTTTCCCTCCCCACCTTCTTTTCTTTTTAGAAATCAATTTTGTATGTAATGTTGTTCGGTCCAATGGCTCTGAAAAAGTAATAAGCTTTGGAAAATATCTCTTTTTCACACCACAGGAATTGTCGGAAGTAAATAAAGAAATAAGCAAATATATAGAGGCAGAAAAACAGCTAGCACACTCAGGTTGCTGCCTTCCTAAAACGATTTTTGCACATGCTGGGCCTTGATTCTGATTTAAATAGGCAGGACAAGTGGTGAAATCCTGCCGGTTCTGTCCGGCTCGCACGAACTGGTAGCGGCGCATGGTTCGGTGAATTGGTAGTGGTGACAGCATGAGGCTCCGCCCACCTGCCCAGACATCATTACTTCCTGGTTTTTGACCCTGTCATAACCCTGCGCAAAGGGTCAAAAAGTGGATGTGACGATGGCGGTGCGCGCACTGCCGAACTGGTAGGGAAGATAAGTCGATTTCACCCTTGGGCAGGATTTATTCAACACATTAAAACAGAGTGGAATCTCCAGTGCTAGTGGCAGTTATCCAGTCAAGTGCATGATAAAAGGATAATATGCTGACTTGACAGCCGGAAGGAATTTTTAAAATGTATTGGAACAAGGAGATTTCCAGATACCTACAGAGTGTTGTGGCCCATCAGCGGCCTGTGCAGCTAGTAGCTGAGTCTGACAGCGAGGAGGCATATGTAGAGGCAGTCCTGGACTTACAACTGTTTGTTTAGGGAATGTTTTTGAAAGCACAAGTGCACTGAAATAAGTGAGCCATACATGATCTTCATTTGTGACCTTCCCAGCCAGCATCTAACACACAAAGTCGGAATTCGCTTAATGGCAGTGTATGGTAATTCACTTAACCACTGCAACAATTCATTAACCATAACAAAAATAGCAATAGCCCTTAGACTTATATACTGCTTCACAGTGCTTCACAGCCCTCTCTAAGTGGTTTATGGAGTTAGCCTCTTGCCCCCAACAATCTGGGTCCTCATTTTACCGACCTCGGAAGGGCGGAAAGCGGAGTCGACTTTGAGTCGGTCAGGATCGAACTTCCTGGCTGTGGGCAGAGTCAGCCTGCAATACCGCATTCTAACCACTGCGCCACCAGGGCTCTTAAAAGATTGTAAAATGGGGTGTCATCATTCACTGAACAACCGCCTTACTTAGAAGAGGAAACTGCGGTCCCAATTATGGCAGTACGTCGAGGCCTACATGTGCAAGGCTTCGGTGAGATAGCAATGAAAATAATTCAGATTTAGTTTCAGCCATGACCTTACAACACCTAGCCCAGAAAATACCAAACTCAAAAGAAAATACTCAGGGGTGACAAATTACACCCAACCAGTTAGGAGTGGGCTTCAAAAAATTTAGCAAGGCGTTCTCTGCCCGGTTGCAGGATGGGCTTGGCCATGGTGGGTGTGGCCTAGTGGGCCTCCTGCAACAAGGTGGAGGGGGGGTGTTTTTGCACTCCCCGGGCTCGGGAGGCTTTCCTCGAGCCTCTGGGAGGGTGAAAACGGCCTCCCCAGGCTCCAGCAGCCTTCTGGAGGCCAGAAACGGGCCTGTTTCTAGCCTTCCTGAACTTCTGGTAGGCCCGTTTTTCTCCCTCCCCGAGCCTCCGTGCACGTTCTGCACTTACCTGCATCCAAAATGGGCTGTGTGGGGACCCCTGGGAGGGATTGGGGGGTGAGGCAAGCCAGGAGTGGGATTTGGGGGTTCTCCGTACTGCACAGAATTGTCAAGATTGAGGGTGGAAAATGCTACCCAGGAACTAAAATGTTTTTTGAAGCCAATTTTTTTTTTTTGAAACCAAATGCAAAAACAGACCCCAGGATGAGTTTCGGGGTGAAATTCCACGTCTAAAAATGGTGTTGCTTCCACTTTATAAAATTCGAGCCTTTTTGGTGCCTGAGAAAGAAAACGTGTGACTCCACGGTCAGGAAAATGCTGCCCAGGAAGCAAAATGTTTTTGGAAGTCAATTTTTTTTCTTTAAAATCAAAAGCAAATATGGACCCCAGGATGAGTTTCGGGATGAAATTCCATGTCTAAAAATGGTGTTGCTTCCACTTTTTAAAAATCGAGCCTTTTTGGTGCCTGAGGAAGAAAACGCGTGACTCTGCGGTCAGGAAAATACTGCCCAGGAAGCAAAATGTTTTTCGAAGTCAATTTTTTTTCTTTCAAGACAAAACCAAATATGGACCCCAGGATGAGTTTCAGGATGAAATTCCATGTCTAAAAATGGTGTTGCTTCCACTTTTTAAAAATCGAGGCTTTTTGTGGCCTGGGGAAGAAAACGCGTGACTCCGCGGTCAGGAAAATGCTGCCCAGGAACCAAAATGTTTTTTGAAGCCATTTTTTTTTCTTTAAAACCAAAAGCAAATATGGACCCCAGGATGAGTTTTGGGATGAAATTCCATGTCTAAAAATGGTGTGGTTTCCACTTTTTAAAAATCAAGCCTTTTTGGTGCCTGGGGAAGAAAACGCGTGATGCCGCGGTCAGAAAAAAAGCAGATCAGGAGCAAAAAAATTTTTTTTGACTTAAATGTAAAAGTGGATGCTAGGATGAGTTTCGGGGTGGAATTCCATGCTTAAAAATGTTATTATTAGCTGTTTTTAAAAATCGAGTGTTTTTGCTCCCCGAGGAAGAAAACGCGTGATGCCGCGGTCAGAAAAAAAACTGCCCAGGACCAAAAAATTTTTTTTGACTCAAATGTAGCAACGGATGCTAGAATGTGATTCGGGGTGGAATTCCATGCTTAAAAATGTTATTATTAGCTGTTCTTAAAAATTGAGTGTTTTTGCTGCCCGAGGAAGAAAACGCGTGATGCCGGGGTCAGAAAAAAAACTGCCCAGGACCAAAAAATTTTTTTTGACTCAAATGTAGCAACGGATGCTAGAATGTGATTCGGGGTGGAATTCCATCCTTAAAAATGTTATTATTAGCTGTTTTTAAAAATTGAGTGTTTTTGCTGCCCGAGGAAGAAAACGCGTGATGCCGGGGTCAGAAAAAAAACTGCCCAGGACCAAAAAATTTTTTTTGACTCAAATGTAGCAACGGATGCTAGAATGTGATTCGGGGTGGAATTCCATCCTTAAAAATGTTATTATTAGCTGTTTTTAAAAATTGAGTGTTTTTGCTGCCCGAGGAAGAAAACGCGTGATGTCGGGGTCAGAAAAAAAACTGCCCAGGACCAAAAATGTTTTTTTGACTCAAATGTAGCAACGGATGCTAGAATGTGATTCGGGGTGGAATTCCATCCTTAAAAATGTTATTATTAGCTGTTTTTAAAAATTGAGTGTTTTTGCTGCCAGAGGAAGAAAACGCTTGATGCCGGGGTCAGAAAAAAAACTGCCCAGGACCAAAAAATTTTTTTTGACTCAAATGTAGCAACGGATGCTAGAATGTGATTCGGGGTGGAATTCCATCCTTAAAAATGTTATTATTAGCTGTTTTTAAAAATTGAGTGTTTTTGCTGCCCGAGGAAGAAAACGCGTGATGCCGGGGTCAGAAAAAAAACTGCCCAGGACCAAAAAATTTTTTTTGACTCAAATGTAGCAACGGATGCTAGAATGTGATTCGGGGTGGAATTCCATCCTTAAAAATGTTATTATTAGCTGTTTTTAAAAATTGAGTGTTTTTGCTGCCCGAGGAAGAAAACGCGTGATGCAGGGGTCAGAAAAAAAACTGCCCAGGACCAAAAATTTTTTTTTGACTCATATGTAGCAACGGATGCTAGAATGTGATTCGGGGTGGAATTCCATGCTTAAAAATGTTATTATTAGCTGTATTTTAAAATTGAGTGTTTTTGCTGCCCGAGGAAGAAAACGCGTGATGCCGGGGTCACAAAAAAAACTGCCCAGGACCAAAAATTTTTTTTTGACTCAAATGTAACAACGGATGCCAGAATGTGATTCGGGGTGGAATTCCATCCTTAAAAATGTTATTATTAGCTGTTTTTAAAAATTGAGTGTTTTTGCTGCCCGAGGAAGAAAACGCGTGATGCCGGGGTCAGAAAAAAAACTGCCCAGGACCAAAAATTTTTTTTTGACTCAAATGTAGCAACGGATGCTAGAATGTGATTCGGGGTGGAATTCCATCCTTAAAAATGTTATTATTAGCTGTTTTTAAAAATTGAGTGTTTATGCTGCCCGAGGAAGAAAACGCGTGATGCCGGGGTCAGAAAAAAAACTGCCCAGGACCAAAAAATTTTTTTGACTCAAATGTAACAACGGATGCTAGAATGTGATTCGGGGTGGATTTCCATCCTTAAAAATGTTATTATTAGCTGTTTTTAAAAATTGAGTGTTTTTGCTGCCCGAGGAAGAAAACGCGTGATGCCGGGGTCAGAAAAAAAACTGCCCAGGACCAAAAAATTTTTTTGACTCAAATGTAACAACGGATGCTAGAATGTGATTCGGGGTGGATTTCCATCCTTAAAAATGTTATTATTAGCTGTTTTTAAAAATTGAGTGTTTATGCTGCCCGAGGAAGAAAACGCGTGATGCCGGGGTCAGAAAAAAAACTGCCCAGGACCAAAAAATTTTTTTGACTCAAATGTAGCAACGGATGCTAGAATGTGATTCGGGGTGGAATTCCATCCTTAAAAATGTTATTATTAGCTGTTTTTAAAAATTGAGTGTTTTTGCTGCCCGAGGAAGAAAACGCGTGATGCCGGGGTCAGAAAAAAAACTGCCCAGGACCAAAAAATTTTTTTTGACTCAAATGTAGCAACGGATGCTAGAATGTGATTCGGGGTGGAATTCCATGCTTAAAAATGTTATTATTAGCTATTTTTAAAAATTGAGTGTTTTTGCTGCCCGAGGAAGAAAACGCGTGATGCTGGGGTCAGAAAAAAAACTGCCAAGGACCAAAAAATTTTTTTGACTCAAATGTAACAACGGATGCTAGAATGTGATTCGGGGTGGAATTCCATCCTTAAAAATGTTATTATTAGCTGTTTTTAAAAATTGAGTGTTTTTGCTGCCCGAGGAAGAAAACGCGTGATGCCGGGGTCAGAAAAAAAACTGCGCAGGACCAAAAAATTTTTTTTGACTCAAATGTAGCAACGGATGCTAGAATGTGATTCGGGGTGGAATTCCATCCTTAAAAATGTTATTATTAGCTGTTTTTAAAAATTGAGTGTTTTTGCTGCCCGAGGAAGAAAACGCGTGATGCCGGGGTCAGAAAAAAAACTGCCCAGGACCAAAAAATTTTTTTTGACTCAAATGTAGCAACGGATGCTAGAATGTGATTCGGGGTGGAATTCCATCCTTAAAAATGTTATTATTAGCTGTTTTTAAAAATTGAGTGTTTTTGCTGCCCGAGGAAGAAAACGCGTGATGCCGGGGTCAGAAAAAAAACTGCCCAGGACCAAAAAATTTTTTTTGACTCAAATGTAACAACGGATGCTAGAATGTGATTCGGGGTGGAATTCCATGCTTAAAAATGTTATTATTAGCTGTTTTTAAAAATTGAGTGTTTTTGCTGCCCGAGGAAGAAAACGCGTGATGCCGGGGTCAGAAAAAAAACTGCCCAGGACCAAAAAAATTTTTTTGACTCAAATGTAGCAACGGATGCTAGAATGTGATTCGGGGTGGAATTCCATCCTTAAAAATGTTATTATTAGCTGTTTTTCAAAATTGAGTGTTTTTGCTGCCCGAGGAAGAAAACGCGTGATGCCGGGGGTCAGAAAAAAAACTGCCCAGGACCAAAAAAATTTCTTTTGACTCAAATGTAACAACGGATGCTAGAATGTGATTCGGGGTGGAATTCCATCCTTAAAAATGTTATTATTAGCTGTTTTTAAAAATTGAGTGTTTTTGCTGCCCGAGGAAGAAAACGCGTGATGCCGGGGTCAGAAAAAAAACTGCCCAGGACCAAAAAATTTTTTTTGACTCAAATGTAGCAACGGATGCTAGAATGTGATTCGGGGTGGAATTCCATCCTTAAAAATGTTATTATTAGCTGTTTTTAAAAATTGAGTGTTTTTGCTGCCAGAGGAAGAAAACGCGTGATGCCGGGGTGAGAAAAAAAACTGCCCAGGACCAAAAAAATTTTTTTGACTCAAATGTAGCAACGGATGCTAGAATGTGATTCGGGGTGGAATTCCATCCTTAAAAATGTTATTATTAGCTGTTTTTAAAAATTGAGTGTTTTTGCTGCCCGAGGAAGAAAACGCGTGATGCCGGGGTCAGAAAAAAAACTGCCCAGGACCAAAAAATTTTTTTTGACTCAAATGTAGCAACGGATGCTAGAATGTGATTCGGGGTGGAATTCCATCCTTAAAAATGTTATTATTAGCTGTTTTTAAAAATTGAGTGTTTTTGCTGCCAGAGGAAGAAAACGCGTGATGCCGGGGTGAGAAAAAAAACTGCCCAGGACCAAAAAAATTTCTTTTGACTCAAATGTAACAACGGATGCTAGAATGTGATTCGGGGTGGAATTCCATGCTTAAAAATGTTATTATTAGCTGTTTTTAAAAATTGAGTGTTTTTGCTGCCAGAGGAAGAAAACGCGTGATGCCGGGGTGAGAAAAAAAACTGCCCAGGACCAAAAAAATTTTTTTGACTCAAATGTAGCAACGGATGCTAGAATGTGATTCGGGGTGGAATTCCATCCTTAAAAATGTTATTATTAGCTGTTTTTAAAAATTGAGTGTTTTTGCTGCCAGAGGAAGAAAACGCGTGATGCCGGGGTCAGAAAAAAAACTGCCCAGGACCAAAAAAATTTCTTTTGACTCAAATGTAGCAACGGATGCTAGAATGTGATTCGGGGTGGAATTCCATCCTTAAAAATGTTATTATTAGCTGTTTTTAAAAATTGAGTGTTTTTGCTGCCAGAGGAAGAAAACGCGTGATGCCGGGGTCAGAAAAAAAACTGCCCAGGACCAAAAAAATTTCTTTTGACTCAAATGTAACAACGGATGCTAGAATGTGATTCGGGGTGGAATTCCATGCTTAAAAATGTTATTATTAGCTGTTTTTAAAAATTGAGTGTTTTTGCTGCCAGAGGAAGAAAACGCGTGATGCCGGGGTGAGAAAAAAAACTGCCCAGGACCAAAAAAATTTTTTTGACTCAAATGTAGCAACGGATGCTAGAATGTGATTCGGGGTGGAATTCCATGCTTAAAAATGTTATTATTAGCTGTTTTTCAAAATTGAGTGTTTTTGCTGCCCGAGGAAGAAAACGCGTGATGCCGGGGTCAGAAAAAAAACTGCCGAGGACCAAAAAAATTTTATTGACTCAAATGTAACAACGGATGCTAGAATGTGATTTGGGGTGGAATTCCATCCTTAAAAATGTTATTATTAGCTGTTTTTAAAAATTGAGTGTTTTTGCTGCCCGAGGAAGAAAACGCGTGATGCCGGGGTCAGAAAAAAAACTGCCCAGGACCAAAAAAATTTTTTTGACTCAAATGTAACAACGGATGCTAGAATGTGATTCGGGGTGGAATTCCATCCTTAAAAATGTTATTATTAGCTGTTTTTAAAAATTGAGTGTTTTTGCTGCCCGAGGAAGAAAACGCGTGATGCCGGGGTCAGAAAAAAAACTGCCCAGGACCAAAAAATTTTTTTGACTCAAATGTAGCAACGGATGCTAGAATGTGATTCGGGGTGGAATTCCATGCTTAAAAAAGTTATTATTAGCTGTTTTTAAAAATTGAGTGTTTTTGCTGCCCGAGGAAGAAAACGCGTGATGCCGGGGTCAGAAAAAAAACTGCCCAGGACCAAAAAAATTTTTTTGACTCAAATGTAGCAACGGATGCTAGAATGTGATTCGGGGTGGAATTCCATGCTTAAAAATGTTATTATTAGCTGTTTTTAAAAATTGAGTGTTTTTGCTGCCCGAGGAAGAAAACGCGTGATGCCGGGGTCAGAAAAAAAACTGCCCAGGACCAAAAAATTTTTTTTGACTCAAATGTAGCAACGGATGCTAGAATGTGATTCGGGGTGGAATTCCATGCTTAAAAATGTTATTATTAGCTGTTTTTAAAAATTGAGTGTTTTTGCTGCCCGAGGAAGAAAACGCGTGATGCCGGGGTCAGAAAAAAACTGCCCAGGACCAAAAAATTTTTTTTGACTCAAATGTAACAACGGATGCTAGAATGTGATTCGGGGTGGAATTCCATGCTTAAAAATGTTATTATTAGCTGTTTTTAAAAATTGAGTGTTTTTGCTGCCAGAGGAAGAAAACGCGTGATGCCGGGGTCAGAAAAAAAACTGCCCAGGACCAAAAAATTTTTTTTGACTCAAATGTAGCAACGGATGCTAGAATGTGATTCGGGGTGGAATTCCATGCTTAAAAATGTTATTATTAGCTGTTTTTAAAAATTGAGTGTTTTTGCTGCCAGAGGAAGAAAACGCGTGATGCCGGGGTGAGAAAAAAAACTGCCCAGGACCAAAAAAAAATTTTTGACTCAAATGTAGCAACGGATGCTAGAATGTGATTCGGGGTGGAATTCCATGCTTAAAAATGTTATTATTAGCTGTTTTTCAAAATTGAGTGTTTTTGCTGCCCGAGGAAGAAAACGCGTGATGCCGGGGTCAGAAAAAAAACTGCCCAGGACCAAAAAAATTTTTTTGACTCAAATGTAACAACGGATGCTAGAATGTGATTCGGGGTGGAATTCCATCCTTAAAAATGTTATTATTAGCTGTTTTTAAAAATTGAGTGTTTTTGCTGCCCGAGGAAGAAAACGCGTGATGCCGGGGTCAGAAAAAAAACTGCCCAGGACCAAAAAATTTTTTTGACTCAAATGTAGCAATGGATGCTAGAATGTGATTCGGGGTGGAATTCCATGCTTAAAAATGTTATTATTAGCTGTTTTTAAAAATTGAGTGTTTTTGCTGCCCGAGGAAGAAAACGCGTGATGCCGGGGTCAGAAAAAAAACTGCCCAGGACCAAAAAAATTTTTTTGACTCAAATGTAGCAACGGATGCTAGAATGTGATTCGGGGTGGAATTCCATGCTTAAAAATGTTATTATTAGCTGTTTTTAAAAATTGCGTGTTTTTGCTGCCCGAGGAAGAAAACGCGTGATGCCGGGGTCAGAAAAAAAACTGCCCAGGACCAAAAATTTTTTTTTGACTCAAATGTAACAACGGATGCTAGAATGTGATTCGGGGTGGAATTCCATGCTTAAAAATGTTATTATTGGCTGTTTTTAAAAATTGAGTGTTTTTGCTGCCCGAGGAAGAAAACGCGTGATGCCGGGGTCAGAAAAAAAACTGCCCAGGACCAAAAAAATTTTATTGACTCAAATGTAACAACGGATGCTAGAATGTGATTCGGGGTGGAATTCCATCCTTAAAAATGTTATTATTAGCTGTTTTTAAAAATTGAGTGTTTTTGCTGCCAGAGGAAGAAAACGCGTGATGCCGGGGTCAGAAAAAAAACTGCCCAGGACCAAAAAATTTTTTTTGACTCAAATGTAGCAACGGATGCTAGAATGTGATTCGGGGTGGAATTCCATGCTTAAAAATGTTATTATTAGCTGTTTTTAAAAATTGAGTGTTTTTGCTGCCAGAGGAAGAAAACGCGTGATGCCGGGGTGAGAAAAAAAACTGCCCAGGACCAAAAAAAATTTTTTGACTCAAATGTAGCAACGGATGCTAGAATGTGATTCGGGGTGGAATTCCATGCTTAAAAATGTTATTATTAGCTGTTTTTCAAAATTGAGTGTTTTTGCTGCCCGAGGAAGAAAACGCGTGATGCCGGGGTCAGAAAAAAAACTGCCCAGGACCAAAAAAATTTTTTTGACTCAAATGTAACAACGGATGCTAGAATGTGATTCGGGGTGGAATTCCATCCTTAAAAATGTTATTATTAGCTGTTTTTAAAAATTGAGTGTTTTTGCTGCCCGAGGAAGAAAACGCGTGATGCCGGGGTCAGAAAAAAAACTGCCCAGGACCAAAAAATTTTTTTGACTCAAATGTAGCAATGGATGCTAGAATGTGATTCGGGGTGGAATTCCATGCTTAAAAATGTTATTATTAGCTGTTTTTAAAAATTGAGTGTTTTTGCTGCCCGAGGAAGAAAACGCGTGATGCCGGGGTCAGAAAAAAAACTGCCCAGGACCAAAAAAATTTTTTTGACTCAAATGTAGCAACGGATGCTAGAATGTGATTCGGGGTGGAATTCCATGCTTAAAAATGTTATTATTAGCTGTTTTTAAAAATTGCGTGTTTTTGCTGCCCGAGGAAGAAAACGCGTGATGCCGGGGTCAGAAAAAAAACTGCCCAGGACCAAAAATTTTTTTTTGACTCAAATGTAACAACGGATGCTAGAATGTGATTCGGGGTGGAATTCCATGCTTAAAAATGTTATTATTGGCTGTTTTTAAAAATTGAGTGTTTTTGCTGCCCGAGGAAGAAAACGCGTGATGCCGGGGTCAGAAAAAAAACTGCCCAGGACCAAAAAAATTTTATTGACTCAAATGTAACAACGGATGCTAGAATGTGATTCGGGGTGGAATTCCATCCTTAAAAATGTTATTATTAGCTGTTTTTAAAAATTGAGTGTTTTTGCTGCCCGAGGAAGAAAACGCGTGATGCCGGGGTCAGAAAAAAAACTGCCCAGGACCAAAAAAATTTTTTTGACTCAAATGTAACAACGGATGCTAGAATGTGATTCGGGGTGGAATTCCATCCTTAAAAATGTTATTATTAGCTGTTTTTAAAAATTGAGTGTTTTTGCTGCCCGAGGAAGAAAACGCGTGATGCCGGGGTCAGAAAAAAAACTGCCCAGGACCAAAAAATTTTTTTGACTCAAATGTAGCAACGGATGCTAGAATGTGATTCGGGGTGGAATTCCATGCTTAAAAATGTTATTATTAGCTGTTTTTAAAAATTGAGTGTTTTTGCTGCCCGAGGAAGAAAACGCGTGATGCCGGGGTCAGAAAAAAAACTGCCCAGGACCAAAAAATTTTTTTTGACTCAAATGTAGCAACGGATGCTAGAATGTGATTCGGGGTGGAATTCCATGCTTAAAAATGTTATTATTAGCTGTTTTTAAAAATTGAGTGTTTTTGCTGCCCGAGGAAGAAAACGCGTGATGCCGGGGTCAGAAAAAAAACTGCCCAGGACCAAAAAAATTTTTTTGACTCAAATGTAACAACGGATGCTAGAATGTGATTCGGGGTGGAATTCCATGCTTAAAAATGTTATTATTGGCTGTTTTTAAAAATTGAGTGTTTTTGCTGACCGAGGAAGAAAACGCGTGATGCCGGGGTCAGAAAAAAAACTGCCCAGGACCAAAAAAATTTTTTTGACTCAAATGTAACAACGGATGCTAGAATGTGATTCGGGGTGGAATTCCATCCTTAAAAATGTTATTATTAGCTGTTTTTAAAAATTGAGTGTTTTTGCTGCCCGAGGAAGAAAACGCGTGATGCCGGGGTCAGAAAAAAAACTGCCCAGGACCAAAAAAAATTTTTTGACTCAAATGTAGCAACGGATGCTAGAATGTGATTCGGGGTGGAATTCCATGCTTAAAAATATTATTATTAGCTGTTTTTAAAAATTGAGTGTTTTTGCTGCCCGAGGAAGAAAACGCGTGATGCCGGGGTCAGAAAAAAACTGCCCAGGACCAAAAAATTTTTTTTGACTCAAATGTAACAACGGATGCTAGAATGTGATTCGGGGTGGAATTCCATGCTTAAAAATGTTATTATTAGCTGTTTTTAAAAATTGAGTGTTTTTGCTGCCCGAGGAAGAAAACGCGTGATGCCGGGGTCAGAAAAAAAACTGCCCAGGACCAAAAAAATTTTATTGACTCAAATGTAACAACGGATGCTAGAATGTGATTCGGGGTGGAATTCCATCCTTAAAAATGTTATTATTAGCTGTTTTTAAAAATTGAGTGTTTTTGCTGCCCGAGGAAGAAAACGCGTGATGCCGGGGTCAGAAAAAAACTGCCCAGGACCAAAAAATTTTTTTTGACTCAAATGTAACAACGGATGCTAGAATGTGATTCGGGGTGGAATTCCATGCTTAAAAATGTTATTATTGGCTGTTTTTAAAAATTGAGTGTTTTTGCTGCCCGAGGAAGAAAACGCGTGATGCCGGGGTCAGAAAAAAAACTGCCCAGGACCAAAAAAATTTTATTGACTCAAATGTAACAACGGATGCTAGAATGTGATTCGGGGTGGAATTCCATCCTTAAAAATGTTATTATTAGCTGTTTTTAAAAATTGAGTGTTTTTGCTGCCCGAGGAAGAAAACGCGTGATGCCGGGGTCAGAAAAAAAACTGCCCAGGACCAAAAAAATTTTTTTGACTCAAATGTAACAACGGATGCTAGAATGTGATTCGGGGTGGAATTCCATCCTTAAAAATGTTATTATTAGCTGTTTTTAAAAATTGAGTGTTTTTGCTGCCCGAGGAAGAAAACGCGTGATGCCGGGGTCAGAAAAAAAACTGCCCAGGACCAAAAATTTTTTTTGACTCAAATGTAGCAACGGATGCTAGAATGTGATTCGGGGTGGAATTCCATGCTTAAAAATGTTATTATTAGGTGTTTTTAAAAATTGAGTGTTTTTGCTGCCCGAGGAAGAAAACGCGTGATGCCGGGGTCAGAAAAAAAACTGCCCAGGACCAAAAAAATTTTTTTGACTCAAATGTAGCAACGGATGCTAGAATGTGATTCGGGGTGGAATTCCATGCTTAAAAATGTTATTATTAGCTGTTTTTAAAAATTGAGTGTTTTTGCTGCCCGAGAAAGAAAACGCGTGATGCCGGGGTCAGAAAAAAAACTGCCCAGGACCAAAAAAATTTTTTTGACTCAAATGTAACAACGGATGCTAGAATGTGATTCGGGGTGGAATTCCATGCTTAAAAATGTTATTATTGGCTGTTTTTAAAAATTGAGTGTTTTTGCTGCCCGAGGAAGAAAACGCGTGATGCCGGGGTCAGAAAAAAAACTGCCCAGGACCAAAAAATTTTTTTTGACTCAAATGTAACAACGGATGCTAGAATGTGATTCGGGGTGGAATTCCATCCTTAAAAATGTTATTATTAGCTGTTTTTAAAAATTGAGTGTTTTTGCTGCCCGAGGAAGAAAACGCGTGATGCCGGGGTCAGAAAAAAAACTGCCCAGGACCAAAAAATTTTTTTTGACTCAAATGTAGCAACGGATGCTAGAATGTGATTCGGGGTGGAATTCCATCCTTAAAAATGTTATTATTAGCTGTTTTTAAAAATTGAGTGTTTTTGCTGCCCGAGGAAGAAAACGCGTGATGCCGGGGTCAGAAAAAAAACTGCCCAGGACCAAAAAATTTTTTTTGACTCAAATGTAGCAACGGATGCTAGAATGTGATTCGGGGTGGAATTCCATCCTTAAAAATGTTATTATTAGCTGTTTTTAAAAATTGAGTGTTTTTGCTGCCCGAGGAAGAAAACGCGTGATGCCGGGGTCAGAAAAAAAACTGCCCAGGACCAAAAAAATTTTTTTGACTCAAATGTAGCAACGGATGCTAGAATGTGATTCGGGGTGGAATTCCATGCTTAAAAATATTATTATTAGCTGTTTTTAAAAATTGAGTGTTTTTGCTGCCCGAGGAAGAAAACGCGTGATGCCGGGGTCAGAAAAAAACTGCCCAGGACCAAAAAATTTTTTTTGACTCAAATGTAACAACGGATGCTAGAATGTGATTCGGGGTGGAATTCCATGCTTAAAAATGTTATTATTAGCTGTTTTTAAAAATTGAGTGTTTTTGCTGCCCGAGGAAGAAAACGCGTGATGCCGGGGTCAGAAAAAAACTGCCCAGGACCAAAAAATTTTTTTTGACTCAAATGTAACAACGGATGCTAGAATGTGATTCGGGGTGGAATTCCATGCTTAAAAATGTTATTATTAGCTGTTTTTAAAAATTGAGTGTTTTTGCTGCCCGAGGAAGAAAACGCGTGATGCCGGGGTCAGAAAAAAAACTGCCCAGGACCAAAAAATTTTTTTTGACTCAAATGTAGCAACGGATGCTAGAATGTGATTCGGGGTGGAATTCCATCCTTAAAAATGTTATTATTAGCTGTTTTTCAAAATTGAGTGTTTTTGCTGCCCGAGGAAGAAAACGCGTGATGCCGGGGTCAGAAAAAAAACTGCCCAGGACCAAAAAAATTTTTTTGACTCAAATGTAGCAACGGATGCTAGAATGTGATTCGGGGTGGAATTCCATGCTTAAAAATGTTATTATTAGCTGTTTTTCAAAATTGAGTGTTTTTGCTGCCCGAGGAAGAAAACGCGTGATGCCGGGGTCAGAAAAAAAACTGCCCAGGACCAAAAAAATTTTTTTGACTCAAATGTAGCAACGGATGCTAGAATGTGATTCGGGGTGGAATTCCATGCTTAAAAATGTTATTATTAGCTGTTTTTAAAAATTGAGTGTTTTTGCTGCCCGAGGAAGAAAACGCGTGATGCCGGGGTCAGAAAAAAAACTGCCCAGGACCAAAAAAATTTCTTTTGACTCAAATGTAACAACGGATGCTAGAATGTGATTCGGGGTGGAATTCCATCCTGAAAAATGTTATTATTAGCTGTTTTTAAAAATTGAGTGTTTTTGCTGCCCGAGGAAGAAAACGCGTGATGCCGGGGTCAGAAAAAAAACTGCCCAGGACCAAAAAAATTTTTTTGACTCAAATGTAGCAACGGATGCTAGAATGTGATTCGGGGTGGAATTCCATCCTTAAAAATGTTATTATTAGCTGTTTTTAAAAATTGAGTGTTTTTGCTGCCCGAGGAAGAAAACGTGTGATGCCGGGGTCAGAAAAAAAACTGCCCAGGACCAAAAAATTTTTTTTGACTCAAATGTAGCAACGGATGCTAGAATGTGATTCGGGGTGGAATTCCATCCTTAAAAATGTTATTATTAGCTGTTTTTAAAAATTGAGTGTTTTTGCTGCCCGAGGAAGAAAACGCGTGATGCCAGGGTCAGAAAAAAAACTGCCCAGGACCAAAAAATTTTTTTGACTCAAATGTAACAACGGATGCTAGAATGTGATTCGGGGTGGAATTCCATCCTTAAAAATGTTATTATTAGCTGTTTTTAAAAATTGAGTGTTTTTGCTGCCCGAGGAAGAAAACGCGTGATGCCGGGGTCAGAAAAAAAACTGCCCAGGACCAAAAAATTTTTTTTGACTCAAATGTAGCAACGGATGCTAGAATGTGATTCGGGGTGGAATTCCATCCTTAAAAATGTTATTATTAGCTGTTTTTAAAAATTGAGTGTTTTTGCTGCCCGAGGAAGAAAACGCGTGATGCCGGGGTCAGAAAAAAAACTGCCCAGGACCAAAAAATTTTTTTTGACTCAAATGTAGCAACGGATGCTAGAATGTGATTCGGGGTGGAATTCCATCCTTAAAAATGTTATTATTAGCTGTTTTTAAAAATTGAGTGTTTTTGCTGCCCGAGGAAGAAAACGCGTGATGCCGGGGTCAGAAAAAAAACTGCCCAGGACCAAAAAAATTTTTTTGACTCAAATGTAGCAACGGATGCTAGAATGTGATTCGGGGTGGAATTCCATCCTTAAAAATGTTATTATTAGCTGTTTTTAAAAATTGAGTGTTTTTGCTGCCCGAGGAAGAAAACGCGTGATGCCGGGGTCAGAAAAAAAACTGCCCAGGACCAAAAAAATTTTTTTGACTCAAATGTAGCAACGGATGCTAGAATGTGATTCGGGGTGGAATTCCATCCTTAAAAATGTTATTATTAGCTGTTTTTAAAAATTGAGTGTTTTTGCTGCCCGAGGAAGAAAACGCGTGATGCCGGGGTCAGAAAAAAAACTGCCCAGGACCAAAAAAATTTTTTTGACTCAAATGTAGCAACGGATGCTAGAATGTGATTCGGGGTGGAATTCCATGCTTAAAAATATTATTATTAGCTGTTTTTAAAAATTGAGTGTTTTTGCTGCCCGAGGAAGAAAACGCGTGATGCCGGGGTCAGAAAAAAACTGCCCAGGACCAAAAAATTTTTTTTGACTCAAATGTAACAACGGATGCTAGAATGTGATTCGGGGTGGAATTCCATGCTTAAAAATGTTATTATTAGCTGTTTTTAAAAATTGAGTGTTTTTGCTGCCCGAGGAAGAAAACGCGTGATGCCGGGGTCAGAAAAAAACTGCCCAGGACCAAAAAATTTTTTTTGACTCAAATGTAACAACGGATGCTAGAATGTGATTCGGGGTGGAATTCCATGCTTAAAAATGTTATTATTAGCTGTTTTTAAAAATTGAGTGTTTTTGCTGCCCGAGGAAGAAAACGCGTGATGCCGGGGTCAGAAAAAAAACTGCCCAGGACCAAAAAATTTTTTTTGACTCAAATGTAGCAACGGATGCTAGAATGTGATTCGGGGTGGAATTCCATGCTTAAAAATGTTATTATTAGCTGTTTTTAAAAATTGAGTGTTTTTGCTGCCCGAGGAAGAAAACGCGTGATGCCGGGGTCAGAAAAAAAACTGCCCAGGACGAAAAAATTTTTTTTGACTCAAATGTAGCAACGGATGCTAGAATGTGATTCGGGGTGGAATTCCATCCTTAAAAATGTTATTATTAGCTGTTTTTCAAAATTGAGTGTTTTTGCTGCCCGAGGAAGAAAACGCGTGATGCCGGGGTCAGAAAAAAAACTGCCCAGGACCAAAAAAATTTTTTTGACTCAAATGTAGCAACGGATGCTAGAATGTGATTCGGGGTGGAATTCCATGCTTAAAAATGTTATTATTAGCTGTTTTTCAAAATTGAGTGTTTTTGCTGCCCGAGGAAGAAAACGCTTGATGCCGGGGTCAGAAAAAAAACTGCCCAGGACCAAAAAAATTTCTTTTGACTCAAATGTAACAACGGATGCTAGAATGTGATTCGGGGTGGAATTCCATCCTGAAAAATGTTATTATTAGCTGTTTTTAAAAATTGAGTGTTTTTGCTGCCCGAGGAAGAAAACGCGTGATGCCGGGGTCAGAAAAAAAACTGCCCAGGACCAAAAAAATTTTTTTGACTCAAATGTAGCAACGGATGCTAGAATGTGATTCGGGGTGGAATTCCATGCTTAAAAATGTTATTATTAGCTGTTTTTAAAAATTGAGTGTTTTTGCTGCCCGAGGAAGAAAACGCGTGATGCCGGAATGAGAAAAAAAACTGCCCAGGACCAAGAAATTTTTTTTGACTCAAATGTAGCAACGGATGCTAGAATGTGATTCGGGGTGGAATTCCATGCTTAAAAATGTTATTATTAGCTGTTTTTCAAAATTGAGTGTTTTTGCTGCCCGAGGAAGAAAACGCGTGATGCCGGGGTCAGAAAAAAAACTGCCCAGGACCAAAAAAATTTTATTGACTCAAATGTAGCAACGGATGCTAGAATGTGATTCGGGGTGGAATTCCATGCTTAAAAATGTTATTATTAGCTGTTTTTAAAAATTGAGTGTTTTTGCTGCCAGAGGAAGAAAACGCGTGATGCCGGGGTCAGAAAAAAAACTGCCCAGGACCAAAAAAATTTTTTTGACTCAAATGTAGCAACGGATGCTAGAATGTGATTCGGGGTGGAATTCCATGCTTAAAAATGTTATTATTAGCTGTTTTTAAAAATTGAGTGTTTTTGCTGCCCGAGGAAGAAAACGCGTGATGCCGGGGTCAGAAAAAAAACTGCCCAGGACCAAAAATTTTTTTTTGACTCAAATGCAACAACGGATGCTAGAATGTGATTTGGGGTGGAATTCCATGCTTAAAAATGTTATTATTAGCTGTTTTTAAAAATTGAGTGTTTTTGCTGCCCGAGGAAGAAAACGCGTGATGCCGGGGTCAGAAAAAAAACTGCCCAGTACCAAAAAATTTTTTTTGACTCAAATGTAGCAACGGATGCTAGAATGTGATTCGGGGTGGAATTCCATGCTTAAAAATGTTATTATTAGCTGTTTTTAAAAATTGAGTGTTTTTGCTGCCGGAGGAAGAAAACGCGTGATGCCGGGGTCAGAAAAAAAACTGCCCAGGACCAAAAAATTTTTTTTGACTCAAATGTAGCAACGGATGCTAGAATGTGATTCGGGGTAGAATTCCATCCTTAAAAATGTTATTATTAGCTGTTTTTAAAAATTGAGTGTTTTTGCTGCCAGAGGAAGAAAACGCGTGATGCCGGGGTCAGAAAAAAAACTGCCCAGGACCAAAAAAATTTTTTTGACTCAAATGTAGCAACGGATGCTAGAATGTGATTCGGGGTGGAATTCCATGCTTAAAAATGTTATTATTAGCTGTTTTTAAAAATTGAGTGTTTTTGCTGCCCGAGGAAGAAAACGCGTGATGCCGGGGTGAGAAAAAAAACTGCCCAGGACCAAAAAAATTTTTTTGACTCAAATGTAGCAACGGATGCTAGAATGTGATTCGGGGTGGAATTCCATGCTTAAAAATGTTATTATTAGCTGTTTTTCAAAATTGAGTGTTTTTGCTGCCCGAGGAAGAAAACGCGTGATGCCGGGGTCAGAAAAAAAACTGCCCAGGGCCAAAAAAATTTTATTGACTCAAATGTAACAACGGATGCTAGAATGTGATTCGGGGTGGAATTCCATCCTTAAAAATGTTATTATTAGCTGTTTTTAAAAATTGAGTGTTTTTGCTGCCCGAGGAAGAAAACGCGTGATGCCGGGGTCAGAAAAAAAACTGCCCAGGGCCAAAAAAATTTTTTTGACTCAAATGTAGCAACGGATGCTAGAATGTGATTCGGGGTGGAATTCCATGCTTAAAAATGTTATTATTAGCTGTTTTTAAAAATTGAGTGTTTTTGCTGCCAGAGGAAGAAAACGCGTGATGCCGGGGTCAGAAAAAAAACTGCCCAGGACCAAAAAAATTTTTTTGACTCAAATGTAGCAACGGATGCTAGAATGTGATTAGGGGTGGAATTCCATGCTTAAAAATGTTATTATTAGCTGTTTTTAAAAATTGAGTGTTTTTGCTGCCCGAGGAAGAAAACGCGTGATGCCGGGGTCAGAAAAAAAACTGCCCAGGACCAAAAAATTTTTTTTGACTCAAATGTAACAACGGATGCTAGAATGTGATTCGGGGTGGAATTCCATGCTTAAAAATGTTATTATTAGCTGTATTTTAAAATTGAGTGTTTTTGCTGCCCGAGGAAGAAAACGCGTGATGCCGGGGTCAGAAAAAAAACTGCCCACGACCAAAAAATTTTTTTTGACTCAAATGTAGCAACGGATGCTAGAATGTGATTCGGGGTGGAATTCCATCCTTAAAAATGTTATTATTAGCTGTTTTTAAAAATTGAGTGTTTTTGCTGCCCGAGGAAGAAAACGCGTGATGCCGGGGTCAGAAAAAAAACTGCCCAGGACCAAAAATTTTTTTTTGACTCAAATGTAGCAACGGATGCTAGAATGTGATTCGGGGTGGAATTCCATGCTTAAAAATGTTATTATTAGCTGTATTTTAAAATTGAGTGTTTTTGCTGTCCGAGGAAGAAAACGCGTGATGCCGGGGTCAGAAAAAAAACTGCCCAGGACCAAAAAATTTTTTTGACTCAAATGTAACAACGGATGCCAGAATGTGATTCGGGGTGGAATTCCATCCTTAAAAATGTTATTATTAGCTGTATTTTAAAATTGAGTGTTTTTGCTGCCCGAGGAAGAAAACGCGTGATGCCGGGGTCAGAAAAAAAACTGCCCAGGACCAAAAAATTTTTTTGACTCAACTGTAGCAACGGATGCTAGAATGTGATTAGGGGTGGAATTCCATCCTTAAAAATGTTATTATTAGCTGTATTTTAAAATTGAGTGTTTTTGCTGCCCGAGGAAGAAAACGCGTGATGCCGGGGTCAGAAAAAAAACTGCCCACGACCAAAAAATTTTTTTTGACTCAAATGTAGCAACGGATGCTAGAATGTGATTAGGGGTGGAATTCCATCCTTAAAAATGTTATTATTAGCTGTTTTTAAAAATTGAGTGTTTTTGCTGCCCGAGGAAGAAAACGCGTGATGCCGGGGTCAGAAAAAAAACTGCCCAGGACCAAAAAATTTTTTTGACTCAACTGTAGCAACGGATGCTAGAATGTGATTCGGGGTGGATTTCCATCCTTAAAAATGTTATTATTAGCTGTTTTTAAAAATTGAGTGTTTTTGCTGCCCGAGGAAGAAAACGCGTGATGCCGGGGTCAGAAAAAAAACTGCCCAGGACCAAAAAATTTTTTTTGACTCAAATGTAGCAACGGATGCTAGAATGTGATTCGGGGTGGAATTCCATGCTTAAAAATGTTATTATTAGCTGTTTTTAAAAATTGAGTGTTTTTGCTGCCCGAGGAAGAAAACGCGTGATGCCGGGGTCAGAAAAAAAACTGCCCAGGACCAAAAAATTTTTTTTGACTCAAATGTAGCAACGGATGCTAGAATGTGATTCGGGGTGGAATTCCATGCTTAAAAATGTTATTATTAGCTGTTTTTAAAAATTGAGTGTTTTTGCTGCCCGAGGAAGAAAACGCGTGATGCCGGGGTCAGAAAAAAACTGCCCAGGACCAAAAAATTTTTTTTGACTCAAATGTAACAACGGATGCTAGAATGTGATTCGGGGTGGAATTCCATGTTTAAAAATGTTATTATTAGCTGTTTTTAAAAATTGAGTGTTTTTGCTGCCCGAGGAAGAAAACGCGTGATGCCGGGGTCAGAAAAAAAACTGCCCAGGACCAAAAATTTTTTTTTTACTCAAATGTAGCAACGGATGCTAGAATGTGATTCGGGGTGGAATTCCATCCTTAAAAATGTTATTATTAGCTGTTTTTCAAAATTGAGTGTTTTTGCTGCCAGAGGAAGAAAACGCGTGATGCCGGGGTCAGAAAAAAAACTGCCCAGGACCAAAAATTTTTTTTTTACTCAAATGTAGCAACGGATGCTAGAATGTGATTCGGGGTGGAATTCCATCCTTAAAAATGTTATTATTAGCTGTTTTTCAAAATTGAGTGTTTTTGCTGCCAGAGGAAGAAAACGCGTGATGCCGGGGTCAGAAAAAAAACTGCCCAGGACCAAAAAAATTTTTTTGACTCAAATGTAACAACGGATGCTAGAATGTGATTCGGGGTGGAATTCCATCCTTAAAAATGTTATTATTAGCTGTTTTTAAAAATTGAGTGTTTTTGCTGCCAGAGGAAGAAAACGCGTGATGCCGGGGTCAGAAAAAAAACTGCCAAGGACCAAAAAAATTTTTTTCACTCAAATGTAGCAACGGATGCTAGAATGTGATTCGGGGTGGAATTCCATGCTTAAAAATGTTATTATTAGCTGTTTTTAAAAATTGAGTGTTTTTGCTGCCCGAGGAAGAAAACGCGTGATGCCGGGGTCAGAAAAAAACTGCCCAGGACCAAAAAATTTTTTTTGACTCAAATGTAACAACGGATGCTAGAATGTGATTCGGGGTGGAATTCCATGCTTAAAAATGTTATTATTAGCTGTTTTTAAAAATTGAGTGTTTTTGCTGCCCGAGGAAGAAAACGCGTGATGCCGGGGTCAGAAAAAAAACTGCCCAGGACCAAAAAAATTTTTTTGACTCAAATGTAGCAACGGATGCTAGAATGTGATTCGGGGTGGAATTCCATGCTTAAAAATGTTATTATTAGCTGTTTTTAAAAATTGAGTGTTTTTGCTGCCCGAGGAAGAAAACGCGTGATGCCGGGGTCAGAAAAAAACTGCCCAGGACCAAAAAATTTTTTTTGACTCAAATGTAACAACGGATGCTAGAATGTGATTCGGGGTGGAATTCCATGCTTAAAAATGTTATTATTAGCTGTTTTTAAAAATTGAGTGTTTTTGCTGCCCGAGGAAGAAAACGCGTGATGCCGGGGTCAGAAAAAAAACTGCCCAGGACCAAAAAATTTTTTTTGACTCAAATGTAGCAACGGATGCTAGAATGTGATTCGGGGTGGAATTCCATCCTTAAAAATGTTATTATTAGCTGTTTTTAAAAATTGAGTGTTTTTGCTGCCCGAGGAAGAAAACGCGTGATGCCGGGGTCAGAAAAAAAACTGCCCAGGACCAAAAAATTTTTTTTGACTCAAATGTAGCAACGGATGCTAGAATGTGATTCGGGGTGGAATTCCATGCTTAAAAATGTTATTATTAGCTGTTTTTAAAAATTGAGTGTTTTTGCTGCCCGAGGAAGAAAACGCGTGATGCCGGGGTCAGAAAAAAACTGCCCAGGACCAAAAAATTTTTTTTGACTCAAATGTAACAACGGATGCTAGAATGTGATTCGGGGTGGAATTCCATGCTTAAAAATGTTATTATTAGCTGTTTTTAAAAATTGAGTGTTTTTGCTGCCCGAGGAAGAAAACGCGTGATGCCGGGGTCAGAAAAAAACTGCCCAGGACCAAAAAATTTTTTTTGACTCAAATGTAACAACGGATGCTAGAATGTGATTCGGGGTGGAATTCCATGCTTAAAAATGTTATTATTAGCTGTTTTTAAAAATTGAGTGTTTTTGCTGCCCGAGGAAGAAAACGCGTGATGCCGGGGTCAGAAAAAAAACTGCCCAGGACCAAAAAATTTTTTTTTACTCAAATGTAGCAACGGATGCTAGAATGTGATTCGGGGTGGAATTCCATGCTTAAAAATGTTATTATTAGCTGTTTTTAAAAATTGAGTGTTTTTGCTGCCCGAGGAAGAAAACGCGTGATGCCGGGGTCAGAAAAAAAACTGCCCAGGACCAAAAAAATTTTTTTGACTCAAATGTAGCAACGGATGCTAGAATGTGATTCGGGGTGGAATTCCATGCTTAAAAATGTTATTATTAGCTGTTTTTAAAAATTGAGTGTTTTTGCTGCCCGAGGAAGAAAACGCGTGATGCCGGGGTCAGAAAAAAACTGCCCAGGACCAAAAAATTTTTTTTGACTCAAATGTAACAACGGATGCTAGAATGTGATTCGGGGTGGAATTCCATGCTTAAAAATGTTATTATTAGCTGTTTTTAAAAATTGAGTGTTTTTGCTGCCCGAGGAAGAAAACGCGTGATGCCGGGGTCAGAAAAAAAACTGCCCAGGACCAAAAAATTTTTTTTGACTCAAATGTAGCAACGGATGCTAGAATGTGATTCGGGGTGGAATTCCATCCTTAAAAATGTTATTATTAGCTGTTTTTAAAAATTGAGTGTTTTTGCTGCCCGAGGAAGAAAACGCGTGATGCCGGGGTCAGAAAAAAAACTGCCCAGGACCAAAAAATTTTTTTTGACTCAAATGTAGCAACGGATGCTAGAATGTGATTCGGGGTGGAATTCCATGCTTAAAAATGTTATTATTAGCTGTTTTTAAAAATTGAGTGTTTTTGCTGCCCGAGGAAGAAAACGCGTGATGCTGGGGTCAGAAAAAAACTGCCCAGGACCAAAAAATTTTTTTTGACTCAAATGTAACAACGGATGCTAGAATGTGATTCGGGGTGGAATTCCATGCTTAAAAATGTTATTATTAGCTGTTTTTAAAAATTGAGTGTTTTTGCTGCCCGAGGAAGAAAACGCGTGATGCCGGGGTCAGAAAAAAAACTGCCCAGGACCAAAAATTTTTTTTTTACTCAAATGTAGCAACGGATGCTAGAATGTGATTCGGGGTGGAATTCCATGCTTAAAAATGTTATTATTAGCTGTTTTTAAAAATTGAGTGTTTTTGCTGCCCGAGGAAGAAAACGCGTGATGCCGGGGTCAGAAAAAAACTGCCCAGGACCAAAAAATTTTTTTTGACTCAAATGTAACAACGGATGCTAGAATGTGATTCGGGGTGGAATTCCATGCTTAAAAATGTTATTATTAGCTGTTTTTAAAAATTGAGTGTTTTTGCTGCCCGAGGAAGAAAACGCGTGATGCCGGGGTCAGAAAAAAAACTGCCCAGGACCAAAAAATTTTTTTTGACTCAAATGTAGCAACGGATGCTAGAATGTGATTCGGGGTGGAATTCCATGCTTAAAAATGTTATTATTAGCTGTTTTTAAAAATTGAGTGTTTTTGCTGCCCGAGGAAGAAAACGCGTGATGCCGGGGTCAGAAAAAAACTGCCCAGGACCAAAAAATTTTTTTTGACTCAAATGTAACAACGGATGCTAGAATGTGATTCGGGGTGGAATTCCATGCTTAAAAATGTTATTATTAGCTGTTTTTAAAAATTGAGTGTTTTTGCTGCCCGAGGAAGAAAACGCGTGATGCCGGGGTCAGAAAAAAAACTGCCCAGGACCAAAAAATTTTTTTTGACTCAAATGTAGCAACGGATGCTAGAATGTGATTCGGGGTGGAATTCCATCCTTAAAAATGTTATTATTAGCTGTTTTTAAAAATTGAGTGTTTTTGCTGCCCGAGGAAGAAAACGCGTGATGCCGGGGTCAGAAAAAAAACTGCCCAGGACCAAAAAAATTTTTTTGACTCAAATGTAGCAACGGATGCTAGAATGTGATTCGGGGTGGAATTCCATGCTTAAAAATGTTATTATTAGCTGTTTTTAAAAATTGAGTGTTTTTGCTGCCCGAGGAAGAAAACGCGTGATGCCGGGGTCAGAAAAAAACTGCCCAGGACCAAAAAATTTTTTTTGACTCAAATGTAACAACGGATGCTAGAATGTGATTCGGGGTGGAATTCCATGCTTAAAAATGTTATTATTAGCTGTTTTTAAAAATTGAGTGTTTTTGCTGCCCGAGGAAGAAAACGCGTGATGCCGGGGTCAGAAAAAAAACTGCCCAGGACCAAAAAAATTTTTTTGACTCAAATGTAACAACGGATGCTAGAATGTGATTCGGGGTGGAATTCCATGCTTAAAAATGTTATTATTAGCTGTTTTTAAAAATTGAGTGTTTTTGCTGCCCGAGGAAGAAAACGCGTGATGCCGGGGTCAGAAAAAAACTGCCCAGGACCAAAAAATTTTTTTTGACTCAAATGTAACAACGGATGCTAGAATGTGATTCGGGGTGGAATTCCATGCTTAAAAATGTTATTATTAGCTGTTTTTAAAAATTGAGTGTTTTTGCTGCCCGAGGAAGAAAACGCGTGATGCCGGGGTCAGAAAAAAAACTGCCCAGGACCAAAAAAAATTTTTTGACTCAAATGTAGCAACGGATGCTAGAATGTGATTCGGGGTGGAATTCCATGCTTAAAAATGTTATTATTAGCTGTTTTTAAAAATTGAGTGTTTTTGCTGCCCGAGGAAGAAAACGCGTGATGCCGGGGTCAGAAAAAAACTGCCCAGGACCAAAAATTTTTTTTTGACTCAAATGTAACAACGGATGCTAGAATGTGATTCGGGGTGGAATTCCATGCTTAAAAATGTTATTATTAGCTGTTTTTAAAAATTGAGTGTTTTTGCTGCCCGAGGAAGAAAACGCGTGATGCCGGGGTCAGAAAAAAAACTGCCCAGGACCAAAAAATTTTTTTTGACTCAAATGTAGCAACGGATGCTAGAATGTGATTCGGGGTGGAATTCCATGCTTAAAAATGTTATTATTAGCTGTTTTTAAAAATTGAGTGTTTTTGCTGCCCGAGGAAGAAAACGCGTGATGCCGGGGTCAGAAAAAAACTGCCCAGGACCAAAAAAATTTTTTTGACTCAAATGTAGCAACGGATGCTAGAATGTGATTCGGGGTGGAATTCCATGCTTAAAAATGTTATTATTAGCTGTTTTTAAAAATTGAGTGTTTTTGCTGCCCGAGGAAGAAAACGCGTGATGCCGGGGTCAGAAAAAAAACTGCCCAGGACCAAAAAATTTTTTTTTACTCAAATGTAGCAACGGATGCTAGAATGTGATTCGGGGTGGAATTCCATCCTTAAAAATGTTATTATTAGCTGTTTTTAAAAATTGAGTGTTTTTGCTGCCAGAGGAAGAAAACGCGTGATGCCGGGGTCAGAAAAAAAACTACCCAGGACCAAAAAAATTTTTTTGACTCAAATGTAGCAACGGATGCTAGAATGTGATTCGGGGTGGAATTCCATGCTTAAAAATGTTATTATTAGCTGTTTTTAAAAATTGAGTGTTTTTGCTGCCCGAGGAAGAAAACGCGTGATGCCGGGGTCAGAAAAAAACTGCCCAGGACCAAAAAATTTTTTTTGACTCAAATGTAGCAACGGATGCTAGAATGTGATTCGGGGTGGAATTCCATGCTTAAAAATGTTATTATTAGCTGTAGTTTAAAATTGAGTGTTTTTGCTGCCCGAGGAAGAAAACGCGTGATGCCGGGGTCAGAAAAAAAACTGCCCAGGACCAAAAATTTTTTTTGACTCAAATGTAACAACGGATGCCAGAATGTGATTCGGGGTGGAATTCCATCCTTAAAAATGTTATTATTAGCTGTTTTTAAAAATTGAGTGTTTTTGCTGCCCGAGGAAGAAAACGCGTGATGCCGGGGTCAGAAAAAAAACTGCCCAGGACCAAAAATTTTTTTTTGACTCAAATGTAGCAACGGATGCTAGAATGTGATTCGGGGTGGAATTCCATCCTTAAAAATGTTATTATTAGCTGTTTTTAAAAATTGAGTGTTTTTCTGCCCGAGGAAGAAAACGCGTGATGCCGGGGTCAGAAAAAAAACTGCCCAGGACCAAAAAATTTTTTTTGACTCAAATGTAGCAACGGATGCTAGAATGTGATTCGGGGTGGAATTCCATGCTTAAAAATGTTATTATTAGCTGTTTTTAAAAATTGAGTGTTTTTGCTGCCCGAGGAAGAAAACGCGTGATGCCGGGGTCAGAAAAAAAACTGCCCAGGACCAAAAAAATTTTTTTGACTCAAATGTAGCAACGGATGCTAGAATGTGATTCGGGGTGGAATTCCATGCTTAAAAATGTTATTATTAGCTGTTTTTAAAAATTGAGTGTTTTTGCTGCCCGAGGAAGAAAACGCGTGATGCCGGGGTCAGAAAAAAACTGCCCAGGACCAAAAAATTTTTTTTGACTCAAATGTAACAACGGATGCTAGAATGTGATTCGGGGTGGAATTCCATGCTTAAAAATGTTATTATTAGCTGTTTTTAAAAATTGAGTGTTTTTGCTGCCCGAGGAAGAAAACGCGTGATGCCGGGGTCAGAAAAAAAACTGCCCAGGACCAAAAAAATTTTTTTGACTCAAATGTAACAACGGATGCTAGAATGTGATTCGGGGTGGAATTCCATGCTTAAAAATGTTATTATTAGCTGTTTTTAAAAATTGAGTGTTTTTGCTGCCCGAGGAAGAAAACGCGTGATGCCGGGGTCAGAAAAAAACTGCCCAGGACCAAAAAATTTTTTTTGACTCAAATGTAACAACGGATGCTAGAATGTGATTCGGGGTGGAATTCCATGCTTAAAAATGTTATTATTAGCTGTTTTTAAAAATTGAGTGTTTTTGCTGCCCGAGGAAGAAAACGCGTGATGCCGGGGTCAGAAAAAAAACTGCCCAGGACCAAAAAAAATTTTTTGACTCAAATGTAGCAACGGATGCTAGAATGTGATTCGGGGTGGAATTCCATGCTTAAAAATGTTATTATTAGCTGTTTTTAAAAATTGAGTGTTTTTGCTGCCCGAGGAAGAAAACGCGTGATGCCGGGGTCAGAAAAAAACTGCCCAGGACCAAAAATTTTTTTTTGACTCAAATGTAACAACGGATGCTAGAATGTGATTCGGGGTGGAATTCCATGCTTAAAAATGTTATTATTAGCTGTTTTTAAAAATTGAGTGTTTTTGCTGCCCGAGGAAGAAAACGCGTGATGCCGGGGTCAGAAAAAAAACTGCCCAGGACCAAAAAATTTTTTTTGACTCAAATGTAGCAACGGATGCTAGAATGTGATTCGGGGTGGAATTCCATGCTTAAAAATGTTATTATTAGCTGTTTTTAAAAATTGAGTGTTTTTGCTGCCCGAGGAAGAAAACGCGTGATGCCGGGGTCAGAAAAAAACTGCCCAGGACCAAAAAAATTTTTTTGACTCAAATGTAGCAACGGATGCTAGAATGTGATTCGGGGTGGAATTCCATGCTTAAAAATGTTATTATTAGCTGTTTTTAAAAATTGAGTGTTTTTGCTGCCCGAGGAAGAAAACGCGTGATGCCGGGGTCAGAAAAAAAACTGCCCAGGACCAAAAAATTTTTTTTTACTCAAATGTAGCAACGGATGCTAGAATGTGATTCGGGGTGGAATTCCATCCTTAAAAATGTTATTATTAGCTGTTTTTAAAAATTGAGTGTTTTTGCTGCCAGAGGAAGAAAACGCGTGATGCCGGGGTCAGAAAAAAAACTACCCAGGACCAAAAAAATTTTTTTGACTCAAATGTAGCAACGGATGCTAGAATGTGATTCGGGGTGGAATTCCATGCTTAAAAATGTTATTATTAGCTGTTTTTAAAAATTGAGTGTTTTTGCTGCCCGAGGAAGAAAACGCGTGATGCCGGGGTCAGAAAAAAACTGCCCAGGACCAAAAAATTTTTTTTGACTCAAATGTAGCAACGGATGCTAGAATGTGATTCGGGGTGGAATTCCATGCTTAAAAATGTTATTATTAGCTGTAGTTTAAAATTGAGTGTTTTTGCTGCCCGAGGAAGAAAACGCGTGATGCCGGGGTCAGAAAAAAAACTGCCCAGGACCAAAAATTTTTTTTGACTCAAATGTAACAACGGATGCCAGAATGTGATTCGGGGTGGAATTCCATCCTTAAAAATGTTATTATTAGCTGTTTTTAAAAATTGAGTGTTTTTGCTGCCCGAGGAAGAAAACGCGTGATGCCGGGGTCAGAAAAAAAACTGCCCAGGACCAAAAATTTTTTTTTGACTCAAATGTAGCAACGGATGCTAGAATGTGATTCGGGGTGGAATTCCATCCTTAAAAATGTTATTATTAGCTGTTTTTAAAAATTGAGTGTTTTTCTGCCCGAGGAAGAAAACGCGTGATGCCGGGGTCAGAAAAAAAACTGCCCAGGACCAAAAAATTTTTTTTGACTCAAATGTAGCAACGGATGCTAGAATGTGATTCGGGGTGGAATTCCATGCTTAAAAATGTTATTATTAGCTGTTTTTAAAAATTGAGTGTTTTTGCTGCCCGAGGAAGAAAACGCGTGATGCCGGGGTCAGAAAAAAAACTGCCCAGGACCAAAAAATTTTTTTGACTCAAATGTAACAACGGATGCCAGAATGTGATTCGGGGTGGAATTCCATCCTTAAAAATGTTATTATTAGCTGTATTTTAAAATTGAGTGTTTTTGCTGCCCGAGGAAGAAAACGCGTGATGCCGGGGTCAGAAAAAAAACTGCCCAGGACCAAAAAATTTTTTTGACTCAAATGTAACAACGGATGCTAGAATGTGATTCGGGGTGGAATTCCATCCTTAAAAATGTTATTATTAGCTGTTTTTAAAAATTGAGTGTTTTTGCTGCCCGAGGAAGAAAACGCGTGATGCCGGGGTCAGAAAAAAAACTGCCCAGGACCAAAAAATTTTTTTGACTCAAATGTTACAACGGATGCTAGAATGTGATTCGGGGTGGAATTCCATGCTTAAAAATGTTATTATTAGCTGTTTTTAAAAATTGAGTGTTTTTGCTGCCCGAGGAAGAAAACGCGTGATGCCGGGGTCAGAAAAAAAACTGCCCAGGACCAAAAAATTTTTTTGACTCAACTGTAGCAACGGATGCTAGAATGTGATTCGGGGTGGATTTCCATCCTTAAAAATGTTATTATTAGCTGTTTTAAAAAATTGAGTGTTTTTGCTGCCCGAGGAAGAAAACGCGTGATGCCGGGGTCAGAAAAAAAACTGCCCAGGACCAAAAAATTTTTTTTGACTCAAATGTAGCAACGGATGCTAGAATGTGATTCGGGGTGGAATTCCATCCTTAAAAATGTTATTATTAGCTGTTTTTAAAAATTGAGTGTTTTTCTGCCCGAGGAAGAAAACGCGTGATGCCGGGGTCAGAAAAAAAACTGCCCAGGACCAAAAATTTTTTTTTGACTCAAATGTAGCAACGGATGCTAGAATGTGATTCGGGGTGGAATTCCATGCTTAAAAATGTTATTATTAGCTGTTTTTAAAAATTGAGTGTTTTTGCTGCCCGAGGAAGAAAACGCGTGATGCCGGGGTCAGAAAAAAAACTGCCCAGGACCAAAAATTTTTTTTGACTCAAATGTAACAACGGATGCCAGAATGTGATTCGGGGTGGAATTCCATCCTTAAAAATGTTATTATTAGCTGTTTTTAAAAATTGAGTGTTTTTCTGCCCGAGGAAGAAAACGCGTGATGCCGGGGTCAGAAAAAAAACTGCCCAGGACCAAAAATTTTTTTTTGACTCAAATGTAGCAACGGATGCTAGAATGTGATTCGGGGTGGAATTCCATGCTTAAAAATGTTATTATTAGCTATTTTTAAAAATTGAGTGTTTTTGCTGCCCGAGGAAGAAAACGCGTGATGCCGGGGTCAGAAAAAAAACTGCCCAGGACCAAAAAATTTTTTTGACTCAAATGTAACAACGGATGCTAGAATGTGATTCGGGGTGGAATTCCATCCTTAAAAATGTTATTATTAGCTGTTTTTAAAAATTGAGTGTTTTTGCTGCCCGAGGAAGAAAACGCGTGATGCCGGGGTCAGAAAAAAAACTGCCCAGGACCAAAAATTTTTTTTGACTCAAATGTTACAACGGATGCTAGAATGTGATTAGGGGTGGAATTCCATCCTTAAAAATGTTATTATTAGCTGTTTTTAAAAATTGAGTGTTTTTGCTGCCCGAGGAAGAAAACGCGTGATGCCGGGGTCAGAAAAAAAACTGCCCAGGACCAAAAAATTTTTTTGACTCAACTGTAGCAACGGATGCTAGAATGTGATTCGGGGTGGATTTCCATCCTTAAAAATGTTATTATTAGCTGTTTTAAAAAATTGAGTGTTTTTGCTGCCCGAGGAAGAAAACGCGTGATGCCGGGGTCAGAAAAAAAACTGCCCAGGACCAAAAAATTTTTTTGACTCAAATGTAGCAACGGATGCTAGAATGTGATTCGGGGTGGAATTCCATCCTTAAAAATGTTATTATTAGCTGTTTTTAAAAATTGAGTGTTTTTGCTGCCCGAGGAAGAAAACGCGTGATGCCGGGGTCAGAAAAAAAACTGCCCAGGACCAAAAAATTTTTTTTGACTCAAATGTAGCAACGGATGCTAGAATGTGATTCGGGGTGGAATTCCATGCTTAAAAATGTTATTATTAGCTGTTTTTAAAAATTGAGTGTTTTTGCTGCCCGAGGAAGAAAACGCGTGATGCCGGGGTCAGAAAAAAAACTGCCCAGGACCAAAAAATTTTTTTTGACTCAAATGTAGCAACGGATGCTAGAATGTGATTCGGGGTGGAATTCCATGCTTAAAAATGTTATTATTAGCTGTTTTTAAAAATTGAGTGTTTTTGCTGCCCGAGGAAGAAAACGCGTGATGCCGGCCGGGGTCAGAAAAAAACTGCCCAGGACCAAAAAAATTTTTTTGACTCAAATGTAACAACGGATGCTAGAATGTGATTCGGGGTGGAATTCCATGCTTAAAAATGTTATTATTAGCTGTTTTTAAAAATTGAGTGTTTTTGCTGCCCGAGGAAGAAAACGCGTGATGCCGGGGTCAGAAAAAAACTGCCCAGGACCAAAAATTTTTTTTGACTCAAATGTAACAACGGATGCTAGAATGTGATTCGGGGTGGAATTCCATGCTTAAAAATGTTATTATTAGCTGTTTTTAAAAATTGAGTGTTTTTGCTGCCCGAGGAAGAAAACGCGTGATGCCGGGGTCAGAAAAAAAACTGCCCAGGACCAAAAATTTTTTTTTGACTCAAATGTAGCAACGGATGCTAGAATGTGATTCGGGGTGGAATTCCATCCTTAAAAATGTTATTATTAGCTGTTTTTAAAAATTGAGTGTTTTTGCTGCCCGAGGAAGAAAACGCGTGATGCCGGGGTCAGAAAAAAACTGCCCAGGACCAAAAAATTTTTTTTGACTCAAATGTAGCAACGGATGCTAGAATGTGATTCGGGGTGGAATTCCATCCTTAAAAATGTTATTATTAGCTGTTTTTAAAAATTGAGTGTTTTTGCTGCCCGAGGAAGAAAACGCGTGATGCCGGGGTCAGAAAAAAAACTGCCCAGGACCAAAAAATTTTTTTTGACTCAAATGTAGCAACGGATGCTAGAATGTGATTCGGGGTGGAATTCCATGCTTAAAAATGTTATTATTAGCTGTTTTTAAAAATTGAGTGTTTTTGCTGCCCGAGGAAGAAAACGCGTGATGCCGGGGTCAGAAAAAAACTGCCCAGGACCAAAAAATTTTTTTTGACTCAAATGTAACAACGGATGCTAGAATGTGATTCGGGGTGGAATTCCATGCTTAAAAATGTTATTATTAGCTGTATTTTAAAATTGAGTGTTTTTGCTGCCCGAGGAAGAAAACGCGTGATGCCGGGGTCAGAAAAAAAACTGCCCAGGACCAAAAAATTTTTTTGACTCAAATGTAACAACGGATGCCAGAATGTGATTCGGGGTGGAATTCCATCCTTAAAAATGTTATTATTAGCTGTTTTTAAAAATTGAGTGTTTTTGCTGCCCGAGGAAGAAAACGCGTGATGCCGGGGTCAGAAAAAAAACTGCCCAGGACCAAAAAATTTTTTTTGACTCAAATGTAGCAACGGATGCTAGAATGTGATTCGGGGTGGAATTCCATGCTTAAAAATGTTATTATTAGCTGTTTTTAAAAATTGAGTGTTTTTGCTGCCCGAGGAAGAAAACGCGTGATGCCGGGGTCAGAAAAAAACTGCCCAGGACCAAAAAATTTTTTTTGACTCAAATGTAACAACGGATGCTAGAATGTGATTCGGGGTGGAATTCCATGCTTAAAAATGTTATTATTAGCTGTTTTTAAAAATTGAGTGTTTTTGCTGCCCGAGGAAGAAAACGCGTGATGCCGGGGTCAGAAAAAAAACTGCCCAGGACCAAAAAAATTTTTTTGACTCAAATGTAACAACGGATGCTAGAATGTGATTCGGGGTGGAATTCCATGCTTAAAAATGTTATTATTAGCTGTTTTTAAAAATTGAGTGTTTTTGCTGCCCGAGGAAGAAAACGCGTGATGCCGGGGTCAGAAAAAAACTGCCCAGGACCAAAAAATTTTTTTTGACTCAAATGTAACAACGGATGCTAGAATGTGATTCGGGGTGGAATTCCATGCTTAAAAATGTTATTATTAGCTGTTTTTAAAAATTGAGTGTTTTTGCTGCCCGAGGAAGAAAACGCGTGATGCCGGGGTCAGAAAAAAAACTGCCCAGGACCAAAAAATTTTTTTGACTCAACTGTAGCAACGGATGCTAGAATGTGATTCGGGGTGGATTTCCATCCTTAAAAATGTTATTATTAGCTGTTTTAAAAAATTGAGTGTTTTTGCTGCCCGAGGAAGAAAACGCGTGATGCCGGGGTCAGAAAAAAAACTGCCCAGGACCAAAAAATTTTTTTTGACTCAAATGTAGCAACGGATGCTAGAATGTGATTCGGGGTGGAATTCCATCCTTAAAAATGTTATTATTAGCTGTTTTTAAAAATTGAGTGTTTTTCTGCCCGAGGAAGAAAACGCGTGATGCCGGGGTCAGAAAAAAAACTGCCCAGGACCAAAAATTTTTTTTTGACTCAAATGTAACAACGGATGCTAGAATGTGATTCGGGGTGGAATTCCATGCTTAAAAATGTTATTATTAGCTGTTTTTAAAAATTGAGTGTTTTTGCTGCCCGAGGAAGAAAACGCGTGATGCCGGGGTCAGAAAAAAACTGCCCAGGACCAAAAAATTTTTTTTGACTCAAATGTAACAACGGATGCTAGAATGTGATTCGGGGTGGAATTCCATGCTTAAAAATGTTATTATTAGCTGTTTTTAAAAATTGAGTGTTTTTGCTGCCCGAGGAAGAAAACGCGTGATGCCGGGGTCAGAAAAAAAACTGCCCAGGACCAAAAAAAATTTTTTGACTCAAATGTAGCAACGGATGCTAGAATGTGATTCGGGGTGGAATTCCATGCTTAAAAATGTTATTATTAGCTGTTTTTAAAAATTGAGTGTTTTTGCTGCCCGAGGAAGAAAACGCGTGATGCCGGGGTCAGAAAAAAACTGCCCAGGACCAAAAATTTTTTTTTGACTCAAATGTAACAACGGATGCTAGAATGTGATTCGGGGTGGAATTCCATGCTTAAAAATGTTATTATTAGCTGTTTTTAAAAATTGAGTGTTTTTGCTGCCCGAGGAAGAAAACGCGTGATGCCGGGGTCAGAAAAAAACTGCCCAGGACCAAAAAAATTTTTTTGACTCAAATGTAGCAACGGATGCTAGAATGTGATTCGGGGTGGAATTCCATCCTTAAAAATGTTATTATTAGCTGTTTTTAAAAATTGAGTGTTTTTGCTGCCCGAGGAAGAAAACGCGTGATGCCGGGGTCAGAAAAAAAACTGCCCAGGACCAAAAAATTTTTTTTTACTCAAATGTAGCAACGGATGCTAGAATGTGATTCGGGGTGGAATTCCATCCTTAAAAATGTTATTATTAGCTGTTTTTAAAAATTGAGTGTTTTTGCTGCCAGAGGAAGAAAACGCGTGATGCCGGGGTCAGAAAAAAAACTACCCAGGACCAAAAAAATTTTTTTGACTCAAATGTAGCAACGGATGCTAGAATGTGATTCGGGGTGGAATTCCATGCTTAAAAATGTTATTATTAGCTGTTTTTAAAAATTGAGTGTTTTTGCTGCCCGAGGAAGAAAACGCGTGATGCCGGGGTCAGAAAAAAACTGCCCAGGACCAAAAAATTTTTTTTGACTCAAATGTAGCAACGGATGCTAGAATGTGATTCGGGGTGGAATTCCATGCTTAAAAATGTTATTATTAGCTGTAGTTTAAAATTGAGTGTTTTTGCTGCCCGAGGAAGAAAACGCGTGATGCCGGGGTCAGAAAAAAAACTGCCCAGGACCAAAAATTTTTTTTGACTCAAATGTAACAACGGATGCCAGAATGTGATTCGGGGTGGAATTCCATCCTTAAAAATGTTATTATTAGCTGTTTTTAAAAATTGAGTGTTTTTGCTGCCCGAGGAAGAAAACGCGTGATGCCGGGGTCAGAAAAAAAACTGCCCAGGACCAAAAATTTTTTTTTGACTCAAATGTAGCAACGGATGCTAGAATGTGATTCGGGGTGGAATTCCATCCTTAAAAATGTTATTATTAGCTGTTTTTAAAAATTGAGTGTTTTTCTGCCCGAGGAAGAAAACGCGTGATGCCGGGGTCAGAAAAAAAACTGCCCAAGACCAAAAAATTTTTTTTGACTCAAATGTAGCAACGGATGCTAGAATGTGATTCGGGGTGGAATTCCATGCTTAAAAATGTTATTATTAGCTGTTTTTAAAAATTGAGTGTTTTTGCTGCCCGAGGAAGAAAACGCGTGATGCCGGGGTCAGAAAAAAAACTGCCCAGGACCAAAAAAATTTTTTTGACTCAAATGTAGCAACGGATGCTAGAATGTGATTCGGGGTGGAATTCCATGCTTAAAAATGTTATTATTAGCTGTTTTTAAAAATTGAGTGTTTTTGCTGCCCGAGGAAGAAAACGCGTGATGCCGGGGTCAGAAAAAAACTGCCCAGGACCAAAAAATTTTTTTTGACTCAAATGTAACAACGGATGCTAGAATGTGATTCGGGGTGGAATTCCATGCTTAAAAATGTTATTATTAGCTGTTTTTAAAAATTGAGTGTTTTTGCTGCCCGAGGAAGAAAACGCGTGATGCCGGGGTCAGAAAAAAAACTGCCCAGGACCAAAAAAATTTTTTTGACTCAAATGTAACAACGGATGCTAGAATGTGATTCGGGGTGGAATTCCATGCTTAAAAATGTTATTATTAGCTGTTTTTAAAAATTGAGTGTTTTTGCTGCCCGAGGAAGAAAACGCGTGATGCCGGGGTCAGAAAAAAACTGCCCAGGACCAAAAAATTTTTTTTGACTCAAATGTAACAACGGATGCTAGAATGTGATTCGGGGTGGAATTCCATGCTTAAAAATGTTATTATTAGCTGTTTTTAAAAATTGAGTGTTTTTGCTGCCCGAGGAAGAAAACGCGTGATGCCGGGGTCAGAAAAAAAACTGCCCAGGACCAAAAAAAATTTTTTGACTCAAATGTAGCAACGGATGCTAGAATGTGATTCGGGGTGGAATTCCATGCTTAAAAATGTTATTTTTAGCTGTTTTTAAAAATTGACTGTTTTTGCTGCCCGAGGAAGAAAACGCGTGATGCCGGGGTCAGAAAAAAAACTGCCCAGGACCAAAAAATTTTTTTTGACTCAAATGTAACAACGGATGCTAGAATGGGATTCGGGGTGGAATTCCATGCTTAAAAATGTTATTATTAGCTGTTTTTAAAAATTGAGTGTTTTTGCTGCCAGAGGAAGAAAACGCGTGATGCCGGGGTCAGAAAAAAAACTGGCCAGGACCAAAAAATTTTTTTTGACTCAAATGTAGCAACGGATGCTAGAATGTGATTCGGGGTGGAATTCCATGCTTAAAAATGTTATTTTTAGCTGTTTTTAAAAATTGAGTGTTTTTGCTGCCAGAGGAAGAAAACGCTTGATGCCGGGGTCAGAAAAAAAACTGGCCAGGACCAAAAAATTTTTTTTGACTCAAATGTAACAACGGATGCTAGAATGGGATTCGGGGTGGAATTCCATGCTTAAAAATGTTATTATTAGCTGTTTTTAAAAATTGAGTGTTTTTGCTGCCAGAGGAAGAAAACGCGTGATGCCGGGGTCAGAAAAAAAACTGGCCAGGACCAAAAAAATTTTTTTGACTCAAATGTAACAACGGATGCTAGAATGGGATTCGGGGTGGAATTCCATGCTTAAAAATGTTATTATTAGCTGTTTTTAAAAATTGAGTGTTTTTGCTGCCAGAGGAAGAAAACGCTTGATGCCGGGGTCAGAAAAAAAACTGGCCAGGACCAAAAAAATTTTTTTGACTCAAATGTAGCAACGGATGCTAGAATGTGATTCGGGGTGGAATTCCATGCTTAAAAATGTTATTTTTAGCTGTTTTTAAAAATTGAGTGTTTTTGCTGCCAGAGGAAGAAAACGCGTGATGCCGGGGTCAGAAAAAAAACTGGCCAGGACCAAAAAAATTTTTTTGACTCAAATGTAGCAACGGATGCTAGAATGGGATTCGGGGTGGAATTCCATGCTTAAAAATGTTATTATTAGCTGTTTTTAAAAATTGAGTGTTTTTGCTGCCAGAGGAAGAAAACGCGTGATGCCGGGGTCAGAAAAAAAACTGGCCAGGACCAAAAAAATTTTTTTGACTCAAATGTAACAACGGATGCTAGAATGGGATTCGGGGTGGAATTCCATGCTTAAAAATGTTATTATTAGCTGTTTTTCAAAATTGAGTGTTTTTGCTGCCAGAGGAAGAAAACGCGTGATGCCGGGGTCAGAAAAAAAACTGCCCAGGACCAAAAAATTTTTTTTGACTCAAATGTAGCAACGGATGCTAGAATGTGATTCGGGGTGGAATTCCATGCTTAAAAATGTTAATTTTAGCTGTTTTTAAAAATTGACTGTTTTTGCTGCCCGAGGAAGAAAACGCGTGATGCCGGGGTCAGAAAAAAAACTGCCCAGGACCAAAAAATTTTTTTTGACTCAAATGTAACAACGGATGCTAGAATGGGATTCGGGGTGGAATTCCATGCTTAAAAATGTTATTATTAGCTGTTTTTAAAAATTGAGTGTTTTTGCTGCCAGAGGAAGAAAACGCGTGATGCCGGGGTCAGAAAAAAAACTGCTCAGGACCAAAAAAATTTTTTTTGACTCAAATGTAGCAACGGATGCTAGAATGTGATTCGGGGTGGAATTCCATGCTTAAAAATGTTAATTTTAGCTGTTTTTAAAAATTGACTGTTTTTGCTGCCCGAGGAAGAAAACGCGTGATGCCGGGGTCAGAAAAAAAACTGCCCAGGACCAAAAAATTTTTTTTGACTCAAATGTAACAACGGATGCTAGAATGGGATTCGGGGTGGAATTCCATGCTTAAAAATGTTATTATTAGCTGTTTTTAAAAATTGAGTGTTTTTGCTGCCAGAGGAAGAAAACGCGTGATGCCGGGGTCAGAAAAAAAACTGCTCAGGACCAAAAAAATTTTTTTTGACTCAAATGTAGCAACGGATGCTAGAATGTGATTCGGGGTGGAATTCCATGCTTAAAAATGTTATTTTTAGCTGTTTTTAAAAATTGACTGTTTTTGCTGCCCGAGGAAGAAAACGCGTGATGCCGGGGTCAGAAAAAAAACTGCCCAGGACCAAAAAATTTTTTTTGACTCAAATGTAACAACGGATGCTAGAATGGGATTCGGGGTGGAATTCCATGCTTTAAAATGTTATTATTAGCTGTTTTTAAAAATTGAGTGTTTTTGCTGCCAGAGGAAGAAAACGCGTGATGCCGGGGTCAGAAAAAAAACTGGCCAGGACCAAAAAAATTTTTTTGACTCAAATGTAGCAACGGATGCTAGAATGTGATTTGGGGTGGAATTCCATGCTTAAAAATGTTATTATTAGCTGTTTTTAAAAATTGAGTGTTTTTGCTGCCCGAGGAAGAAAACGCGTGATGCCGGGGTCAGAAAAAAAACTGCCCAGGACCAAAAAATTTTTTTTCACTCAAATGTAACAACGGATGCTAGAATGTGATTCGGGGTGGAATTCCATGCTTAAAAATGTTATTATTAGCTGTTTTTAAAAATTGAGTGTTTTTGCTGCCCGAGGAAGAAAACGCGTGATGCCGGGGTCAGAAAAAAAACTGCCCAGGACCAAAAATTTTTTTTTCACTCAAATGTAACAACGGATGCTAGAATGTGATTCGGGGTGGAATTCCATGCTCAAAAATGTTATTATTAGCTGTTTTTAAAAATTGAGTGTTTTTGCTGCCAGAGGAAGAAAACGCGTGATGCCGGGGTCAGAAAAAAAACTGCCCAGGACCAAAAAATTTTTTTTGACTCAAATGTAGCAACGGATGCTAGAATGTGATTCGGGGTGGAATTCCATGCTTAAAAATGTTATTTTTAGCTGTTTTTAAAAATTGACTGTTTTTGCTGCCAGAGGAAGAAAACGCGTGATGCCGGGGTCAGAAAAAAAACTGGCCAGGACCAAAAAAATTTTTTTGACTCAAATGTAACAACGGATGCTAGAATGGAATTCGGGGTGGAATTCCATGCTTAAAAATGTTATTATTAGCTGTTTTTCAAAATTGAGTGTTTTTGCTGCCAGAGGAAGAAAACGCGTGATGCCGGGGTCAGAAAAAAAACTGCCCAGGACCAAAAAATTTTTTTTGACTCAAATGTAGCAACGGATGCTAGAATGTGATTCGGGGTGGAATTCCATGCTTAAAAATGTTATTTTTAGCTGTTTTTAAAAATTGACTGTTTTTGCTGCCCGAGGAAGAAAACGCGTGATGCCGGGGTCAGAAAAAAAACTGCCCAGGACCAAAAAATTTTTTTTGACTCAAATGTAACAACGGATGCTAGAATGGGATTCGGGGTGGAATTCCATGCTTAAAAATGTTATTATTAGCTGTTTTTAAAAATTGAGTGTTTTTGCTGCCAGAGGAAGAAAACGCGTGATGCCGGGGTCAGAAAAAAAACTGCTCAGGACCAAAAAAATTTTTTTTGACTCAAATGTAGCAACGGATGCTAGAATGTGATTCGGGGTGGAATTCCATGCTTAAAAATGTTATTTTTAGCTGTTTTTAAAAATTGACTGTTTTTGCTGCCCGAGGAAGAAAACGCGTGATGCCGGGGTCAGAAAAAAAACTGCCCAGGACCAAAAAATTTTTTTTGACTCAAATGTAACAACGGATGCTAGAATGTGATTCGGGGTGGAATTCCATGCTCAAAAATGTTATTATTAGCTGTTTTTAAAAATTGAGTGTTTTTGCTGCCCGAGGAAGAAAACGCGTGATGCCGGGGTCAGAAAAAAAACTGCCCAGGACCAAAAAATTTTTTTTGACTCAAATGTAACAACGGATGCTAGAATGTGATTCGGGGTGGAATTCCATGCTTAAAAATGTTATTATTAGCTGTTTTTAAAAATTGAGTGTTTTTGCTGCCCGAGGAAGAAAACGCGTGATGCCGGGGTCAGAAAAAAAACTGCCCAGGACCAAAAAATTTTTTTTCACTCAAATGTAACAACGGATGCTAGAATGTGATTCGGGGTGGAATTCCATGCTCAAAAATGTTATTATTAGCTGTTTTTAAAAATTGAGTGTTTTTGCTGCCCGAGGAAGAAAACGCGTGATGCCGGGGTCAGAAAAAAAACTGCCCAGGACCAAAAAATTTTTTTTCACTCAAATGTAACAACGGATGCTAGAATGTGATTCGGGGTGGAATTCCATGCTCAAAAATGTTATTATTAGCTGTTTTTAAAAATTGAGTGTTTTTGCTGCCAGAGGAAGAAAACGCGTGATGCCGGGGTCAGAAAAATAACTGCCCAGGACCAAAAAAAATTTTTTGACTCAAATATAGCAACGGATGCTAGAATGTGATTCGGGGTGGAATTCCATGCTTAAAAATGTTATTATTAGCTGTTTTTAAAAATTGAGTGTTTTTGCTGCCCGAGGAACAAAACGCGTGATGCCTGGGTCAGAAAAAAAACTGTCCAGGACCAAAAAAATTTTTTTGACTCAAATGTAACAACGGATGCTAGAATGTGATTCGGGGTGGAATTCCATGCTTAAAAATGTTATTTTTAGCTGTTTTTAAAAATTGACTGTTTTTGCTGCCAGAGGAAGAAAACGCGTGATGCCGGGGTCAGAAAAAAAACTGCCCAGGACCAAAATATTTTTTTGACTCAAATGTAGCAACGGATGCTAGAATGTGATTCAGCGTGGAATTCCATGCTTAAAAATGTTATTATTAGCTGTTTTTAAAAATTGAGTGTTTTTGCTGCCCGAGGAAGAAAACGCGTGATGCCGGGGTCAGAAAAAAAACTGCCCAGGACCAAAAAATTTTTTTGACTCAAATGTAGCAACGGATGCTAGAATGTGATTCGGGGTGGAATTCCATGCTTAAAAATGTTATTATTAGCTGTTTTTAAAAATTGAGTGTTTTTGCTGCCAGAGGAAGAAAACGCGTGATGCCGGGGTCAGAAAAAAAACTGCCCAGGACCAAAAAATTTTTTTGACTCAAATGTAGCAACGGATGCTAGAATGTGATTCAGCGTGGAATTCCATGCTTAAAAATGTTATTATTAGCTGTTTTTAAAAATTGAGTGTTTTTGCTGCCCGAGGAAGAAAACGCGTGATGCCGGGGTCAGAAAAAAAACTGCCGAGGACCAAAAAATTTTTTTTGACTCAAATGTAGCAACGGATGCTAGAATGTGATTCAGCGTGGAATTCCATGCTTAAAAATGTTATTATTAGCTGTTTTTAAAAATTGAGTGTTTTTGCTGCCAGAGGAAGAAAACGCGTGATGCCGGGGTCAGAAAAAAAACTGCCCAGGACCAAAAAATTTTTTTTGACTCAAATGTAGCAACGGATGCTAGAATGTGATTCGGGGTGGAATTCCATGCTCAAAAATGTTATTATTAGCTGTTTTTAAAAATTGAGTGTTTTTGCTGCCAGAGGAAGAAAACGCGTGATGCCGGGGTCAGAAAAAAAACTGCCGAGGACCAAAAAAATTTTTTTGACTCAAATGTAACAACGGATGCTAGAATGTGATTCGGGGTGGAATTCCATGCTCAAAAATGTTATTATTAGCTGTTTTTAAAAATTGAGTGTTTTTGCTGCCCGAGGAAGAAAACGCGTGATGCCGGGGTCAGAAAAAAAACTGCCCAGGACCCCAAAATTTTTTTTTGACTCAAATGTAGCAACGGATGCTAGAATGTGATTCGGGGTGGAATTCCATGCTTAAAAATGTTATTTTTAGCTGTTTTTAAAAATTGAGTGTTTTTGCTGCCAGAGGAAGAAAACGCTTGATGCCGGGGTCAGAAAAAAAACTGGCCAGGACCAAAAAAATTTTTTTGACTCAAATGTAACAACGGATGCTAGAATGGGATTCGGGGTGGAATTCCATGCTTAAAAATGTTATTATTAGCTGTTTTTCAAAATTGAGTGTTTTTGCTGCCAGAGGAAGAAAACGCGTGATGCCGGGGTCAGAAAAAAAACTGCCCAGGACCAAAAAATTTTTTTGACTCAAATGTAGCAACGGATGCTAGAATGTGATTCAGCGTGGAATTCCATCCTTAAAAATGTTATTATTAGCTGTTTTTAAAAATTGAGTGTTTTTGCTGCCAGAGGAAGAAAACGCGTGATGCCTGGGTCAGAAAAAAAACTGCCCAGGACCAAAAAAAATTTTTTGACTCAAATATAGCAACGGATGCTAGAATGTGATTCGGGGTGGAATTCCATGCTTAAAAATGTTATTATTAGCTGTTTTTAAAAATTGAGTGTTTTTGCTGCCCGAGGAACAAAACGCGTGATGCCTGGGTCAGAAAAAAAACTGTCCAGGACCAAAAAAATTTTTTTGACTCAAATGTAACAACGGATGCTAGAATGTGATTCGGGGTGGAATTCCATGCTTAAAAATGTTATTATTAGCTGTTTTTAAAAATTGAGTGTTTTTGCTGCCAGAGGAAGAAAACGCGTGATGCCGGGGTCAGAAAAAAAACTGCCCAGGACCAAAAAATTTTTTTGACTCAAATGTAACAACGGATGCTAGAATGTGATTCGGGGTGGAATTCCATGCTTAAAAATGTTATTATTAGCTGTTTTTAAAAATTGAGTGTTTTTGCTGCCAGAGGAAGAAAACGCTTGATGCCGGGGTCAGAAAAAAAACTGCCCAGGACCAAAAAATTTTTTTGACTCAAATGTAGCAACGGATGCTAGAATGTGATTCAGCGTGGAATTCCATGCTTAAAAATGTTATTATTAGCTGTTTTTAAAAATTGAGTGTTTTTGCTGCCCGAGGAAGAAAACGCGTGATGCCGGGGTCAGAAAAAAAACTGCCGAGGACCAAAAAAATTTTTTTGACTCAAATGTAGCAACGGATGCTAGAATGTGATTCGGGGTGGAATTCCATGCTTAAAAATGTTATTATTAGCTGTTTTTAAAAATTGAGTGTTTTTGCTGCCAGAGGAAGAAAACGCTTGATGCCGGGGTCAGAAAAAAAACTGCCCAGGACCAAAAAATTTTTTTTGACTCAAATGTAGCAACGGATGCTAGAATGTGATTCGGGGTGGAATTCCATGCTCAAAAATGTTATTATTAGCTGTTTTTAAAAATTGAGTGTTTTTGCTGCCATAGGAAGAAAACGCGTGATGCCGGGGTCAGAAAAAAAACTGCCGAGGACCAAAAAATTTTTTTTGACTCAAATGTAGCAACGGATGCTAGAATGTGATTCGGGGTGGAATTCCATGCTCAAAAATGTTATTATTAGCTGTTTTTAAAAATTGAGTGTTTTTGCTGCCCGAGGAAGAAAACGCGTGATGCCGGGGTCAGAGAAAAAACTGCCCAAGACCAAAAAAAATTTTTTGACTCAAATGTAACAACGGATGCTAGAATGTGATTCGGGGTGGAATTCCATGCTTAAAAATGTTATTATTAGCTGTTTTTAAAAATTGAGTGTTTTTGCTGCCAGAGGAAGAAAACGCTTGATGCCGGGGTCAGAAAAAAAACTGGCCAGGACCAAAAAATTTTTTTTGACTCAAATGTAGCAACGGATGCTAGAATGTGATTCGGGGTGGAATTCCATGCTTAAAAATGTTATTATTAGCTGTTTTTCAAAATTGAGTGTTTTTGCTGCCAGAGGAAGAAAACGCGTGATGCCGGGGTCAGAAAAAAAACTGCCCAGGACCAAAAAATTTTTTTTGACTCAAATGTAACAACGGATGCTAGAATGTGATTCGGGGTGGAATTCCATGCTCAAAAATGTTATTATTAGCTGTTTTTAAAAATTGAGTGTTTTTGCTGCCAGAGGAAGAAAACGCGTGATGCCGGGGTCAGAAAAAAAACTGCCCAGGACCCAAAAATTTTTTTTGACTCAAATGTAGCAACGGATGCTAGAATGGGATTCGGGGTGGAATTCCATGCTTAAAAATGTTATTTTTAGCTGTTTTTAAAAATTGACTGTTTTTGCTGCCCGAGGAAGAAAACGCTTGATGCCGGGGTCAGAAAAAAAACTGCCCAGGACCAAAAAATTTTTTTTGACTCAAATGTAACAACGGATGCTAGAATGGGATTCGGGGTGGAATTCCATGCTTAAAAATGTTATTATTAGCTGTTTTTAAAAATTGAGTGTTTTTGCTGCCAGAGGAAGAAAACGCGTGATGCCGGGGTCAGAAAAAAAACTGCCCAGGACCAAAAAATTTTTTTTGACTCAAATGTAACAACGGATGCTAGAATGTGATTCGGGGTGGAATTCCATGCTCAAAAATGTTATTATTAGCTGTTTTTAAAAATTGAGTGTTTTTGCTGCCAGAGGAAGAAAACGCGTGATGCCGGGGTCAGAAAAAAAACTGCCCAGGACCCAAAAATTTTTTTTGACTCAAATGTAGCAACGGATGCTAGAATGGGATTCGGGGTGGAATTCCATGCTTAAAAATATTATTTTTAGCTGTTTTTAAAAATTGACTGTTTTTGCTGCCCGAGGAAGAAAACGCTTGATGCCGGGGTCAGAAAAAAAACTGCCCAGGACCAAAAAATTTTTTTTGACTCAAATGTAACAACGGATGCTAGAATGGGATTCGGGGTGGAATTCCATGCTTAAAAATGTTATTATTAGCTGTTTTTAAAAATTGAGTGTTTTTGCTGCCAGAGGAAGAAAACGCGTGATGCCGGGGTCAGAAAAAAAACTGCCCAGGACCCAAAAATTTTTTTTGACTCAAATGTAGCAACGGATGCTAGAATGGGATTCGGGGTGGAATTCCATGCTTAAAAATATTATTTTTAGCTGTTTTTAAAAATTGACTGTTTTTGCTGCCCGAGGAAGAAAACGCTTGATGCCGGGGTCAGAAAAAAAACTGCCCAGGACCAAAAAATTTTTTTTGACTCAAATGTAACAACGGATGCTAGAATGGGATTCGGGGTGGAATTCCATCCTTAAAAATGTTATTATTAGCTGTTTTTAAAAATTGAGTGTTTTTGCTGCCCGAGGAAGAAAACGCGTGATGCCGGGGTCAGAAAAAAAACTGCCCAGGACCAAAAAAATTTTTTTTGACTCAAATGTAGCAACGGATGCTAGAATGTGATTCGGGGTGGAATTCCATGCTTAAAAATGTTATTTTTAGCTGTTTTTAAAAATTGACTGTTTTTGCTGCCCGAGGAAGAAAACGCGTGATGCCGGGGTCAGAAAAAAAACTGGCCAGGACCAAAAAAATTTTTTTGACTCAAATGTAGCAACGGATGCTAGAATGTGATTTGGGGTGGAATTCCATGCTTAAAAATGTTATTATTAGCTGTTTTTAAAAATTGAGTGTTTTTGCTGCCAGAGGAAGAAAACGCGTGATGCCGGGGTCAGAAAAAAAACTGCCCAGGACCAAAAAATTTTTTTTGACTCAAATGTAACAACGGATGCTAGAATGTGATTCGGGGTGGAATTCCATGCTCAAAAATGTTATTATTAGCTGTTTTTAAAAATTGAGTGTTTTTGCTGCCAGAGGAAGAAAACGCGTGATGCCGGGGTCAGAAAAAAAACTGCCCAGGACCCAAAAATTTTTTTTGACTCAAATGTAGCAACGGATGCTAGAATGGGATTCGGGGTGGAATTCCATGCTTAAAAATGTTATTTTTAGCTGTTTTTAAAAATTGACTGTTTTTGCTGCCCGAGGAAGAAAACGCTTGATGCCGGGGTCAGAAAAAAAACTGCCCAGGACCAAAAAATTTTTTTTGACTCAAATGTAACAACGGATGCTAGAATGGGATTCGGGGTGGAATTCCATGCTTAAAAATGTTATTATTAGCTGTTTTTAAAAATTGAGTGTTTTTGCTGCCAGAGGAAGAAAACGCGTGATGCCGGGGTCAGAAAAAAAACTGGCCAGGACCAAAAAAATTTTTTTGACTCAAATGTAGCAACGGATGCTAGAATGTGATTTGGGGTGGAATTCCATGCTTAAAAATGTTATTATTAGCTGTTTTTAAAAATTGAGTGTTTTTGCTGCCCGAGGAAGAAAACGCGTGATGCCGGGGTCAGAAAAAAAACTGCCCAGGACCAAAAAATTTTTTTTGACTCAAATGTAACAACGGATGCTAGAATGTGATTCGGGGTGGAATTCCATGCTCAAAAATGTTATTATTAGCTGTTTTTAAAAATTGAGTGTTTTTGCTGCCAGAGGAAGAAAACGCGTGATGCCGGGGTCAGAAAAAAAACTGCCCAGGACCCAAACATTTTTTTTGACTCAAATGTAGCAACGGATGCTAGAATGGGATTCGGGGTGGAATTCCATGCTTAAAAATGTTATTATTAGCTGTTTTTAAAAATTGAGTGTTTTTGCTGCCAGAGGAAGAAAACGCGTGATGCCGGGGTCAGAAAAAAAACTGGCCAGGACCAAAAAAATTTTTTTGACTCAAATATAGCAACGGATGCTAGAATGTGATTCAGCGTGGAATTCCATGCTTATAAATGTTATTATTAGCTGTTTTTAAAAATTGAGTGTTTTTGCTGCCCGAGGAAGAAAACGCGTGATGCCGGGGTCAGAAAAAAAACTGCCCAGGACCAAAAAATTTTTTTGACTCAAATGTAGCAACGGACGCTAGAATGTGATTCAGCGTGGAATTCCATGCTTAAAAATGTTATTATTAGCTGTTTTTCAAAATTGAGTGTTTTTGCTGCCAGAGGAAGAAAACGCGTGATGCCGGGGTCAGAAAAAAAACTGCCCAGGACCAAAAAATTTTTTTTGACTCAAATGTAGCAACGGATGCTAGAATGTGATTCGGGGTGGAATTCCATGCTTAAAAATGTTATTTTTAGCTGTTTTTAAAAATTGACTGTTTTTGCTGCCCGAGGAAGAAAACGCGTGATGCCGGGGTCAGAAAAAAAACTGCCCAGGACCAAAAAATTTTTTTTGACTCAAATGTAACAACGGATGCTAGAATGGGATTTGGGGTGGAATTCCATGCTTAAAAATGTTATTTTTAGCTGTTTTTAAAAATTGAGTGTTTTTGCTGCCAGAGGAAGAAAACGCGTGATGCCGGGGTCAGAAAAAAAACTGGCCAGGACCAAAAAATTTTTTTTGACTCAAATGTAACAACGGATGCTAGAATGGGATTCGGGGTGGAATTCCATGCTTAAAAATGTTATTATTAGCTGTTTTTAAAAATTGAGTGTTTTTGCTGCCAGAGGAAGAAAACGCGTGATGCCGGGGTCAGAAAAAAAACTGGCCAGGACCAAAAAAATTTTTTTGACTCAAATGTAACAACGGATGCTAGAATGGGATTCGGGGTGGAATTCCATGCTTAAAAATGTTATTATTAGCTGTTTTTAAAAATTGAGTGTTTTTGCTGCCAGAGGAAGAAAACGCGTGATGCCGGGGTCAGAAAAAAAACTGCCCAGGACCAAAAAATTTTTTTTGACTCAAATGTAACAACGGATGCTAGAATGTGATTCGGGGTGGAATTCCATGCTCAAAAATGTTATTATTAGCTGTTTTTAAAAATTGAGTGTTTTTGCTGCCAGAGGAAGAAAACGCGTGATGCCGGGGTCAGAAAAAAAACTGCCCAGGACCCAAAAATTTTTTTTGACTCAAATGTAGCAACGGATGCTAGAATGGGATTCGGGGTGGAATTCCATGCTTAAAAATGTTATTTTTAGCTGTTTTTAAAAATTGACTGTTTTTGCTGCCCGAGGAAGAAAACGCTTGATGCCGGGGTCAGAAAAAAAACTGCCCAGGACCAAAAAATTTTTTTTGACTCAAATGTAACAACGGATGCTAGAATGGGATTCGGGGTGGAATTCCATGCTTAAAAATGTTATTATTAGCTGTTTTTAAAAATTGAGTGTTTTTGCTGCCAGAGGAAGAAAACGCGTGATGCCGGGGTCAGAAAAAAAACTGCCCAGGACCCAAAAATTTTTTTTGACTCAAATGTAGCAACGGATGCTAGAATGGGATTCGGGGTGGAATTCCATGCTTAAAAATATTATTTTTAGCTGTTTTTAAAAATTGACTGTTTTTGCTGCCCGAGGAAGAAAACGCTTGATGCCGGGGTCAGAAAAAAAACTGCCCAGGACCAAAAAATTTTTTTTGACTCAAATGTAACAACGGATGCTAGAATGGGATTCGGGGTGGAATTCCATCCTTAAAAATGTTATTATTAGCTGTTTTTAAAAATTGAGTGTTTTTGCTGCCCGAGGAAGAAAACGCGTGATGCCGGGGTCAGAAAAAAAACTGCCCAGGACCAAAAAAATTTTTTTTGACTCAAATGTAGCAACGGATGCTAGAATGTGATTCGGGGTGGAATTCCATGCTTAAAAATGTTATTTTTAGCTGTTTTTAAAAATTGACTGTTTTTGCTGCCCGAGGAAGAAAACGCGTGATGCCGGGGTCAGAAAAAAAACTGCCCAGGACCAAAAAATTTTTTTTGACTCAAATGTAACAACGGATGCTAGAATGGGATTCGGGGTGGAATTCCATGCTTAAAAATGTTATTATTAGCTGTTTTTAAAAATTGAGTGTTTTTGCTGCCAGAGGAAGAAAACGCGTGATGCCGGGGTCAGAAAAAAAACTGGCCAGGACCAAAAAATTTTTTTTGACTCAAATGTAGCAACGGATGCTAGAATGTGATTTGGGGTGGAATTCCATGCTTAAAAATGTTATTATTAGCTGTTTTTAAAAATTGAGTGTTTTTGCTGCCAGAGGAAGAAAACGCGTGATGCCGGGGTCAGAAAAAAAACTGCCCAGGACCAAAAAATTTTTTTTGACTCAAATGTAACAACGGATGCTAGAATGTGATTCGGGGTGGAATTCCATGCTCAAAAATGTTATTATTAGCTGTTTTTAAAAATTGAGTGTTTTTGCTGCCAGAGGAAGAAAACGCGTGATGCCGGGGTCAGAAAAAAAACTGGCCAGGACCAAAAAAATTTTTTTGACTCAAATGTAGCAACGGATGCTAGAATGTGATTCGGGGTGGAATTCCATGCTCAAAAATGTTATTATTAGCTGTTTTTAAAAATTGAGTGTTTTTGCTGCCAGAGGAAGAAAACGCGTGATGCCGGGGTCAGAAAAAAAACTGCCCAGGACCCAAAAATTTTTTTTGACTCAAATGTAGCAACGGATGCTAGAATGGGATTCGGGGTGGAATTCCATGCTTAAAAATGTTATTTTTAGCTGTTTTTAAAAATTGACTGTTTTTGCTGCCCGAGGAAGAAAACGCTTGATGCCGGGGTCAGAAAAAAAACTGCCCAGGACCAAAAAATTTTTTTTGACTCAAATGTAACAACGGATGCTAGAATGGGATTCGGGGTGGAATTCCATGCTTAAAAATGTTATTATTAGCTGTTTTTAAAAATTGAGTGTTTTTGCTGCCAGAGGAAGAAAACGCGTGATGCCGGGGTCAGAAAAAAAACTGGCCAGGACCAAAAAAATTTTTTTGACTCAAATGTAGCAACGGATGCTAGAATGTGATTTGGGGTGGAATTCCATGCTTAAAAATGTTATTATTAGCTGTTTTTAAAAATTGAGTGTTTTTGCTGCCCGAGGAAGAAAACGCGTGATGCCGGGGTCAGAAAAAAAACTGCCCAGGACCAAAAAATTTTTTTTGACTCAAATGTAACAACGGATGCTAGAATGTGATTCGGGGTGGAATTCCATGCTCAAAAATGTTATTATTAGCTGTTTTTAAAAATTGAGTGTTTTTGCTGCCAGAGGAAGAAAACGCGTGATGCCGGGGTCAGAAAAAAAACTGCCCAGGACCCAAAAATTTTTTTTGACTCAAATGTAGCAACGGATGCTAGAATGGGATTCGGGGTGGAATTCCATGCTTAAAAATGTTATTTTTAGCTGTTTTTAAAAATTGACTGTTTTTGCTGCCCGAGGAAGAAAACGCTTGATGCCGGGGTCAGAAAAAAAACTGCCCAGGACCAAAAAATTTTTTTTGACTCAAATGTAACAACGGATGCTAGAATGGGATTCGGGGTGGAATTCCATGCTTAAAAATGTTATTATTAGCTGTTTTTAAAAATTGAGTGTTTTTGCTGCCAGAGGAAGAAAACGCGTGATGCCGGGGTCAGAAAAAAAACTGGCCAGGACCAAAAAAATTTTTTTGACTCAAATATAGCAACGGATGCTAGAATGTGATTCGGGGTGGAATTCCATGCTTATAAATGTTATTATTAGCTGTTTTTAAAAATTGAGTGTTTTTGCTGCCCGAGGAAGAAAACGCGTGATGCCGGGGTCAGAAAAAAAACTGCCCAGGACCAAAAAACTTTTTTGACTCAAATGTAGCAACGGACGCTAGAATGTGATTCAGCGTGGAATTCCATGCTTAAAAATGTTATTATTAGCTGTTTTTAAAAATTGAGTGTTTTTGCTGCCAGAGGAAGAAAACGCGTGATGCCGGGGTCAGAAAAAAAACTGCCCAGGACCAAAAACAATTTTTTGACTCAAATGTAGCAACGGATGCTAGAATGTGATTCAGCGTGGAATTCCATGCTTAAAAATGTTATTATTAGCTGTTTTTAAAAATTGAGTGTTTTTGCTGCCAGAGGAAGAAAACGCGTGATGCCGGGGTCAGAAAAAAAACTGCCCAGGACCAAAAAATTTTTTTGACTCAAATGTAGCAACGGATGCTAGAATGTGATTCGGCGTGGAATTCCATGCTTAAAAATGTTATTATTAGCTGTTTTTAAAAATTGAGTGTTTTTGCTGCCAGAGGAAGAAAACGCGTGATGCCGGGGTCAGAAAAAAAACTGCCCAGGACCAAAAAATTTTTTTTGACTCAAATGTAACAACGGATGCTAGAATGTGATTCGGGGTGGAATTCCATGCTCAAAAATGTTATTATTAGCTGTTTTTAAAAATTGAGTGTTTTTGCTGCCAGAGGAAGAAAACGCGTGATGCCGGGGTCAGAAAAAAAACTGCCCAGGACCCAAAAATTTTTTTTGACTCAAATGTAGCAACGGATGCTAGAATGGGATTCGGGGTGGAATTCCATGCTTAAAAATGTTATTTTTAGCTGTTTTTAAAAATTGACTGTTTTTGCTGCCCGAGGAAGAAAACGCTTGATGCCGGGGTCAGAAAAAAAACTGCCCAGGACCAAAAAATTTTTTTTGACTCAAATGTAACAACGGATGCTAGAATGGGATTCGGGGTGGAATTCCATGCTTAAAAATGTTATTATTAGCTGTTTTTAAAAATTGAGTGTTTTTGCTGCCAGAGGAAGAAAACGCGTGATGCCGGGGTCAGAAAAAAAACTGCCCAGGACCCAAAAATTTTTTTTGACTCAAATGTAGCAACGGATGCTAGAATGGGATTCGGGGTGGAATTCCATGCTTAAAAATGTTATTTTTAGCTGTTTTTAAAAATTGACTGTTTTTGCTGCCCGAGGAAGAAAACGCTTGATGCCGGGGTCAGAAAAAAAACTGCCCAGGACCAAAAAATTTTTTTTGACTCAAATGTAACAACGGATGCTAGAATGGGATTCGGGGTGGAATTCCATGCTTAAAAATGTTATTATTAGCTGTTTTTAAAAATTGAGTGTTTTTGCTGCCAGAGGAAGAAAACGCGTGATGCCGGGGTCAGAAAAAAAACTGGCCAGGACCAAAAAAATTTTTTTGACTCAAATATAGCAACGGATGCTAGAATGTGATTCAGCGTGGAATTCCATGCTTATAAATGTTATTATTAGCTGTTTTTAAAAATTGAGTGTTTTTGCTGCCCGAGGAAGAAAACGCGTGATGCCGGGGTCAGAAAAAAAACTGCCCAGGACCAAAAAACTTTTTTGACTCAAATGTAGCAACGGACGCTAGAATGTGATTCAGCGTGGAATTCCATGCTTAAAAATGTTATTATTAGCTGTTTTTAAAAATTGAGTGTTTTTGCTGCCAGAGGAAGAAAACGCGTGATGCCGGGGTCAGAAAAAAAACTGCCCAGGACCAAAAACAATTTTTTGACTCAAATGTAGCAACGGATGCTAGAATGTGATTCAGCGTGGAATTCCATGCTTAAAAATGTTATTATTAGCTGTTTTTAAAAATTGAGTGTTTTTGCTGCCAGAGGAAGAAAACGCGTGATGCCGGGGTCAGAAAAAAAACTGCCCAGGACCAAAAAATTTTTTTGACTCAAATGTAGCAACGGATGCTAGAATGTGATTCGGCGTGGAATTCCATGCTTAAAAATGTTATTATTAGCTGTTTTTAAAAATTGAGTGTTTTTGCTGCCAGAGGAAGAAAACGCGTGATGCCGGGGTCAGAAAAAAAACTGCCCAGGACCAAAAAATTTTTTTTGACTCAAATGTAACAACGGATGCTAGAATGTGATTCGGGGTGGAATTCCATGCTCAAAAATGTTATTATTAGCTGTTTTTAAAAATTGAGTGTTTTTGCTGCCAGAGGAAGAAAACGCGTGATGCCGGGGTCAGAAAAAAAACTGCCCAGGACCCAAAAATTTTTTTTGACTCAAATGTAGCAACGGATGCTAGAATGGGATTCGGGGTGGAATTCCATGCTTAAAAATGTTATTTTTAGCTGTTTTTAAAAATTGACTGTTTTTGCTGCCCGAGGAAGAAAACGCTTGATGCCGGGGTCAGAAAAAAAACTGCCCAGGACCAAAAAATTTTTTTTGACTCAAATGTAACAACGGATGCTAGAATGGGATTCGGGGTGGAATTCCATGCTTAAAAATGTTATTATTAGCTGTTTTTAAAAATTGAGTGTTTTTGCTGCCAGAGGAAGAAAACGCGTGATGCCGGGGTCAGAAAAAAAACTGGCCAGGACCAAAAAAATTTTTTTGACTCAAATGTAGCAACGGATGCTAGAATGTGATTTGGGGTGGAATTCCATGCTTAAAAATGTTATTATTAGCTGTTTTTAAAAATTGAGTGTTTTTGCTGCCCGAGGAAGAAAACGCGTGATGCCGGGGTCAGAAAAAAAACTGCCCAGGACCAAAAAATTTTTTTTGACTCAAATGTAACAACGGATGCTAGAATGTGATTCGGGGTGGAATTCCATGCTCAAAAATGTTATTATTAGCTGTTTTTAAAAATTGAGTGTTTTTGCTGCCAGAGGAAGAAAACGCGTGATGCCGGGGTCAGAAAAAAAACTGCCCAGGACCAAAAAATTTTTTTTGACTCAAATGTAACAACGGATGCTAGAATGTGATTCGGGGTGGAATTCCATGCTCAAAAATGTTATTATTAGCTGTTTTTAAAAATTGAGTGTTTTTGCTGCCAGAGGAAGAAAACGCGTGATGCCGGGGTCAGAAAAAAAACTGCCCAGGACCCAAAAATTTTTTTTGACTCAAATGTAGCAACGGATGCTAGAATGGGATTCGGGGTGGAATTCCATGCTTAAAAATGTTATTTTTAGCTGTTTTTAAAAATTGACTGTTTTTGCTGCCCGAGGAAGAAAACGCTTGATGCCGGGGTCAGAAAAAAAACTGCCCAGGACCAAAAAATTTTTTTTGACTCAAATGTAACAACGGATGCTAGAATGGGATTCGGGGTGGAATTCCATGCTTAAAAATGTTATTATTAGCTGTTTTTAAAAATTGAGTGTTTTTGCTGCCAGAGGAAGAAAACGCGTGATGCCGGGGTCAGAAAAAAAACTGCCCAGGACCAAAAACAATTTTTTGACTCAAATGTAGCAACGGATGCTAGAATGTGATTCAGCGTGGAATTCCATGCTTATAAATGTTATTATTAGCTGTTTTTAAAAATTGAGTGTTTTTGCTGCCCGAGGAAGAAAACGCGTGATGCCGGGGTCAGAAAAAAAACTGCCCAGGACCAAAAAACTTTTTTGACTCAAATGTAGCAACGGACGCTAGAATGTGATTCAGCGTGGAATTCCATGCTTAAAAATGTTATTATTAGCTGTTTTTAAAAATTGAGTGTTTTTGCTGCCAGAGGAAGAAAACGCGTGATGCCGGGGTCAGAAAAAAAACTGCCCAGGACCAAAAACAATTTTTTGACTCAAATGTAGCAACGGATGCTAGAATGTGATTCAGCGTGGAATTCCATGCTTAAAAATGTTATTATTAGCTGTTTTTAAAAATTGAGTGTTTTTGCTGCCAGAGGAAGAAAACGCGTGATGCCGGGGTCAGAAAAAAAACTGCCCAGGACCAAAAAATTTTTTTGACTCAAATGTAGCAACGGATGCTAGAATGTGATTCGGCGTGGAATTCCATGCTTAAAAATGTTATTATTAGCTGTTTTTAAAAATTGAGTGTTTTTGCTGCCAGAGGAAGAAAACGCGTGATGCCGGGGTCAGAAAAAAAACTGCCCAGGACCAAAAAATTTTTTTTGACTCAAATGTAACAACGGATGCTAGAATGTGATTCGGGGTGGAATTCCATGCTCAAAAATGTTATTATTAGCTGTTTTTAAAAATTGAGTGTTTTTGCTGCCAGAGGAAGAAAACGCGTGATGCCGGGGTCAGAAAAAAAACTGCCCAGGACCCAAAAATTTTTTTTGACTCAAATGTAGCAACGGATGCTAGAATGGGATTCGGGGTGGAATTCCATGCTTAAAAATGTTATTTTTAGCTGTTTTTAAAAATTGACTGTTTTTGCTGCCCGAGGAAGAAAACGCTTGATGCCGGGGTCAGAAAAAAAACTGCCCAGGACCAAAAAATTTTTTTTGACTCAAATGTAACAACGGATGCTAGAATGGGATTCGGGGTGGAATTCCATGCTTAAAAATGTTATTATTAGCTGTTTTTAAAAATTGAGTGTTTTTGCTGCCAGAGGAAGAAAACGCGTGATGCCGGGGTCAGAAAAAAAACTGGCCAGGACCAAAAAAATTTTTTTGACTCAAATGTAGCAACGGATGCTAGAATGTGATTTGGGGTGGAATTCCATGCTTAAAAATGTTATTATTAGCTGTTTTTAAAAATTGAGTGTTTTTGCTGCCCGAGGAAGAAAACGCGTGATGCCGGGGTCAGAAAAAAAACTGCCCAGGACCAAAAAATTTTTTTTGACTCAAATGTAACAACGGATGCTAGAATGTGATTCGGGGTGGAATTCCATGCTCAAAAATGTTATTATTAGCTGTTTTTAAAAATTGAGTGTTTTTGCTGCCAGAGGAAGAAAACGCGTGATGCCGGGGTCAGAAAAAAAACTGCCCAGGACCAAAAAATTTTTTTTGACTCAAATGTAACAACGGATGCTAGAATGTGATTCGGGGTGGAATTCCATGCTCAAAAATGTTATTATTAGCTGTTTTTAAAAATTGAGTGTTTTTGCTGCCAGAGGAAGAAAACGCGTGATGCCGGGGTCAGAAAAAAAACTGCCCAGGACCCAAAAATTTTTTTTGACTCAAATGTAGCAACGGATGCTAGAATGGGATTCGGGGTGGAATTCCATGCTTAAAAATGTTATTTTTAGCTGTTTTTAAAAATTGACTGTTTTTGCTGCCCGAGGAAGAAAACGCTTGATGCCGGGGTCAGAAAAAAAACTGCCCAGGACCAAAAAATTTTTTTTGACTCAAATGTAACAACGGATGCTAGAATGGGATTCGGGGTGGAATTCCATGCTTAAAAATGTTATTATTAGCTGTTTTTAAAAATTGAGTGTTTTTGCTGCCAGAGGAAGAAAACGCGTGATGCCGGGGTCAGAAAAAAAACTGGCCAGGACCAAAAAAATTTTTTTGACTCAAATATAGCAACGGATGCTAGAATGTGATTCAGCGTGGAATTCCATGCTTATAAATGTTATTATTAGCTGTTTTTAAAAATTGAGTGTTTTTGCTGCCCCAGGAAGAAAACGCGTGATGCCGGGGTCAGAAAAAAAACTGCCCAGGACCAAAAAATTTTTTTGACTCAAATGTAGCAACGGATGCTAGAATGTGATTCAGCGTGGAATTCCATGCTTAAAAATGTTATTATTAGCTGTTTTTAAAAATTGAGTGTTTTTGCTGCCAGAGGAAGAAAACGCGTGATGCCGGGGTCAGAAAAAAAACTGCCCAGGACCAAAAACAATTTTTTGACTCAAATGTAGCAACGGATGCTAGAATGTGATTCAGCGTGGAATTCCATGCTTAAAAATGTTATTATTAGCTGTTTTTAAAAATTGAGTGTTTTTGCTGCCAGAGGAAGAAAACGCGTGATGCCGGGGTCAGAAAAAAAACTGCCCAGGACCAAAAAATTTTTTTGACTCAAATGTAGCAACGGATGCTAGAATGTGATTCGGCGTGGAATTCCATGCTTAAAAATGTTATTATTAGCTGTTTTTAAAAATTGAGTGTTTTTGCTGCCAGAGGAAGAAAACGCGTGATGCCGGGGTCAGAAAAAAAACTGCCCAGGACCAAAAAAAATTTTTTGACTCAAATATAGCAACGGATGCTAGAATGTGATTCGGGGTGGAATTCCATGCTTAAAAATGTTATTATTAGCTGTTTTTAAAAATTGAGTGTTTTTGCTGCCAGAGGAAGAAAACGCTTGATGCCGGGGTCAGAAAAAAAACTGCCCAGGACCAAAAAATTTTTTGACTCAAATATAGCAACGGATGCTAGAATGTGATTCAGCGTGGAATTCCATGCTTAAAAATGTTATTATTAGCTGTTTTTAAAAATTGAGTGTTTTTGCTGCCAGAGGAAGAAAACGCTTGATGCCGGGGTCAGAAAAAAAACTGCCCAGGACCAAAAAATTTTTTTTGACTCAAATGTAACAACGGATGCTAGAATGTGATTCGGGGTGGAATTCCATGCTTAAAAATGTTATTATTAGCTGTTTTTCAAAATTGTGTGTTTTTGCTGCCAGAGGAAGAAAACGCGTGATGCCGGGGTCAGAAAAAAAACTGCCCAGGACCAAAAAATTTTTTTTGACTCAAATGTAGCAACGGATGCTAGAATGGGATTCGGCGTGGAATTCCATGCTTAAAAATGTTATTATTAGCTGTTTTTAAAAATTGAGTGTTTTTGCTGCCAGAGGAAGAAAACGCGTGATGCCGGGGTCAGAAAAAAAACTGCCCAGGACCAAAAAAAATTTTTTGACTCAAATATAGCAACGGATGCTAGAATGTGATTCGGGGTGGAATTCCATGCTTAAAAATGTTATTATTAGCTGTTTTTAAAAATTGAGTGTTTTTGCTGCCAGAGGAAGAAAACGCGTGATGCCGGGGTCAGAAAAAAAACTGCCCAGGACCAAAAAATTTTTTGACTCAAATATAGCAACGGATGCTAGAATGTGATTCAGCGTGGAATTCCATGCTTAAAAATGTTATTATTAGCTGTTTTTAAAAATTGAGTGTTTTTGCTGCCAGAGGAAGAAAACGCTTGATGCCGGGGTCAGAAAAAAAACTGCCCAGGACCAAAAAATTTTTTTTGACTCAAATGTAGCAACGGATGCTAGAATGTGATTCGGGGTGGAATTCCATGCTCAAAAATGTTATTATTAGCTGTTTTTAAAAATTGAGTGTTTTTGCTGCCAGAGGAAGAAAACGCGTGATGCCGGGGTCAGAAAAAAAACTGCCCAGGACCAAAAAATTTTTTTTGACTCAAATGTAACAACGGATGCTAGAATGGGATTCGGGGTGGAATTCCATGCTTAAAAATGTTATTATTAGCTGTTTTTAAAAATTGAGTGTTTTTGCTGCCAGAGGAAGAAAACGCGTGATGCCGGGGTCAGAAAAAAAACTGCCCAGGACCAAAAAATTTTTTTTGACTCAAATGTAGCAACGGATGCTAGAATGGGATTCGGCGTGGAATTCCATGCTTAAAAATGTTATTATTAGCTGTTTTTAAAAATTGAGTGTTTTTGCTGCCAGAGGAAGAAAACGCGTGATGCCGGGGTCAGAAAAAAAACTGCCCAGGACCAAAAAAAATTTTTTGACTCAAATATAGCAACGGATGCTAGAATGTGATTCGGGGTGGAATTCCATGCTTAAAAATGTTATTATTAGCTGTTTTTAAAAATTGAGTGTTTTTGCTGCCAGAGGAAGAAAACGCGTGATGCCGGGGTCAGAAAAAAAACTGCCCAGGACCAAAAAATTTTTTGACTCAAATATAGCAACGGATGCTAGAATGTGATTCAGCGTGGAATTCCATGCTTAAAAATGTTATTATTAGCTGTTTTTAAAAATTGAGTGTTTTTGCTGCCAGAGGAAGAAAACGCTTGATGCCGGGGTCAGAAAAAAAACTGCCCAGGACCAAAAAATTTTTTTTGACTCAAATGTAGCAACGGATGCTAGAATGTGATTCGGGGTGGAATTCCATGCTCAAAAATGTTATTATTAGCTGTTTTTAAAAATTGAGTGTTTTTGCTGCCAGAGGAAGAAAACGCGTGATGCCGGGGTCAGAAAAAAAACTGCCCAGGACCAAAAAATTTTTTTTGACTCAAATGTAACAACGGATGCTAGAATGGGATTCGGGGTGGAATTCCATGCTTAAAAATGTTATTATTAGCTGTTTTTAAAAATTGAGTGTTTTTGCTGCCAGAGGAAGAAAACGCTTGATGCCGGGGTCAGAAAAAAAACTGCCTAGGACCAAAAATTTTTTTTGACTCAAATGTAGCAACGGATGCTAGAATGTGATTCGGGGTGGAATTCCATGCTCAAAAATGTTATTATTAGCTGTTTTTAAAAATTGAGTGTTTTTGCTGCCAGAGGAAGAAAACGCGTGATGCCCGGGTCAGAAAAAAAACTGCCCAGGACCAAAAAATTTTTTTTGACTCAAATGTAACAACGGATGCTAGAATGGGATTCGGGGTGGAATTCCATGCTTAAAAATGTTATTATTAGCTGTTTTTAAAAATTGAGTGTTTTTGCTGCCAGAGGAAGAAAACGCTTGATGCCGGGGTCAGAAAAAAAACTGCCCAGGACCAAAAAATTTTTTTGACTCAAATGTAACAACGGATGCTAGAATGTGATTCGGGGTGGAATTCCATGCTCAAAAATGTTATTATTAGCTGTTTTTAAAAATTGAGTGTTTTTGCTGCCAGAGGAAGAAAACGCTTGATGCCGGGGTCAGAAAAAAAACTGCCCAGGACCAAAAAATTTTTTTTGACTCAAATGTAACAACGGATGCTAGAATGTGATTCGGGGTGGAATTCCATGCTCAAAAATGTTATTATTAGCTGTTTTTAAAAATTGAGTGTTTTTGCTGCCAGAGGAAGAAAACGCGTGATGCCCGGGTCAGAAAAAAAACTGCCCAGGACCAAAAAATTTTTTTTGACTCAAATGTAACAACGGATGCTAGAATGTGATTCGGGGTGGAATTCCATGCTCAAAAATGTTATTATTAGCTGTTTTTAAAAATTGAGTGTTTTTGCTGCCAGAGGAAGAAAACGCGTGATGCCCGGGTCAGAAAAAAAACTGCCCAGGACCAAAAAATTTTTTTTGACTCAAATGTAACATCGGATGCTAGAATGTGATTCGGGGTGGAATTCCATGCTCAAAAATGTTATTATTAGCTGTTTTTAAAAATTGAGTGTTTTTGCTGCCAGAGGAAGAAAACGCGTGATGCCGGGGTCAGAAAAAAAACTGCCCAGGACCAAAAAATTTTTTTTGACTCAAATGTAACAACGGATGCTAGAATGGGATTCGGGGTGGAATTCCATGCTTAAAAATGTTATTATTAGCTGTTTTTAAAAATTGAGTGTTTTTGCTGCCAGAGGAAGAAAACGCTTGATGCCGGGGTCAGAAAAAAAACTGCCTAGGACCAAAAAATTTTTTTGACTCAAATGTAGCAACGGATGCTAGAATGTGATTCGGGGTGGAATTCCATGCTCAAAAATGTTATTATTAGCTGTTTTTAAAAATTGAGTGTTTTTGCTGCCAGAGGAAGAAAACGCGTGATGCCCGGGTCAGAAAAAAAACTGCCCAGGACCAAAAAATTTTTTTTGACTCAAATGTAACAACGGATGCTAGAATGGGATTCGGGGTGGAATTCCATGCTTAAAAATGTTATTATTAGCTGTTTTTAAAAATTGAGTGTTTTTGCTGCCAGAGGAAGAAAACGCTTGATGCCGGGGTCAGAAAAAAAACTGCCCAGGACCAAAAAATTTTTTTGACTCAAATGTAGCAACGGATGCTAGAATGTGATTCGGGGTGGAATTCCATGCTCAAAAATGTTATTATTAGCTGTTTTTAAAAATTGAGTGTTTTTGCTGCCAGAGGAAGAAAACGCGTGATGCCGGGGTCAGAAAAAAAACTGCCCAGGACCAAAAAATTTTTTTTGACTCAAATGTAGCAACGGATGCTAGAATGGGATTCGGCGTGGAATTCCATGCTTAAAAATGTTATTATTAGCTGTTTTTAAAAATTGAGTGTTTTTGCTGCCAGAGGAAGAAAACGCGTGATGCCGGGGTCAGAAAAAAAACTGCCCAGGACCAAAAAAAATTTTTTGACTCAAATATAGCAACGGATGCTAGAATGTGATTCGGGGTGGAATTCCATGCTTAAAAATGTTATTATTAGCTGTTTTTAAAAATTGAGTGTTTTTGCTGCCAGAGGAAGAAAACGCGTGATGCCGGGGTCAGAAAAAAAACTGCCCAGGACCAAAAAATTTTTTGACTCAAATATAGCAACGGATGCTAGAATGTGATTCAGCGTGGAATTCCATGCTTAAAAATGTTATTATTAGCTGTTTTTAAAAATTGAGTGTTTTTGCTGCCAGAGGAAGAAAACGCTTGATGCCGGGGTCAGAAAAAAAACTGCCCAGGACCAAAAAATTTTTTTTGACTCAAATGTAGCAACGGATGCTAGAATGTGATTCGGGGTGGAATTCCATGCTCAAAAATGTTATTATTAGCTGTTTTTAAAAATTGAGTGTTTTTGCTGCCAGAGGAAGAAAACGCGTGATGCCCGGGTCAGAAAAAAAACTGCCCAGGACCAAAAAATTTTTTTTGACTCAAATGTAGCAACGGATGCTAGAATGTGATTCAGCGTGGAATTCCATGCTTAAAAATGTTATTATTAGCTGTTTTTAAAAATTGAGTGTTTTTGCTGCCAGAGGAAGAAAACGCTTGATGCCGGGGTCAGAAAAAAAACTGCCCAGGACCAAAAAATTTTTTTTGACTCAAATGTAGCAACGGATGCTAGAATGTGATTCGGGGTGGAATTCCATGCTCAAAAATGTTATTATTAGCTGTTTTTAAAAATTGAGTGTTTTTGCTGCCAGAGGAAGAAAACGCGTGATGCCGGGGTCAGAAAAAAAACTGCCCAGGACCAAAAAATTTTTTTTGACTCAAATGTAACAACGGATGCTAGAATGGGATTCGGGGTGGAATTCCATGCTTAAAAATGTTATTATTAGCTGTTTTTAAAAATTGAGTGTTTTTGCTGCCAGAGGAAGAAAACGCTTGATGCCGGGGTCAGAAAAAAAACTGCCTAGGACCAAAAATTTTTTTTGACTCAAATGTAGCAACGGATGCTAGAATGTGATTCGGGGTGGAATTCCATGCTCAAAAATGTTATTATTAGCTGTTTTTAAAAATTGAGTGTTTTTGCTGCCAGAGGAAGAAAACGCGTGATGCCCGGGTCAGAAAAAAAACTGCCCAGGACCAAAAAATTTTTTTTGACTCAAATGTAACAACGGATGCTAGAATGGGATTCGGGGTGGAATTCCATGCTTAAAAATGTTATTATTAGCTGTTTTTAAAAATTGAGTGTTTTTGCTGCCAGAGGAAGAAAACGCTTGATGCCGGGGTCAGAAAAAAAACTGCCCAGGACCAAAAAATTTTTTTGACTCAAATGTAACAACGGATGCTAGAATGTGATTCGGGGTGGAATTCCATGCTCAAAAATGTTATTATTAGCTGTTTTTAAAAATTGAGTGTTTTTGCTGCCAGAGGAAGAAAACGCTTGATGCCGGGGTCAGAAAAAAAACTGCCCAGGACCAAAAAATTTTTTTTGACTCAAATGTAACAACGGATGCTAGAATGTGATTCGGGGTGGAATTCCATGCTCAAAAATGTTATTATTAGCTGTTTTTAAAAATTGAGTGTTTTTGCTGCCAGAGGAAGAAAACGCGTGATGCCCGGGTCAGAAAAAAAACTGCCCAGGACCAAAAAATTTTTTTTGACTCAAATGTAACAACGGATGCTAGAATGTGATTCGGGGTGGAATTCCATGCTCAAAAATGTTATTATTAGCTGTTTTTAAAAATTGAGTGTTTTTGCTGCCAGAGGAAGAAAACGCGTGATGCCCGGGTCAGAAAAAAAACTGCCCAGGACCAAAAAATTTTTTTTGACTCAAATGTAACATCGGATGCTAGAATGTGATTCGGGGTGGAATTCCATGCTCAAAAATGTTATTATTAGCTGTTTTTAAAAATTGAGTGTTTTTGCTGCCAGAGGAAGAAAACGCGTGATGCCGGGGTCAGAAAAAAAACTGCCCAGGACCAAAAAATTTTTTTTGACTCAAATGTAACAACGGATGCTAGAATGGGATTCGGGGTGGAATTCCATGCTTAAAAATGTTATTATTAGCTGTTTTTAAAAATTGAGTGTTTTTGCTGCCAGAGGAAGAAAACGCTTGATGCCGGGGTCAGAAAAAAAACTGCCTAGGACCAAAAAATTTTTTTGACTCAAATGTAGCAACGGATGCTAGAATGTGATTCGGGGTGGAATTCCATGCTCAAAAATGTTATTATTAGCTGTTTTTAAAAATTGAGTGTTTTTGCTGCCAGAGGAAGAAAACGCGTGATGCCCGGGTCAGAAAAAAAACTGCCCAGGACCAAAAAATTTTTTTTGACTCAAATGTAACAACGGATGCTAGAATGGGATTCGGGGTGGAATTCCATGCTTAAAAATGTTATTATTAGCTGTTTTTAAAAATTGAGTGTTTTTGCTGCCAGAGGAAGAAAACGCTTGATGCCGGGGTCAGAAAAAAAACTGCCCAGGACCAAAAAATTTTTTTGACTCAAATGTAGCAACGGATGCTAGAATGTGATTCGGGGTGGAATTCCATGCTCAAAAATGTTATTATTAGCTGTTTTTAAAAATTGAGTGTTTTTGCTGCCAGAGGAAGAAAACGCGTGATGCCCGGGTCAGAAAAAAAACTGCCCAGGACCAAAAAAAATTTTTTGACTCAAATGTAACAACGGATGCTAGAATGTGATTCGGGGTGGAATTCCATGCTCAAAAATGTTATTATTAGCTGTTTTTAAAAATTGAGTGTTTTTGCTGCCAGAGGAAGAAAACGCTTGATGCCGGGGTCAGAAAAAAAACTGCCCAGGACCAAAAAAAATTTTTTGACTCAAATATAGCAACGGATGCTAGAATGTGATTCGGGGTGGAATTCCATGCTTAAAAATGTTATTATTAGCTGTTTTTAAAAATTGAGTGTTTTTGCTGCCAGAGGAAGAAAACGCGTGATGCCGGGGTCAGAAAAAAAACTGCCCAGGACCAAAAAATTTTTTTTGACTCAAATGTAACAACGGATGCTAGAATGTGATTCGGGGTGGAATTCCATGCTCAAAAATGTTATTATTAGCTGTTTTTAAAAATTGAGTGTTTTTGCTGCCAGAGGAAGAAAACGCGTGATGCCGGGGTCAGAAAAAAAACTGCCCAGGACCAAAAAATTTTTTTGACTCAAATGTAGCAACGGATGCTAGAATGTGATTCAGCGTGGAATTCCATGCTTAAAAATGTTATTATTAGCTGTTTTTAAAAATTGAGTGTTTTTGCTGCCAGAGGAAGAAAACGCGTGATGCCGGGGTCAGAAAAAAAACTGCCCAGGACCAAAAACAATTTTTTGACTCAAATGTAGCAACGGATGCTAGAATGTGATTCAGCGTGGAATTCCATGCTTAAAAATGTTATTATTAGCTGTTTTTAAAAATTGAGTGTTTTTGCTGCCAGGGGAAGAAAACGCTTGATGCCGGGGTCAGAAAAAAAACTGCCCAGGACCAAAAAATTTTTTTTGACTCAAATGTAACAACGGATGCTAGAATGTGATTCGGGGTGGAATTCCATGCTTAAAAATGTTATTATTAGCTGTTTTTAAAAATTGAGTGTTTTTGCTGCCAGAGGAAGAAAACGCGTGATGCCGGGGTCAGAAAAAAAACTGCCCAGGACCAAAAAATTTTTTTGACTCAAATGTAACAACGGATGCTAGAATGTGATTCGGCGTGGAATTCCATGCTTAAAAATGTTATTATTAGCTGTTTTTAAAAATTGAGTGTTTTTGCTGCCAGAGGAAGAAAACGCGTGATGCCGGGGTCAGAAAAAAAACTGCCCAGGACCAAAAAAATTTTTTTGACTCAAATATAGCAACGGATGCTAGAATGTGATTCGGGGTGGAATTCCATGCTTAAAAATGTTATTATTAGCTGTTTTTAAAAATTGAGTGTTTTTGCTGCCAGAGGAAGAAAACGCGTGATGCCGGGGTCAGAAAAAAAACTGTCCAGGACCAAAAAATTTTTTTTGACTCAAATGTAACAACGGATGCTAGAATGTGATTCGGGGTGGAATTCCATGCTTAAAAATGTTATTTTTAGCTGTTTTTAAAAATTGACTGTTTTTGCTGCCAGAGGAAGAAAACGCGTGATGCCGGGGTCAGAAAAAAAACTGCCCAGGACCAAAAAAATTTTTTTTGACTCAAATGTAACAACGGATGCTAGAATGTGATTCGGGGTGGAATTCCATGCTTAAAAATGTTATTTTTAGCTGTTTTTAAAAATTGAGTGTTTTTGCTGCCAGAGGAAGAAAACACGTGATGCCGGGGTCAGAAAAAAAACTGGCCAGGACCAAAAAATTTTTTTTGACTCAAATGTAGCAACGGATGCTAGAATGTGATTCGGGGTGGAATTCCATGCTTAAAAATGTTATTATTAGCTGTTTTTAAAAATTGAGTGTTTTTGCTGCCCGAGGAAGAAAACGCGTGATGCCGGGGTCAGAAAAAAAACTGCCCAGGACCAAAAAATTTTTTTTGACTCAAATGTAACAACGGATGCTAGAATGTGATTCGGGGTGGAATTCCATGCTCAAAAATGTTATTATTAGCTGTTTTTAAAAATTGAGTGTTTTTGCTGCCCGAGGAAGAAAACGCGTGATGCCGGGGTCAGAAAAAAAACTGCCCAGGACCAAAAAAATTTTTTTGACTCAAATGTAACAACGGATGCTAGAATGTGATTCGGGGTGGAATTCCATGCTTAAAAATGTTATTATTAGCTGTTTTTAAAAATTGAGTGTTTTTGCTGCCAGAGGAAGAAAACGCGTGATGCCGGGGTCAGAAAAAAAACTGCCCAGGACCAAAAAAATTTTTTTGACTCAAATGAAGCAACGGATGCTAGAATGGGATTCGGGGTGGAATTCCATGCTTAAAAATGTTATTATTAGCTGTTTTTAAAAATTGAGTGTTTTTGCTGCCAGAGGAAGAAAACGCGTGATGCCGGGGTCAGAAAAAAAACTGCCCAGGACCAAAAAAATTTTTTTGACTCAAATGAAGCAACGGATGCTAGAATGTGATTCGGGGTGGAATTCCATGCTTAAAAATGTTATTATTAGCTGTTTTTAAAAATTGAGTGTTTTTGCTGCCAGGGGAAGAAAACGCGTGATGCCGGGGTCAGAAAAAAAACTGCCCAGGACCAAAAACAATTTTTTTGACTCAAATGAAGCAACGGATGCTAGAATGTGATTCGGGGTGGAATTCCATGCTTAAAAATGTTATTATTAGCTGTTTTTAAAAATTGAGTGTTTTTGCTGCCAGGGGAAGAAAACGCGTGATGCCGGGGTCAGAAAAAAAACTGCCCAGGACCAAAAACAATTTTTTGACTCAAATGTAACAACGGATGCTAGAATGTGATTCGGGGTGGAATTCCATGCTTAAAAATGTTATTTTTAGCTGTTTTTAAAAATTGAGTGTTTTTGCTGCCAGAGGAAGAAAACGCTTGATGCCGGGGTCAGAAAAAAAACTGCCCAGGACCAAAAAAATTTTTTTGACTCAAATGAAGCAACGGATGCTAGAATGTGATTCGGGGTGGAATTCCATGCTTAAAAATGTTATTATTAGCTGTTTTTAAAAATTGAGTGTTTTTGCTGCCAGGGGAAGAAAACGCGTGATGCCGGGGTCAGAAAAAAAACTGCCCAGGACCAAAAAAATTTTTTTTGACTCAAATGTAACAACGGATGCTAGAATGTGATTCGGGGTGGAATTCCATGCTTAAAAATGTTATTATTAGCTGTTTTTAAAAATTGAGTGTTTTTGCTGCCAGGGGAAGAAAACGCTTGATGCCGGGGTCAGAAAAAAAACTGCCCAGGACCAAAAAAATTTTTTTGACTCAAATGAAGCAACGGATGCTAGAATGTGATTCGGGGTGGAATTCCATGCTTAAAAATGTTATTTTTAGCTGTTTTTAAAAATTGACTGTTTTTGCTGCCAGAGGAAGAAAACGCGTGATGCCGGGGTCAGAAAAAAAACTGTCCAGGACCAAAAAAATTTTTTTTGACTCAAATGTAACAACGGATGCTAGAATGTGATTCGGGGTGGAATTCCATGCTTAAAAATGTTATTATTAGCTGTTTTTCAAAATTGACTGTTTTTGCTGCCAGAGGAAGAAAACGCGTGATGCCGGGGTCAGAAAAAAAACTGCCCAGGACCAAAAAAATTTTTTTGACTCAAATGTAGCAACGGATGCTAGAATGTGATTTGGGGTGGAATTCCATGCTTAAAAATGTTATTATTAGCTGTTTTTAAAAATTGACTGTTTTTGCTGCCAGAGGAAGAAAACGCGTGATGCCGGGGTCAGAAAAAAAACTGGCCAGGACCAAAAAAATTTTTTTGACTCAAATGTAGCAACGGATGCTAGAATGTGATTTGGGGTGGAATTCCATGCTTAAAAATGTTATTATTAGCTGTTTTTAAAAATTGAGTGTTTTTGCTGCCCGAGGAAGAAAACGCGTGATGCCGGGGTCAGAAAAAAAACTGCCCAGGACCAAAAAATTTTTTTTGACTCAAATGTAACAACGGATGCTAGAATGTGATTCGGGGTGGAATTCCATGCTTAAAAATGTTATTATTAGCTGTTTTTAAAAATTGAGTGTTTTTGCTGCCCGAGGAAGAAAACGCGTGATGCCGGGATCAGAAAAAAAACTGTCCAGGACCAAAAAAATTTTTTTTGACTCAAATGTAACAACGGATGCTAGAATGTGATTCGGGGTGGAATTCCATGCTTAAAAATGTTATTATTAGCTGTTTTTCAAAATTGACTGTTTTTGCTGCCAGAGGAAGAAAACGCGTGATGCCGGGGTCAGAAAAAAAACTGCCCAGGACCAAAAAAATTTTTTTGACTCAAATGTAGCAACGGATGCTAGAATGTGATTTGGGGTGGAATTCCATGCTTAAAAATGTTATTATTAGCTGTTTTTCAAAATTGACTGTTTTTGCTGCCAGAGGAAGAAAACGCGTGATGCCGGGGTCAGAAAAAAAACTGCCCAGGACCAAAAAAATTTTTTTGACTCAAATGTAGCAACGGATGCTAGAATGTGATTCGGGGTGGAATTCCATGCTTAAAAATGTTATTATTAGCTGTTTTTAAAAATTGAGTGTTTTTGCTGCCCGAGGAAGAAAACGCGTGATGCCGGGGTCAGAAAAAAAACTGCCCAGGACCAAAAAATTTTTTTTGACTCAAATGTAACAACGGATGCTAGAATGTGATTCGGGGTGGAATTCCATGCTTAAAAATGTTATTATTAGCTGTTTTTAAAAATTGAGTGTTTTTGCTGCCAGAGGAAGAAAACGCTTGATGCCGGGGTCAGAAAAAAAACTGCCCAGGACCAAAAAATTTTTTTGACTCAAATGTAGCAACGGATGCTAGAATGTGATTCGGGGTGGAATTCCATGCTTAAAAATGTTATTATTAGCTGTTTTTAAAAATTGACTGTTTTTGCTGCCAGAGGAAGAAAACGCGTGATGCCGGGGTCAGAAAAAAAACTGCCCAGGACCAAAAAAATTTTTTTGACTCAAATGTAGCAACGGATGCTAGAATGTGATTCGGGGTGGAATTCCATGCTTAAAAATGTTATTATTAGCTGTTTTTCAAAATTGACTGTTTTTGCTGTCAGAGGAAGAAAACGCGTGATGCCGGGGTCAGAAAAAAAACTGTCCAGGACCAAAAAAATTTTTTTGACTCAAATGTAACAACGGATGCTAGAATGTGATTCGGGGTGGAATTCCATGCTTAAAAATGTTATTATTAGCTGTTTTTCAAAATTGACTGTTTTTGCTGCCAGAGGAAGAAAACGCGTGATGCCGGGGTCAGAAAAAAAACTGCCCAGGACCAAAAAATTTTTTTTGACTCAAATGTAACAACGGATGCTAGAATGTGATTCGGGGTGGAATTCCATGCTTAAAAATGTTATTATTAGCTGTTTTTAAAAATTGAGTGTTTTTGCTGCCAGAGGAAGAAAACGCGTGATGCCGGGGTCAGAAAAAAAACTGGCCAGGACCCAAAAAATTTTTTTGACTCAAATGTAGCAACGGATGCTAGAATGTGATTCGGGGTGGAATTCCATGCTTAAAAATGTTATTATTAGCTGTTTTTCAAAATTGAGTGTTTTTGCTGCCCGAGGAAGAAAACGCGTGATGCCGGGGTCAGAAAAAAAACTGCCCAGGACCAAAAAATTTTTTTTGACTCAAATGTAGCAACGGATGCTAGAATGTGATTCGGGGTGGAATTCCATGCTTAAAAATGTTATTATTAGCTGTTTTTAAAAATTGAGTGTTTTTGCTGCCCGAGGAAGAAAACGCGTGATGCCGGGGTCAGAAAAAAAACTGGCCAGGACAAAAAAAATTTTTTTGACTCAAATGTAGCAACGGATGCTAGAATGTGATTCGGGGTGGAATTCCATGCTTAAAAATGTTATTATTAGCTGTTTTTAAAAATTGAGTGTTTTTGCTGCCAGAGGAAGAAAACGCGTGATGCCGGGGTCAGAAAAAAAACTGCCCAGGACCAAAAAATTTTTTTTGACTCAAATGTAGCAACGGATGCTAGAATGTGATTCGGGGTGGAATTCCATGCTTAAAAATGTTATTATTAGCTGTTTTTCAAAATTGAGTGTTTTTGCTGCCCGAGGAAGAAAACGCGTGATGCCGGGGTCAGAAAAAAAACTGCCCAGGACCAAAAATTTTTTTTTGACTCAAATGTAGCAACGGATGCTAGAATGTGATTCGGGGTGGAATTCCATGCTTAAAAATGTTATTATTAGCTGTTTTTAAAAATTGAGTGTTTTTGCTGCCAGAGGAAGAAAACGCGTGATGCCGGGGTCAGAAAAAAAACTGCCCAGGACCAAAAAAAATTTTTTGACTCAAATGTAGCAACGGATGCTAGAATGTGATTCGGGGTGGAATTCCATGCTTAAAAATGTTATTATTAGCTGTTTTTCAAAATTGAGTGTTTTTGCTGCCCGAGGAAGAAAACGCGTGATGCCGGGGTCAGAAAAAAAACTGCCCAGGACCAAAAAATTTTTTTTGACTCAAATGTAGCAACGGATGCTAGAATGTGATTCGGGGTGGAATTCCATGCTTAAAAATGTTATTATTAGCTGTTTTTAAAAATTGAGTGTTTTTGCTGCCCGAGGAAGAAAACGCGTGATGCCGGGGTCAGAAAAAAAACTGGCCAGGACAAAAAAAATTTTTTTGACTCAAATGTAGCAACGGATGCTAGAATGTGATTCGGGGTGGAATTCCATGCTTAAAAATGTTATTATTAGCTGTTTTTCAAAATTGAGTGTTTTTGCTGCCCGAGGAAGAAAACGCGTGATGCCGGGGTCAGAAAAAAAACTGCCCAGGACCAAAAAATTTTTTTTGACTCAAATGTAGCAACGGATGCTAGAATGTGATTCGGGGTGGAATTCCATGCTTAAAAATGTTATTATTAGCTGTTTTTAAAAATTGAGTGTTTTTGCTGCCCGAGGAAGAAAACGCGTGATGCCGGGGTCAGAAAAAAAACTGGCCAGGACCCAAAAAAATTTTTTGACTCAAATGTAGCAACGGATGCTAGAATGTGATTCGGGGTGGAATTCCATGCTTAAAAATGTTATTATTAGCTGTTTTTCAAAATTGAGTGTTTTTGCTGCCCGAGGAAGAAAACGCGTGATGCCGGGGTCAGAAAAAAAACTGCCCAGGACCAAAAAATTTTTTTTGACTCAAATGTAGCAACGGATGCTAGAATGTGATTCGGGGTGGAATTCCATGCTTAAAAATGTTATTATTAGCTGTTTTTAAAAATTGAGTGTTTTTGCTGCCCGAGGAAGAAAACGCGTGATGCCGGGGTCAGAAAAAAAACTGGCCAGGACAAAAAAAAATTTTTTGACTGAAATGTAGCAACGGATGCTAGAATGTGATTCGGGGTGGAATTCCATGCTTAAAAATGTTATTATTAGCTGTTTTTAAAAATTGAGTGTTTTTGCTGCCAGAGGAAGAAAACGCGTGATGCCGGGGTCAGAAAAAAAACTGGCCAGGACCCAAAAAATTTTTTTGACTCAAATGTAGCAACGGATGCTAGAATGTGATTCGGGGTGGAATTCCATGCTTAAAAATGTTATTATTAGCTGTTTTTCAAAATTGAGTGTTTTTGCTGCCCGAGGAAGAAAACGCGTGATGCCGGGGTCAGAAAAAAAACTGCGCAGGACCAAAAAATTTTTTTTGACTCAAATGTAGCAACGGATGCTAGAATGTGATTCGGGGTGGAATTCCATGCTTAAAAATGTTATTATTAGCTGTTTTTAAAAATTGAGTGTTTTTGCTGCCCGAGGAAGAAAACGCGTGATGCCGGGGTCAGAAAAAAAACTGGCCAGGACAAAAAAAATTTTTTTGACTCAAATGTAGCAACGGATGCTAGAATGTGATTCGGGGTGGAATTCCATGCTTAAAAATGTTATTATTAGCTGTTTTTAAAAATTGAGTGTTTTTGCTGCCAGAGGAAGAAAACGTGTGATGCCGGGGTCAGAAAAAAAACTGCCCAGGACCAAAAAATTTTTTTTGACTCAAATGTAGCAACGGATGCTAGAATGTGATTCGGGGTGGAATTCCATGCTTAAAAATGTTATTATTAGCTGTTTTTAAAAATTGAGTGTTTTTGCTGCCAGAGGAAGAAAACGCGTGATGCCGGGGTCAGAAAAAAAACTGGCCAGGACCCAAAAAAATTTTTTGACTCAAATGTAGCAACGGATGCTAGAATGTGATTCGGGGTGGAATTCCATGCTTAAAAATTTTATTATTAGCTGTTTTTCAAAATTGAGTGTTTTTGCTGCCCGAGGAAGAAAACGCGTGATGCCGGGGTCAGAAAAAAAACTGCCCAGGACCAAAAAATTTTTTTTGACTCAAATGTAGCAACGGATGCTAGAATGTGATTCGGGGTGGAATTCCATGCTTAAAAATGTTATTATTAGCTGTTTTTAAAAATTGAGTGTTTTTGCTGCCCGAGGAAGAAAACGCGTGATGCCGGGGTCAGAAAAAAAACTGGCCAGGACAAAAAAAATTTTTTTGACTGAAATGTAGCAACGGATGCTAGAATGTGATTCGGGGTGGAATTCCATGCTTAAAAATGTTATTATTAGCTGTTTTTAAAAATTGAGTGTTTTTGCTGCCAGAGGAAGAAAACGCGTGATGCCGGGGTCAGAAAAAAAACTGCCCAGGACCAAAAAATTTTTTTTGACTCAAATGTAACAACGGATGCTAGAATGTGATTCGGGGTGGAATTCCATGCTTAAAAATGTTATTATTAGCTGTTTTTAAAAATTGAGTGTTTTTGCTGCCCGAGGAAGAAAACGCGTGATGCCGGGGTCAGAAAAAAAACTGCCCAGGACCAAAAAAATTTTTTTGACTCAAATGTAGCAACGGATGCTAGAATGTGATTTGGGGTGGAATTCCATGCTTAAAAATGTTATTATTAGCTGTTTTTAAAAATTGAGTGTTTTTGCTGCCCGAGGAAGAAAACGCGTGATGCCGGGGTCAGAAAAAAAACTGCCCAGGACCAAAAAAATTTTTTTGACTCAAATGTAGCAACGGATGCTAGAATGTGATTTGGGGTGGAATTCCATGTTTAAAAATGTTATTATTAGCTGTTTTTCAAAATTGAGTGTTTTTGCTGCCCGAGGAAGAAAACGCGTGATGCCGGGGTCAGAAAAAAAACTGCCCAGGACCAAAAAATTTTTTTTGACTCAAATGTAACAACGGATGCTAGAATGTGATTCGGGGTGGAATTCCATGCTGAAAAATGTTATTATTAGCTGTTTTTAAAAATTGAGTGTTTTTGCTGCCCGAGGAAGAAAACGCGTGATGCCGGGGTCAGAAAAAAAACTGCCCAGGACCAAAAAAATTTTTTTGACTCAAATGTAACAACGGATGCTAGAATGTGATTCGGGGTGGAATTCCATCCTTAAAAATGTTATTATTAGCTGTTTTTAAAAATTGAGTGTTTTTGCTGCCAGAGGAAGAAAACGCGTGATGCCGGGGTCAGAAAAAAAACTGGCCAGGACCCAAAAATTTTTTTTGACTCAAATGTAGCAACGGATGCTAGAATGTGATTCGGGGTGGAATTCCATGCTTAAAAATGTTATTATTAGCTGTTTTTAAAAATTGAGTGTTTTTGCTGCCAGAGGAAGAAAACGCGTGATGCCGGGGTCAGAAAAAAAACTGGCCAGGACCCAAAAAAATTTTTTGACTCAAATGTAGCAACGGATGCTAGAATGTGATTCGGGGTGGAATTCCATGCTTAAAAATGTTATTATTAGCTGTTTTTAAAAATTGACTGTTTTTGCTGCCAGAGGAAGAAAACGCGTGATGCCAGGGTCAGAAAAAAAACTGCCCAGGACCAAAAAAATTTTTTTGACTCAAATGTAGCAACGGATGCTAGAATGTGATTCGGCGTGGAATTCCATGCTTAAAAATGTTATTTTTAGCTGTTTTTAAAAATTGAGTGTTTTTGCTGCCAGAGGAAGAAAACGCGTGATGCCGGGGTCAGAAAAAAAACTGCCCAGGACCAAAAAAATTTTTTTGACTCAAATGTAGCAACGGATGCTAGAATGTGATTCGGCGTAGAATTCCATCCTTAAAAATGTTATTATTAGCTGTTTTTAAAAATTGAGTGTTTTTGCTGCCCGAGGAAGAAAACGCGTGATGCCGGGGTCAGAAAAAAAAACTGGCCAGGACAAAAAAATTTTTTTGACTCAAATGTAGCAACGGATGCTAGAATGTGATTCGGGGTGGAATTCCATGCTTAAAAATGTTATTATTAGCTGTTTTTAAAAATTGAGTGTTTTTGCTGCCAGAGGAAGAAAACGCTTGATGCCGGGGTCAGAAAAAAAACTGCCGAGGACCAAAAAAATTTTTTTGACTCAAATGTAACAACGGATGCTAGAATGTGATTCGGGGTGGAATTCCATGCTCAAAAATGTTATTATTAGCTGTTTTTAAAAATTGAGTGTTTTTGCTGCCCGAGGAAGAAAACGCGTGATGCCGGGGTCAGAAAAAAAACTGGCCAGGACCAAAAAAATTTTTTTGACTCAAATGTAGCAACGGATGCTAGAATGTGATTCGGGGTGGAATTCCATGCTCAAAAATGTTATTATTAGCTGTTTTTAAAAATTGAGTGTTTTTGCTGCCCGAGGAAGAAAACGCGTGATGCCGGGGTCAGAAAAAAAACTGCCGAGGACCCAAAAAATTTTTTTGACTCAAATGTAGCAACGGATGCTAGAATGTGATTCGGCGTGGAATTCCATGCTTAAAAATGTTATTATTAGCTGTTTTTAAAAATTGAGTGCTTTTGCTGCCAGGGGAAGAAAACGCGTGATGCCGGGGTCAGAAAAAAAACTGCCCAGGACCAAAAAATTTTTTTGACTCAAATGTAGCAACGGATGCTAGAATGTGATTCAGCGTGGAATTCCATGCTTAAAAATGTTATTATTAGCTGTTTTTAAAAATTGAGTGTTTTTGCTGCCAGAGGAAGAAAACGCGTGATGCCGGGGTCAGAAAAAAAACTGCCCAGGACCAAAAAATTTTTTTGACTCAAATGTAACAACGGATGCTAGAATGTGATTCGGCGTAGAATTCCATGCTTAAAAATGTTATTATTAGCTGTTTTTAAAAATTGAGTGTTTTTGCTGCCAGAGGAAGAAAACGCGTGATGCCGGGGTCAGAAAAAAAACTGCCCAGGACCAAAAAAAATTTTTTGACTCAAATATAGCAACGGATGCTAGAATGTGATTCGGGGTGGAATTCCATGCTTAAAAATGTTATTATTAGCTGTTTTTAAAAATTGAGTGTTTTTGCTGCCCGAGGAACAAAACGCGTGATGCCTGGGTCAGAAAAAAAACTGTCCAGGACCAAAAAAATTTTTTTGACTCAAATGTAACAACGGATGCTAGAATGTGATTCGGGGTGGAATTCCATGCTTAAAAATGTTATTTTTAGCTGTTTTTAAAAATTGACTGTTTTTGCTGCCAGAGGAAGAAAACGCGTGATGCCGGGGTCAGAAAAAAAACTGCCCAGGACCAAAAAAATTTTTTTTGACTCAAATGTAACAACGGATGCTAGAATGTGATTCGGGGTGGAATTCCATGCTTAAAAATGTTATTTTTAGCTGTTTTTAAAAATTGAGTGTTTTTGCTGCCAGAGGAAGAAAACGCGTGATGCCGGGGTCAGAAAAAAAACTGGCCAGGACCAAAAAATTTTTTTTGACTCAAATGTAACAACGGATGCTAGAATGGGATTTGGGGTGGAATTCCATGCTTAAAAATGTTATTATTAGCTGTTTTTAAAAATTGAGTGTTTTTGCTGCCCGAGGAAGAAAACGCGTGATGCCGGGGTCAGAAAAAAAACTGCCCAGGACCAAAAAAATTTTTTTGACTCAAATGTAACAACGGATGCTAGAATGTGATTCGGGGTGGAATTCCATGCTCAAAAATGTTATTATTAGCTGTTTTTAAAAATTGAGTGTTTTTGCTGCCCGAGGAAGAAAACGCGTGATGCCGGGGTCAGAAAAAAAACTGCCCAGGACCAAAAAATTTTTTTTGACTCAAATGTAACAACGGATGCTAGAATGTGATTCGGGGTGGAATTCCATGCTTAAAAATGTTATTATTAGCTGTTTTTAAAAATTGAGTGTTTTTGCTGCCAGAGGAAGAAAACGCTTGATGCCGGGGTCAGAAAAAAAACTGCCCAGGACCAAAAAATTTTTTTTGACTCAAATGTAGCAACGGATGCTAGAATGTGATTCGGGGTGGAATTCCATGCTTAAAAATGTTATTATTAGCTGTTTTTCAAAATTGACTGTTTTTGCTGCCAGAGGAAGAAGACGCGTGATGCCGGGGTCAGAAAAAAAACTGTCCAGGACCAAAAAAATTTTTTTTGACTCAAATGTAACAACGGATGCTAGAATGTGATTCCGGGTGGAATTCCATGCTTAAAAATGTTATTATTAGCTGTTTTTCAAAATTGACTGTTTTTGCTGCCAGAGGAAGAAAACGCTTGATGCCGGGGTCAGAAAAAAAACTGCCCAGGACCAAAAATTTTTTTTTGACTCAAATGTAACAACGGATGCTAGAATGTGATTTGGGGTGGAATTCCATGCTTAAAAATGTTATTATTAGCTGTTTTTAAAAATTGACTGTTTTTGCTGCCCGAGGAAGAAAACGCGTGATGCCGGGGTCAGAAAAAAAACTGCCCAGGACCAAAAAATTTTTTTTGACTCAAATGTAACAACGGATGCTAGAATGTAATTCGGGGTGGAATTCCATGCTCAAAAATGTTATTATTAGCTGTTTTTAAAAATTGAGTGTTTTTGCTGCCCGAGGAAGAAAACGCGTGATGCCGGGGTCAGAAAAAAAACTGCCCAGGACCAAAAAATTTTTTTTGACTCAAATGTAACAACGGATGCTAGAATGTGATTCGGGGTGGAATTCCATGCTTAAAAATGTTATTATTAGCTGTTTTTAAAAATTGAGTGTTTTTGCTGCCAGAGGAAGAAAACGCTTGATGCCGGGGTCAGAAAAAAAACTGCCCAGGACCAAAAAATTTTTTTTGACTCAAATGTAGCAACGGATGCTAGAATGTGATTCGGGGTGGAATTCCATGCTTAAAAATGTTATTATTAGCTGTTTTTCAAAATTGACTGTTTTTGCTGCCAGAGGAAGAAGACGCGTGATGCCGGGGTCAGAAAAAAAACTGTCCAGGACCAAAAAATTTTTTTTGACTCAAATGTAACAACGGATGCTAGAATGTGATTCGGGGTGGAATTCCATGCTTAAAAATGTTATTTTTAGCTGTTTTTAAAAATTGACTGTTTTTGCTGCCAGAGGAAGAAAACGCGTGATGTCGGGGTCAGAAAAAAAACTGCCCAGGACCAAAAAAATTTTTTTTGACTCAAATGTAGCAACGGATGCTAGAATGTGATTCGGGGTGGAATTCCATGCTTAAAAATGTTATTTTTAGCTGTTTTTAAAAATTGACTGTTTTTGCTGCCAGAGGAAGAAAACGCGTGATGCCGGGGTCAGAAAAAAAACTGCCGAGGACCAAAAAAATTTTTTTGACTCAAATGTAACAACGGATGCTAGAATGTGATTCGGGGTGGAATTCCATGCTTAAAAATGTTATTTTTAGCTGTTTTTAAAAATTGACTGTTTTTGCTGCCAGAGGAAGAAAACGCGTGATGCCGGGGTCAGAAAAAAAACTGTCCAGGACCAAAAAAAATTTTTTGACTCAAATGTAACAACGGATGCTAGAATGTGATTCGGGGTGGAATTCCATGCTTAAAAATGTTATTTTTAGCTGTTTTTCAAAATTGACTGTTTTTGCTGCCAGAGGAAGAAAACGCGTGATGCCGGGGTCAGAAAAAAAACTGCCCAGGACCAAAAAAATTTTTTTGACTCAAATGTAGCAACGGATGCTAGAATGTGATTCGGGGTGGAATTCCATGCTTAAAAATGTTATTATTAGCTGTTTTTCAAAATTGAGTGTTTTTGCTGCCAGAGGAAGAAAACGCGTGATGCCGGGGTCAGAAAAAAAACTGCCCAGGACCAAAAAAATTTTTTTTGACTCAAATGTAACAACGGATGCTAGAATGTGATTCGGGGTGGAATTCCATGCTTAAAAATGTTATTTTTAGCTGTTTTTAAAAATTGAGTGTTTTTGCTGCCAGAGGAAGAAAACGCGTGATGCCGGGGTCAGAAAAAAAACTGTCCAGGACCAAAAAAAATTTTTTGACTCAAATGTAACAACGGATGCTAGAATGTGATTCGGGGTGGAATTCCATCCTTAAAAATGTTATTTTTAGCTGTTTTTAAAAATTGACTGTTTTTGCTGCCAGAGGAAGAAAACGCGTGATGCCGGGGTCAGAAAAAAAACTGCCCAGGACCAAAAAAATTTTTTTGACTCAAATGTAGCAACGGATGCTAGAATGTGATTCGGGGTGGAATTCCATGCTTAAAAATGTTATTATTAGCTGTTTTTAAAAATTGAGTGTTTTTGCTGCCCGAGGAAGAAAACGCGTGATGCCGGGGTCAGAAAAAAAACTGCCCAGGACCAAAAATTTTTTTTTGACTCAAATGTAACAACGGATGCTAGAATGTGATTCGGGGTGGAATTCCATGCTTAAAAATGTTATTATTAGCTGTTTTTAAAAATTGAGTGTTTTTGCTGCCAGAGGAAGAAAACGCTTGATGCCGGGGTCAGAAAAAAAACTGCCCAGGACCAAAAAATTTTTTTTGACTCAAATGTAACAACGGATGCTAGAATGTGATTCGGGGTGGAATTCCATGCTTAAAAATGTTATTATTAGCTGTTTTTAAAAATTGAGTGTTTTTGCTGCCCGAGGAAGAAAACGCGTGATGCCGGGGTCAGAAAAAAAACTGCCCAGGACCAAAAAATTTTTTTTGACTCAAATGTAACAACGGATGCTAGAATGTGATTCGGGGTGGAATTCCATGCTTAAAAATGTTATTTTTAGCTGTTTTTAAAAATTGACTGTTTTTGCTGCCAGAGGAAGAAAACGCGTGATGCCGGGGTCAGAAAAAAAACTGTCCAGGACCAAAAAAATTTTTTTTGACTCAAATGTAACAACGGATGCTAGAATGTGATTCGGGGTGGAATTCCATGCTTAAAAATGTTATTATTAGCTGTTTTTCAAAATTGACTGTTTTTGCTGCCAGAGGAAGAAAACGCGTGATGCCGGGGTCAGAAAAAAAACTGCCCAGGACCAAAAAAATTTTTTTGATTCAAATGTAGCAACGGATGCTAGAATGTGATTTGGGGTGGAATTCCATGCTTAAAAATGTTATTATTAGCTGTTTTTCAAAATTGACTGTTTTTGCTGCCAGAGGAAGAAAACGCGTGATGCCGGGGTCAGAAAAAAAACTGCCCAGGACCAAAAAAATTTTTTTGACTCAAATGTAGCAACGGATGCTAGAATGTGATTCGGGGTGGAATTCCATGCTTAAAAATGTTATTATTAGCTGTTTTTCAAAATTGACTGTTTTTGCTGCCAGAGGAAGAAGACGCGTGATGCCGGGGTCAGAAAAAAAACTGTCCAGGACCAAAAAAATTTTTTTGACTCAAATGTAACAACGGATGCTAGAATGTGATTCGGGGTGGAATTCCATGCTTAAAAATGTTATTTTTAGCTGTTTTTAAAAATTGACTGTTTTTGCTGCCAGAGGAAGAAAACGCGTGATGTCGGGGTCAGAAAAAAAACTGCCCAGGACCAAAAAAATTTTTTTTGACTCAAATGTAGCAACGGATGCTAGAATGTGATTCGGGGTGGAATTCCATGCTTAAAAATGTTATTTTTAGCTGTTTTTAAAAATTGACTGTTTTTGCTGCCAGAGGAAGAAAACGCGTGATGCCGGGGTCAGAAAAAAAACTGCCCAGGACCAAAAAAATTTTTTTGACTCAAATGTAACAACGGATGCTAGAATGTGATTCGGGGTGGAATTCCATGCTTAAAAATGTTATTTTTAGCTGTTTTTAAAAATTGACTGTTTTTGCTGCCAGAGGAAGAAAACGCGTGATGCCGGGGTCAGAAAAAAAACTGTCCAGGACCAAAAAAAATTTTTTGACTCAAATGTAACAACGGATGCTAGAATGTGATTCGGGGTGGAATTCCATGCTTAAAAATGTTATTTTTAGCTGTTTTTCAAAATTGACTGTTTTTGCTGCCAGAGGAAGAAAACGCGTGATGCCGGGGTCAGAAAAAAAACTGCCCAGGACCAAAAAAAATTTTTTGACTCAAATGTAGCAACGGATGCTAGAATGTGATTCGGGGTGGAATTCCATGCTTAAAAATGTTATTATTAGCTGTTTTTCAAAATTGAGTGTTTTTGCTGCCAGAGGAAGAAAACGCGTGATGCCGGGGTCAGAAAAAAAACTGCCCAGGACCAAAAAAATTTTTTTTGACTCAAATGTAACAACGGATGCTAGAATGTGATTCGGGGTGGAATTCCATGCTTAAAAATGTTATTTTTAGCTGTTTTTAAAAATTGAGTGTTTTTGCTGCCAGAGGAAGAAAACGCGTGATGCCGGGGTCAGAAAAAAAACTGTCCAGGACCAAAAAAAATTTTTTGACTCAAATGTAACAACGGATGCTAGAATGTGATTCGGGGTGGAATTCCATCCTTAAAAATGTTATTTTTAGCTGTTTTTAAAAATTGACTGTTTTTGCTGCCAGAGGAAGAAAACGCGTGATGCCGGGGTCAGAAAAAAAACTGCCCAGGACCAAAAAAATTTTTTTGACTCAAATGTAGCAACGGATGCTAGAATGTGATTCGGGGTGGAATTCCATGCTTAAAAATGTTATTATTAGCTGTTTTTAAAAATTGAGTGTTTTTGCTGCCAGAGGAAGAAAACGCGTGATGCCGGGGTCAGAAAAAAAACTGGCCAGGACCAAAAAAATTTTTTTGACTCAAATGTAGCAACGGATGCTAGAATGTGATTTGGGGTGGAATTCCATGCTTAAAAATGTTATTATTAGCTGTTTTTAAAAATTGAGTGTTTTTGCTGCCCGAGGAAGAAAACGCGTGATGCCGGGGTCAGAAAAAAAACTGCCCAGGACCAAAAAATTTTTTTTGACTCAAATGTAACAACGGATGCTAGAATGTGATTCGGGGTGGAATTCCATGCTTAAAAATGTTATTATTAGCTGTTTTTAAAAATTGAGTGTTTTTGCTGCCAGAGGAAGAAAACGCTTGATGCCGGGGTCAGAAAAAAAACTGCCCAGGACCAAAAAATTTTTTTTGACTCAAATGTAACAACGGATGCTAGAATGTGATTCGGGGTGGAATTCCATGCTTAAAAATGTTATTATTAGCTGTTTTTAAAAATTGAGTGTTTTTGCTGCCAGAGGAAGAAAACGCGTGATGTCGGGGTCAGAAAAAAAACTGGCCAGGACCAAAAAAATTTTTTTGACTCAAATGTAGCAACGGATGCTAGAATGTGATTCGGGGTGGAATTCCATGCTTAAAAATGTTATTATTAGCTGTTTTTAAAAATTGAGTGTTTTTGCTGCCAGAGGAAGAAAACGCTTGATGCCGGGGTCAGAAAAAAAACTGCCCAGGACCAAAAAATTTTTTTTGACTCAAATGTAACAACGGATGCTAGAATGTGATTCGGGGTGGAATTCCATGCTTAAAAATGTTATTATTAGCTGTTTTTAAAAATTGACTGTTTTTGCTGCCAGAGGAAGAAAACGCGTGATGTCGGGGTCAGAAAAAAAACTGGCCAGGACCAAAAAAATTTTTTTGACTCAAATGTAGCAACGGATGCTAGAATGTGATTCGGGGTGGAATTCCATGCTTAAAAATGTTATTATTAGCTGTTTTTAAAAATTGAGTGTTTTTGCTGCCAGAGGAAGAAAACGCTTGATGCCGGGGTCAGAAAAAAAACTGCCCAGGACCAAAAAATTTTTTTTGACTCAAATGTAACAACGGATGCTAGAATGTGATTCGGGGTGGAATTCCATGCTTAAAAATGTTATTATTAGCTGTTTTTAAAAATTGAGTGTTTTTGCTGCCCGAGGAAGAAAACGCGTGATGCCAGGGTCAGAAAAAAAACTGCCCAGGACCAAAAAATTTTTTTTGACTCAAATGTAACAACGGATGCTAGAATGTGATTCGGGGTGGAATTCCATGCTTAAAAATGTTATTTTTAGCTGTTTTTAAAAATTGACTGTTTTTGCTGCCAGAGGAAGAAAACGCGTGATGCCGGGGTCAGAAAAAAAACTGTCCAGGACCAAAAAAATTTTTTTTGACTCAAATGTAACAACGGATGCTAGAATGTGATTCGGGGTGGAATTCCATGCTTAAAAATGTTATTATTAGCTGTTTTTCAAAATTGACTGTTTTTGCTGCCAGAGGAAGAAAACGCGTGATGCCGGGGTCAGAAAAAAAACTGCCCAGGACCAAAAAAATTTTTTTGATTCAAATGTAGCAACGGATGCTAGAATGTGATTTGGGGTGGAATTCCATGCTTAAAAATGTTATTATTAGCTGTTTTTCAAAATTGAGTGTTTTTGCTGCCAGAGGAAGAAAACGCGTGATGCCGGGGTCAGAAAAAAAACTGCCCAGGACCAAAAAAATTTTTTTGACTCAAATGTAGCAACGGATGCTAGAATGTGATTCGGGGTGGAATTCCATGCTTAAAAATGTTATTATTAGCTGTTTTTAAAAATTGAGTGTTTTTGCTGCCAGAGGAAGAAAACGCGTGATGCCGGGGTCAGAAAAAAAACTGGCCAGGACCAAAAAAATTTTTTTGACTCAAATGTAGCAACGGATGCTAGAATGTGATTTGGGGTGGAATTCCATGCTTAAAAATGTTATTATTAGCTGTTTTTAAAAATTGAGTGTTTTTGCTGCCCGAGGAAGAAAACGCGTGATGCCGGGGTCAGAAAAAAAACTGCCCAGGACCAAAAAATTTTTTTTGACTCAAATGTAACAACGGATGCTAGAATGTGATTCGGGGTGGAATTCCATGCTTAAAAATGTTATTATTAGCTGTTTTTAAAAATTGAGTGTTTTTGCTGCCCGAGGAAGAAAACGCGTGATGCCGGGGTCAGAAAAAAAACTGCCCAGGACCAAAAAATTTTTTTTGACTCAAATGTAGCAACGGATGCTAGAATGTGATTCGGGGTGGAATTCCATGCTTAAAAATGTTATTATTAGCTGTTTTTAAAAATTGAGTGTTTTTGCTGCCATAGGAAGAAAACGCTTGATGCCGGGGTCAGAAAAAAAACTGCCCAGGACCAAAAAATTTTTTTGACTCAAATGTAGCAACGGATGCTAGAATGTGATTCGGGGTGGAATTCCATGCTTAAAAATGTTATTATTAGCTGTTTTTAAAAATTGACTGTTTTTGCTGCCAGAGGAAGAAAACGCGTGATGCCGGGGTCAGAAAAAAAACTGCCCAGGACCAAAAAATTTTTTTTGACTCAAATGTAGCAACGGATGCTAGAATGTGATTCGGGGTGGAATTCCATGCTTAAAAATGTTATTATTAGCTGTTTTTCAAAATTGACTGTTTTTGCTGTCAGAGGAAGAAAACGCGTGATGCCGGGGTCAGAAAAAAAACTGTCCAGGACCAAAAAAATTTTTTTGACTCAAATGTAACAACGGATGCTAGAATGTGATTCGGGGTGGAATTCCATGCTTAAAAATGTTATTATTAGCTGTTTTTCAAAATTGACTGTTTTTGCTGCCAGAGGAAGAAAACGCGTGATGCCGGGGTCAGAAAAAAAACTGCCCAGGACCAAAAAATTTTTTTTGACTCAAATGTAACAACGGATGCTAGAATGTGATTCGGGGTGGAATTCCATGCTTAAAAATGTTATTATTAGCTGTTTTTCAAAATTGAGTGTTTTTGCTGCCCGAGGAAGAAAACGCGTGATGCCGGGGTCAGAAAAAAAACTGCCCAGGACCAAAAAATTTTTTTTGACTCAAATGTAACAACGGATGCTAGAATGTGATTCGGGGTGGAATTCCATGCTTAAAAATGTTATTATTAGCTGTTTTTAAAAATTGAGTGTTTTTGCTGCCAGAGGAAGAAAACGCGTGATGCCGGGGTCAGAAAAAAAACTGGCCAGGACCCAAAAAATTTTTTTGACTCAAATGTAGCAACGGATGCTAGAATGTGATTCGGGGTGGAATTCCATGCTTAAAAATGTTATTATTAGCTGTTTTTCAAAATTGAGTGTTTTTGCTGCCCGAGGAAGAAAACGCGTGATGCCGGGGTCAGAAAAAAAACTGCCCAGGACCAAAAAATTTTTTTTGACTCAAATGTAGCAACGGATGCTAGAATGTGATTCGGGGTGGAATTCCATGCTTAAAAATGTTATTATTAGCTGTTTTTAAAAATTGAGTGTTTTTGCTGCCCGAGGAAGAAAACGCGTGATGCCGGGGTCAGAAAAAAAACTGGCCAGGACAAAAAAATTTTTTTTGACTCAAATGTAGCAACGGATGCTAGAATGTGATTCGGGGTGGAATTCCATGCTTAAAAATGTTATTATTAGCTGTTTTTAAAAATTGAGTGTTTTTGCTGCCAGAGGAAGAAAACGCGTGATGCCGGGGTCAGAAAAAAAACTGCCCAGGACCAAAAAATTTTTTTTGACTCAAATGTAGCAACGGATGCTAGAATGTGATTCGGGGTGGAATTCCATGCTTAAAAATGTTATTATTAGCTGTTTTTAAAAATTGAGTGTTTTTGCTGCCAGAGGAAGAAAACGCGTGATGCCGGGGTCAGAAAAAAAACTGGCCAGGACAAAAAAATTTTTTTTGACTCAAATGTAGCAACGGATGCTAGAATGTGATTCGGGGTGGAATTCCATGCTTAAAAATGTTATTATTAGCTGTTTTTAAAAATTGAGTGTTTTTGCTGCCAGAGGAAGAAAACGCGTGATGCCGGGGTCAGAAAAAAAACTGCCCAGGACCAAAAAATTTTTTTTGACTCAAATGTAGCAACGGATGCTAGAATGTGATTCGGGGTGGAATTCCATGCTTAAAAATGTTATTATTAGCTGTTTTTAAAAATTGAGTGTTTTTGCTGCCCGAGGAAGAAAACGCGTGATGCCGGGGTCAGAAAAAAAACTGGCCAGGACAAAAAAAATTTTTTTGACTGAAATGTAGCAACGGATGCTAGAATGTGATTCGGGGTGGAATTCCATGCTTAAAAATGTTATTATTAGCTGTTTTTAAAAATTGAGTGTTTTTGCTGCCAGAGGAAGAAAACGCGTGATGCCGGGGTCAGAAAAAAAACTGCCCAGGACCAAAAAATTTTTTTTGACTCAAATGTAACAACGGATGCTAGAATGTGATTCGGGGTGGAATTCCATGCTTAAAAATGTTATTATTAGCTGTTTTTAAAAATTGAGTGTTTTTGCTGCCCGAGGAAGAAAACGCGTGATGCCGGGGTCAGAAAAAAAACTGCCCAGGACCAAAAAATTTTTTTTGACTCAAATGTAACAACGGATGCTAGAATGTGATTCGGGGTGGAATTCCATGCTCAAAAATGTTATTATTAGCTGTTTTTAAAAATTGAGTGTTTTTGCTGCCAGAGGAAGAAAACGCGTGATGCCGGGGTCAGAAAAAAAACTGCCCAGGACCAAAAAATTTTTTTTGACTCAAATGTAACAACGGATGCTAGAATGGGATTCGGGGTGGAATTCCATGCTTAAAAATGTTATTATTAGCTGTTTTTAAAAATTGAGTGTTTTTGCTGCCAGAGGAAGAAAACGCGTGATGCCGGGGTCAGAAAAAAAACTGCCCAGGACCAAAAAATTTTTTTTGACTCAAATGTAACAACGGATGCTAGAATGGGATTCGGGGTGGAATTCCATGCTTAAAAATGTTATTATTAGCTGTTTTTAAAAATTGAGTGTTTTTGCTGCCAGAGGAAGAAAACGCGTGATGCCGGGGTCAGAAAAAAAACTGCCCAGGACCAAAAAAAATTTTTTGACTCAAATATAGCAACGGATGCTAGAATGTGATTCAGCGTGGAATTCCATGCTTGAAAATGTTATTATTAGCTGTTTTTAAAAATTGAGTGTTTTTGCTGCCAGAGGAAGAAAACGCGTGATGCCGGGGTCAGAAAAAAAACTGCCCAGGACCAAAAAATTTTTTTGACTCAAATGTAGCAACGGATGCTAGAATGTGATTCAGCGTGGAATTCCATGCTCAAAAATGTTATTATTAGCTGTTTTTAAAAATTGAGTGTTTTTGCTGCCAGAGGAAGAAAACGCGTGATGCCGGGGTCAGAAAAAAAACTGGCCAGGACCAAAAAAATTTTTTTGACTCAAATGTAGCAACGGATGCTAGAATGTGATTCGGGGTGGAATTCCATGCTTAAAAATGTTATTATTAGCTGTTTTTCAAAATTGAGTGTTTTTGCTGCCAGAGGAAGAAAACGCGTGATGCCGGGGTCAGAAAAAAAACTGTCCAGGACCAAAAAAAATTTTTTGACTCAAATGTAGCAACGGATGCTAGAATGTGATTCGGGGTGGAATTCCATGCTTAAAAATGTTATTATTAGCTGTTTTTAAAAATTGACTGTTTTTGCTGCCCGAGGAAGAAAACGCGTGATGCCGGGGTCAGAAAAAAAACTGCCCAGGACCAAAAAATTTTTTTTGACTCAAATGTAACAACGGATGCTAGAATGGGATTCGGGGTGGAATTCCATGCTTAAAAATGTTATTATTAGCTGTTTTTCAAAATTGAGTGTTTTTGCTGCCAGAGGAAGAAAACGCGTGATGCCGGGGTCAGAAAAAAAACTGCCCAGGACCAAAAAATTTTTTTTGACTCAAATGTAGCAACGGATGCTAGAATGTGATTCGGGGTGGAATTCCATGCTTAAAAATGTTATTATTAGCTGTTTTTAAAAATTGAGTGTTTTTGCTGCCCGAGGAAGAAAACGCGTGATGCCGGGGTCAGAAAAAAAACTGGCCAGGACCAAAAAAATTTTTTTGACTCAAATGTAGCAACGGATGCTAGAATGTGATTTGGGGTGGAATTCCATGCTTAAAAATGTTATTATTAGCTGTTTTTAAAAATTGAGTGTTTTTGCTGCCCGAGGAAGAAAACGCGTGATGCCGGGGTCAGAAAAAAAACTGCCCAGGACCAAAAAATTTTTTTTGACTCAAATGTAACAACGGATGCTAGAATGTGATTCGGGGTGGAATTCCATGCTCAAAAATGTTATTATTAGCTGTTTTTAAAAATTGAGTGTTTTTGCTGCCAGAGGAAGAAAACGCGTGATGCCGGGGTCAGAAAAAAAACTGCCCAGGACCAAAAAATTTTTTTTGACTCAAATGTAACAACGGATGCTAGAATGGGATTCGGGGTGGAATTCCATGCTTAAAAATGTTATTATTAGCTGTTTTTAAAAATTGAGTGTTTTTGCTGCCAGAGGAAGAAAACGCTTGATGCCGGGGTCAGAAAAAAAACTGCCCAGGACCAAAAAAAATTTTTTGACTCAAATATAGCAACGGATGCTAGAATGTGATTCAGCGTGGAATTCCATGCTTAAAAATGTTATTATTAGCTGTTTTTAAAAATTGAGTGTTTTTGCTGCCCGAGGAAGAAAACGCGTGATGCCGGGGTCAGAAAAAAAACTGCCCAGGACCAAAAAATTTTTTTTGACTCAAATGTAACAACGGATGCTAGAATGTGATTCGGGGTGGAATTCCATGCTCAAAAATGTTATTATTAGCTGTTTTTAAAAATTGAGTGTTTTTGCTGCCAGAGGAAGAAAACGCGTGATGCCGGGGTCAGAAAAAAAACTGCCCAGGACCAAAAAATTTTTTTTGACTCAAATGTAACAACGGATGCTAGAATGGGATTCGGGGTGGAATTCCATGCTTAAAAATGTTATTATTAGCTGTTTTTAAAAATTGAGTGTTTTTGCTGCCAGAGGAAGAAAACGCGTGATGCCGGGGTCAGAAAAAAAACTGCCCAGGACCAAAAAATTTTTTTTGACTCAAATGTAACAACGGATGCTAGAATGGGATTCGGGGTGGAATTCCATGCTTAAAAATGTTATTATTAGCTGTTTTTAAAAATTGAGTGTTTTTGCTGCCAGAGGAAGAAAACGCGTGATGCCGGGGTCAGAAAAAAAACTGCCCAGGACCAAAAAAAATTTTTTGACTCAAATATAGCAACGGATGCTAGAATGTGATTCAGCGTGGAATTCCATGCTTGAAAATGTTATTATTAGCTGTTTTTAAAAATTGAGTGTTTTTGCTGCCAGAGGAAGAAAACGCGTGATGCCGGGGTCAGAAAAAAAACTGCCCAGGACCAAAAAATTTTTTTGACTCAAATGTAGCAACGGATGCTAGAATGTGATTCAGCGTGGAATTCCATGCTCAAAAATGTTATTATTAGCTGTTTTTAAAAATTGAGTGTTTTTGCTGCCAGAGGAAGAAAACGCGTGATGCCGGGGTCAGAAAAAAAACTGCCCAGGACCAAAAATTTTTTTTTGACTCAAATGTAACAACGGATGCTAGAATGGGATTCGGGGTGGAATTCCATGCTTAAAAATGTTATTATTAGCTGTTTTTAAAAATTGAGTGTTTTTGCTGCCAGAGGAAGAAAACGCTTGATGCCGGGGTCAGAAAAAAAACTGCCCAGGACCAAAAATTTTTTTTGACTCAAATGTAGCAACGGATGCTAGAATGTGATTCGGCGTGGAATTCCATGCTTAAAAATGTTATTATTAGCTGTTTTTAAAAATTGACTGTTTTTGCTGCCAGAGGAAGAAAACGCGTGATGCCGGGGTCAGAAAAAAAACTGCCCAGGACCAAAAAATTTTTTTGACTCAAATGTAGCAACGGATGCTAGAATGTGATTCAGCGTGGAATTCCATGCTTAAAAATGTTATTATTAGCTGTTTTTAAAAATTGAGTGTTTTTGCTGCCAGAGGAAGAAAACGCGTGATGCCGGGGTCAGAAAAAAAACTGCCCAGGACCAAAAACAATTTTTTGACTCAAATGTAGCAACGGATGCTAGAATGTGATTCAGCGTGGAATTCCATGCTTAAAAATGTTATTATTAGCTGTTTTTAAAAATTGAGTGTTTTTGCTGCCAGAGGAAGAAAACGCGTGATGCCGGGGTCAGAAAAAAAACTGCCCAGGACCAAAAATTTTTTTTGACTCAAATGTAGCAACGGATGCTAGAATGTGATTCAGCGTGGAATTCCATGCTTAAAAATGTTATTATTAGCTGTTTTTAAAAATTGAGTGTTTTTGCTGCCAGAGGAAGAAAACGCGTGATGCCGGGGTCAGAAAAAAAACTGCCCAGGACCAAAAAATTTTTTTGACTCAAATGTAGCAACGGATGCTAGAATGTGATTCGGGGTGGAATTCCATCCTTAAAAATGTTATTATTAGCTGTTTTTAAAAATTGAGTGTTTTTGCTGCCAGAGGAAGAAAACGCGTGATGCCGGGGTCAGAAAAAAAACTGCCCAGGACCAAAAAATTTTTTTGACTCAAATGTAGCAACGGATGCTAGAATGTGATTCAGCGTGGAATTCCATGCTTAAAAATGTTATTATTAGCTGTTTTTAAAAATTGAGTGTTTTTGCTGCCAGAGGAAGAAAACGCGTGATGCCGGGGTCAGAAAAAAAACTGCCCAGGACCAAAAACAATTTTTTGACTCAAATGTAGCAACGGATGCTAGAATGTGATTCAGCGTGGAATTCCATGCTTAAAAATGTTATTATTAGCTGTTTTTAAAAATTGAGTGTTTTTGCTGCCAGAGGAAGAAAACGCGTGATGCCGGGGTCAGAAAAAAAACTGCCCAGGACCAAAAATTTTTTTTGACTCAAATGTAGCAACGGATGCTAGAATGTGATTCGGCGTGGAATTCCATGCTTAAAAATGTTATTATTAGCTGTTTTTAAAAATTGACTGTTTTTGCTGCCAGAGGAAGAAAACGCGTGATGCTGGGGTCAGAAAAAAAACTGCCCAGGACCAAAAATTTTTTTTGACTCAAATGTAGCAACGGATGCTAGAATGTGATTCGGCGTGGAATTCCATGCTTAAAAATGTTATTATTAGCTGTTTTTAAAAATTGAGTGTTTTTGTTGCCAGAGGAAGAAAACGCGTGATGCCGGGGTCAGAAAAAAAACTGCCCAGGACCAAAGAAATTTTTTTGACTCAAATATAGCAACGGATGCTAGAATGTGATTCGGGGTGGAATTCCATGCTTAAAAATGTTATTATTAGCTGTTTTTAAAAATTGAGTGTTTTTGCTGCCCGAGGAACAAAACGCGTGATGCCTGGGTCAGAAAAAAAACTGTCCAGGACCAAAAAATTTTTTTTGACTCAAATGTAACAACGGATGCTAGAATGTGATTCGGGGTGGAATTCCATGCTTAAAAATGTTATTTTTAGCTGTTTTTAAAAATTGACTGTTTTTGCTGCCAGAGGAAGAAAACGCGTGATGCCGGGGTCAGAAAAAAAACTGCCCAGGACCAAAAAAATTTTTTTGACTCAAATGTAGCAACGGATGCTAGAATGTGATTCGGGGTGGAATTCCATCCTTAAAAATGTTATTTTTAGCTGTTTTTAAAAATTGACTGTTTTTGCTGCCAGAGGAAGAAAACGCGTGATGCCGGGGTCAGAAAAAAAACTGTCCAGGACCAAAAAAATTTTTTTGACTCAAATGTAACAACGGATGCTAGAATGTGATTCGGGGTGGAATTCCATCCTTAAAAATGTTATTTTTAGCTGTTTTTAAAAATTGACTGTTTTTGCTGCCAGAGGAAGAAAACGCGTGATGCCGGGGTCAGAAAAAAAACTGCCCAGGACCAAAAAATTTTTTTTTGACTCAAATGTAACAACGGATGCTAGAATGTGATTCGGGGTGGAATTCCATGCTTAAAAATGTTATTTTTAGCTGTTTTTCAAAATTGACTGTTTTTGCTGCCCGAGGAAGAAAACGCGTGATGCCGGGGTCAGAAAAAAAACTGCCCAGGACCAAAAAATTTTTTTTGACTCAAATCTAACAACGGATGCTAGAATGTGATTCGGGGTGGAATTCCATGCTTAAAAATGTTATTATTAGCTGTTTTTAAAAATTGAGTGTTTTTGCTGCCAGAGGAAGAAAACGCTTGATGCCGGGGTCAGAAAAAAAACTGCCCAGGACCAAAAAAATTTTTTGACTCAAATGTAGCAACGGATGCTAGAATGTGATTCGGGGTGGAATTCCATGCTTAAAAATGTTATTATTAGCTGTTTTTAAAAATTGAGTGTTTTTGCTGCCAGAGGAAGAAAACGCGTGATGCCGGGGTCAGAAAAAAAACTGCCCAGGACCAAAAAAAATTTTTTGACTCAAATGTAGCAACGGATGCTAGAATGTGATTCGGGGTGGAATTCCATGCTCAAAAATGTTATTATTAGCTGTTTTTAAAAATTGAGTGTTTTTGCTGCCCGAGGAAGAAAACGCGTGATGCCGGGGTCAGAAAAAAAACTGGCCAGGACCAAAAAATTTTTTTTGACTGAAATGTAGCAACGGATGCTAGAATGTGATTCGGGGTGGAATTCCATGCTTAAAAATGTTATTATTAGCTGTTTTTCAAAATTGAGTGTTTTTGCTGCCAGAGGAAGAAAACGCGTGATGCCGGGGTCAGAAAAAAAACTGTCCAGGACCCAAAATTTTTTTTTGACTCAAATGTAACAACGGATGCTAGAATGTGATTCGGGGTGGAATTCCATGCTTAAAAATGTTATTATTAGCTGTTTTTAAAAATTGACTGTTTTTGCTGCCAGAGGAAGAAAACGCGTGATGCCGGGGTCAGAAAAAAAACTGCCCAGGACCAAAAAAATTTTTTTGACTCAAATGTAGCAACGGATGCTAGAATGTGATTCGGGGTGGAATTCCATGCTTAAAAATGTTATTATTAGCTGTTTTTAAAAATTGAGTGTTTTTGCTGCCAGAGGAAGAAAACGCGTGATGCCGGGGTCAGAAAAAAAACTGCCCAGGACCAAAAAATTTTTTTTGACTCAAATGTAACAACGGATGCTAGAATGTGATTCGGGGTGGAATTCCATGCTTAAAAATGTTATTATTAGCTGTTTTTAAAAATTGAGTGTTTTTGCTGCCCGAGGAAGAAAACGCGTGATGCCGGGGTCAAAAAAAAAACTGCCCAGGACCAAAAAAATTTTTTTGACTCAAATGTAGCAACGGATGCTAGAATGTGATTCGGGGTGGAATTCCATGCTTAAAAATGTTATTATTAGCTGTTTTTAAAAATTGAGTGTTTTTGCTGCCAGAGGAAGAAAACGCGTGATGCCGGGGTCAGAAAAAAAACTGCCCAGGACCAAAAAAATTTTTTTGACTCAAATGTAGCAACGGATGCTAGAATGTGATTCGGGGTGGAATTCCATGCTCAAAAATGTTATTATTAGCTGTTTTTAAAAATTGAGTGTTTTTGCTGCCAGAGGAAGAAAACGCGTGATGCCGGGGTCAGAAAAAAAACTGCCCAGGACCAAAAAAAATTTTTTGACTCAAATATAACAACGGATGCTAGAATGTGATTTGGGGTGGAATTCCATGCTTAAAAATGTTATTATTAGCTGTTTTTAAAAATTGAGTGTTTTTGCTGCCAGAGGAAGAAAACGCGTGATGCCGGGGTCAGAAAAAAAACTGCCCAGGACCAAAAAATTTTTTTTGACTCAAATGTAACAACGGATGCTAGAATGTGATTCGGGGTGGAATTCCATGCTTAAAAATGTTATTATTAGCTGTTTTTAAAAATTGAGTGTTTTTGCTGCCCGAGGAAGAAAACGCGTGATGCCGGGGTCAAAAAAAAAACTGCCCAGGACCAAAAAAATTTTTTTTGACTCAAATGTAGCAACGGATGCTAGAATGTGATTCGGGGTGGAATTCCATGCTTAAAAATGTTATTATTAGCTGTTTTTAAAAATTGAGTGTTTTTGCTGCCAGAGGAAGAAAACGCGTGATGCCGGGGTCAGAAAAAAACTGCCCAGGACCAAAAATTTTTTTTTGACTCAAATATAACAACGGATGCTAGAATGTGATTTGGGGTGGAATTCCATGCTTAAAAATGTTATTATTAGCTGTTTTTAAAAATTGAGTGTTTTTGCTGCCAGAGGAAGAAAACGCGTGATGCCGGGGTCAGAAAAAAAACTGCCCAGGACCAAAAAATTTTTTTTGACTCAAATGTAACAACGGATGCTAGAATGTGATTCGGGGTGGAATTCCATGCTTAAAAATGTTATTATTAGCTGTTTTTAAAAATTGAGTGTTTTTGCTGCCCGAGGAAGAAAACGCGTGATGCCGGGGTCAAAAAAAAAACTGCCCAGGACCAAAAAAATTTTTTTTGACTCAAATGTAGCAACGGATGCTAGAATGTGATTCGGGGTGGAATTCCATGCTTAAAAATGTTATTATTAGCTGTTTTTAAAAATTGAGTGTTTTTGCTGCCAGAGGAAGAAAACGCGTGATGCCGGGGTCAGAAAAAAAACTGCCCAGGACCAAAAAAAATTTTTTGACTCAAATGTAGCAACGGATGCTAGAATGTGATTCGGGGTGGAATTCCATGCTTAAAAATGTTATTATTAGCTGTTTTTAAAAATTGACTGTTTTTGCTGCCAGAGGAAGAAAACGCGTGATGCCGGGGTCAGAAAAAAACTGCCCAGGACCAAAAAATTTTTTTTGACTCAAATGTAGCAACGGATGCTAGAATGTGATTCGGGGTGGAATTCCATGCTTAAAAATGTTATTATTAGCTGTTTTTAAAAATTGAGTGTTTTTGCTGCCAGAGGAAGAAAACGCGTGATGCCGGGGTCAGAAAAAAAACTGTCCAGGACCAAAAAAATTTTTTTGACTCAAATGTAACAACGGATGCTAGAATGTGATTCGGGGTGGAATTCCATCCTTAAAAATGTTATTATTAGCTGTTTTTAAAAATTGAGTGTTTTTGCTGCCAGAGGAAGAAAACGCGTGATGCCGGGGTCAGAAAAAAAACTGCCCAGGACCAAAAAAATTTTTTTGACTCAAATATAGCAACGGATGCTAGAATGTGATTTGGGGTGGAATTCCATGCTTAAAAATGTTATTATTAGCTGTTTTTAAAAATTGAGTGTTTTTGCTGCCAGAGGAAGAAAACGCGTGATGCCGGGGTCAGAAAAAAAACTGCCCAGGACCAAAAAAATTTTTTTGACTCAAATGAAGCAACGGATGCTAGAATGTGATTCGGGGTGGAATTCCATGCTTAAAAATGTTATTATTAGCTGTTTTTAAAAATTGACTGTTTTTGCTGCCAGAGGAAGAAAACGCGTGATGCCGGGGTCAGAAAAAAAACTGCCCAGGACCAAAAAATTTTTTTTGACTCAAATGTAACAACGGATGCTAGAATGTGATTCGGGGTGGAATTCCATGCTTAAAAATGTTATTATTAGCTGTTTTTAAAAATTGAGTGTTTTTGCTGCCAGAGGAAGAAAACGCGTGATGCCGGGGTCAGAAAAAAAACTGGCCAGGACCAAAAAAATTTTTTTGACTCAAATGTAGCAACGGATGCTAGAATGTGATTCGGGGTGGAATTCCATGCTTAAAAATGTTATTATTAGCTGTTTTTCAAAATTGAGTGTTTTTGCTGCCCGAGGAAGAATACGCGTGATGCCGGGGTCAGAAAAAAAACTGCCCAGGACCAAAAAAATTTTTTTGACTCAAATGTAGCAACGGATGCTAGAATGTGATTCGGCGTGGAATTCCATGCTTAAAAATGTTATTATTAGCTGTTTTTAAAAATTGAGTGTTTTTGCTGCCAGAGGAAGAAAACGCGTGATGCCGGGATCAGAAAAAAAACTGCCCAGGACCAAAAAAATTTTTTTGACTCAAATGTAGCAACGCATGCTAGAATGTGATTCGGCGTAGAATTCCATCCTTAAAAATTTTATTATTAGCTGTTTTTAAAAATTGAGTGTTTTTGCTGCCCGAGGAAGAAAACGCGTGATGCCGGGGTCAGAAAAAAAACTGGCCAGGACCAAAAAAATTTTTTTGACTCAAATGTAGCAACGGATGCTAGAATGTGATTCGGGGTGGAATTCCATGCTTAAAAATGTTATTATTAGCTGTTTTTAAAAATTGAGTGTTTTTGCTGCCCGAGGAAGAAAACGCGTGATGCCGGGGTCAGAAAAAAAACTGGCCAGGACCAAAAAAATTTTTTTGACTCAAATGTAACAACGGATGCGAGAATGTGATTCGGGGTGGAATTCCATGCTTAAAAATGTTATTATTAGCTGTTTTTAAAAATTGAGTGTTTTTGCTGCCAGAGGAAGAAAACGCGTGATGCCGGGGTCAGAAAAAAAACTGCCCAGGACCAAAAAATTTTTTTTGACTCAAATGTAGCAACGGATGCTAGAATGTGATTCGGGGTGGAATTCCATGCTCAAAAATGTTATTATTAGCTGTTTTTAAAAATTGAGTGTTTTTGCTGCCCGAGGAAGAAAACGCGTGATGCCGGGGTCAGAAAAAAAACTGCCCAGGACCAAAAAAATTTTTTTGACTCAAATGTAGCAACGGATGCTAGAATGTGATTCGGGGTGGAATTCCATGCTCAAAAATGTTATTATTAGCTGTTTTTAAAAATTGAGTGTTTTTGCTGCCCGAGGAAGAAAACGCGTGATGCCGGGGTCAGAAAAAAAACTGGCCAGGACCAAAAAAATTTTTTTGACTCAAATGTAGCAACGGATGCTAGAATGTGATTCGGGGTGGAATTCCATGCTTAAAAATGTTATTATTAGCTGTTTTTCAAAATTGACTGTTTTTGCTGCCAGAGGAAGAAAACGCGTGATGCCGGGGTCAGAAAAAAAACTGTCCAGGACCAAAAAAATTTTTTTGACTCAAATGTAACAACGGATGCTAGAATGTGATTCGGGGTGGAATTCCATGCTTAAAAATGTTATTTTTAGCTGTTTTTAAAAATTGACTGTTTTTGCTGCCAGAGGAAGAAAACGCGTGATGCCGGGGTCAGAAAAAAAACTGGCCAGGACCAAAAAAAATTTTTTGACTCAAATGTAGCAACGGATGCTAGAATGTGATTCGGGGTGGAATTCCATGCTTAAAAATGTTATTATTAGCTGTTTTTAAAAATTGAGTGTTTTTGCTGCCCGAGGAAGAAAACGCGTGATGCCGGGGTCAGAAAAAAAACTGCCCAGGACCAAAAAATTTTTTTTGACTCAAATGTAACAACGGATGCTAGAATGTGATTCGGGGTGGAATTCCATGCTCAAAAATGTTATTATTAGCTGTTTTTAAAAATTGAGTGTTTTTGCTGCCAGAGGAAGAAAACGCGTGATGCCGGGGTCAGAAAAAAAACTGCCCAGGACCAAAAAATTTTTTTTGACTCAAATGTAACAACGGATGCTAGAATGTGATTCGGGGTGGAATTCCATGCTCAAAAATGTTATTATTAGCTGTTTTTAAAAATTGAGTGTTTTTGCTGCCCGAGGAAGAAAACGCGTGATGCCGGGGTCAGAAAAAAAACTGGCCAGGACCAAAAAAATTTTTTTGACTCAAATGTAACAACGGATGCTAGAATGTGATTCGGGGTGGAATTCCATGCTTAAAAATGTTATTATTAGCTGTTTTTAAAAATTGAGTGTTTTTGCTGCCCGAGGAAGAAAACGCGTGATGCCGGGGTCAGAAAAAAAACTGGCCAGGACCAAAAAATTTTTTTTGACTCAAATGTAGCAACGGATGCTAGAATGTGATTTGGGGTGGAATTCCATGCTTTAAAATGTTATTATTAGCTGTTTTTAAAAATTGAGTGTTTTTGCTGCCCGAGGAAGAAGACGCGTGATGCCGGGGTCAGAAAAAAAACTGGCCAGGACCAAAAAAATTTTTTTGACTCAAATGTAGCAACGGATGCTAGAATGTGATTTGGGGTGGAATTCCATGCTTAAAAATGTTATTATTAGCTGTTTTTAAAAATTGAGTGTTTTTGCTGCCAGAGGAAGAAAACGCGTGATGCCGGGGTCAGAAAAAAAACTGGCCAGGACCAAAAAAATTTTTTTGACTCAAATGTAACAACGGATGCGAGAATGTGATTCGGGGTGGAATTCCATGCTTAAAAATGTTATTATTAGCTGTTTTTAAAAATTGAGTGTTTTTGCTGCCAGAGGAAGAAAACGCGTGATGCCGGGGTCAGAAAAAAAACTGCCCAGGACCAAAAAATTTTTTTTGACTCAAATGTAGCAACGGATGCTAGAATGTGATTCGGGGTGGAATTCCATGCTCAAAAATGTTATTATTAGCTGTTTTTAAAAATTGAGTGTTTTTGCTGCCCGAGGAAGAAAACGCGTGATGCCGGGGTCAGAAAAAAAACTGCCCAGGACCAAAAAAATTTTTTTGACTCAAATGTAGCAACGGATGCTAGAATGTGATTCGGGGTGGAATTCCATGCTCAAAAATGTTATTATTAGCTGTTTTTAAAAATTGAGTGTTTTTGCTGCCCGAGGAAGAAAACGCGTGATGCCGGGGTCAGAAAAAAAACTGGCCAGGACCAAAAAATTTTTTTTGACTCAAATGTAGCAACGGATGCTAGAATGTGATTCGGGGTGGAATTCCATGCTTAAAAATGTTATTATTAGCTGTTTTTAAAAATTGAGTGTTTTTGCTGCCAGAGGAAGAAAACGCGTGATGCCGGGGTCAGAAAAAAAACTGCCCAGGACCAAAAAAATTTTTTTGACTCAAATGTAACAACGGATGCTAGAATGTGATTCGGGGTGGAATTCCATGCTTAAAAATGTTATTATTAGCTGTTTTTAAAAATTGAGTGTTTTTGCTTCCCGAGGAAGAAAACGCGTGATGCCGGGGTCAAAAAAAAAACTGCCCAGGACCAAAAAAATTTTTTTGACTCAAATGTAGCAACGGATGCTAGAATGTGATTCGGCGTAGAATTCCATCCTTAAAAATTTTATTATTAGCTGTTTTTAAAAATTGAGTGTTTTTGCTGCCCGAAGAAGAAAACGCGTGATGCCGGGGTCAGAAAAAAAACTGGCCAGGACCAAAAAAATTTTTTTGACTCAAATGTAACAACGGATGCGAGAATGTGATTCGGGGTGGAATTCCATGCTCAAAAATGTTATTATTAGCTGTTTTTAAAAATTGAGTGTTTTTGCTGCCCGAGGAAGAAAACGCGTGATGCCGGGGTCAGAAAAAAAACTGCCCAGGACCAAAAAAATTTTTTTGACTCAAATGTAACAACGGATGCTAGAATGTGATTCGGGGTGGAATTCCATGCTTAAAAATGTTATTATTAGCTGTTTTTAAAAATTGAGTGTTTTTGCTGCCCGAGGAAGAAAACGCGTGATGCCGGGGTCAGAAAAAAAACTGGCCAGGACCAAAAAAATTTTTTTGACTCAAATGTAACAACGGATGCTAGAATGTGATTCGGGGTGGAATTCCATGCTTAAAAATGTTATTATTAGCAGTTTTTAAAAATTGAGTGTTTTTGCTGCCAGAGGAAGAAAACGCGTGATGCCGGGGTCAGAAAAAAAACTGCCCAGGACCAAAAAATTTTTTTTGACTCAAATGTAACAACGGATGCTAGAATGTGATTCGGGGTGGAATTCCATGCTTAAAAATGTTATTATTAGCTGTTTTTAAAAATTGAGTGTTTTTGCTGCCCGAGGAAGAAAACGCGTGATGCCGGGGTCAGAAAAAAAACTGCCCAGGACCAAAAAAATTTTTTTGACTCAAATGTAACAACGGATGCTAGAATGTGATTCGGGGTGGAATTCCATGCTTAAAAATGTTATTATTAGCTGTTTTTAAAAATTGAGTGTTTTTGCTGCCCGAGGAAGAAAACGCGTGATGCCGGGGTTAGAAAAAAAACTGGCCAGGACCAAAAAAATTTTTTTGACTCAAATGTAACAACGGATGCTAGAATGTGATTCGGGGTGGAATTCCATGCTTAAAAATGTTATTATTAGCTGTTTTTAAAAATTGAGTGTTTTTGCTGCCCGAGGAAGAAAACGCGTGATGCCGGGGTCAGAAAAAAAACTGCCCAGGACCAAAAAATTTTTTTTGACTCAAATGTAACAACGGATGCTAGAATGTGATTCGGGGTGGAATTCCATGCTTAAAAATGTTATTTTTAGCTGTTTTTAAAAATTGAGTGTTTTTGCTGCCAGAGGAAGAAAACGCGTGATGCCGGGGTCAGAAAAAAAACTGCCCAGGACCAAAAAATTTTTTTTGACTCAAATGTAACAACGGATGCTAGAATGTGATTCGGGGTGGAATTCCATGCTTAAAAATGTTATTTTTAGCTGTTTTTAAAAATTGAGTGTTTTTGCTGCCAGAGGAAGAAAACGCGTGATGCCGGGGTCAGAAAAAAAACTGCCCAGGACCAAAAAATTTTTTTTGACTCAAATGTAACAACGGATGCTAGAATGTGATTCGGGGTGGAATTCCATGCTTAAAAATGTTATTTTTAGCTGTTTTTAAAAATTGAGTGTTTTTGCTGCCCGAGGAAGAAAACGCGTGATGCCGGGGTCAGAAAAAAAACTGCCCAGGACCAAAAAAATTTTTTTGACTCAAATGTAGCAACGCATGCTAGAATGTGATTCGGGGTGGAATTCCATGCTCAAAAATGTTATTATTAGCTGTTTTTAAAAATTGAGTGTTTTTGCTGCCCGAGGAAGAAAACGCGTGATGCCGGGGTCAGAAAAAAAACTGCCCAGGACCAAAAAATTTTTTTTGACTCAAATGTAACAACGGATGCTAGAATGTGATTCGGGGTGGAATTCCATGCTTAAAAATGTTATTTTTAGCTGTTTTTAAAAATTGAGTGTTTTTGCTGCCCGAGGAAGAAAACGCGTGATGCCGGGGTCAGAAAAAAAACTGGCCAGGACCAAAAAAATTTTTTTGACTCAAATGTAACAACGGATGCTAGAATGTGATTCGGGGTGGAATTCCATCCTTAAAAATGTTATTATTAGCTGTTTTTAAAAATTGAGTGTTTTTGCTGCCCGAGGAAGAAAACGCGTGATGCCGGGGTCAGAAAAAAAACTGGCCAGGACCAAAAAAATTTTTTTGACTCAAATGTAACAACGGATGCGAGAATGTGATTCGGGGTGGAATTCCATGCTTAAAAATGTTATTATTAGCTGTTTTTAAAAATTGACTGTTTTTGCTGCCCGAGGAAGAAAACGCGTGATGCCGGGGTCAGAAAAAAAACTGCCCAGGACCAAAAAATTTTTTTTGACTCAAATGTAACAACGGATGCTAGAATGTGATTCGGGGTGGAATTCCATGCTCAAAAATGTTATTATTAGCTGTTTTTAAAAATTGAGTGTTTTTGCTGCCAGAGGAAGAAAACGCGTGATGCCGGGGTCAGAAAAAAAACTGCCCAGGACCAAAAAATTTTTTTTGACTCAAATGTAACAACGGATGCTAGAATGTGATTCGGGGTGGAATTCCATCCTTAAAAATGTTATTATTAGCTGTTTTTAAAAATTGAGTGTTTTTGCTGCCAGAGGAAGAAAACGCGTGATGCCGGGGTCAGAAAAAAAACTGCCCAGGACCAAAAAATTTTTTTTGACTCAAATGTAACAACGGATGCTAGAATGTGATTCGGGGTGGAATTCCATGCTTAAAAATGTTATTATTAGCTGTTTTTAAAAATTGAGTGTTTTTGCTGCCAGAGGAAGAAAACGCGTGATGCCGGGGTCAGAAAAAAAACTGCCCAGGACCAAAAAAATTTTTTTGACTCAAATATAGCAACGGATGCTAGAATGTGATTTGGGGTGGAATTCCATGCTTAAAAATGTTATTATTAGCTGTTTTTAAAAATTGAGTGTTTTTGCTGCCCGAGGAAGAAAACGCGTGATGCCGGGGTCAAAAAAAAAACTGCCCAGGACCAAAAAAATTTTTTTGACTCAAATGTAGCAACGGATGCTAGAATGTGATTCGGGGTGGAATTCCATCCTTAAAAATGTTATTATTAGCTGTTTTTAAAAATTGAGTGTTTTTGCTGCCTGAGGAAGAAAACGCGTGATGCCGGGGTCAAAAAAAAAACTGCCCAGGACCAAAAAAATTTTTTTGACTCAAATGTAGCAACGGATGCTAGAATGTGATTCGGGGTGGAATTCCATCCTTAAAAATGTTATTATTAGCTGTTTTTAAAAATTGAGTGTTTTTGCTGCCTGAGGAAGAAAACGCGTGATGCCGGGGTCAAAAAAAAAACTGCCCAGGACCAAAAAAATTTTTTTGACTCAAATGTAGCAACGGATGCTAGAATGTGATTCGGGGTGGAATTCCATCCTTAAAAATGTTATTATTAGCTGTTTTTAAAAATTGAGTGTTTTTGCTGCCAGAGGAAGAAAACGCGTGATGCCGGGGTAAGAAAAAAAACTGCCCAGGACCAAAAAAATTTTTTTGACTCAAATATAGCAACGGATGCTAGAATGTGATTTGGGGTGGAATTCCATGCTTAAAAATGTTATTATTAGCTGTTTTTAAAAATTGAGTGTTTTTGCTGCCCGAGGAAGAAAACGCGTGATGCCGGGGTCAAAAAAAAAACTGCCCAGGACCAAAAAAATTTTTTTGACTCAAATGTAGCAACGGATGCTAGAATGTGATTCGGGGTGGAATTCCATCCTTAAAAATGTTATTATTAGCTGTTTTTAAAAATTGAGTGTTTTTGCTGCCTGAGGAAGAAAACGCGTGATGCCGGGGTCAAAAAAAAAACTGCCCAGGACCAAAAAAATTTTTTTGACTCAAATGTAGCAACGGATGCTAGAATGTGATTCGGGGTGGAATTCCATCCTTAAAAATGTTATTATTAGCTGTTTTTAAAAATTGAGTGTTTTTGCTGCCAGAGGAAGAAAACGCGTGATGCCGGGGTCAGAAAAAAAACTGCCCAGGACCAAAAAATTTTTTTTGACTCAAATGTAACAACGGATGCTAGAATGTGATTCGGGGTGGAATTCCATCCTTAAAAATGTTATTATTAGCTGTTTTTAAAAATTGAGTGTTTTTGCTGCCCGAGGAAGAAAACGCGTGATGCCGGGGTCAGAAAAAAAACTGCCCAGGACCAAAAAATTTTTTTTGACTCAAATGTAACAACGGATGCTAGAATGTGATTCGGGGTGGAATTCCATGCTTAAAAATGTTATTATTAGCTGTTTTTAAAAATTGAGTGTTTTTGCTGCCCGAGGAAGAAAACGCGTGATGCCGGGGTCAAAAAAAAAACTGCCCAGGACCAAAAAAATTTTTTTGACTCAAATGTAGCAACGGATGCTAGAATGTGATTCGGGGTGGAATTCCATGCTTAAAAATGTTATTATTAGCTGTTTTTAAAAATTGAGTGTTTTTGCTGCCAGAGGAAGAAAACGCGTGATGCCGGGGTCAGAAAAAAAACTGCCCAGGACCAAAAAAATTTTTTTGACTCAAATGTAACAACGGATGCTAGAATGTGATTCGGGGTGGAATTCCATGCTTAAAAATGTTATTATTAGCTGTTGTTAAAAATTGAGTGTTTTTGCTGCCAGAGGAAGAAAACGCGTGATGCCGGGGTAAGAAAAAAAACTGCCCAGGACCAAAAAAAATTTTTTGACTCAAATGTAGCAACGGATGCTAGAATGTGATTCGGGGTGGAATTCCATGCTTAAAAATGTTATTATTAGCTGTTTTTAAAAATTGACTGTTTTTGCTGCCAGAGGAAGAAAACGCGTGATGCCGGGGTCAGAAAAAAAACTGTCCAGGACCAAAAAATTTTTTTTGACTCAAATGTAACAACGGATGCTAGAATGTGATTCGGGGTGGAATTCCATCCTTAAAAATGTTATTATTAGCTGTTTTTAAAAATTGAGTGTTTTTGCTGCCAGAGGAAGAAAACGCGTGATGCCGGGGTCAGAAAAAAAACTGCCCAGGACCAAAAAAATTTTTTTGACTCAAATATAGCAACGGATGCTAGAATGTGATTCGGGGTGGAATTCCATGCTTAAAAATGTTATTATTAGCTGTTTTTAAAAATTGAGTGTTTTTGCTGCCCGAGGAAGAAAACGCGTGATGCCGGGGTCAAAAAAAAAACTGCCCAGGACCAAAAAAATTTTTTTGACTCAAATGTAGCAACGGATGCTAGAATGTGATTCGGGGTGGAATTCCATGCTTAAAAATGTTATTATTAGTTGTTTTTAAAAATTGAGTGTTTTTGCTGCCAGAGGAAGAAAACGCGTGATGCCGGGGTCAGAAAAAAAACTGCCCAGGACCAAAAAAAATTTTTTGACTCAAATGTAGCAACGGATGCTAGAATGTGATTCGGGGTGGAATTCCATGCTTAAAAATGTTATTATTAGCTGTTTTTAAAAATTGACTGTTTTTGCTGCCAGAGGAAGAAAACGCGTGATGCCGGGGTCAGAAAAAAAACTGCCCAGGACCAAAAAATTTTTTTTGACTCAAATGTAACAACGGATGCTAGAATGTGATTCGGGGTGGAATTCCATGCTTAAAAATGTTATTATTAGCTGTTTTTAAAAATTGAGTGTTTTTGCTGCCAGAGGAAGAAAACGCGTGATGCCGGGGTCAGAAAAAAAACTGCCCAGGACCAAAAAAATTTTTTTGACTCAAATGTAACAACGGATGCTAGAATGTGATTCGGGGTGGAATTCCATGCTTAAAAATGTTATTATTAGCTGTTTTTAAAAATTGAGTGTTTTTGCTGCCCGAGGAAGAAAACGCGTGATGCCGGGGTCAGAAAAAAAACTGGCCAGGACCAAAAAAATTTTTTTGACTCAAATGTAACAACGGATGCGAGAATGTGATTCGGGGTGGAATTCCATCCTTAAAAATGTTATTATTAGCTGTTTTTAAAAATTGAGTGTTTTTGCTGCCAGAGGAAGAAAACGCATGATGCCGGGGTCAGAAAAAAAACTGCCCAGGACCAAAAAAATTTTTTTGACTCAAATGTAGCAACGGATGCTAGAATGTGATTCGGGGTGGAATTCCATGCTTAAAAATGTTATTATTAGCTGTTTTTCAAAATTGAGTGTTTTTGCTGCCCGAGGAAGAAAACGCGTGATGCCGGGGTCAGAAAAAAAACTGGCCAGGACCAAAAAAATTTTTTTGACTCAAATGTAGCAACGGATGCTAGAATGTGATTCGGGGTGGAATTCCATGCTCAAAAATGTTATTATTAGCTGTTTTTAAAAATTGAGTGTTTTTGCTGCCCGAGGAAGAAAACGCGTGATGCCGGGGTCAGAAAAAAAACTGGCCAGGACCAAAAAAATTTTTTTGACTCAAATGTAGCAACGGATGCTAGAATGTGATTCGGGGTGGAATTCCATGCTTAAAAATGTTATTATTAGCTGTTTTTCAAAATTGACTGTTTTTGCTGCCAGAGGAAGAAAACGCGTGATGCCGGGGTCAGAAAAAAAACTGGCCAGGACCAAAAAAATTTTTTTGACTCAAATGTAGCAACGGATGCTAGAATGTGATTCGGGGTGGAATTCCATGCTTAAAAATGTTATTATTAGCTGTTTTTCAAAATTGAGTGTTTTTGCTGCCCGAGGAAGAAAACGCGTGATGCCGGGGTCAGAAAAAAAACTGTCCAGGACCAAAAAATTTTTTTTGACTCAAATGTAATAACGGATGCTAGAATGTGATTCGGGGTGGAATTCCATGCTTAAAAATGTTATTTTTAGCTGTTTTTAAAAATTGACTGTTTTTGCTGCCAGAGGAAGAAAACGCTTGATGCCGGGGTCAGAAAAAAAACTGCCCAGGACCAAAAAAATTTTTTTGACTCAAATGTAGCAACGGATGCTAGAATGTGATTCGGGGTGGAATTCCATGCTTAAAAATGTTATTATTAGCTGTTTTTAAAAATTGAGTGTTTTTCCTGCCCGAGGAAGAAAACGCGTGATGCCGGGGTCAGAAAAAAAACTGCCCAGGACCAAAAAATTTTTTTTGACTCAAATGTAACAACGGATGCTAGAATGTGATTCGGGGTGGAATTCCATGCTCAAAAATGTTATTATTAGCTGTTTTTCAAAATTGAGTGTTTTTGCTGCCAGAGGAAGAAAACGCGGGATGCCGGGGTCAGAAAAAAAACTGCCCAGGACCAAAAAATTTTTTTTGACTCAAATGTAACAACGGATGCTAGAATGTGATTCGGGGTGGAATTCCATCCTTAAAAATGTTATTATTAGCTGTTTTTAAAAATTGAGTGTTTTTGCTGCCAGAGGAAGAAAACGCGTGATGCCGGGGTCAGAAAAAAAACTGCCCAGGACCAAAAAATTTTTTTTGACTCAAATGTAACAACGGATGCTAGAATGTGATTCGAGGTGGAATTCCATGCTTAAAAATGTTATTATTAGCTGTTTTTAAAAATTGAGTGTTTTTGCTGCCCGAGGAAGAAAACGCGTGATGCCGGGGTCAAAAAAAAAACTGCCCAGGACCAAAAAAAATTTTTTGACTCAAATGTAGCAACGGATGCTAGAATGTGATTCGGGGTGGAATTCCATGCTTAAAAATGTTATTATTAGCTGTTTTTAAAAATTGAGTGTTTTTGCTGCCAGAGGAAGAAAACACGTGATGCCGGGGTCAGAAAAAAAACTGCCCAGGACCAAAAAAATTTTTTTGACTCAAATGTAGCAACGGATGCTAGAATGTGATTCGGGGTGGAATTCCATGCTTAAAAATGTTATTATTAGCTGTTTTTAAAAATTGACTGTTTTTGCTGCCAGAGGAAGAAAACGCGTGATGCCGGGGTCAGAAAAAAAACTGTCCAGGACCAAAAAATTTTTTTTGACTCAAATGTAACAACGGATGCTAGAATGTGATTCGGGGTGGAATTCCATCCTTAAAAATGTTATTATTAGCTGTTTTTAAAAATTGAGTGTTTTTGCTGCCAGAGGAAGAAAACGCGTGATGCCGGGGTCAGAAAAAAAACTGCCCAGGACCAAAAAATTTTTTTTGACTCAAATGTAACAACGGATGCTAGAATGTGATTCGGGGTGGAATTCCATGCTTAAAAATGTTATTATTAGCTGTTTTTAAAAATTGAGTGTTTTTGCTGCCCGAGGAAGAAAACGCGTGATGCCGGGGTCAAAAAAAAAACTGCCCAGGACCAAAAAAATTTTTTTGACTCAAATGTAGCAACGGATGCTAGAATGTGATTCGGGGTGGAATTCCATGCTTAAAAATGTTATTATTAGCTGTTTTTAAAAATTGAGTGTTTTTGCTGCCAGAGGAAGAAAACGCGTGATGCCGGGGTCAGAAAAAAAACTGTCCAGGACCAAAAAAATTTTTTTGACTCAAATGTAACAACGGATGCTAGAATGTGATTCGGGGTGGAATTCCATGCTTAAAAATGTTATTATTAGCTGTTTTTAAAAATTGAGTGTTTTTGCTGCCCGAGGAAGAAAACGCGTGATGCCGGGGTCAAAAAAAAAACTGCCCAGGAGCAAAAAAAATTTTTTGACTCAAATGTAGCAATGGATGCTAGAATGTGATTCGGGGTGGAATTCCATGCTTAAAAATGTTATTATTAGCTGTTTTTAAAAATTGAGTGTTTTTGCTGCCAGAGGAAGAAAACGCGTGATGCCGGGGTCAGAAAAAAAACTGCCCAGGACCAAAAAAATTTTTTTGACTCAAATATAGCAACGGATGCTAGAATGTGATTTGGGGTGGAATTCCATGCTTAAAAATGTTATTATTAGCTGTTTTTAAAAATTGAGTGTTTTTGCTGCCAGAGGAAGAAAACGCGTGATGCCGGGGTCAGAAAAAAAACTGCCCAGGACCAAAAAAATTTTTTTCACTCAAATATAGCAACGGATGCTAGAATGTGATTTGGGGTGGAATTCCATGCTTAAAAATGTTATTATTAGCTGTTTTTAAAAATTGAGTGTTTTTGCTGCCAGAGGAAGAAAACGCGTGATGCCGGGGTCAGAAAAAAAACTGCCCAGGACCAAAAAAATTTTTTTCACTCAAATATAGCAACGGATGCTAGAATGTGATTTGGGGTGGAATTCCATGCTTAAAAATGTTATTATTAGCTGTTTTTAAAAATTGAGTGTTTTTGCTGCCCGAGGAAGAAAACGCGTGATGCCGGGGTCAGAAAAAAAACTGCCCAGGACCAAAAAATTTTTTTTGACTCAAATGTAACAACGGATGCTAGAATGTGATTCGGGGTGGAATTCCATGCTTAAAAATGTTATTATTAGCTGTTTTTCAAAATTGAGTGTTTTTGCTGCCCGAGGAAGAAAACGCGTGATGCCGGGGTCAAAAAAAAAACTGCCCAGGACCAAAAAAATTTTTTTGACTCAAATGTAGCAACGGATGCTAGAATGTGATTCGGGGTGGAATTCCATGCTTAAAAATGTTATTATTAGCTGTTTTTAAAAATTGAGTGTTTTTGCTGCCAGAGGAAGAAAACGCGTGATGCCGGGGTCAGAAAAAAAACTGTCCAGGACCAAAAAAATTTTTTTGACTCAAATGTAACAACGGATGCTAGAATGTGATTCGGGGTGGAATTCCATGCTTAAAAATGTTATTATTAGCTGTTTTTAAAAATTGAGTGTTTTTGCTGCCCGAGGAAGAAAACGCGTGATGCCGGGGTCAGAAAAAAAACTGCCCAGGACCAAAAATTTTTTTTTGACTCAAATGTAGCAACGGATGCTAGAATGTGATTCGGGGTGGAATTCCATGCTTAAAAATGTTATTATTAGCTGTTTTTAAAAATTGAGTGTTTTTGCTGCCAGAGGAAGAAAACGCGTGATGCCGGGGTCAGAAAAAAAACTGCCCAGGACCAAAAAAAATTTTTTGACTCAAGTATAGCAACGGATGCTAGAATGTGATTTGGGGTGGAATTCCATGCTTAAAAATGTTATTATTAGCTGTTTTTAAAAATTGAGTGTTTTTGCTGCCAGAGGAAGAAAACGCGTGATGCCGGGGTCAGAAAAAAAACTGTCCAGGACCAAAAAATTTTTTTTGACTCAAATGTAACAACGGATGCTAGAATGTGATTCGGGGTGGAATTCCATGCTTAAAAATGTTATTTTTAGCTGTTTTTAAAAATTGACTGTTTTTGCTGCCAGAGGAAGAAAACGCGTGATGCCGGGGTCAGAAAAAAAACTGCCCAGGACCAAAAAATTTTTTTTGACTCAAATGTAACAACGGATGCTAGAATGTGATTCGGGGTGGAATTCCATGCTTAAAAATGTTATTATTAGCTGTTTTTAAAAATTGAGTGTTTTTGCTGCCAGAGGAAGAAAACGCGTGATGCCGGGGTCAGAAAAAAAACTGGCCAGGACCAAAAAAATTTTTTTGACTCAAATGTAACAACGGATGCTAGAATGTGATTCGGGGTGGAATTCCATTCTTAAAAATGTTATTATTAGCTGTTTTTAAAAATTGAGTGTTTTTGCTGCCAGAGGAAGAAAACGCGTGATGCCGGGGTCAGAAAAAAAACTGCCCAGGACCAAAAAAATTTTTTTGACTCAAATGTAGCAACGGATGCTAGAATGTGATTCGGGGTGGAATTCCATGCTTAAAAATGTTATTATTAGCTGTTTTTAAAAATTGAGTGTTTTTGCTGCCAGAGGAAGAAAACGCGTGATGCCGGGGTCAGAAAAAAAACTGCCCAGGACCAAAAATTTTTTTTGACTCAAATGTAGCAACGGATGCTAGAATGTGATTCGGGGTGGAATTCCATGCTTAAAAATGTTATTATTAGCTGTTTTTAAAAATTGAGTGTTTTTGCTGCCAGAGGAAGAAAACGCGTGATGCCGGGGTCAGAAAAAAAACTGGCCAGGACCAAAAAAATTTTTTGACTCAAATGTAGCAACGGATGCTAGAATGTGATTCGGCGTAGAATTCCATCCTTAAAAATGTTATTATTAGCTGTTTTTAAAAATTGAGTGTTTTTGCTGCCCGAGGAAGAAAACGCGTGATGCCGGGGTCAGAAAAAAAACTGCCCAGGACCAAAAAATTTTTTTTGACTCAAATGTAGCAACGGATGCTAGAATGTGATTCGGGGTGGAATTCCATGCTTAAAAATGTTATTTTTAGCTGTTTTTAAAAATTGAGTGTTTTTGCTGCCCGAGGAAGAAAACGCGTGATGCCGGGGTCAGAAAAAAAACTGCCCAGGACCAAAAATTTTTTTTTGACTCAAATGTAGCAACGGATGCTAGAATGTGATTCGGGGTGGAATTCCATGCTTAAAAATGTTATTATTAGCTGTTTTTAAAAATTGAGTGTTTTTGCTGCCAGAGGAAGAAAACGCGTGATGCCGGGGTCAGAAAAAAAACTGCCCAGGACCAAAAAAAATTTTTTGACTCAAGTATAGCAACGGATGCTAGAATGTGATTTGGGGTGGAATTCCATGCTTAAAAATGTTATTATTAGCTGTTTTTAAAAATTGAGTGTTTTTGCTGCCAGAGGAAGAAAACGCGTGATGCCGGGGTCAGAAAAAAAACTGTCCAGGACCAAAAAATTTTTTTTGACTCAAATGTAACAACGGATGCTAGAATGTGATTCGGGGTGGAATTCCATGCTTAAAAATGTTATTTTTAGCTGTTTTTAAAAATTGACTGTTTTTGCTGCCAGAGGAAGAAAACGCGTGATGCCGGGGTCAGAAAAAAAACTGCCCAGGACCAAAAAATTTTTTTTGACTCAAATGTAACAACGGATGCTAGAATGTGATTCGGGGTGGAATTCCATGCTTAAAAATGTTATTATTAGCTGTTTTTAAAAATTGACTGTTTTTGCTGCCAGAGGAAGAAAACGCGTGATGCCGGGGTCAGAAAAAAAACTGTCCAGGAGCAAAAAATTTTTTTTGACTCAAATGTAACAACGGATGCTAGAATGTGATTCGGGGTGGAATTCCATCCTTAAAAATGTTATTATTAGCTGTTTTTAAAAATTGAGTGTTTTTGCTGCCAGAGGAAGAAAACGCGTGATGCCGGGGTCAGAAAAAAAACTGCCCAGGACCAAAAAAATTTTTTTCACTCAAATATAGCAACGGATGCTAGAATGTGATTTGGGGTGGAATTCCATGCTTAAAAATGTTATTATTAGCTGTTTTTAAAAATTGAGTGTTTTTGCTGCCAGAGGAAGAAAACGCGTGATGCCGGGGTCAGAAAAAAAACTGCCCAGGACCAAAAAAATTTTTTTGACTCAAATATAGCAACGGATGCTAGAATGTGATTTGGGGTGGAATTCCATGCTTAAAAATGTTATTATTAGCTGTTTTTAAAAATTGAGTGTTTTTGCTGCCCGAGGAAGAAAACGCGTGATGCCGGGGTCAGAAAAAAAACTGCCCAGGACCAAAAAAATTTTTTTGACTCAAATGTAGCAACGGATGCTAGAATGTGATTCGGGGTGGAATTCCATGCTTAAAAATGTTATTATTAGCTGTTTTTAAAAATTGACTGTTTTTGCTGCCAGAGGAAGAAAACGCGTGATGCCGGGGTCAGAAAAAAAACTGCCCAGGACCAAAAAATTTTTTTTTACTCAAATGTAGCAACGGATGCTAGAATGTGATTCGGGGTGGAATTCCATCCTTAAAAATGTTATTATTAGCTGTTTTTAAAAATTGAGTGTTTTTGCTGCCAGAGGAAGAAAACGCGTGATGCCGGGGTCAGAAAAAAAACTGCCCAGGACCAAAAAAATTTTTTTCACTCAAATATAGCAACGGATGCTAGAATGTGATTTGGGGTGGAATTCCATGCTTAAAAATGTTATTATTAGCTGTTTTTAAAAATTGAGTGTTTTTGCTGCCAGAGGAAGAAAACGCGTGATGCCGGGGTCAGAAAAAAAACTGCCCAGGACCAAAAAAATTTTTTTGACTCAAATATAGCAACGGATGCTAGAATGTGATTTGGGGTGGAATTCCATGCTTAAAAATGTTATTATTAGCTGTTTTTAAAAATTGAGTGTTTTTGCTGCCAGAGGAAGAAAACGCGTGATGCCGGGGTCAGAAAAAAAACTGCCCAGGACCAAAAAAATTTTTTTCACTCAAATATAGCAACGGATGCTAGAATGTGATTTGGGGTGGAATTCCATGCTTAAAAATGTTATTATTAGCTGTTTTTAAAAATTGACTGTTTTTGCTGCCAGAGGAAGAAAACGCGTGATGCCGGGGTCAGAAAAAAAACTGCCCAGGACCAAAAAATTTTTTTGACTCAAATGTAGCAACGGATGCTAGAATGTGATTCGGGGTGGAATTCCATCCTTAAAAATGTTATTATTAGCTGTTTTTAAAAATTGAGTGTTTTTGCTGCCAGAGGAAGAAAACGCGTGATGCCGGGGTCAGAAAAAAAACTGCCCAGGACCAAAAAAATTTTTTTCACTCAAATATAGCAACGGATGCTAGAATGTGATTTGGGGTGGAATTCCATGCTTAAAAATGTTATTATTAGCTGTTTTTAAAAATTGAGTGTTTTTGCTGCCAGAGGAAGAAAACGCGTGATGCCGGGGTCAGAAAAAAAACTGCCCAGGACCAAAAAAATTTTTTTGACTCAAATATAGCAACGGATGCTAGAATGTGATTTGGGGTGGAATTCCATGCTTAAAAATGTTATTATTAGCTGTTTTTAAAAATTGAGTGTTTTTGCTGCCAGAGGAAGAAAACGCGTGATGCCGGGGTCAGAAAAAAAACTGCCCAGGACCAAAAAAATTTTTTTCACTCAAATATAGCAACGGATGCTAGAATGTGATTTGGGGTGGAATTCCATGCTTAAAAATGTTATTATTAGCTGTTTTTAAAAATTGAGTGTTTTTGCTGCCAGAGGAAGAAAACGCGTGATGCCGGGGTCAGAAAAAAAACTGCCCAGGACCAAAAAAATTTTTTTCACTCAAATATAGCAACGGATGCTAGAATGTGATTTGGGGTGGAATTCCATGCTTAAAAATGTTATTATTAGCTGTTTTTAAAAATTGAGTGTTTTTGCTGCCCGAGGAAGAAAACGCGTGATGCCGGGGTCAGAAAAAAAACTGCCCAGGACCAAAAAATTTTTTTTGACTCAAATGTAACAACGGATGCTAGAATGTGATTCGGGGTGGAATTCCATGCTTAAAAATGTTATTATTAGCTGTTTTTCAAAATTGAGTGTTTTTGCTGCCCGAGGAAGAAAACGCGTGATGCCGGGGTCAAAAAAAAAACTGCCCAGGACCAAAAAAATTTTTTTGACTCAAATGTAGCAACGGATGCTAGAATGTGATTCGGGGTGGAATTCCATGCTTAAAAATGTTATTATTAGCTGTTTTTAAAAATTGAGTGTTTTTGCTGCCAGAGGAAGAAAACGCGTGATGCCGGGGTCAGAAAAAAAACTGTCCAGGACCAAAAAAATTTTTTTGACTCAAATGTAACAACGGATGCTAGAATGTGATTCGGGGTGGAATTCCATGCTTAAAAATGTTATTATTAGCTGTTTTTAAAAATTGAGTGTTTTTGCTGCCCGAGGAAGAAAACACGTGATGCCGGGGTCAGAAAAAAAACTGCCCAGGACCAAAAAAATTTTTTTGACTCAAATATAGCAACGGATGCTAGAATGTGATTTGGGGTGGAATTCCATGCTTAAAAATGTTATTATTAGCTGTTTTTAAAAATTGAGTGTTTTTGCTGCCAGAGGAAGAAAACGCGTGATGCCGGGGTCAGAAAAAAAACTGCCCAGGACCAAAAAATTTTTTTTGACTCAAATGTAACAACGGATGCTAGAATGTGATTCGGGGTGGAATTCCATGCTTAAAAATGTTATTATTAGCTGTTTTTCAAAATTGAGTGTTTTTGCTGCCCGAGGAAGAAAACGCGTGATGCCGGGGTCAAAAAAAAAACTGCCCAGGACCAAAAAAATTTTTTTGACTCAAATGTAGCAACGGATGCTAGAATGTGATTCGGGGTGGAATTCCATGCTTAAAAATGTTATTATTAGCTGTTTTTAAAAATTGAGTGTTTTTGCTGCCCGAGGAAGAAAACGCGTGATGCCGGGGTCAGAAAAAAAACTGCCCAGGACCAAAAATTTTTTTTTGACTCAAATGTAGCAACGGATGCTAGAATGTGATTCGGGGTGGAATTCCATGCTTAAAAATGTTATTATTAGCTGTTTTTAAAAATTGAGTGTTTTTGCTGCCAGAGGAAGAAAACGCGTGATGCCGGGGTCAGAAAAAAAACTGCCCAGGACCAAAAAAAATTTTTTGACTCAAGTATAGCAACGGATGCTAGAATGTGATTTGGGGTGGAATTCCATGCTTAAAAATGTTATTATTAGCTGTTTTTAAAAATTGAGTGTTTTTGCTGCCAGAGGAAGAAAACGCGTGATGCCGGGGTCAGAAAAAAAACTGTCCAGGACCAAAAAATTTTTTTTGACTCAAATGTAACAACGGATGCTAGAATGTGATTCGGGGTGGAATTCCATGCTTAAAAATGTTATTTTTAGCTGTTTTTAAAAATTGACTGTTTTTGCTGCCAGAGGAAGAAAACGCGTGATGCCGGGGTCAGAAAAAAAACTGCCCAGGACCAAAAAATTTTTTTTGACTCAAATGTAACAACGGATGCTAGAATGTGATTCGGGGTGGAATTCCATGCTTAAAAATGTTATTATTAGCTGTTTTTAAAAATTGAGTGTTTTTGCTGCCAGAGGAAGAAAACGCGTGATGCCGGGGTCAGAAAAAAAACTGCCCAGGACCAAAAAAATTTTTTTGACTCAAATGTAGCAACGGATGCTAGAATGTGATTCGGGGTGGAATTCCATGCTTAAAAATGTTATTATTAGCTGTTTTTAAAAATTGAGTGTTTTTGCTGCCAGAGGAAGAAAACGCGTGATGCCGGGGTCAGAAAAAAAACTGCCCAGGACCAAAAATTTTTTTTGACTCAAATGTAGCAACGGATGCTAGAATGTGATTCGGGGTGGAATTCCATGCTTAAAAATGTTATTATTAGCTGTTTTTAAAAATTGAGTGTTTTTGCTGCCAGAGGAAGAAAACGCGTGATGCCGGGGTCAGAAAAAAAACTGGCCAGGACCAAAAAAATTTTTTGACTCAAATGTAGCAACGGATGCTAGAATGTGATTCGGCGTAGAATTCCATCCTTAAAAATGTTATTATTAGCTGTTTTTAAAAATTGAGTGTTTTTGCTGCCCGAGGAAGAAAACGCGTGATGCCGGGGTCAGAAAAAAAACTGCCCAGGACCAAAAAATTTTTTTTGACTCAAATGTAGCAACGGATGCTAGAATGTGATTCGGGGTGGAATTCCATGCTTAAAAATGTTATTATTAGCTGTTTTTAAAAATTGAGTGTTTTTGCTGCCCGAGGAAGAAAACGCGTGATGCCGGGGTCAGAAAAAAAACTGCCCAGGACCAAAAATTTTTTTTTGACTCAAATGTAGCAACGGATGCTAGAATGTGATTCGGGGTGGAATTCCATGCTTAAAAATGTTATTATTAGCTGTTTTTAAAAATTGAGTGTTTTTGCTGCCAGAGGAAGAAAACGCGTGATGCCGGGGTCAGAAAAAAAACTGCCCAGGACCAAAAAAAATTTTTTGACTCAAGTATAGCAACGGATGCTAGAATGTGATTTGGGGTGGAATTCCATGCTTAAAAATGTTATTATTAGCTGTTTTTAAAAATTGAGTGTTTTTGCTGCCAGAGGAAGAAAACGCGTGATGCCGGGGTCAGAAAAAAAACTGTCCAGGACCAAAAAATTTTTTTTGACTCAAATGTAACAACGGATGCTAGAATGTGATTCGGGGTGGAATTCCATGCTTAAAAATGTTATTTTTAGCTGTTTTTAAAAATTGACTGTTTTTGCTGCCAGAGGAAGAAAACGCGTGATGCCGGGGTCAGAAAAAAAACTGCCCAGGACCAAAAAATTTTTTTTGACTCAAATGTAACAACGGATGCTAGAATGTGATTCGGGGTGGAATTCCATGCTTAAAAATGTTATTATTAGCTGTTTTTAAAAATTGAGTGTTTTTGCTGCCCGAGGAAGAAAACGCTTGATGCCGGGGTCAGAAAAAAAACTGGCCAGGACCAAAAAATTTTTTTTGACTCAAATGTAGCAACGGATGCTAGAATGTGATTCGGCGTAGAATTCCATCCTTAAAAATGTTATTATTAGCTGTTTTTAAAAATTGAGTGTTTTTGCTGCCCGAGGAAGAAAACGCTTGATGCCGGGGTCAGAAAAAAAACTGGCCAGGACCAAAAAATTTTTTTTGACTCAAATGTAGCAACGGATGCTAGAATGTGATTCAGGGTGGAATTCCATGCTCAAAAATGTTATTATTAGCTGTTTTTAAAAATTGAGTGTTTTTGCTGCCCGAGGAAGAAAACGCGTGATGCCGGGGTCAGAAAAAAAACTGCCCAGGACCAAAAAAATTTTTTTGACTCAAATGTAGCAACGGATGCTAGAATGTGATTCGGGGTGGAATTCCATTCTTAAAAATGTTATTATTAGCTGTTTTTAAAAATTGAGTGTTTTTGCTGCCAGAGGAAGAAAACGCGTGATGCCGGGGTCAGAAAAAAAACTGCCCAGGACCAAAAAAATTTTTTTGACTCAAATGTAGCAACGGATGCTAGAATGTGATTCGGCGTAGAATTCCATCCTTAAAAATGTTATTATTAGCTGTTTTTAAAAATTGAGTGTTTTTGCTGCCCGAGGAAGAAAACGCGTGATGCCGGGGTCAGAAAAAAAACTGCCCAGGACCAAAAAAATTTTTTTGACTCAAATGTAGCAACGGATGCTAGAATGTGATTCGGGGTGGAATTCCATGCTCAAAAATGTTATTATTAGCTGTTTTTAAAAATTGAGTGTTTTTGCTGCCCGAGGAAGAAAACGCTTGATGCCGGGGTCAGAAAAAAAACTGCCCAGGACCAAAAACAATTTTTTGACTCAAATGTAGCAACGGATGTTAGAATGTGATTTGGGGTGGAATTCCATGCTTAAAAATGTTATTTTTAGCTGTTTTTAAAAATTGACTGTTTTTGCTGCCAGAGGAAGAAAACGCGTGATGCCGGGGTCAGAAAAAAAACTGGCCAGGACCAAAAAAATTTTTTTGACTCAAATGTAGCAACGGATGCTAGAATGTGATTCGGGGTGGAATTCCATGCTTAAAAATGTTATTATTAGCTGTTTTTAAAAATTGAGTGTTTTTGCTGCCCGAGGAAGAAAACGCGTGATGCCGGGGTCAGAAAAAAAACTGCCCAGGACCAAAAAATTTTTTTTGACTCAAATGTAACAACGGATGCTAGAATGTGATTCGGGGTGGAATTCCATGCTTAAAAATGTTATTTTTAGCTGTTTTTCAAAATTGACTGTTTTTGCTGCCAGAGGAAGAAAACGCGTGATGCCGGGGTCAGAAAAAAAACTGCCCAGGACCAAAAACAATTTTTTGACTCAAATGTAGCAACGGATGTTAGAATGTGATTTGGGGTGGAATTCCATGCTTAAAAATGTTATTTTTAGCTGTTTTTAAAAATTGACTGTTTTTGCTGCCAGAGGAAGAAAACGCGTGATGCCGGGGTCAGAAAAAAAACTGGCCAGGACCAAAAAATTTTTTTTGACTCAAATGTAGCAACGGATGCTAGAATGTGATTCGGGGTGGAATTCCATGCTTAAAAATGTTATTATTAGCTGTTTTTAAAAATTGAGTGTTTTTGCTGCCAGAGGAAGAAAACGCGTGATGCCGGGGTCAGAAAAAAAACTGCCCAGGACCAAAAAAATTTTTTTGACTCAAATGTAGCAACGGATGCTAGAATGTGATTCGGGGTGGAATTCCATGCTTAAAAATGTTATTATTAGCTGTTTTTCAAAATTGAGTGTTTTTACTGCCAGAGGAAAAAAACGCGTGATGCCGGGGTCAGAAAAAAAACTGCCCAGGACCAAAAAAATTTTTTTGACTCAAATGTAGCAACGGATGCTAGAATGTGATTCGGGATGGAATTCCATCCTTAAAAATGTTATTATTAGCTGTTTTTAAAAATTGACTGTTTTTGCTGCCCGAGGAAGAAAACGCGTGATGCCGGGGTCAGAAAAAAAACTGCCCAGGACCAAAAAAATTTTTTTGACTCAAATGTAGCAACGGATGCTAGAATGTGATTCGGGGTGGAATTCCATGCTTAAAAATGTTATTATTAGCTGTTTTTCAAAATTGAGTGTTTTTGCTGCCAGAGGAAGAAAACGCGTGATGCCGGGGTCAGAAAAAAAACTGCCCAGGACCAAAAAAATTTTTTTGACTCAAATGTAGCAACGGATGCTAGAATGTGATTCGGGGTGGAATTCCATCCTTAAAAATGTTATTATTAGCTGTTTTTAAAAATTGACTGTTTTTGCTGCCCGAGGAAGAAAACGCGTGATGCCGGGGTCAGAAAAAAAACTGCCCAGGACCAAAAAAATTTTTTTGACTCAAATGTAGCAACGGATGCTAGAATGTGATTCGGGGTGGAATTCCATGCTTAAAAATGTTATTATTAGCTGTTTTTCAAAATTGACTGTTTTTGCTGCCAGAGGAAGAAAACGCGTGATGCCGGGGTCAGAAAAAAAACTGCCCAGGACCAAAAACAATTTTTTGACTCAAATGTAGCAACGGATGTTAGAATGTGATTTGGGGTGGAATTCCATGCTTAAAAATGTTATTTTTAGCTGTTTTTAAAAATTGACTGTTTTTGCTGCCAGAGGAAGAAAACGCGTGATGCCGGGGTCAGAAAAAAAACTGGCCAGGACCAAAAAATTTTTTTTGACTCAAATGTAGCAACGGATGCTAGAATGTGATTCGGGGTGGAATTCCATGCTTAAAAATGTTATTATTAGCTGTTTTTAAAAATTGAGTGTTTTTGCTGCCAGAGGAAGAAAACGCGTGATGCCGGGGTCAGAAAAAAAACTGCCCAGGACCAAAAAAATTTTTTTGACTCAAATGTAGCAACGGATGCTAGAATGTGATTCGGGGTGGAATTCCATGCTTAAAAATGTTATTATTAGCTGTTTTTCAAAATTGAGTGTTTTTACTGCCAGAGGAAAAAAACGCGTGATGCCGGGGTCAGAAAAAAAACTGCCCAGGACCAAAAAAATTTTTTTGACTCAAATGTAGCAACGGATGCTAGAATGTGATTCGGGATGGAATTCCATCCTTAAAAATGTTATTTTTAGCTGTTTTTAAAAATTGAGTGTTTTTGCTGCCAGAGGAAGAAAACGCGTGATGCCGGGGTCAGAAAAAAAACTGCCCAGGACCAAAAAAATTTTTTTGACTCAAATGTAGCAACGGATGCTAGAATGTGATTCGGGGTGGAATTCCATGCTTAAAAATGTTATTATTAGCTGTTTTTCAAAATTGAGTGTTTTTACTGCCAGAGGAAAAAAACGCGTGATGCCGGGGTCAGAAAAAAAACTGGCCAGGACCAAAAAATTTTTTTTGACTCAAATGTAGCAACGGATGCTAGAATGTGATTCGGGGTGGAATTCCATGCTTAAAAATGTTATTATTAGCTGTTTTTAAAAATTGAGTGTTTTTGCTGCCCGAGGAAGAAAACGCGTGATGCCGGGGTCAGAAAAAAAACTGCCCAGGACCAAAAAAATTTTTTTGACTCAAATGTAGCAACGGATGCTAGAATGTGATTCGGGGTGGAATTCCATGCTTAAAAATGTTATTATTAGCTGTTTTTAAAAATTGAGTGTTTTTGCTGCCAGAGGAAGAAAACGCGTGATGCCGGGGTCAAAAAAAAAACTGCCCAGGACCAAAAAAATTTTTTTGACTCAAATGTAGCAACGGATGCTAGAATGTGATTCGGGGTGGAATTCCATGCTTAAAAATGTTATTATTAGCTGTTTTTAAAAATTGAGTGTTTTTGCTGCCAGAGGAAGAAAACGCGTGATGCCGGGGTCAGAAAAAAAACTGCCCAGGACCAAAAAAAATTTTTTGACTCAAATATAGCAACGGATGCTAGAATGTGATTCGGGGTGGAATTCCATGCTTAAAAATGTTATTATTAGCTGTTTTTAAAAATTGAGTGTTTTTGCTGCCCGAGGAAGAAAACGCGTGATGCCGGGGTCAAAAAAAAAACTGCCCAGGACCAAAAAAAATTTTTTGACTCAAATATAGCAACGGATGCTAGAATGTGATTCGGGGTGGAATTCCATGCTTAAAAATGTTATTATTAGCTGTTTTTAAAAATTGAGTGTTTTTGCTGCCCGAGGAAGAAAACGCGTGATGCCGGGGTCAAAAAAAAAACTGCCCAGGACCAAAAAAATTTTTTTGACTCAAATGTAGCAACGGATGCTAGAATGTGATTCGGGGTGGAATTCCATGCTTAAAAATGTTATTATTAGCTGTTTTTAAAAATTGAGTGTTTTTGCTGCCAGAGGAAGAAAACGCGTGATGCCGGGGTCAGAAAAAAAACTGCCCAGGACCAAAAAAAATTTTTTGACTCAAATATAGCAACGGATGCTAGAATGTGATTCGGGGTGGAATTCCATGCTTAAAAATGTTATTATTAGCTGTTTTTAAAAATTGAGTGTTTTTGCTGCCCGAGGAAGAAAACGCGTGATGCCGGGGTCAGAAAAAAAACTGCCCAGGACCAAAAAAATTTTTTTGACTCAAATGTAGCAACGGATGCTAGAATGTGATTCGGGGTGGAATTCCATGCTTAAAAATGTTATTATTAGCTGTTTTTAAAAATTGAGTGTTTTTGCTGCCAGAGGAAGAATACGCGTGATGCCGGGGTCAAAAAAAAAACTGCCCAGGACCAAAAAAATTTTTTTGACTCAAATGTAGCAACGGATGCTAGAATGTGATTCGGGGTGGAATTCCATGCTTAAAAATGTTATTATTAGCTGTTTTTAAAAATTGAGTGTTTTTGCTGCCAGAGGAAGAAAACGCGTGATGCCGGGGTCAGAAAAAAAACTGCCCAGGACCAAAAAAAATTTTTTGACTCAAATATAGCAACGGATGCTAGAATGTGATTCGGGGTGGAATTCCATGCTTAAAAATGTTATTATTAGCTGTTTTTAAAAATTGAGTGTTTTTGCTGCCCGAGGAAGAAAACGCGTGATGCCGGGGTCAAAAAAAAAACTGCCCAGGACCAAAAAAATTTTTTTGACTCAAATGTAGCAACGGATGCTAGAATGTGATTCGGGGTGGAATTCCATGCTTAAAAATGTTATTATTAGCTGTTTTTAAAAATTGACTGTTTTTGCTGCCAGAGGAAGAAAACGCGTGATGCCGGGGTCAGAAAAAAAACTGCCCAGGACCAAAAAATTTTTTTTGACTCAAATGTAACAACGGATGCTAGAATGTGATTCGGGGTGGAATTCCATGCTTAAAAATGTTATTATTAGCTGTTTTTAAAAATTGAGTGTTTTTGCTGCCAGAGGAAGAAAACGCGTGATGCCGGGGTCAGAAAAAAAACTGGCCAGGACCAAAAAAATTTTTTTGACTCAAATGTAGCAACGGATGCTAGAATGTGATTCGGCGTGGAATTCCATTCTTAAAAATGTTATTATTAGCTGTTTTTAAAAATTGAGTGTTTTTGCTGCCAGAGGAAGAAAACGCGTGATGCCGGGGTCAGAAAAAAAACTGCCCAGGACCAAAAAAATTTTTTTGACTCAAATGTAGCAACGGATGCTAGAATGTGATTCGGCGTAGAATTCCATCCTTAAAAATGTTATTATTAGCTGTTTTTAAAAATTGAGTGTTTTTGCTGCCCGAGGAAGAAAACGCGTGATGCCGGGGTCAGAAAAAAAACTGGCCAGGACCAAAAAAATTTTTTTGACTCAAATGTAGCAACGGATGCTAGAATGTGATTCGGGGTGGAATTCCATGCTTAAAAATGTTATTATTAGCTGTTTTTCAAAATTGACTGTTTTTGCTGCCAGAGGAAGAAAACGCGTGATGCCGGGGTCAGAAAAAAACTGCCCAGGACCAAAAAATTTTTTTTGACTCAAATGTAACAACGGATGCTAGAATGTGATTCGGGGTGGAATTCCATGCTTAAAAATGTTATTTTTAGCTGTTTTTAAAAATTGACTGTTTTTGCTGCCAGAGGAAGAAAACGCGTGATGCCGGGGTCAGAAAAAAAACTGGCCAGGACCAAAAAAATTTTTTTGACTCAAATGTAGCAACGGATGCTAGAATGTGATTCGGGGTGGAATTCCATGCTTAAAAATGTTATTATTAGCTGTTTTTCAAAATTGAGTGTTTTTGCTGCCAGAGGAAGAAAACGCGTGATGCCGGGGTCAGAAAAAAAACTGCCCAGGACCAAAAAAAATTTTTTGACTCAAATGTAACAACGGATGCTAGAATGTGATTCGGGGTGGAATTCCATGCTTAAAAATGTTATTATTAGCTGTTTTTCAAAATTGAGTGTTTTTGCTGCCAGAGGAAGAAAACGCGTGATGCCGGGGTCAGAAAAAAAACTGGCCAGGACCAAAAAAATTTTTTTGACTCAAATGTAGCAACGGATGCTAGAATGTGATTTGGGGTGGAATTCCATGCTTAAAAATGTTATTATTAGCTGTTTTTAAAAATTGAGTGTTTTTGCTGCCAGAGGAAGAAAACGCGTGATGCCGGGGTCAGAAAAAAAACTGCCCAGGACCAAAAAATTTTTTTTGACTCAAATGTAGCAACGGATGCTAGAATGTGATTCGGGGTGGAATTCCATGCTTAAAAATGTTATTATTAGCTGTTTTTCAAAATTGAGTGTTTTTGCTGCCCGAGGAAGAAAACGCGTGATGCCGGGGTCAGAAAAAAAACTGTCCAGGACCAAAAAAACTTTTTTGACTCAAATGTAACAACGGATGCTAGAATGTGATTCGGGGTGGAATTCCATGCTTAAAAATGTTATTATTAGCTGTTTTTCAAAATTGAGTGTTTTTGCTGCCAGAGGAAGAAAACGCGTGATGCCGGGGTCAGAAAAAAAACTGCCCAGGACCAAAAAAATTTTTTTGACTCAAATATAGCAACGGATGCTAGAATGTGATTTGGGGTGGAATTCCATGCTTAAAAATGTTATTATTAGCTGTTTTTCAAAATTGAGTGTTTTTGCTGCCCGAGGAATAAAACGCGTGACGCCGGGGTCAGAAAAAAAACTGCCCAGGACCAAAAAAATTTTTTTGACTCAAATGTAGCAACGGATGCTAGAATGTGATTCGGGGTGGAATTCCATGCTTAAAAATGTTATTATTAGCTGTTTTTAAAAATTGAGTGTTTTTGCTGCCAGAGGAAGAAAACGCGTGATGCCGGGGTCAGAAAAAAAACTGCCCAGGACCCAAAAAAATTTTTTGACTCAAATATAGCAACGGATGCTAGAATGTGATTTGGGGTGGAATTCCATGCTTAAAAATGTTATTATTAGCTGTTTTTAAAAATTGAGTGTTTTTGCTGCCCGAGGAAGAAAACGCTTGATGCCGGGGTCAGAAAAAAAACTGGCCAGGACCAAAAAAATTTTTTTGACTCAAATGTAGCAACGGATGCTAGAATGTGATTCGGGGTGGAATTCCATGCTTAAAAATGTTATTATTAGCTGTTTTTCAAAATTGACTGTTTTTGCTGCCAGAGGAAGAAAACGCGTGATGCCGGGGTCAGAAAAAAAACTGTCCAGGACCAAAAAAATTTTTTTGACTCAAATGTAACAACGGATGCTAGAATGTGATTCGGGGTGGAATTCCATGCTTAAAAATGTTATTTTTAGCTGTTTTTCAAAATTGACTGTTTTTGCTGCCAGAGGAAGAAAACGCGTGATGCCGGGGTCAGAAAAAAAACTGGCCAGGACCAAAAAAATTTTTTTGACTCAAATGTAGCAACGGATGCTAGAATGTGATTCGGGGTGGAATTCCATGCTTAAAAATGTTATTATTAGCTGTTTTTCAAAATTGAGTGTTTTTGCTGCCAGAGGAAGAAAACGCGTGATGCCGGGGTCAGAAAAAAAACTGCCCAGGACCAAAAAAAATTTTTTGACTCAAATATAGCAACGGATGCTAGAATGTGATTTGGGGTGGAATTCCATGCTTAAAAATGTTATTATTAGCTGTTTTTAAAAATTGAGTGTTTTTGCTGCCCGAGGAATAAAACGCGTGATGCCGGGGTCAGAAAAAAAACTGCCCAGGACCAAAAAAATTTTTTTGACTCAAATGTAGCAACGGATGCTAGAATGTGATTCGGGGTGGAATTCCATGCTTAAAAATGTTATTATTAGCTGTTTTTAAAAATTGACTGTTTTTGCTGCCAGAGGAAGAAAACGCGTGATGCCGGGGTCAGAAAAAAAACTGTCCAGGACCAAAAAATTTTTTTTGACTCAAATGTAACAACGGATGCTAGAATGTGATTCGGGGTGGAATTCCATGCTTAAAAATGTTATTTTTAGCTGTTTTCAAAAATTGACTGTTTTTGCTGCCAGAGGAAGAAAACGCGTGATGCCGGGGTCAGAAAAAAAACTGCCCAGGACCAAAAAATTTTTTTTGACTCAAATGTAACAACGGATGCTAGAATGTGATTCGGGGTGGAATTCCATGCTTAAAAATGTTATTATTAGCTGTTTTTAAAAATTGAGTGTTTTTGCTGCCAGAGGAAGAAAACGCGTGATGCCGGGGTCAGAAAAAAAACTGTCCAGGACCAAAAAAATTTTTTTGACTCAAATGTAACAACGGATGCTAGAATGTGATTCGGGGTGGAATTCCATGCTTAAAAATGTTATTATTAGCTGTTTTTAAAAATTGAGTGTTTTTGCTGCCCGAGGAAGAAAACGCGTGATGCCGGGGTCAGAAAAAAAACTGCCCAGGACCAAAAAAAATTTTTTGACTCAAATATAGCAACGGATGCTAGAATGTGATTTGGGGTGGAATTCCATGCTTAAAAATGTTATTATTAGCTGTTTTTAAAAATTGAGTGTTTTTGCTGCCCGAGGAAGAAAACGCGTGATGCCGGGGTCAGAAAAAAAACTGCCCAGGACCAAAAAAATTTTTTTGACTCAAATGTAGCAACGGATGCTAGAATGTGATTCGGGGTGGAATTCCATGCTTAAAAATGTTATTATTAGCTGTTTTTAAAAATTGAGTGTTTTTGCTGCCAGAGGAAGAAAACGCGTGATGCCGGGGTCAGAAAAAAAACTGCCCAGGACCAAAAAATTTTTTTTGACTCAAATGTAACAACGGATGCTAGAATGTGATTCGGGGTGGAATTCCATGCTTAAAAATGTTATTATTAGCTGTTTTTAAAAATTGAGTGTTTTTGCTGCCAGAGGAAGAAAACGCGTGATGCCGGGGTCAGAAAAAAAACTGTCCAGGACCAAAAATTTTTTTTTGACTCAAATGTAACAACGGATGCTAGAATGTGATTCGGGGTGGAATTCCATGCTTAAAAATGTTATTATTAGCTGTTTTTAAAAATTGAGTGTTTTTGCTGCCCGAGGAAGAAAACGCGTGATGCCGGGGTCAGAAAAAAAACTGCCCAGGACCAAAAAAAATTTTTTGACTCAAATATAGCAACGGATGCTAGAATGTGATTTGGGGTGGAATTCCATGCTTAAAAATGTTATTATTAGCTGTTTTTAAAAATTGAGTGTTTTTGCTGCCAGAGGAAGAAAACGCGTGATGCCGGGGTCAGAAAAAAAACTGTCCAGGACCAAAAATTTTTTTTTGACTCAAATGTAACAACGGATGCTAGAATGTGATTCGGGGTGGAATTCCATGCTTAAAAATGTTATTATTAGCTGTTTTTAAAAATTGAGTGTTTTTGCTGCCAGAGGAAGAAAACGCGTGATGCCGGGGTCAGAAAAAAAACTGTCCAGGACCAAAAAAATTTTTTTGACTCAAATGTAACAACGGATGCTAGAATGTGATTCGGGGTGGAATTCCATGCTTAAAAATGTTATTATTAGCTGTTTTTAAAAATTGAGTGTTTTTGCTGCCCGAGGAAGAAAACGCGTGATGCCGGGGTCAAAAAAAAAACTGCCCAGGACCAAAAAAATTTTTTTGACTCAAATGTAGCAACGGATGCTAGAATGTGATTCGGGGTGGAATTCCATGCTTAAAAATGTTATTATTAGCTGTTTTTAAAAATTGAGTGTTTTTGCTGCCAGAGGAAGAAAACGCGTGATGCCGGGGTCAGAAAAAAAACTGCCCAGGACCAAAAAAAATTTTTTGACTCAAATATAGCAACGGATGCTAGAATGTGATTTGGGGTGGAATTCCATGCTTAAAAATGTTATTATTAGCTGTTTTTAAAAATTGAGTGTTTTTGCTGCCCGAGGAAGAAAACGCGTGATGCCGGGGTCAGAAAAAAAACTGCCCAGGACCAAAAAAATTTTTTTGACTCAAATGTAGCAACGGATGCTAGAATGTGATTCGGGGTGGAATTCCATGCTTAAAAATGTTATTATTAGCTGTTTTTAAAAATTGAGTGTTTTTGCTGCCCGAGGAATAAAACGCGTGATGCCGGGGTCAGAAAAAAAACTGGCCAGGACCAAAAAATTTTTTTTGACTCAAATGTAGCAACGGATGCTAGAATGTGATTCAGGGTGGAATTCCATGCTCAAAAATGTTATTATTAGCTGTTTTTAAAAATTGAGTGTTTTTGCTGCCAGAGGAAGAAAACGCGTGATGCCGGGGTCAGAAAAAAAACTGGCCAGGACCAAAAAAAATTTTTTGACTCAAATGTAGCAACGGATGCTAGAATGTGATTCGGGGTGGAATTCCATGCTTAAAAATGTTATTATTAGCTGTTTTTAAAAATTGAGTGTTTTTGCTGCCCGAGGAAGAAAACGCTTGATGCCGGGGTCAGAAAAAAAACTGGCCAGGACCAAAAAAATTTTTTTGACTCAAATGTAGCAACGGATGCTAGAATGTGATTCGGGGTGGAATTCCATGCTTAAAAATGTTATTATTAGCTGTTTTTCAAAATTGACTGTTTTTGCTGCCAGAGGAAGAAAACGCGTGATGCCGGGGTCAGAAAAAAAACTGTCCAGGACCAAAAAAATTTTTTTTGACTCAAATGTAACAACGGATGCAAGAATGTGATTCGGGGTGGAATTCCATGCTTAAAAATGTTATTTTTAGCTGTTTTTAAAAATTGACTGTTTTTGCTGCCAGAGGAAGAAAACGCGTGATGCCGGGGTCAGAAAAAAAACTGTCCAGGACCAAAAAAATTTTTTTGACTCAAATGTAACAACGGATGCTAGAATGTGATTCGGGGTGGAATTCCATGCTTAAAAATGTTATTTTTAGCTGTTTTTAAAAATTGACTGTTTTTGCTGCCAGAGGAAGAAAACGCGTGATGCCGGGGTCAGAAAAAAAACTGCCCAGGACCAAAAAAATTTTTTTGACTCAAATGTAGCAACGGATGCTAGAATGTGATTCGGGGTGGAATTCCATGCTTAAAAATGTTATTATTAGCTGTTTTTCAAAATTGAGTGTTTTTACTGCCAGAGGAAAAAAACGCGTGATGCCGGGGTCAGAAAAAAAACTGCCCAGGACCAAAAAAATTTTTTTGACTCAAATGTAGCAACGGATGCTAGAATGTGATTCGGGATGGAATTCCATCCTTAAAAATGTTATTATTAGCTGTTTTTAAAAATTGACTGTTTTTGCTGCCAGAGGAAGAAAACGCGTGATGCCGGGGTCAGAAAAAAAACTGGCCAGGACCAAAAAAATTTTTTTGACTCAAATGTAGCAACGGATGCTAGAATGTGATTCGGGGTGGAATTCCATGCTTAAAAATGTTATTATTAGCTGTTTTTAAAAATTGAGTGTTTTTGCTGCCCGAGGAAGAAAACGCGTGATGCCGGGGTCAGAAAAAAAACTGCCCAGGACCAAAAAAATTTTTTTGACTCAAATGTAGCAACGGATGCTAGAATGTGATTCGGCGTAGAATTCCATCCTTAAAAATGTTATTATTAGCTGTTTTTAAAAATTGAGTGTTTTTGCTGCCCGAGGAAGAAAACGCGTGATGCCGGGGTCAGAAAAAAAACTGGCCAGGACCAAAAAATTTTTTTTGACTCAAATGTAGCAACGGATGCTAGAATGTGATTCGGGGTGGAATTCCATGCTTAAAAATGTTATTATTAGCTGTTTTTAAAAATTGAGTGTTTTTGCTGCCCGAGGAAGAAAACGCTTGATGCCGGGGTCAGAAAAAAAACTGGCCAGGACCAAAAAAATTTTTTTGACTCAAATGTAGCAACGGATGCTAGAATGTGATTCGGGGTGGAATTCCATGCTTAAAAATGTTATTATTAGCTGTTTTTCAAAATTGACTGTTTTTGCTGCCAGAGGAAGAAAACGCGTGATGCCGGGGTCAGAAAAAAAACTGTCCAGGACCAAAAAAAATTTTTTGACTCAAATGTAACAACGGATGCTAGAATGTGATTCGGGGTGGAATTCCATGCTTAAAAATGTTATTTTTAGCTGTTTTTAAAAATTGACTGTTTTTGCTGCCAGAGGAAGAAAACGCGTGATGCCGGGGTCAGAAAAAAAACTGGCCAGGACCAAAAAAATTTTTTTGACTCAAATGTAGCAACGGATGCTAGAATGTGATTCGGGGTGGAATTCCATGCTTAAAAATGTTATTATTAGCTGTTTTTAAAAATTGAGTGTTTTTGCTGCCAGAGGAAGAAAACGCGTGATGCCGGGGTCAGAAAAAAAACTGCCCAGGACCAAAAAATTTTTTTTGACTCAAATGTAGCAACGGATGCTAGAATGTGATTCGGGGTGGAATTCCTTGCTTAAAAATGTTATTATTAGCTGTTTTTAAAAATTGAGTGTTTTTGCTGCCAGAGGAAGAAAACGCTTGATGCCGGGGTCAGAAAAAAAACTGCCCAGGACCAAAAAATTTTTTTTGACTCAAATGTAACAACGGATGCTAGAATGGGATTCGGGGTGGAATTCCATGCTTAAAAATGTTATTATTAGCTGTTTTTCAAAATTGAGTGTTTTTGCTGCCCGAGGAAGAAAACGCGTGATGCCGGGGTCAGAAAAAAAACTGCCCAGGACCAAAAAAATTTTTTTGACTCAAATTTAATAAGGGATGCTAGAATGTGATTCGGGGTGGAATTCCATGCTTAAAAATGTTATTATTAGCTGTTTTTCAAAATTGAGTGTTTTTGCTGCTAGAGGAAGAAAACGCGTGATGCCGGGGTCAGAAAAAAAACTGCCCAGGACCAAAAAATTTTTTTTGACTCAAATGTAACAACGGATGCTAGAATGTGATTCGGGGTGGAATTCCATGCTTAAAAATGTTATTATTAGCTGTTTTTAAAAATTGAGTGTTTTTGCTGCCCGAGGAAGAAAACGCTTGATGCCGGGGTCAGAAAAAAAACTGGCCAGGACCAAAAAATTTTTTTTGACTCAAATGTAGCAACGGATGCTAGAATGTGATTCGGGGTGGAATTCCATGCTTAAAAATGTTATTATTAGCTGTTTTTAAAAATTGACTGTTTTTGCTGCCAGAGGAAGAAAACGCGTGATGCCGGGGTCAGAAAAATAACTGTCCAGGACCAAAAAAATTTTTTTGACTCAAATGTAACAACGGATGCTAGAATGTGATTCGGGGTGGAATTCCATGCTTAAAAATGTTATTATTAGCTGTTTTTAAAAATTGAGTGTTTTTGCTGCCAGAGGAAGAAAACGCTTGATGCCGGGGTCAGAAAAAAAACTGCCCAGGACCAAAAAATTTTTTTTGACTCAAATGTAACAACGGATGCTAGAATGTGATTCGGGGTGGAATTCCATGCTTAAAAATGTTATTATTAGCTGTTTTTAAAAATTGAGTGTTTTTGCTGCCCGAGGAAGAAAACGCGTGATGCCGGGGTCAGAAAAAAAACTGCCCAGGACCAAAAAAATTTTTTTGACTCAAATGTAACAACGGATGCTAGAATGTGATTCGGGGTGGAATTCCATGCCTAAAAATGTTATTATTAGCTGTTTTTAAAAATTGAGTGTTTTTGCTGCCCGAGGAAGAAAACGCGTGATGCCGGGGTCAGAAAAAAAACTGCCCAGGACCAAAAAAATTTTTTTGACTCAAATGTAACAACGGATGCTAGAATGTGATTCGGGGTGGAATTCCATGCCTAAAAATGTTATTATTAGCTGTTTTTAAAAATTGAGTGTTTTTGCTGCCAGAGGAAGAAAACGCGTAATGCCGGGGTCAGAAAAAAAACTGCCCAGGACCAAAAAATTTTTTTTGACTCAAATGTAACAACGGATGCTAGAATGTGATTCGGGGTGGAATTCCATGCTTAAAAATGTTATTATTAGCTGTTTTTCAAAATTGACTGTTTTTGCTGCCAGAGGAAGAAAACGCGTGATGCCGGGGTCAGAAAAAAAACTGTCCAGGACCAAAAAAAATTTTTTGACTCAAATGTAACAACGGATGCTAGAATGTGATTCGGGGTGGAATTCCATGCTTAAAAATGTTATTTTTAGCTGTTTTTAAAAATTGACTGTTTTTGCTGCCAGAGGAAGAAAACGCGTGATGCCGGGGTCAGAAAAAAAACTGCCCAGGACCAAAAAATTTTTTTTGACTCAAATGTAACAACGGATGCTAGAATGTGATTCGGGGTGGAATTCCATGCTTAAAAATGTTATTATTAGCTGTTTTTCAAAATTGAGTGTTTTTGCTGCCAGAGGAAGAAAACGCGTGATGCCGGGGTCAGAAAAAAAACTGCCCAGGACCAAAAAATTTTTTTTGACTCAAATGTAGCAACGGATGCTAGAATGTGATTCGGGGTGGAATTCCATGCTTAAAAATGTTATTATTAGCTGTTTTTAAAAATTGACTGTTTTTGCTGCCAGAGGAAGAAAACGCGTGATGCCGGGGTCAGAAAAAAAACTGCCCAGGACCAAAAAATTTTTTTTGACTCAAATGTAACAACGGATGCTAGAATGTGATTCGGGGTGGAATTCCATGCTTAAAAATGTTATTATTAGCTGTTTTTCAAAATTGAGTGTTTTTGCTGCCAGAGGAAGAAAACGCGTGATGCCGGGGTCAGAAAAAAAACTGCCCAGGACCAAAAAATTTTTTTTGACTCAAATGTAACAACGGATGCTAGAATGTGATTCGGGGTGGAATTCCATCCTTAAAAATGTTATTATTAGCTGTTTTTAAAAATTGAGTGTTTTTGCTGCCCGAGGAAGAAAACGCTTGATGCCGGGGTCAGAAAAAAAACTGCCCAGGACCAAAAAATTTTTTTTGACTCAAATGTAACAACGGATGCTAGAATGTGATTCGGGGTGGAATTCCATCCTTAAAAATGTTATTATTAGCTGTTTTTAAAACTTGAGTGTTTTTGCTGCCCGAGGAAGAAAACGCGTGATGCCGGGGTCAGAAAAAAAACTGCCCAGGACCAAAAAATTTTTTTTGACTCAAATGAAGCAACGGATGCTAGAATGTGATTCGGGGTGGAATTCCATGCTTAAAAATGTTATTTTTAGCTGTTTTTAAAAATTGAGTGTTTTTGCTGCCAGAGGAAGAAAACGCGTGATGCCGGGGTCAGAAAAAAAACTGCCCAGGACCAAAAAATTTTTTTTGACTCAAATGTAACAACGGATGCTAGAATGTGATTCGGGGTGGAATTCCATGCTTAAAAATGTTATTATTAGCTGTTTTTCAAAATTGAGTGTTTTTGCTGCCCGAGGAAGAAAACGCGTGATGCCGGGGTCAGAAAAAAAACTGCCCAGGACCAAAAAAATTTTTTTGACTCAAATGTAGCAACGGATGCTAGAATGTGATTCGGGGTGGAATTCCATGCTTAAAAATGTTATTATTAGCTGTTTTTCAAAATTGAGTGTTTTTGCTGCCAGAGGAAGAAAACGCGTGATGCCGGGGTCAGAAAAAAAACTGCCCAGGACCAAAAAATTTTTTTTGACTCAAATGTAGCAACGGATGCTAGAATGTGATTCGGGGTGGAATTCCATGCTTAAAAATGTTATTATTAGCTGTTTTTAAAAATTGAGTGTTTTTGCTGCCCGAGGAAGAAAACGCGTGATGCCGGGGTCAGAAAAAAAACTGCCCAGGACCAAAAAATTTTTTTTGACTCAAATGTAGCAACGGATGCTAGAATGTGATTCGGGGTGGAATTCCATGCTTAAAAATGTTATTATTAGCTGTTTTTCAAAATTGAGTGTTTTTGCTGCCCGAGGAAGAAAACGCGTGATGCCGGGGTCAGAAAAAAAACTGCCCAGGACCAAAAAAATTTTTTTGACTCAAATGTAACAACGGATGCTAGAATGTGATTCGGGGTGGAATTCCATGCTTAAAAATGTTATTATTAGCTGTTTTTAAAAATTGAGTGTTTTTGCTGCCCGAGGAAGAAAACGCGTGATGCCGGGGTCAGAAAAAAAACTGCCCAGGACCAAAAAATTTTTTTTGACTCAAATGTAGCAACGGATGCTAGAATGTGATTCGGGGTGGAATTCCATGCTTAAAAATGTTATTATTAGCTGTTTTTAAAAATTGAGTGTTTTTGCTGCCCGAGGAAGAAAACACGTGATGCCGGGGTCAGAAAAAAAACTGCCCAGGACCAAAAAAATTTTTTTGACTCAAATGTAACAACGGATGCTAGAATGTGATTCGGGGTGGAATTCCATGCTCAAAAATGTTATTATTAGCTGTTTTTAAAAATTGAGTGTTTTTGCTGCCAGAGGAAGAAAACGCGTGATGCCGGGGTCAGAAAAAAAACTGCCCAGGACCAAAAAAATTTTTTTGACTCAAATGTAGCAACGGATGCTAGAATGTGATTCGGGGTGGAATTCCATGCTTAAAAATGTTATTATTAGCTGTTTTTAAAAATTGAGTGTTTTTGCTGCCCGAGGAAGAAAACGCGTGATGCCGGGGTCAGAAAAAAAACTGCCCAGGACCAAAAAATTTTTTTTGACTCAAATGTAGCAACGGATGCTAGAATGTGATTCGGGGTGGAATTCCATGCTTAAAAATGTTATTATTAGCTGTTTTTCAAAATTGAGTGTTTTTGCTGCCAGAGGAAGAAAACGCGTGATGCCGGGGTCAGAAAAAAAACTGCCCAGGACCAAAAAATTTTTTTTGACTCAAATGTAGCAACGGATGCTAGAATGTGATTCGGGGTGGAATTCCATGCTTAAAAATGTTATTATTAGCTGTTTTTAAAAATTGAGTGTTTTTGCTGCCCGAGGAAGAAAACGCGTGATGCCGGGGTCAGAAAAAAAACTGCCCAGGACCAAAAAAATTTTTTTGACTCAAATGTAGCAACGGATGTTAGAATGTGATTCGGGGTGGAATTCCATGCTTAAAAATGTTATTATTAGCTGTTTTTCAAAATTGAGTGTTTTTGCTGCCCGAGGAAGAAAACGCGTGATGCCGGGGTCAGAAAAAAAACTGCCCAGGACCAAAAAATTTTTTTTGACTCAAATGTAGCAACGGATGCAAGAATGTGATTCGGGGTGGAATTCCATGCTTAAAAATGTTATTATTAGCTGTTTTTCAAAATTGAGTGTTTTTGCTGCCCGAGGAAGAAAACGCGTGATGCCGGGGTCAGAAAAAAAACTGCCCAGGACCAAAAATTTTTTTTTGACTCAAATGTAACAACGGATGCTAGAATGTGATTCGGGGTGGAATTCCATGCTTAAAAATGTTATTATTAGCTGTTTTTAAAAATTGAGTGTTTTTGCTGCCCGAGGAAGAAAACGCGTGATGCCGGGGTCAGAAAAAAAACTGCCCAGGACCAAAAAATTTTTTTTGACTCAAATGTAGCAACGGATGCGAGAATGTGATTCGGGGTGGAATTCCATCCTTAAAAATGTTATTATTAGCTGTTTTTAAAAATTGAGTGTTTTTGCTGCCCGAGGTAGAAAACGCGTGATGCCGGGGTCAGAAAAAAAACTGCCCAGGACCAAAAAATTTTTTTTGACTCAAATGTAACAACGGATGCTAGAATGTGATTCGGGGTGGAATTCCATCCTTAAAAATGTTATTATTAGCTGTTTTTAAAAATTGAGTGTTTTTGCTGCCCGAGGAAGAAAACGCGTGATGCCGGGGTCAGAAAAAAAACTGCCCAGGACCAAAAAATTTTTTTTGACTCAAATGTAACAACGGATGCTAGAATGTGATTCGGGGTGGAATTCCATCCTTAAAAATGTTATTATTAGCTGTTTTTAAAAATTGAGTGTTTTTGCTGCCCGAGGAAGAAAACGCGTGATGCCGGGGTCAGAAAAAAAACTGCCCAGGACCAAAAAAATTTTTTTGACTCAAATGTAGCAACGGATGCGAGAATGTGATTCGGGGTGGAATTCCATCCTTAAAAATGTTATTATTAGCTGTTTTTAAAAATTGAGTGTTTTTGCTGCCCGAGGTAGAAAACGCGTGATGCCGGGGTCAGAAAAAAAACTGCCCAGGACCAAAAAATTTTTTTTGACTCAAATGTAACAACGGATGCTAGAATGTGATTCGGGGTGGAATTCCATCCTTAAAAATGTTATTATTAGCTGTTTTTAAAAATTGAGTGTTTTTGCTGCCCGAGGAAGAAAACGCGTGATGCCGGGGTCAGAAAAAAAACTGCCCAGGACCAAAAAAAATTTTTTGACTCAAATGTAGCAACGGATGCGAGAATGTGATTCGGGGTGGAATTCCATCCTTAAAAATGTTATTATTAGCTGTTTTTAAAAATTGAGTGTTTTTGCTGCCCAAGGAAGAAAACGCGTGATGCCGGGGTCAGAAAAAAAACTGCCCAGGACCAAAAAAATTTTTTTGACTCAAATGTAGCAACGGATGCGAGAATGTGATTCGGGGTGGAATTCCATGCTTAAAAATGTTATTATTAGCTGTTTTTCAAAATTGAGTGTTTTTGCTGCCCGAGGAAGAAAACGCGTGATGCCGGGGTCAGAAAAAAAACTGCCCAGGACCAAAAAATTTTTTTTGACTCAAATGTAGCAACGGATGCTAGAATGTGATTCGGGGTGGAATTCCATGCTCAAAAATGTTATTATTAGCTGTTTTTAAAAATTGAGTGTTTTTGCTGCCAGAGGAAGAAAACGCGTGATGCCGGGGTCAGAAAAAAAACTGCCCAGGACCAAAAAAATTTTTTTGACTCAAATGTAACAACGGATGCTAGAATGTGATTCGGGGTGGAATTCCATCCTTAAAAATGTTATTATTAGCTGTTTTTAAAAATTGAGTGTTTTTGCTGCACGAGGAAGAAAACGCGTGATGCCGGGGTCAGAAAAAAAACTGCCCAGGACCAAAAAAATTTTTTTGACTCAAATGTAACAACGGATGCGAGAATGTGATTCGGGGTGGAATTCCATGCTTAAAAATGTTATTATTAGCTGCTTTTAAAAATTGAGTGTTTTTGCTGCCCGAGGAAGAAAACGCGTGATGCCGGGGTCAGAAAAAAAACTGCCCAGGACCAAAAAAAATTTTTTGACTCAAATTTAATAAGGGATGCTAGAATGTGATTCGGGGTGGAATTCCATGCTTAAAAATGTTATTATTAGCTGTTTTTCAAAATTGAGTGTTTTTACTGCGAGAGGAAAAAAACGCGTGATGCCGGGGTCAGAAAAAAAACTGCCCAGGACCAAAAAAATTTTTTTGACTCAAATGTAGCAACGGATGCTAGAATGTGATTCGGGATGGAATTCCATCCTTAAAAATGTTATTATTAGCTGTTTTTAAAAATTGACTGTTTTTGCTGCCCGAGGAAGAAAACGCGTGATGCCGGGGTCAGAAAAAAAACTGCCCAGGACCAAAAAAATTTTTTTGACTCAAATGTAGCAACGGATGCGAGAATGTGATTCGGGGTGGAATTCCATGCTTAAAAATGTTATTATTAGCTGCTTTTAAAAATTGAGTGTTTTTGCTGCCCGAGGAAGAAAACGCGTGATGCCGGGGTCAGAAAAAAAACTGCCCAGGACCAAAAAAAATTTTTTGACTCAAATTTAATAAGGGATGCTAGAATGTGATTCGGGGTGGAATTCCATGCTTAAAAATGTTATTATTAGCTGTTTTTCAAAATTGAGTGTTTTTACTGCGAGAGGAAAAAAACGCGTGATGCCGGGGTCAGAAAAAAAACTGCCCAGGACCAAAAAAATTTTTTTGACTCAAATGTAGCAACGGATGCTAGAATGTGATTCGGGATGGAATTCCATCCTTAAAAATGTTATTATTAGCTGTTTTTAAAAATTGACTGTTTTTGCTGCCCGAGGAAGAAAACGCGTGATGCCGGGGTCAGAAAAAAAACTGGCCAGGACCAAAAAAATTTTTTTGACTCAAATGTAGCAACGGATGCTAGAATGTGATTCGGGGTGGAATTCCATGCTTAAAAATGTTATTATTAGCTGTTTTTAAAAATTGAGTGTTTTTGCTGCCCGAGGAAGAAAACGCTTGATGCCGGGGTCAGAAAAAAAACTGTCCAGGACCAAAAAAATTTTTTTGACTCAAATGTAGCAACGGATGCTAGAATGTGATTCGGGGTGGAATTCCATCCTTAAAAATGTTATTATTAGCTGTTTTTAAAAATTGAGTGTTTTTGCTGCCCGAGGAAGAAAACACGTGATGCCGGGGTCAGAAAAAAAACTGGCCAGGACCAAAAAAAGTTTTTTGACTCAAATGTAGCAACGGATGCTAGAATGTGATTCGGGGTGGAATTCCATGCTTAAAAATGTTATTATTAGCTGTTTTTAAAAATTGACTGTTTTTGCTGCCAGAGGAAGAAAACGCGTGATGCCGGGGTCAGAAAAAAAACTGCCCAGGACCAAAAAAATTTTTTTGACTCAAATGTAACAACGGATGCTAGAATGTGATTCGGGGTGGAATTCCATCCTTAAAAATGTTATTATTAGCTGTTTTTCAAAATTGAGTGTTTTTGCTGCCAGAGGAAGAAAACGCGTGATGCCGGGGTCAGAAAAAAAACTGCCCAGGACCAAAAAATTTTTTTTGACTCAAATGTAGCAACGGATGCTAGAATGTGATTCGGGGTGGAATTCCATCCTTAAAAATGTTATTATTAGCTGTTTTTCAAAATTGAGTGTTTTTGCTGCCCGAGGAAGAAAACGCGTGATGCCGGGGTCAGAAAAAAAACTGCCCAGGACCAAAAAAATTTTTTTGACTCAAATGTAACAACGGATGCTAGAATGTGATTCGGGGTGGAATTCCATCCTTAAAAATGTTATTATTAGCTGTTTTTAAAAATTGAGTGTTTTTGCTGCCCGAGGAAGAAAACGCGTGATGCCGGGGTCAGAAAAAAAACTGCCCAGGACCAAAAAAATTTTTTTGACTCAAATGTAACAACGGATGCTAGAATGTGATTCGGGGTGGAATTCCATGCTCAAAAATGTTATTATTAGCTGTTTTTAAAAATTGAGTGTTTTTGCTGCCAGAGGAAGAAAACGCGTGATGCCGGGGTCAGAAAAAAAACTGCCCAGGACCAAAACAATTTTTTTGACTCAAATGTAACAACGGATGCGAGAATGTGATTCGGGGTGGAATTCCATGCTTAAAAATGTTATTATTAGCTGTTTTTAAAAATTGAGTGTTTTTGCTGCCAGAGGAAGAAAACGCATGATGCCGGGGTCAGAAAAAAAACTGCCCAGGACCAAAAAATTTTTTTTGACTCAAATGTAGCAACGGATGCGAGAATGTGATTCGGGGTGGAATTCCATGCTTAAAAATGTTATTATTAGCTGTTTTTAAAAATTGAGTGTTTTTGCTGCCAGAGGAAGAAAACGCGTGATGCCGGGGTCAGAAAAAAAACTGCCCAGGACCAAAAAAATTTTTTTGACTCAAATGTAACAACGGATGCTAGAATGTGATTCGGGGTGGAATTCCATGCTTAAAAATGTTATTATTAGCTGTTTTTCAAAATTGAGTGTTTTTGCTGCCCGAGGAAGAAAACGCGTGATGCCGGGGTCAGAAAAAAAACTGCCCAGGACCAAAAAATTTTTTTTGACTCAAATGTAACAACGGATGCTAGAATGTGATTCGGGGTGGAATTCCATGCTTAAAAATGTTATTATTAGCTGTTTTTCAAAATTGAGTGTTTTTGCTGCCCGAGGAAGAAAACGCGTGATGCCGGGGTCAGAAAAAAAACTGCCCAGGACCAAAAAATTTTTTTTGACTCAAATGTAGCAACGGATGCTAGAATGTGATTCGGGGTGGAATTCCATGCTTAAAAATGTTATTATTAGCTGTTTTTCAAAATTGAGTGTTTTTGCTGCCCGAGGAAGAAAACGCGTGATGCCGGGGTCAGAAAAAAAACTGCCCAGGACCAAAAAATTTTTTTTGACTCAAATGTAACAACGGATGCTAGAATGTGATTCGGGGTGGAATTCCATCCTTAAAAATGTTATTATTAGCTGTTTTTAAAAATTGAGTGTTTTTGCTGCCCGAGGAAGAAAACGCGTGATGCCGGGGTCAGAAAAAAAACTGCCCAGGACCAAAAAATTTTTTTTGACTCAAATGTAGCAACGGATGCTAGAATGTGATTCGGGGTGGAATTCCATGCTTAAAAATGTTATTATTAGCTGTTTTTCAAAATTGAGTGTTTTTGCTGCCCGAGGAAGAAAACGCGTGATGCCGGGGTCAGAAAAAAAACTGCCCAGGACCAAAAAATTTTTTTTGACTCAAATGTAGCAACGGATGCTAGAATGTGATTCGGGGTGGAATTCCATCCTTAAAAATGTTATTATTAGCTGTTTTTAAAAATTGAGTGTTTTTGCTGCCAGAGGAAGAAAACGCGTGATGCCGGGGTCAGAAAAAAAACTGCCCAGGACCAAAAAATTTTTTTTGACTCAAATGTAACAACGGATGCTAGAATGTGATTCGGGGTGGAATTCCATCCTTAAAAATGTTATTATTAGCTGTTTTTCAAAATTGAGTGTTTTTGCTGCCCGAGGAAGAAAACGCGTGATGCTGGGGTCAGAAAAAAAACTGCCCAGGACCAAAAAATTTTTTTTGACTCAAATGTAGCAACGGATGCTAGAATGTGATTCGGGGTGGAATTCCATGCTTAAAAATGTTATTATTAGCTGTTTTTCAAAATTGAGTGTTTTTGCTGCCCGAGGAAGAAAACGCGTGATGCTGGGGTCAGAAAAAAAACTGCCCAGGACCAAAAAAATTTTTTTGACTCAAATGTAACAACGGATGCTAGAATGTGATTCGGGGTGGAATTCCATCCTTAAAAATGTTATTATTAGCTGTTTTTAAAAATTGAGTGTTTTTGCTGCCAGAGGAAGAAAACGCGTGATGCCGGGGTCAGAAAAAAAACTGCCCAGGACCAAAAAATTTTTTTTGACTCAAATGTAGCAACGGATGCTAGAATGTGATTCGGGATGGAATTCCATCCTTAAAAATGTTATTATTAGCTGTTTTTCAAAATTGAGTGTTTTTGCTGCCCGAGGAAGAAAACGCGTGATGCCGGGGTCAGAAAAAAAACTGCCCAGGACCAAAAAAATTTTTTTGACTCAAATGTAACAACGGATGCTAGAATGTGATTCGGGGTGGAATTCCATGCTCAAAAATGTTATTATTAGCTGTTTTTAAAAATTGAGTGTTTTTGCTGCCAGAGGAAGAAAACGCGTGATGCCGGGGTCAGAAAAAAAACTGCCCAGGACCAAAACAATTTTTTTGACTCAAATGTAACAACGGATGCTAGAATGTGATTCGGGGTGGAATTCCATCCTTAAAAATGTTATTATTAGCTGTTTTTAAAAATTGAGTGTTTTTGCTGCCCGAGGAAGAAAACGCGTGATGCCGGGGTCAGAAAAAAAACTTCCCAGGACCAAAAAAATTTTTTTGACTCAAATGTAACAACGGATGAAAGAATGTGATTCGGGGTGGAATTCCATCCTTAAAAATGTTATTATTAGCTGTTTTTAAAAATTGAGTGTTTTTGCTGCCAGAGGAAGAAAACGCGTGATGCCGGGGTCAGAAAAAAAACTGCCCAGGACCAAAAAAATTTTTTTGACTCAAATGTAACAACGGATGCTAGAATGTGATTCGGGGTGGAATTCCATGCTTAAAAATGTTATTATTAGCTGTTTTTAAAAATTGAGTGTTTTTGCTGCCCGAGGAAGAAAACGCGTGATGCCGGGGTCAGAAAAAAAACTGCCCAGGACCAAAAAAATTTTTTTGACTCAAATGTAACAACGGATGCGAGAATGTGATTCGGGGTGGAATTCCATGCTTAAAAATGTTATTATTAGCTGTTTTTAAAAATTGAGTGTTTTTGCTGCCAGAGGAAGAAAACGCGTGATGCCGGGGTCAGAAAAAAAACTGCCCAGGACCAAAAAATTTTTTTTGACTCAAATGTAGCAACGGATGCGAGAATGTGATTCGGGGTGGAATTCCATGCTTAAAAATGTTATTATTAGCTGTTTTTCAAAATTGAGTGTTTTTGCTGCCCGAGGAAGAAAACGCGTGATGCCGGGGTCAGAAAAAAAACTGCCCAGGACCAAAAAATTTTTTTTGACTCAAATGTAACAACGGATGCTAGAATGTGATTCGGGGTGGAATTCCATGCTTAAAAATGTTATTATTAGCTGTTTTTAAAAATTGAGTGTTTTTGCTGCCCGAGGAAGAAAACGCGTGATGCCGGGGTCAGAAAAAAAACTGCCCAGGACCAAAAAATTTTTTTTGACTCAAATGTAGCAACGGATGCTAGAATGTGATTCGGGGTGGAATTCCATGCTTAAAAATGTTATTATTAGCTGTTTTTCAAAATTGAGTGTTTTTGCTGCCCGAGGAAGAAAACGCGTGATGCCGGGGTCAGAAAAAAAACTGCCCAGGACCAAAAAAATTTTTTTGACTCAAATGTAGCAACGGATGCTAGAATGTGATTCGGGGTGGAATTCCATGCTTAAAAATGTTATTATTAGCTGTTTTTCAAAATTGAATGTTTTTGCTGCCCGAGGAAGAAAACGCGTGATGCCGGGGTCAGAAAAAAAACTGCCCAGGACCAAAAAATTTTTTTTGACTCAAATGTAACAATGGATGCTAGAATGTGATTCGGGGTGGAATTCCATGCTTAAAAATGTTATTATTAGCTGTTTTTAAAAATTGAGTGTTTTTGCTGCCCGAGGAAGAAAACGCGTGATGCCGGGGTCAGAAAAAAAACTGCCCAGGACCAAAAAATTTTTTTTGACTCAAACGTAGCAACGGATGCGAGAATGTGATTCGGGGTGGAATTCCATCCTTAAAAATGTTATTATTAGCTGTTTTTAAAAATTGAATGTTTTTGCTGCCCGAGGAAGAAAACGCGTGATGCTGGGGTCAGAAAAAAAACTGCCCAGGACCAAAAAATTTTTTTTGACTCAAATGTAGCAACGGATGCTAGAATGTGATTCGGGGTGGAATTCCATCCTTAAAAATGTTATTATTAGCTGTTTTTCAAAATTGAGTGTTTTTGCTGCCCGAGGAAGAAAACGCGTGATGCCGGGGTCAGAAAAAAAACTGCCCAGGACCAAAAAAATTTTTTTTGACTCAAATGTAGCAACGGATGCTAGAATGTGATTCGGGGTGGAATTCCATGCTTAAAAATGTTATTATTAGCTGTTTTTAAAAATTGAGTGTTTTTGCTGCCCGAGGAAGAAAACGCGTGATGCCGGGGTCAGAAAAAAAACTGCCCATGACCAAAAAATTTTTTTTGACTCAAATATGACAACGGATGCTAGAATGTGATTCGGGGTGGAATTCCATGCTTAAAAATGTTATTATTAGCTGTTTTTAAAAATTGAGTGTTTTTGCTGCCCGAGGAAGAAAACGCGTGATGCCGGGGTCAGAAAAAAAACTGCCCAGGACCAAAAAAATTTTTTTTGACTCAAATGTAGCAACGGATGCTAGAATGTGATTCGGGGTGGAATTCCATGCTTAAAAATGTTATTATTAGCTGTTTTTAAAAATTGAGTGTTTTTGCTGCCCGAGGAAGAAAACGCGTGATGCCGGGGTCAGAAAAAAAACTGCCCAGGACCAAAAAATTTTTTTTGACTCAAATGTAACAACGGATGCTAGAATGTGATTCGGGGTGGAATTCCATGCTTAAAAATGTTATTATTAGCTGTTTTTCAAAATTGAGTGTTTTTGCTGCCCGAGGAAGAAAACGTGTGATGCCGGGGTTAGAAAAAAAACTGCCGAGGACCAAAAAAATTTTTTTGACTCAAATGTAACAACGGATGCTAGAATGTGATTCGGGGTGGAATTTCATGCTTAAAAATGTTATTATTAGCTGTTTTTAAAAATTGAGTGTTTTTGCTGCCAGAGGTCAGAAAAAAAACTGCCCAGGACCAAAAAATTTTTTTTGACTCAAATGTAGCAACGGATGCTAGAATGTGATTCGGGGTGGAATTCCATGCTTAAAAATGTTATTATTAGCTGTTTTTAAAAATTGAGTGTTTTTGCTGCCAGAGGAAGAAAACGCGTGATGCCGGGGTCAGAAAAAAAACTGCCCAGGACAAAAAAATTTTTTTTGACTCAAATGTAACAACGGATGCTAGAATGGGATTCGGGGTGGAATTCCATGCTGAAAAATGTTATTATTAGCTGTTTTTCAAAATTGAGTGTTTTTGCTGCCCGAGGAAGAAAACGCGTGATGCCGGGGTCAGAAAAAAAACTGCCCAGGACCAAAAAATTTTTTTTGACTCAAATGTAACAACGGATGCTAGAATGTGATTCGGGGTGGAATTCCATCCTTAAAAATGTTATTATTAGCTGTTTTTAAAAATTGAGTGTTTTTGCTGCCCGAGGAAGAAAACGCGTGATGCCGGGGTCAGAAAAAAAACTGCCCAGGACCAAAAAATTTTTTTTGACTCAAATGTAGCAACGGATGCGAGAATGTGATTCGGGGTGGAATTCCATCCTTAAAAATGTTATTATTAGCTGTTTTTAAAAATTGAGTGTTTTTGCTGCCAGAGGAAGAAAACGCGTGATGCCGGGGTCAGAAAAAAAACTGCCCAGGACCAAAAAATTTTTTTTGACTCAAATGTAGCAACGGATGCTAGAATGTGATTCGGGGTGGAATTCCATGCTCAAAAATGTTATTATTAGCTGTTTTTAAAAATTGAGTGTTTTTGCTGCCCGAGGAAGAAAACGCGTGATGCCGGGGTCAGAAAAAAAACTGCCCAGGACCAAAAAAATTTTTTTGACTCAAATTTAATAAGGGATGCTAGAATGTGATTCGGGGTGGAATTCCATGCTTAAAAATGTTATTATTAGCTGTTTTTCAAAATTGAGTGTTTTTACTGCCAGAGGAAGAAAACGCGTGATGCCGGGGTCAGAAAAAAAACTGCCCAGGACCAAAAAAAATTTTTTGACTCAAATTTAATAAGGGATGCTAGAATGTGATTCGGGGTGGAATTCCATGCTGAAAAATGTTATTATTAGCTGTTTTTCAAAATTGAGTGTTTTTGCTGCCCGAGGAAGAAAACGCGTGATGCCGGGGTCAGAAAAAAAACTGCCCAGGACCAAAAAATTTTTTTTGACTCAAATGTAGCAACGGATGCTAGAATGTGATTCGGGGTGGAATTCCATGCTCAAAAATGTTATTATTAGCTGTTTTTAAAAATTGAGTGTTTTTGCTGCCAGAGGAAGAAAACGCGTGATGCCGGGGTTAGAAAAAAAACTGCCGAGGACCAAAAAATTTTTTTTGACTCAAATGTAACAACGGATGCTAGAATGTGATTCGGGGTGGAATTTCATGCTTAAAAATGTTATTATTAGCTGTTTTTAAAAATTGAGTGTTTTTGCTGCCAGAGGTCAGAAAAAAAACTGCCCAGGACCAAAAAATTTTTTTTGACTCAAATGTAGCAACGGATGCTAGAATGTGATTCGGGGTGGAATTCCATGCTTAAAAATGTTATTATTAGCTGTTTTTAAAAATTGAGTGTTTTTGCTGCCAGAGGAAGAAAACGCTTGATGCCGGGGTCAGAAAAAAAACTGCCCAGGACCAAAAAATTTTTTTTGACTCAAATGTAACAACGGATGCTAGAATGGGATTCGGGGTGGAATTCCATGCTTAAAAATGTTATTATTAGCTGTTTTTCAAAATTGAGTGTTTTTGCTGCCCGAGGAAGAAAACGCGTGATGCCGGGGTCAGAAAAAAAACTGCCCAGGACCAAAAAAATTTTTTTGACTCAAATGTAGCAACGGATGCGAGAATGTGATTCGGGGTGGAATTCCATCCTTAAAAATGTTATTATTAGCTGTTTTTCAAAATTGAGTGTTTTTGCTGCCCGAGGAAGAAAACGCGTGATGCCGGGGTCAGAAAAAAAACTGCCCAGGACCAAAAAAATTTTTTTGACTCAAATGTAACAACGGATGCTAGAATGTGATTCGGGGTGGAATTTCATGCTTAAAAATGTTATTATTAGCTGTTTTTAAAAATTGAGTGTTTTTGCTGCCAGAGGTCAGAAAAAAAACTGCCCAGGACCAAAAAATTTTTTTTGACTCAAATGTAGCAACGGATGCTAGAATGTGATTCGGGGTGGAATTCCATGCTTAAAAATGTTATTATTAGCTGTTTTTAAAAATTGAGTGTTTTTGCTGCCAGACGAAGAAAACGCTTGATGCCGGGGTCAGAAAAAAAACTGCCCAGGACCAAAAAATTTTTTTTGACTCAAATGTAACAACGGATGCTAGAATGGGATTCGGGGTGGAATTCCATGCTTAAAAATGTTATTATTAGCTGTTTTTAAAAATTGAGTGTTTTTGCTGCCCGAGGAAGAAAACGCGTGATGCCGGGGTCAGAAAAAAAACTGCCCAGGACCAAAAAAATTTTTTTGACTCAAATTTAATAAGGGATGCTAGAATGTGATTCGGGGTGGAATTCCATGCTGAAAAATGTTATTATTAGCTGTTTTTCAAAATTGAGTGTTTTTGCTGCCCGAGGAAGAAAACGCGTGATGCCGGGGTCAGAAAAAAAACTGCCCAGGACCAAAAAATTTTTTTTGACTCAAATGTAACAACGGATGCTAGAATGTGATTCGGGGTGGAATTCCATCCTTAAAAATGTTATTATTAGCTGTTTTTAAAAATTGAGTGTTTTTGCTGCCCGAGGAAGAAAACGCGTGATGCCGGGGTCAGAAAAAAAACTGCCCAGGACCAAAAAATTTTTTTTGACTCAAATGTAGCAACGGATGCGAGAATGTGATTCGGGGTGGAATTCCATCCTTAAAAATGTTATTATTAGCTGTTTTTAAAAATTGAGTGTTTTTGCTGCCAGAGGAAGAAAACGCGTGATGCCGGGGTCAGAAAAAAAACTGCCCAGGACCAAAAAATTTTTTTTGACTCAAATGTAGCAACGGATGCTAGAATGTGATTCGGGGTGGAATTCCATGCTCAAAAATGTTATTATTAGCTGTTTTTAAAAATTGAGTGTTTTTGCTGCCAGAGGTCAGAAAAAAAACTGCCCAGGACCAAAAAAATTTTTTTGACTCAAATGTAACAACGGATGCTAGAATGTGTTTCGGGGTGGAATTCCATGCTCAAAAATGTTATTATTAGCTGTTTTTAAAAATTGAGTGTTTTTGCTGCCCGAGGAAGAAAACGCGTGATGCCGGGGTCAGAAAAAAAACTGCCCAGGACCAAAAAAATTTTTTTGACTCAAATTTAATAAGGGATGCTAGAATGTGATTCGGGGTGGAATTCCATGCTTAAAAATGTTATTATTAGCTGTTTTTAAAAATTGAGTGTTTTTGCTGCCCGAGGAAGAAAACGCGTGATGCCGGGGTCAGAAAAAAAACTGCCCAGGACCAAAAAATTTTTTTGACTCAAATGTAGCAACGGATGCTAGAATGTGATTCGGGGTGGAATTCCATGCTTCAAAATGTTATTATTAGCTGTTTTTCAAAATTGAGTGTTTTTGCTGCCCGAGGAAGAAAACGTGTGATGCCGGGGTTAGAAAAAAAACTGCCGAGGACCAAAAAAATTTTTTTGACTCAAATGTAACAACGGATGCTAGAATGTGATTCGGGGTGGAATTTCATGCTTAAAAATGTTATTATTAGCTGTTTTTAAAAATTGAGTGTTTTTGCTGCTAGAGGTCAGAAAAAAAACTGCCCAGGACCAAAAAATTTTTTTTGACTCAAATGTAGCAACGGATGCTAGAATGTGATTCGGGGTGGAATTACATGCTTAAAAATGTTATTATTAGCTGTTTTTAAAAATTGAGTGTTTTTGCTGCCAGAGGAAGAAAACGCTTGATGCCGGGGTCAGAAAAAAAACTGCCCAGGACCAAAAAATTTTTTTTGACTCAAATGTAACAACGGATGCTAGAATGGGATTCGGGGTGGAATTCCATGCTTAAAAATGTTATTATTAGCTGTTTTTAAAAATTGAGTGTTTTTGCTGCCCGAGGAAGAAAACGCGTGATGCCGGGGTCAGAAAAAAAACTGCCCAGGACCAAAAAAAATTTTTTGACTCAAATTTAATAAGGGATGCTAGAATGTGATTCGGGGTGGAATTCCATGCTGAAAAATGTTATTATTAGCTGTTTTTCAAAATTGAGTGTTTTTGCTGCCCGAGGAAGAAAACGCGTGATGCCGGGGTCAGAAAAAAAACTGCCCAGGACCAAAAAAATTTTTTTGACTCAAATGTAACAACGGATGCTAGAATGTGATTCGGGGTGGAATTCCATCCTTAAAAATGTTATTATTAGCTGTTTTTAAAAATTGAGTGTTTTTGCTGCCCGAGGAAGAAAACGCGTGATGCCGGGGTCAGAAAAAAAACTGCCCAGGACCAAAAAATTTTTTTTGACTCAAATGTAGCAACGGATGCGAGAATGTGATTCGGGGTGGAATTCCATCCTTAAAAATGTTATTATTAGCTGTTTTTAAAAATTGAGTGTTTTTGCTGCCAGAGGTCAGAAAAAAAACTGCCCAGGACCAAAAAATTTTTTTTGACTCAAATGTAGCAACGGATGCGAGAATGTGATTCGGGGTGGAATTCCATCCTTAAAAATGTTATTATTAGCTGTTTTTAAAAATTGAGTGTTTTTGCTGCCAGAGGAAGAAAACGCGTGATGCCGGGGTCAGAAAAAAAACTGCCCAGGACCAAAAAAATTTTTTTGACTCAAATGTAGCAACGGATGCTAGAATGTGATTCGGGGTGGAATTCCATGCTCAAAAATGTTATTATTAGCTGTTTTTAAAAATTGAGTGTTTTTGCTGCCAGAGGAAGAAAACGCGTGATGCCGGGGTTAGAAAAAAAACTGCCGAGGACCAAAAAAATTTTTTTGACTCAAATGTAACAACGGATGCTAGAATGTGATTCGGGGTGGAATTTCATGCTTAAAAATGTTATTATTAGCTGTTTTTAAAAATTGAGTGTTTTTGCTGCCAGAGGTCAGAAAAAAAACTGCCCAGGACCAAAAAATTTTTTTTGACTCAAATGTAGCAACGGATGCTAGAATGTGATTCGGGGTGGAATTCCATGCTTAAAAATGTTATTATTAGCTGTTTTTAAAAATTGAGTGTTTTTGCTGCCAGAGGAAGAAAACGCTTGATGCCGGGGTCAGAAAAAAAACTGCCCAGGACCAAAAATTTTTTTTTGACTCAAATGTAACAACGGATGCTAGAATGGGATTCGGGGTGGAATTCCATGCTTAAAAATGTTATTATTAGCTGTTTTTAAAAATTGAGTGTTTTTGCTGCCCGAGGAAGAAAACGCGTGATGCCGGGGTCAGAAAAAAAACTGCCCAGGACCAAAAAATTTTTTTTGACTCAAATGTAGCAACGGATGCTAGAATGTGATTCGGGGTGGAATTCCATCCTTAAAAATGTTATTATTAGCTGTTTTTAAAAATTGAGTGTTTTTGCTGCCAGAGGAAGAAAACGCGTGATGCTGGGGTCAGAAAAAAAACTGCCCAGGACCAAAAAAATTTTTTTGACTCAAATGTAGCAACGGATGCTAGAATGTGATTCGGGGTGGAATTCCATCCTTAAAAATGTTATTATTAGCTGTTTTTCAAAATTGAGTGTTTTTGCTGCCCGAGGAAGAAAACGCGTGATGCCGGGGTCAGAAAAAAAACTGCCCAGGACCAAAAAATTTTTTTTGACTCAAATGTAGCAACGGATGCTAGAATGTGATTCGGGGTGGAATTCCATGCTTAAAAATGTTATTATTAGCTGTTTTTAAAAATTGAGTGTTTTTGCTGCCCGAGGAAGAAAACGCGTGATGCCGGGGTCAGAAAAAAAACTGCCCATGACCAAAAAATTTTTTTTGACTCAAATATGACAACGGATGCTAGAATGTGATTCGGGGTGGAATTCCATGCTTAAAAATGTTATTATTAGCTGTTTTTAAAAATTGAGTGTTTTTGCTGCCCGAGGAAGAAAACGCGTGATGCCGGGGTCAGAAAAAAAACTGCCCAGGACCAAAAAATTTTTTTTGACTCAAATGTAACAACGGATGCTAGAATGTGATTCGGGGTGGAATTCCATCCTTAAAAATGTTATTATTAGCTGTTTTTAAAAATTGAGTGTTTTTGCTGCCCGAGGAAGAAAACGCGTGATGCCGGGGTCAGAAAAAAAACTGGCCAGGACCAAAAAAAATTTTTTGACTCAAATGTAGGAACGGATGCGAGAATGTGATTCGGGGTGGAATTCCATCCTTAAAAATGTTATTATTAGCTGTTTTTAAAAATTGAGTGTTTTTGCTGCCCGAGGAAGAAAACGCGTGATGCCGGGGTCAGAAAAAAAACTGCCCAGGACCAAAAAAATTTTTTTGACTCAAATGTAGCAACGGATGCTAGAATGTGATTCGGGGTGGAATTCCATGCTTAAAAATGTTATTATTAGCTGTTTTTCAAAATTGAGTGTTTTTGCTGCCCGAGGAAGAAAACGCGTGATGCCGGGGTTAGAAAAAAAACTGCCGAGGACCAAAAAAATTTTTTTGACTCAAATGTAACAACGGATGCTAGAATGTGATTCGGGGTGGAATTTCATGCTTAAAAATGTTATTATTAGCTGTTTTTAAAAATTGAGTGTTTTTGCTGCCAGAGGTCAGAAAAAAAACTGCCCAGGACCAAAAAATTTTTTTTGACTCAAATGTAGCAACGGATGCTAGAATGTGATTCGGGGTGGAATTCCATGCTTAAAAATGTTATTATTAGCTGTTTTTCAAAATTGAGTGTTTTTGCTGCCAGAGGAAGAAAACGCGTGATGCCGGGGTCAGAAAAAAAACTGCCCAGGACCAAAAAATTTTTTTTGACTCAAATGTAACAACGGATGCTAGAATGTGTTTCGGGGTGGAATTCCATGCTCAAAAATGTTATTATTAGCTGTTTTTAAAAATTGAGTGTTTTTGCTGCCCGAGGAAGAAAACGCGTGATGCCGGGGTCAGAAAAAAAACTGCCCAGGACCAAAAAAATTTTTTTGACTCAAATGTAACAACGGATGCTAGAATGTGATTCGGGGTGGAATTCCATGCTTAAAAATGTTATTATTAGCTGTTTTTCAAAATTGAGTGTTTTTACTGCCAGAGGAAGAAAACGCGTGATGCCGGGGTCAGAAAAAAAACTGCCCAGGACCAAAAAATTTTTTTTGACTCAAATGAAGCAACGGATGCTAGAATGTGATTCGGGGTGGAATTCCATGCTTAAAAATGTTATTATTAGCTGTTTTTAAAAATTGACTGTTTTTGCTGCCCGAGGAAGAAAACGCGTGATGCCGGGGTCAGAAAAAAAACTGGCCAGGACCAAAAAAATTTTTTTGACTCAAATGTAGCAACGGATGCTAGAATGTGATTCGGGGTGGAATTCCATGCTTAAAAATGTTATTATTAGCTGTTTTTAAAAATTGAGTGTTTTTGCTGCCCGAGGAAGAAAACGCGTGATGCCGGGGTCAGAAAAAAAACTGCCCAGGACCAAAAAAATTTTTTTGACTCAAATTTAATAAGGGATGCTAGAATGTGATTCGGGGTGGAATTCCATGCTTAAAAATGTTATTATTAGCTGTTTTTCAAAATTGAGTGTTTTTACTGCCAGAGGAAGAAAACGCGTGATGCCGGGGTCAGAAAAAAAACTGCCCAGGACCAAAAAATTTTTTTTGACTCAAATGTAGCAACGGATGCTAGAATGTGATTCGGGATGGAATTCCATCCTTAAAAATGTTATTATTAGCTGTTTTTCAAAATTGAGTGTTTTTACTGCCAGAGGAAGAAAACGCGTGATGCCGGGGTCAGAAAAAAAACTGCCCAGGACCAAAAAATTTTTTTTGACTCAAATGTAGCAACGGATGCTAGAATGTGATTCGGGATGGAATTCCATCCTTAAAAATGTTATTATTAGCTGTTTTTAAAAATTGACTGTTTTTGCTGCCCGAGGAAGAAAACGCGTGATGCCGGGGTCAGAAAAAAAACTGCCCAGGACCAAAAAAATTTTTTTGACTCAAATGTAGCAACGGATGCTAGAATGTGATTCGGGGTGGAATTCCATGCTTTAAAATGTTATTATTAGCTGTTTTTAAAAATTGAGTGTTTTTGCTGCCCGAGGAAGAAAACGCGTGATGCCGGGGTCAGAAAAAAAACTGCCCAGGACCAAAAAATTTTTTTTGACTCAAATGTAGCAACGGATGCTAGAATGTGATTCGGGGTGGAATTCCATGCTTAAAAATGTTATTATTAGCTGTTTTTAAAAATTGAGTGTTTTTGCTGCCCGAGGAAGAAAACGCGTGATGCCGGGGTCAGAAAAAAAACTGGCCAGGACCAAAAAAATTTTTTTGACTCAAATGTAGCAACGGATGCTAGAATGTGATTCGGGGTGGAATTCCATGCTTAAAAATGTTATTATTAGCTGTTTTTAAAAATTGAGTGTTTTTGCTGCCCGAGGAAGAAAACGCGTGATGCCGGGGTCAGAAAAAAAACTGCCCAGGACCAAAAAATTTTTTTTGACTCAAATTTAATAAGGGATGCTAGAATGTGATTCGGGGTGGAATTCCATGCTTAAAAATGTTATTATTAGCTGTTTTTCAAAATTGAGTGTTTTTACTGCCAGAGGAAGAAAACGCGTGATGCCGGGGTCAGAAAAAAAACTGCCCAGGACCAAAAAATTTTTTTTGACTCAAATGTAGCAACGGATGCTAGAATGTGATTCGGGGTGGAATTCCATGCTTAAAAATGTTATTATTAGCTGTTTTTAAAAATTGAGTGTTTTTGCTGCCAGAGGAAGAAAACGCGTGATGCCGGGGTCAGAAAAAAAACTGCCCAGGACCAAAAAAATTTTTTTGACTCAAATGTAGCAACGGATGCTAGAATGTGATTCGGGGTGGAATTCCATGCTTAAAAATGTTATTATTAGCTGTTTTTAAAAATTGAGTGTTTTTGCTGCCAGAGGAAGAAAACGCGTGATGCCGGGGTCAGAAAAAAACCTGCCCAGGACCAAAAAATTTTTTTGACTCAAATGTAGCAACGGATGCTAGAATGTGATTCGGGGTGGAATTCCATGCTTAAAAATGTTATTATTAGCTGTTTTTAAAAATTGAGTGTTTTTGCTGCCAGAGGAAGAAAACGCGTGATGCCGGGGTCAGAAAAAAACCTGCCCAGGACCAAAATTTTTTTTTGACTCAAATGTAGCAACGGATGCTAGAATGTGATTCGGGGTGGAATTCCATGCTTAAAAATGTTATTATTAGCTGTTTTTAAAAATTGAGTGTTTTTGCTGCCAGAGGAAGAAAACGCGTGATGCCGGGGTCAGAAAAAAAACTGCCCAGGACCAAAAAATTTTTTTTGACTCAAATGTAGCAACGGATGCTAGAATGTGATTCGGGGTGGAATTCCATGCTTAAAAATGTTATTATTAGCTGTTTTTAAAAATTGAGTGTTTTTGCTGCCAGAGGAAGAAAACGCGTGATGCCGGGGTCAGAAAAAAACCTGCCCAGGACCAAAAATTTTTTTTGACTCAAATGTAGCAACGGATGCTAGAATGTGATTCGGGGTGGAATTCCATGCTTAAAAATGTTATTATTAGCTGTTTTTAAAAATTGAGTGTTTTTGCTGCCAGAGGAAGAAAACGCGTGATGCCGGGGTCAGAAAAAAACCTGCCCAGGACCAAAAAATTTTTTTGACTCAAATGTAGCAACGGATGCTAGAATGTGATTCGGGGTGGAATTCCATGCTTAAAAATGTTATTATTAGCTGTTTTTAAAAATTGAGTGTTTTTGCTGCCAGAGGAAGAAAACGCGTGATGCCGGGGTCAGAAAAAAACCTGCCCAGGACCAAAAATTTTTTTTGACTCAAATGTAGCAACGGATGCTAGAATGTGATTCGGGGTGGAATTCCATGCTTAAAAATGTTATTATTAGCTGTTTTTAAAAATTGAGTGTTTTTGCTGCCAGAGGAAGAAAACGCGTGATGCCGGGGTCAGAAAAAAAACTGCCCAGGACCAAAAATTTTTTTTGACTCAAATGTAGCAACGGATGCTAGAATGTGATTCGGGGTGGAATTCCATGCTTAAAAATGTTATTATTAGCTGTTTTTAAAAATTGAGTGTTTTTGCTGCCAGAGGAAGAAAACGCGTGATGCCGGGGTCAGAAAAAAACCTGCCCAGGACCAAAAATTTTTTTTGACTCAAATGTAGCAACGGATGCTAGAATGTGATTCGGGGTGGAATTCCATGCTTAAAAATGTTATTATTAGCTGTTTTTAAAAATTGAGTGTTTTTGCTGCCAGAGGAAGAAAACGCGTGATGCCGGGGTCAGAAAAAAACCTGCCCAGGACCAAAAAATTTTTTTGACTCAAATGTAGCAACGGATGCTAGAATGTGATTCGGGGTGGAATTCCATGCTTAAAAATGTTATTATTAGCTGTTTTTAAAAATTGAGTGTTTTTGCTGCCCGAGGAAGAAAACGCGTGATGCCGGGGTCAGAAAAAAAACTGGCCAGGACCAAAAAAATTTTTTTGACTCAAATGTAGCAATGGATGCTAGAATGTGATTCGGGGTGGAATTCCATGCTCAAAAATGTTATTATTAGCTGTTTTTAAAAATTGAGTGTTTTTGCTGCCCGAGGAAGAAAACGCGTGATGCCGGGGTCAGAAAAAAAACTGGGCAGGACCAAAAAAATTTTTTTGACTCAAATGTAGCAACGGATGCTAGAATGTGATTCGGGGTGGAATTCCATGCTTAAAAATGTTATTATTAGCTGTTTTTAAAAATTGAGTGTTTTTGCTGCCCGAGGAAGAAAACGCTTGATGCCGGGGTCAGAAAAAAAACTGGCCAGGACCAAAAAAATTTTTTTGACTCAAATGTAGCAACGGATGCTAGAATGTGATTCGGGGTGGAATTCCATCCTTAAAAATGTTATTATTAGCTGTTTTTCAAAATTGAGTGTTTTTGCTGCCCGAGGAAGAAAACGCGTGATGCCGGGGTCAGAAAAAAAACTGCCCAGGACCAAAAAAATTTTTTTGACTCAAATGTAACAACGGATGCTAGAATGTGATTCGGGGTGGAATTCCATGCTTAAAAATGTTATTATTAGCTGTTTTTAAAAATTGAGTGTTTTTGCTGCCCGAGGAAGAATACGCGTGATGCCGGGGTCAGAAAAAAAACTGTCCAGGACCAAAAAAATTTTTTTGACTCAAATGTAACAACGGATGCTAGAATGTGATTCGGGGTGGAATTCCATCCTTAAAAATGTTATTATTAGCTGTTTTTAAAAATTGAGTGTTTTTGCTGCCAGAGGAAGAAAACGCGTGATGCCGGGGTCAGAAAAAAAACTGCCCAGGACCAAAAAATTTTTTTTGACTCAAATATAGCAACGGATGCTAGAATGTGATTTGGGGTGGAATTCCATGCTTAAAAATGTTATTATTAGCTGTTTTTAAAAATTGAGTGTTTTTGCTGCCAGAGGAAGAAAACGCATGATGCCGGGGTCAGAAAAAAAACTGCCCAGGACCAAAAAATTTTTTTTGACTCAAATGTAACAACGGATGCTAGAATGTGATTCGGGGTGGAATTCCATGCTTAAAAATGTTATTATTAGCTGTTTTTAAAAATTGAGTGTTTTTGCTGCCCGAGGAAGAAAACGCGTGATGCCGGGGTCAGAAAAAAAACTGCCCAGGACCAAAAAAATTTTTTTGACTCAAATGTAGCAACGGATGCTAGAATGTGATTCGGGGTGGAATTCCATGCTTAAAAATGTTATTATTAGCTGTTTTTCAAAATTGAGTGTTTTTGCTGCCCGAGGAAGAAAACGCGTGATGCCGGGGTCAGAAAAAAAACTGCCCAGGACCAAAAAATTTTTTTTGACTCAAATGTAGCAACGGATGCTAGAATGTGATTCGGGGTGGAATTCCATGCTTAAAAATGTTATTATTAGCTGTTTTTCAAAATTGAGTGTTTTTACTGCCAGAGGAAGAAAACGCGTGATGCCGGGGTCAGAAAAAAAACTGCCCAGGACCAAAAAAATTTTTTTGACTCAAATTTAATAAGGGATGCTAGAATGTGATTCGGGGTGGAATTCCATGCTTAAAAATGTTATTATTAGCTGTTTTTAAAAATTGACTGTTTTTGCTGCCCGAGGAAGAAAACGCGTGATGCCGGGGTGAGAAAAAAAACTGGCCAGGACCCAAAAAATTTTTTTGACTCAAATGTAACAACGGATGCTAGAATGTGATTCGGGGTGGAATTCCATGCTTAAAAATGTTATTATTAGCTGTTTTTCAAAATTGAGTGTTTTTGCTGCCCGAGGAAGAAAACGCGTGATGCCGGGGTCAGAAAAAAAACTGCCCAGGACCAAAAAATTTTTTTTGACTCAAATGTAGCAACGGATGCTAGAATGTGATTCGGGGTGGAATTCCATCCTTAAAAATGTTATTATTAGCTGTTTTTAAAAATTGAGTGTTTTTGCTGCCCGAGGAAGAAAACGCGTGATGCCGGGGTCAGAAAAAAAACTGCCCAGGACCAAAAAATTTTTTTTGACTCAAATGTAACAACGGATGCTAGAATGTGATTCGGGGTGGAATTCCATCCTTAAAAATGTTATTATTAGCTGTTTTTAAAAATTGAGTGTTTTTGCTGCCCGAGGAAGAAAACGCGTGATGCCGGGGTCAGAAAAAAAACTGCCCAGGACCAAAAAATTTTTTTTGACTCAAATGTAACAACGGATGCTAGAATGTGATTCGGGGTGGAATTCCATCCTTAAAAATGTTATTATTAGCTGTTTTTAAAAATTGAGTGTTTTTGCTGCCCGAGGAAGAAAACGCGTGATGCCGGGGTCAGAAAAAAAACTGCCCAGGACCAAAAAATTTTTTTTGACTCAAATGTAGCAACGGATGCTAGAATGTGATTCGGGGTTGAATTCCATGCTCAAAAATGTTATTATTAGCTGTTTTTAAAAATTGAGTGTTTTTGCTGCCAGAGGAAGAAAACGCGTGATGCCGGGGTGAGAAAAAAAACTGGCCAGGACCCAAAAAATTTTTTTGACTCAAATGTAACAACGGATGCTAGAATGTGATTCGGGGTGGAATTCCATGCTTAAAAATGTTATTATTAGCTGTTTTTCAAAATTGAGTGTTTTTGCTGCCCGAGGAAGAAAACGCGTGATGCCGGGGTCAGAAAAAAAACTGCCCAGGACCAAAAAAATTTTTTTGACTCAAATGTAACAACGGATGCTAGAATGTGATTCGGGGTGGAATTCCATGCTTAAAAATGTTATTATTAGCTGTTTTTCAAAATTGAGTGTTTTTGCTGCCAGAGGAAGAAAACGCGTGATGCCGGGGTCAGAAAAAAAACTGCCCAGGACCAAAAAAATTTTTTTGACTCAAATGTAACAACGGATGCTAGAATGTGATTCGGGGTGGAATTCCATCCTTAAAAATGTTATTATTAGCTGTTTTTAAAAATTGAGTGTTTTTGCTGCCCGAGGAAGAAAACGCGTGATGCCGGGGTCAGAAAAAAAACTGCCCAGGACCAAAAAAATTTTTTTGACTCAAATGTAGCAACGGATGCTAGAATGTGATTCGGGGTGGAATTCCATCCTTAAAAATGTTATTATTAGCTGTTTTTAAAAATTGAGTGTTTTTGCTGCCCGAGGAAGAAAACGCGTGATGCCGGGGTCAGAAAAAAAACTGTCCAGGACCAAAAAATTTTTTTTGACTCAAATGTAACAACGGATGCTAGAATGTGATTCGGGGTGGAATTCCATGCTCAAAAATGTTATTATTAGCTGTTTTTAAAAATTGAGTGTTTTTGCTGCCAGAGGAAGAAAACGCTTGATGCCGGGGTCAGAAAAAAAACTGCCCAGGACCAAAAAATTTTTTTTGACTCAAATGTAACAACGGATGCTAGAATGTGATTCGGGGTGGAATTCCATGCTTAAAAATGTTATTATTAGCTGTTTTTAAAAATTGAGTGTTTTTGCTGCCCGAGGAAGAAAACGCGTGATGCCGGGGTCAGAAAAAAAACTGCCCAGGACCAAAAAAATTTTTTTGACTCAAATTTAATAAGGGATGCTAGAATGTGATTCGGGGTGGAATTCCATGCTCAAAAATGTTATTATTAGCTGTTTTTAAAAATTGAGTGTTTTTGCTGCCAGAGGAAGAAAACGCGTGATGCCGGGGTCAGAAAAAAAACTGCCCAGGACCAAAAAATTTTTTTTGACTCAAATGTAACAACGGATGCTAGAATGTGATTCGGGGTGGAATTCCATGCTCAAAAATGTTATTATTAGCTGTTTTTAAAAATTGAGTGTTTTTGCTGCCAGAGGAAGAAAACGCTTGATGCCGGGGTCAGAAAAAAAACTGCCCAGGACCAAAAAATTTTTTTTGACTCAAATGTAACAACGGATGCTAGAATGTGATTCGGGGTGGAATTCCATGCTTAAAAATGTTATTATTAGCTGTTTTTAAAAATTGAGTGTTTTTGCTGCCCGAGGAAGAAAACGCGTAATGCCGGGGTCAGAAAAAAAACTGCCCAGGACCAAAAAAATTTTTTTGACTCAAATTTAATAAGGGATGCTAGAATGTGATTCGGGGTGGAATTCCATGCTCAAAAATGTTATTATTAGCTGTTTTTAAAAATTGAGTGTTTTTGCTGCCAGAGGAAGAAAACGCTTGATGCCGGGGTCAGAAAAAAAACTGCCCAGGACCAAAAAATTTTTTTTGACTCAAATGTAACAACGGATGCTAGAATGTGATTCGGGGTGGAATTCCATGCTTAAAAATGTTATTATTAGCTGTTTTTAAAAATTGAGTGTTTTTGCTGCCCGAGGAAGAAAACGCGTGATGCCGGGGTCAGAAAAAAAACTGCCCAGGACCAAAAAAATTTTTTTGACTCAAATTTAATAAGGGATGCTAGAATGTGATTCGGGGTGGAATTCCATGCTCAAAAATGTTATTATTAGCTGTTTTTAAAAATTGAGTGTTTTTGCTGCCAGAGGAAGAAAACGCGTGATGCCGGGGTCAGAAAAAAAACTGCCCAGGACCAAAAAATTTTTTTTGACTCAAATGTAACAACGGATGCTAGAATGTGATTCGGGGTGGAATTCCATGCTCAAAAATGTTATTATTAGCTGTTTTTAAAAATTGAGTGTTTTTGCTGCCAGAGGAAGAAAACGCTTGATGCCGGGGTCAGAAAAAAAACTGCCCAGGACCAAAAAATTTTTTTTGACTCAAATGTAACAACGGATGCTAGAATGTGATTCGGGGTGGAATTCCATGCTTAAAAATGTTATTATTAGCTGTTTTTAAAAATTGAGTGTTTTTGCTGCCCGAGGAAGAAAACGCGTAATGCCGGGGTCAGAAAAAAAACTGCCCAGGACCAAAAAAATTTTTTTGACTCAAATTTAATAAGGGATGCTAGAATGTGATTCGGGGTGGAATTCCATGCTCAAAAATGTTATTATTAGCTGTTTTTAAAAATTGAGTGTTTTTGCTGCCAGAGGAAGAAAACGCGTGATGCCGGGGTCAGAAAAAAAACTGCCCAGGACCAAAAAATTTTTTTTGACTCAAATGTAGCAACGGATGCTAGAATGTGATTCGGGGTGGAATTCCATGCTTAAAAATGTTATTATTAGCTGTTTTTAAAAATTGAGTGTTTTTGCTGCCAGAGGAAGAAAACGCTTGATGCCGGGGTCAGAAAAAAAACTGCCCAGGACCAAAACAATTTTTTTGACTCAAATGTAACAACGGATGCTAGAATGGGATTCGGGGTGGAATTCCATGCTTAAAAATGTTATTATTAGCTGTTTTTAAAAATTGAGTGTTTTTGCTGCCCGAGGAAGAAAACGCGTGATGCCGGGGTCAGAAAAAAAACTGCCCAGGACCAAAAAAATTTTTTTGACTCAAATGTAGCAACGGATGCTAGAATGTGATTCGGGGTGGAATTCCATGCTTAAAAATGTTATTATTAGCTGTTTTTAAAAATTGAGTGTTTTTGCTGCCAGAGGAAGAAAACGCGTGATGCCGGGGTCAGAAAAAAAACTGCCCAGGACCAAAAAATTTTTTTTGACTCAAATGTAGCAACGGATGCTAGAATGTGATTCGGGGTGGAATTCCATGCTTAAAAATGTTATTATTAGCTGTTTTTAAAAATTGAGTGTTTTTGCTGCCAGAGGAAGAAAACGCTTGATGCCGGGGTCAGAAAAAAAACTGCCCAGGACCAAAAAATTTTTTTTGACTCAAATGTAGCAACGGATGCTAGAATGGGATTCGGGGTGGAATTCCATGCTCAAAAATGTTATTATTAGCTGTTTTTAAAAATTGAGTGTTTTTGCTGCCCGAGGAAGAAAACGCGTGATGCCGGGGTCAGAAAAAAAACTGCCCAGGACCAAAAAATTTTTTTTGACTCAAATGTAACAACGGATGCTAGAATGTGATTCGGGGTGGAATTCCATGCATAAAAATGTTATTATTAGCTGTTTTTAAAAATTGAGTGTTTTTGCTGCCCGAGGAAGAAAACGCGTGATGCCGGGGTCAGAAAAAAAACTGCCAAGGACCAAAAAAATTTTTTTGACTCAAATTTAATAAGGGATGCTAGAATGTGATTCGGGGTGGAATTCCATGCTTAAAAATGTTATTATTAGCTGTTTTTAAAAATTGAGTGTTTTTGCTGCCCGAGGAAGAAAACGCGTGATGCCGGGGTCAGAAAAAAAACTGCCCAGGACCAAAAAAATTTTTTTGACTCAAATTTAATAAGGGATGCTAGAATGTGATTCGGGGTGGAATTCCATGCTTAAAAATGTTATTATTAGCTGTTTTTCAAAATGAGTGTTTTTGCTGCCAGAGGAAGAAAACGCGTGATGCCGGGGTCAGAAAAAAAACTGCCCAGGACCAAAAAAATTTTTTTGACTCAAATGTAACAACGGATGCTAGAATGTGATTCGGGGTGGAATTCCATCCTTAAAAATGTTATTATTAGCTGTTTTTAAAAATTGAGTGTTTTTGCTGCCCGAGGAAGAAAACGCGTGATGCCGGGGTCAGAAAAAAAACTGCCCAGGACCAAAAAAATTTTTTTGACTCAAATTTAATAAGGGATGCTAGAATGTGATTCGGGGTGGAATTCCATGCTTAAAAATGTTATTATTAGCTGTTTTTAAAAATTGAGTGTTTTTGCTGCCCGAGGAAGAAAACGCGTGATGCCGGGGTCAGAAAAAAAACTGCCCAGGACCAAAAAATTTTTTTTGACTCAAATTTAATAAGGGATGCTAGAATGTGATTCGGGGTGGAATTCCATGCTTAAAAATGTTATTATTAGCTGTTTTTAAAAATTGAGTGTTTTTGCTGCCCGAGGAAGAAAACGCGTGATGCCGGGGTCAGAAAAAAACTGCCCAGGACCAAAAAATTTTTTTTGACTCAAATGTAGCAACGGATGCTAGAATGTGATTCGGGATGGAATTCCATCCTTAAAAATGTTATTATTAGCTGTTTTTCAAAATTGAGTGTTTTTGCTGCCCGAGGAAGAAAACGCGTGATGCCGGGGTCAGAAAAAAAACTGCCCAGGACCAAAAAATTTTTTTTGACTCAAATGTAACAACGGATGCTAGAATGTGATTCGGGGTGGAATTCCATGCTTAAAAATGTTATTATTAGCTGTTTTTGAAAATTGAGTGTTTTTGCTGCCAGAGGAAGAAAACGCGTGATGCCGGGGTCAGAAAAAAAACTGCCCAGGACCAAAAAATTTTTTTTGACTCAAATGTAGCAACGGATGCTAGAATGTGATTCGGGGTGGAATTCCATGCTTAAAAATGTTATTATTAGCTGTTTTTAAAAATTGAGTGTTTTTGCTGCCAGAGGAAGAAAACGCTTGATGCCGGGGTCAGAAAAAAAACTGCCCAGGACCAAAAAATTTTTTTTGACTCAAATGTAGCAACGGATGCTAGAATGTGATTCGGGGTGGAATTCCATGCTTAAAAATGTTATTATTAGCTGTTTTTAAAAATTGAGTGTTTTTGCTGCCCGAGGAAGAAAACGCGTGATGCCGGGGTCAGAAAAAAAACTGCCCAGGACCAAAAAAATTTTTTTGACTCAAATTTAATAAGGGATGCTAGAATGTGATTCGGGGTGGAATTCCATGCTTAAAAATGTTATTATTAGCTGTTTTTCAAAATTGAGTGTTTTTGCTGCCAGAGGAAGAAAACGCGTGATGCCGGGGTCAGAAAAAAAACTGCCCAGGACCAAAAAATTTTTTTTGACTCAAATGTAACAACGGATGCTAGAATGTGATTCGGGGTGGAATTCCATGCTTAAAAATGTTATTATTAGCTGTTTTTCAAAATTGAGTGTTTTTGCTGCCCGAGGAAGAAAACGCGTGATGCCGGGGTCAGAAAAAAAACTGCCCAGGACCAAAAAAATTTTTTTGACTCAAATTTAATAAGGGATGCTAGAATGTGATTCGGGGTGGAATTCCATGCTTAAAAATGTTATTATTAGCTGTTTTTCAAAATTGAGTGTTTTTGCTGCCAGAGGAAGAAAACGCGGGATGCCGGGGTCAGAAAAAAAACTGCCCAGGACCAAAAAAATTTTTTTGACTCAAATTTAATAAGGGATGCTAGAATGTGATTCGGGGTGGAATTCCATGCTTAAAAATGTTATTATTAGCTGTTTTTCAAAATTGAGTGTTTTTGCTGCCAGAGGAAGAAAACGCGTGATGCCGGGGTCAGAAAAAAAACTGCCCAGGACCAAAAATTTTTTTTTGACTCAAATGTAACAACGGATGCTAGAATGTGATTCGGGGTGGAATTCCATGCTTAAAAATGTTATTATTAGCTGTTTTTCAAAATTGAGTGTTTTTGCTGCCCGAGGAAGAAAACGCGGGATGCCGGGGTCAGAAAAAAAACTGCCCAGGACCAAAAAAATTTTTTTGACTCAAATTTAATAAGGGATGCTAGAATGTGATTCGGGGTGGAATTCCATGCTTAAAAATGTTATTATTAGCTGTTTTTCAAAATTGAGTGTTTTTGCTGCCAGAGGAAGAAAACGCGGGATGCCGGGGTCAGAAAAAAAACTGCCCAGGACCAAAAAAATTTTTTTGACTCAAATGTAGCAACGGATGCTAGAATGTGATTCGGGGTGGAATTCCATGCTTAAAAATGTTATTATTAGCTGTTTTTAAAAATTGAGTGTTTTTGCTGCCCGAGGAAGAAAACGCGTGATGCCGGGGTTAGAAAAAAAACTGCCCAGGACCAAAAAAATTTTTTTGACTCAAATGTAACAACGGATGCTAGAATGTGATTCGGGGTGGAATTCCATGCTTAAAAATGTTATTATTAGCTGTTTTTCAAAATTGAGTGTTTTTGCTGCCAGAGGAAGAAAACGCGTGATGCCGGGGTCAGAAAAAAAACTGCCCAGGACCAAAAAAATTTTTTTGACTCAAATGTAACAACGGATGCTAGAATGGGATTCGGGGTGGAATTCCATGCTTAAAAATGTTATTATTAGCTGTTTTTCAAAATTGAGTGTTTTTGCTGCCCGAGGAAGAAAACGCGGGATGCCGGGGTCAGAAAAAAAACTGCCCAGGACCAAAAATTTTTTTTTGACTCAAATGTAACAACGGATGCTAGAATGTGATTCGGGGTGGAATTCCATCCTTAAAAATGTTATTATTAGCTGTTTTTAAAAATTGAGTGTTTTTGCTGCCCGAGGAAGAAAACGCGTGATGCCGGGGTCAGAAAAAAAACTGCCCAGGACCAAAAAAATTTTATTGACTCAAATGTAACAACGGATGCTAGAATGTGATTCGGGGTGGAATTCCATGCTTAAAAATGTTATTATTAGCTGTTTTTAAAAATTGAGTGTTTTTGCTGCCCGAGGAAGAAAACGCGGGATGCCGGGGTCAGAAAAAAAACTGCCCAGGACCAAAAATTTTTTTTTGACTCAAATGTAACAACGGATGCTAGAATGTGATTCGGGGTGGAATTCCATGCTTAAAAATGTTATTATTAGCTGTTTTTAAAAATTGAGTGTTTTTGCTGCCCGAGGAAGAAAACGCGTGATGCCGGGGTCAGAAAAAAAACTGCCCAGGACCAAAAAAATTTTATTGACTCAAATGTAACAACGGATGCTAGAATGTGATTCGGGGTGGAATTCCATGCTTAAAAATGTTATTAGCTGTTTTTAAAAATTGAGTGTTTTTGCTGCCCGAGGAAGAAAACGCGTGATGCCGGGGTTAGAAAAAAAACTGCCCAGGACCAAAAAAATTTTTTTGACTCAAATGTAGCAACGGATGCTAGAATGTGATTCGGGATGGAATTCCATCCTTAAAAATGTTATTATTAGCTGTTTTTCAAAATTGAGTGTTTTTGCTGCCCGAGGAAGAAAACGCGTGATGCCGGGGTCAGAAAAAAAACTGCCCAGGACCAAAAAAAATTTTTTGACTCAAATGTAGCAATGGATGCGAGAATGTGATTCGGGGTGGAATTCCATGCTTAAAAATGTTATTATTAGCTGTTTTTAAAAATTGAGTGTTTTTGCTGCCCGAGGAAGAAAACGCGTGATGCCGGGGTCAGAAAAAAAACTGTCCAGGACCAAAAAAATTTTTTTGACTCAAATTTAATAAGGGATGCTAGAATGTGATTCGGGGTGGAATTCCATGCTCAAAAATGTTATTATTAGCTGTTTTTAAAAATTGAGTGTTTTTGCTGCCAGAGGAAGAAAACGCGTGATGCCGGGGTCAGAAAAAAAACTGCCCAAGGACCAAAAAATTTTTTTTGACTCAAATGTAACAACGGATGCTAGAATGTGATTCGGGGTGGAATTCCATGCTCAAAAATGTTATTATTAGCTGTTTTTAAAAATTGAGTGTTTTTGCTGCCAGAGGAAGAAAACGCTTGATGCCGGGGTCAGAAAAAAAACTGCCCAGGACCAAAAAATTTTTTTTGACTCAAATGTAACAACGGATGCTAGAATGTGATTCGGGGTGGAATTCCATGCTTAAAAGTGTTATTATTAGCTGTTTTTAAAAATTGAGTGTTTTTGCTGCCCGAGGAAGAAAACGCGTAATGCCGGGGTCAGAAAAAAAACTGCCCAGGACCAAAAAAATTTTTTTGACTCAAATTTAATAAGGGATGCTAGAATGTGATTCGGGGTGGAATTCCATGCTCAAAAATGTTATTATTAGCTGTTTTTAAAAATTGAGTGTTTTTGCTGCCAGAGGAAGAAAACGCGTGATGCCGGGGTCAGAAAAAAAACTGCCCAGGACCAAAAAATTTTTTTTGACTCAAATGTAGCAACGGATGCTAGAATGTGATTCGGGGTGGAATTCCATGCTTAAAAATGTTATTATTAGCTGTTTTTAAAAATTGAGTGTTTTTGCTGCCAGAGGAAGAAAACGCTTGATGCCGGGGTCAGAAAAAAAACTGCCCAGGACCAAAAAAATTTTTTTGACTCAAATGTAACAACGGATGCTAGAATGGGATTCGGGGTGGAATTCCATGCTTAAAAATGTTATTATTAGCTGTTTTTAAAAATTGAGTGTTTTTGCTGCCCGAGGAAGAAAACGCGTGATGCCGGGGTCAGAAAAAAAACTGCCCAGGACCAAAAAATTTTTTTTGACTCAAATGTAGCAACGGATGCTAGAATGTGATTCGGGGTGGAATTCCATGCTTAAAAATGTTATTATTAGCTGTTTTTAAAAATTGAGTGTTTTTGCTGCCAGAGGAAGAAAACGCGTGATGCCGGGGTCAGAAAAAAAACTGCCCAGGACCAAAAAAATTTTTTTGACTCAAATGTAGCAACGGATGCTAGAATGGGATTCGGGGTGGAATTCCATGCTCAAAAATGTTATTATTAGCTGTTTTTAAAAATTGAGTGTTTTTGCTGCCCGAGGAAGAAAACGCGTGATGCCGGGGTCAGAAAAAAAACTGCCCAGGACCAAAAAATTTTTTTTGACTCAAATGTAACAACGGATGCTAGAATGTGATTCGGGGTGGAATTCCATGCATAAAAATGTTATTATTAGCTGTTTTTAAAAATTGAGTGTTTTTGCTGCCCGAGGAAGAAAACGCGTGATGCCGGGGTCAGAAAAAAAACTGCCCAGGACCAAAAAAATTTTTTTGACTCAAATTTAATAAGGGATGCTAGAATGTGATTCGGGGTGGAATTCCATGCTTAAAAATGTTATTATTAGCTGTTTTTCAAAATTGAGTGTTTTTGCTGCCAGAGGAAGAAAACGCGTGATGCCGGGGTCAGAAAAAAAACTGCCCAGGACCAAAAAAATTTTTTTGACTCAAATGTAACAACGGATGCTAGAATGTGATTCGGGGTGGAATTCCATCCTTAAAAATGTTATTATTAGCTGTTTTTAAAAATTGAGTGTTTTTGCTGCCCGAGGAAGAAAACGCGTGATGCCGGGGTCAGAAAAAAAACTGCCCAGGACCAAAAAAATTTTTTTGACTCAAATTTAATAAGGGATGCTAGAATGTGATTCGGGGTGGAATTCCATCCTTAAAAATGTTATTATTAGCTGTTTTTCAAAATTGAGTGTTTTTGCTGCCAGAGGAAGAAAACGCGTGATGCCGGGGTCAGAAAAAAAACTGCCCAGGACCAAAAAAATTTTTTTGACTCAAATGTAACAACGGATGCTAGAATGTGATTCGGGGTGGAATTCCATCCTTAAAAATGTTATTATTAGCTGTTTTTAAAAATTGAGTGTTTTTGCTGCCCGAGGAAGAAAACGCGTGATGCCGGGGTCAGAAAAAAAACTGCCCAGGACCAAAAAATTTTTTTTGACTCAAATGTAACAACGGATGCTAGAATGTGATTCGGGGTGGAATTCCATGCTTAAAAATGTTATTATTAGCTGTTTTTAAAAATTGAGTGTTTTTGCTGCCAGAGGAAGAAAACGCGTGATGCCGGGGTCAGAAAAAAAACTGCCCAGGACCAAAAAATTTTTTTTGACTCAAATGTAGCAACGGATGCTAGAATGTGATTCGGGGTGGAATTCCATGCTTAAAAATGTTATTATTAGCTGTTTTTAAAAATTGAGTGTTTTTGCTGCCCGAGGAAGAAAACGCGTGATGCCGGGGTCAGAAAAAAACTGCCCAGGACCAAAAAATTTTTTTTGACTCAAATGTAGCAACGGATGCTAGAATGTGATTCGGGATGGAATTCCATCCTTAAAAATGTTATTATTAGCTGTTTTTCAAAATTGAGTGTTTTTGCTGCCCGAGGAAGAAAACGCGTGATGCCGGGGTCAGAAAAAAAACTGCCCAGGACCAAAAAATTTTTTTTGACTCAAATGTAACAACGGATGCTAGAATGTGATTCGGGGTGGAATTCCATGCTTAAAAATGTTATTATTAGCTGTTTTTGAAAATTGAGTGTTTTTGCTGCCAGAGGAAGAAAACGCGTGATGCCGGGGTCAGAAAAAAAACTGCCCAGGACCAAAAAATTTTTTTTGACTCAAATGTAGCAACGGATGCTAGAATGTGATTCGGGGTGGAATTCCATGCTTAAAAATGTTATTATTAGCTGTTTTTAAAAATTGAGTGTTTTTGCTGCCAGAGGAAGAAAACGCTTGATGCCGGGGTCAGAAAAAAAACTGCCCAGGACCAAAAAATTTTTTTTGACTCAAATGTAGCAACGGATGCTAGAATGTGATTCGGGGTGGAATTCCATGCTTAAAAATGTTATTATTAGCTGTTTTTAAAAATTGAGTGTTTTTGCTGCCCGAGGAAGAAAACGCGTGATGCCGGGGTCAGAAAAAAAACTGCCCAGGACCAAAAAAATTTTTTTGACTCAAATTTAATAAGGGATGCTAGAATGTGATTCGGGGTGGAATTCCATGCTTAAAAATGTTATTATTAGCTGTTTTTCAAAATTGAGTGTTTTTGCTGCCAGAGGAAGAAAACGCGTGATGCCGGGGTCAGAAAAAAAACTGCCCAGGACCAAAAAATTTTTTTTGACTCAAATGTAACAACGGATGCTAGAATGTGATTCGGGGTGGAATTCCATGCTTAAAAATGTTATTATTAGCTGTTTTTCAAAATTGAGTGTTTTTGCTGCCCGAGGAAGAAAACGCGTGATGCCGGGGTCAGAAAAAAAACTGCCCAGGACCAAAAAAATTTTTTTGACTCAAATTTAATAAGGGATGCTAGAATGTGATTCGGGGTGGAATTCCATGCTTAAAAATGTTATTTTTAGCTGTTTTTCAAAATTGAGTGTTTTTGCTGCCAGAGGAAGAAAACGCGGGATGCCGGGGTCAGAAAAAAAACTGCCCAGGACCAAAAAAATTTTTTTGACTCAAATTTAATAAGGGATGCTAGAATGTGATTCGGGGTGGAATTCCATGCTTAAAAATGTTATTATTAGCTGTTTTTCAAAATTGAGTGTTTTTGCTGCCAGAGGAAGAAAACGCGTGATGCCGGGGTCAGAAAAAAAACTGCCCAGGACCAAAAAAATTTTTTTGACTCAAATTTAATAAGGGATGCTAGAATGTGATTCGGGGTGGAATTCCATGCTTAAAAATGTTATTATTAGCTGTTTTTCAAAATTGAGTGTTTTTGCTGCCAGAGGAAGAAAACGCGGGATGCCGGGGTCAGAAAAAAAACTGCCCAGGACCAAAAAAATTTTTTTGACTCAAATTTAATAAGGGATGCTAGAATGTGATTCGGGGTGGAATTCCATGCTTAAAAATGTTATTATTAGCTGTTTTTCAAAATTGAGTGTTTTTGCTGCCAGAGGAAGAAAACGCGTGATGCCGGGGTCAGAAAAAAAACTGCCCAGGACCAAAAATTTTTTTTTGACTCAAATGTAACAACGGATGCTAGAATGTGATTCGGGGTGGAATTCCATGCTTAAAAATGTTATTATTAGCTGTTTTTCAAAATTGAGTGTTTTTGCTGCCCGAGGAAGAAAACGCGGGATGCCGGGGTCAGAAAAAAAACTGCCCAGGACCAAAAAATTTTTTTTGACTCAAATGTAACAACGGATGCTAGAATGTGATTCGGGGTGGAATTCCATGCTTAAAAATGTTATTATTAGCTGTTTTTCAAAATTGAGTGTTTTTGCTGCCCGAGGAAGAAAACGCGTGATGCCGGGGTCAGAAAAAAAACTGCCCAGGACCAAAAAAATTTTTTTGACTCAAATTTAATAAGGGATGCTAGAATGTGATTCGGGGTGGAATTCCATGCTTAAAAATGTTATTATTAGCTGTTTTTCAAAATTGAGTGTTTTTGCTGCCAGAGGAAGAAAACGCGGGATGCCGGGGTCAGAAAAAAAACTGCCCAGGACCAAAAATTTTTTTTTGACTCAAATGTAACAACGGATGCTAGAATGTGATTCGGGGTGGAATTCCATCCTTAAAAATGTTATTATTAGCTGTTTTTAAAAATTGAGTGTTTTTGCTGCCCGAGGAAGAAAACGCGTGATGCCGGGGTCAGAAAAAAAACTGCCCAGGACCAAAAAATTTTTTTTGACTCAAATGTAACAACGGATGCTAGAATGTGATTCGGGGTGGAATTCCATGCTTAAAAATGTTATTATTAGCTGTTTTTAAAAATTGAGTGTTTTTGCTGCCAGAGGAAGAAAACGCGTGATGCCGGGGTCAGAAAAAAAACTGCCCAGGACCAAAAAATTTTTTTTGACTCAAATGTAGCAACGGATGCTAGAATGTGATTCGGGGTGGAATTCCATGCTTAAAAATGTTATTATTAGCTGTTTTTCAAAATTGAGTGTTTTTGCTGCCCGAGGAAGAAAACGCGGGATGCCGGGGTCAGAAAAAAAACTGCCCAGGACCAAAAAATTTTTTTTGACTCAAATGTAGCAACGGATGCTAGAATGTGATTCGGGGTGGAATTCCATGCTTAAAAATGTTATTATTAGCTGTTTTTAAAAATTGAGTGTTTTTGCTGCCCGAGGAAGAAAACGCGTGATGCCGGGGTCAGAAAAAAACTGCCCAGGACCAAAAAATTTTTTTTGACTCAAATGTAGCAACGGATGCTAGAATGTGATTCGGGATGGAATTACATCCTTAAAAATGTTATTATTAGCTGTTTTTCAAAATTGAGTGTTTTTGCTGCCCGAGGAAGAAAACGCGTGATGCCGGGGTCAGAAAAAAAACTGCCCAGGACCAAAAAATTTTTTTTGACTCAAATGTAACAACGGATGCTAGAATGTGATTCGGGGTGGAATTCCATGCTTAAAAATGTTATTATTAGCTGTTTTTGAAAATTGAGTGTTTTTGCTGCCAGAGGAAGAAAACGCGTGATGCCGGGGTCAGAAAAAAAACTGCCCAGGACCAAAAAATTTTTTTTGACTCAAATGTAGCAACGGATGCTAGAATGTGATTCGGGGTGGAATTCCATGCTTAAAAATGTTATTATTAGCTGTTTTTAAAAATTGAGTGTTTTTGCTGCCAGAGGAAGAAAACGCTTGATGCCGGGGTCAGAAAAAAAACTGCCCAGGACCAAAAAATTTTTTTTGACTCAAATGTAGCAACGGATGCTAGAATGTGATTCGGGGTGGAATTCCATGCTTAAAAATGTTATTATTAGCTGTTTTTAAAAATTGAGTGTTTTTGCTGCCCGAGGAAGAAAACGCGTGATGCCGGGGTCAGAAAAAAAACTGCCCAGGACCAAAAAAATTTTTTTGACTCAAATTTAATAAGGGATGCTAGAATGTGATTCGGGGTGGAATTCCATGCTTAAAAATGTTATTATTAGCTGTTTTTCAAAATTGAGTGTTTTTGCTGCCAGAGGAAGAAAACGCGTGATGCCGGGGTCAGAAAAAAAACTGCCCAGGACCAAAAAATTTTTTTTGACTCAAATGTAACAACGGATGCTAGAATGTGATTCGGGGTGGAATTCCATGCTTAAAAATGTTATTATTAGCTGTTTTTCAAAATTGAGTGTTTTTGCTGCCCGAGGAAGAAAACGCGTGATGCCGGGGTCAGAAAAAAAACTGCCCAGGACCAAAAAAATTTTTTTGACTCAAATTTAATAAGGGATGCTAGAATGTGATTCGGGGTGGAATTCCATGCTTAAAAATGTTATTATTAGCTGTTTTTCAAAATTGAGTGTTTTTGCTGCCAGAGGAAGAAAACGCGGGATGCCGGGGTCAGAAAAAAAACTGCCCAGGACCAAAAAAATTTTTTTGACTCAAATTTAATAAGGGATGCTAGAATGTGATTCGGGGTGGAATTCCATGCTTAAAAATGTTATTATTAGCTGTTTTTCAAAATTGAGTGTTTTTGCTGCCAGAGGAAGAAAACGCGTGATGCCGGGGTCAGAAAAAAAACTGCCCAGGACCAAAAATTTTTTTTTGACTCAAATGTAACAACGGATGCTAGAATGTGATTCGGGGTGGAATTCCATGCTTAAAAATGTTATTATTAGCTGTTTTTCAAAATTGAGTGTTTTTGCTGCCCGAGGAAGAAAACGCGGGATGCCGGGGTCAGAAAAAAAACTGCCCAGGACCAAAAAATTTTTTTTGACTCAAATGTAACAACGGATGCTAGAATGTGATTCGGGGTGGAATTCCATGCTTAAAAATGTTATTATTAGCTGTTTTTCAAAATTGAGTGTTTTTGCTGCCCGAGGAAGAAAACGCGTGATGCCGGGGTCAGAAAAAAAACTGCCCAGGACCAAAAAAATTTTTTTGACTCAAATTTAATAAGGGATGCTAGAATGTGATTCGGGGTGGAATTCCATGCTTAAAAATGTTATTATTAGCTGTTTTTCAAAATTGAGTGTTTTTGCTGCCAGAGGAAGAAAACGCGGGATGCCGGGGTCAGAAAAAAAACTGCCCAGGACCAAAAAAATTTTTTTGACTCAAATTTAATAAGGGATGCTAGAATGTGATTCGGGGTGGAATTCCATGCTTAAAAATGTTATTATTAGCTGTTTTTCAAAATTGAGTGTTTTTGCTGCCAGAGGAAGAAAACGCGTGATGCCGGGGTCAGAAAAAAAACTGCCCAGGACCAAAAATTTTTTTTTGACTCAAATGTAACAACGGATGCTAGAATGTGATTCGGGGTGGAATTCCATCCTTAAAAATGTTATTATTAGCTGTTTTTAAAAATTGAGTGTTTTTGCTGCCCGAGGAAGAAAACGCGTGATGCCGGGGTCAGAAAAAAAACTGCCCAGGACCAAAAAATTTTTTTTGACTCAAATGTAACAACGGATGCTAGAATGTGATTCGGGGTGGAATTCCATGCTTAAAAATGTTATTATTAGCTGTTTTTAAAAATTGAGTGTTTTTGCTGCCAGAGGAAGAAAACGCGTGATGCCGGGGTCAGAAAAAAAACTGCCCAGGACCAAAAAATTTTTTTTGACTCAAATGTAGCAACGGATGCTAGAATGTGATTCGGGGTGGAATTCCATGCTTAAAAATGTTATTATTAGCTGTTTTTAAAAATTGAGTGTTTTTGCTGCCCGAGGAAGAAAACGCGTGATGCCGGGGTCAGAAAAAAACTGCCCAGGACCAAAAAATTTTTTTTGACTCAAATGTAGCAACGGATGCTAGAATGTGATTCGGGATGGAATTCCATCCTTAAAAATGTTATTATTAGCTGTTTTTCAAAATTGAGTGTTTTTGCTGCCCGAGGAAGAAAACGCGTGATGCCGGGGTCAGAAAAAAAACTGCCCAGGACCAAAAAATTTTTTTTGACTCAAATGTAACAACGGATGCTAGAATGTGATTCGGGGTGGAATTCCATGCTTAAAAATGTTATTATTAGCTGTTTTTGAAAATTGAGTGTTTTTGCTGCCAGAGGAAGAAAACGCGTGATGCCGGGGTCAGAAAAAAAACTGCCCAGGACCAAAAAAATTTTTTTGACTCAAATGTAACAACGGATGCTAGAATGTGATTCGGGGTGGAATTCCATCCTTAAAAATGTTATTATTAGCTGTTTTTAAAAATTGAGTGTTTTTGCTGCCCGAGGAAGAAAACGCGTGATGCCGGGGTCAGAAAAAAAACTGCCCAGGACCAAAAAATTTTTTTTGACTCAAATGTAACAACGGATGCTAGAATGTGATTCGGGGTGGAATTCCATGCTTAAAAATGTTATTATTAGCTGTTTTTAAAAATTGAGTGTTTTTGCTGCCAGAGGAAGAAAACGCGTGATGCCGGGGTCAGAAAAAAAACTGCCCAGGACCAAAAAATTTTTTTTGACTCAAATGTAGCAACGGATGCTAGAATGTGATTCGGGGTGGAATTCCATGCTTAAAAATGTTATTATTAGCTGTTTTTAAAAATTGAGTGTTTTTGCTGCCCGAGGAAGAAAACGCGTGATGCCGGGGTCAGAAAAAAACTGCCCAGGACCAAAAAATTTTTTTTGACTCAAATGTAGCAACGGATGCTAGAATGTGATTCGGGATGGAATTCCATCCTTAAAAATGTTATTATTAGCTGTTTTTCAAAATTGAGTGTTTTTGCTGCCCGAGGAAGAAAACGCGTGATGCCGGGGTCAGAAAAAAAACTGCCCAGGACCAAAAAATTTTTTTTGACTCAAATGTAACAACGGATGCTAGAATGTGATTCGGGGTGGAATTCCATGCTTAAAAATGTTATTATTAGCTGTTTTTGAAAATTGAGTGTTTTTGCTGCCAGAGGAAGAAAACGCGTGATGCCGGGGTCAGAAAAAAAACTGCCCAGGACCAAAAAATTTTTTTTGACTCAAATGTAGCAACGGATGCTAGAATGTGATTCGGGGTGGAATTCCATGCTTAAAAATGTTATTATTAGCTGTTTTTAAAAATTGAGTGTTTTTGCTGCCAGAGGAAGAAAACGCTTGATGCCGGGGTCAGAAAAAAAACTGCCCAGGACCAAAAAATTTTTTTTGACTCAAATGTAGCAACGGATGCTAGAATGTGATTCGGGGTGGAATTCCATGCTTAAAAATGTTATTATTAGCTGTTTTTAAAAATTGAGTGTTTTTGCTGCCCGAGGAAGAAAACGCGTGATGCCGGGGTCAGAAAAAAAACTGCCCAGGACCAAAAAAATTTTTTTGACTCAAATTTAATAAGGGATGCTAGAATGTGATTCGGGGTGGAATTCCATGCTTAAAAATGTTATTATTAGCTGTTTTTCAAAATTGAGTGTTTTTGCTGCCAGAGGAAGAAAACGCGTGATGCCGGGGTCAGAAAAAAAACTGCCCAGGACCAAAAAATTTTTTTTGACTCAAATGTAACAACGGATGCTAGAATGTGATTCGGGGTGGAATTCCATGCTTAAAAATGTTATTATTAGCTGTTTTTCAAAATTGAGTGTTTTTGCTGCCCGAGGAAGAAAACGCGGGATGCCGGGGTCAGAAAAAAAACTGCCCAGGACCAAAAAAATTTTTTTGACTCAAATTTAATAAGGGATGCTAGAATGTGATTCGGGGTGGAATTCCATGCTTAAAAATGTTATTATTAGCTGTTTTTCAAAATTGAGTGTTTTTGCTGCCCGAGGAAGAAAACGCGTGATGCCGGGGTCAGAAAAAAAACTGCCCAGGACCAAAAAAATTTTTTTGACTCAAATTTAATAAGGGATGCTAGAATGTGATTCGGGGTGGAATTCCATGCTTAAAAATGTTATTATTAGCTGTTTTTCAAAATTGAGTGTTTTTGCTGCCAGAGGAAGAAAACGCGTGATGCCGGGGTCAGAAAAAAAACTGCCCAGGACCAAAAATTTTTTTTTGACTCAAATGTAACAACGGATGCTAGAATGTGATTCGGGGTGGAATTCCATGCTTAAAAATGTTATTATTAGCTGTTTTTCAAAATTGAGTGTTTTTGCTGCCCGAGGAAGAAAACGCGGGATGCCGGGGTCAGAAAAAAAACTGCCCAGGACCAAAAAAATTTTTTTGACTCAAATTTAATAAGGGATGCTAGAATGTGATTCGGGGTGGAATTCCATGCTTAAAAATGTTATTATTAGCTGTTTTTAAAAATTGAGTGTTTTTGCTGCCAGAGGAAGAAAACGCGTGATGCCGGGGTCAGAAAAAAAACTGCCCAGGACCAAAAATTTTTTTTTGACTCAAATGTAACAACGGATGCTAGAATGTGATTCGGGGTGGAATTCCATGCTTAAAAATGTTATTATTAGCTGTTTTTCAAAATTGAGTGTTTTTGCTGCCCGAGGAAGAAAACGCGGGATGCCGGGGTCAGAAAAAAAACTGCCCAGGACCAAAAAAATTTTTTTGACTCAAATTTAATAAGGGATGCTAGAATGTGATTCGGGGTGGAATTCCATGCTTAAAAATGTTATTATTAGCTGTTTTTCAAAATTGAGTGTTTTTGCTGCCAGAGGAAGAAAACGCGGGATGCCGGGGTCAGAAAAAAAACTGCCCAGGACCAAAAAAATTTTTTTGACTCAAATGTAGCAACGGATGCTAGAATGTGATTCGGGGTGGAATTCCATGCTTAAAAATGTTATTATTAGCTGTTTTTAAAAATTGAGTGTTTTTGCTGCCCGAGGAAGAAAACGCGTGATGCCGGGGTTAGAAAAAAAACTGCCCAGGACCAAAAAAATTTTTTTGACTCAAATGTAACAACGGATGCTAGAATGTGATTCGGGGTGGAATTCCATGCTTAAAAATGTTATTATTAGCTGTTTTTCAAAATTGAGTGTTTTTGCTGCCAGAGGAAGAAAACGCGTGATGCCGGGGTCAGAAAAAAAACTGCCCAGGACCAAAAAAATTTTTTTGACTCAAATGTAACAACGGATGCTAGAATGTGATTCGGGGTGGAATTCCATGCTTAAAAATGTTATTATTAGCTGTTTTTCAAAATTGAGTGTTTTTGCTGCCCGAGGAAGAAAACGCGGGATGCCGGGGTCAGAAAAAAAACTGCCCAGGACCAAAAATTTTTTTTTGACTCAAATGTAACAACGGATGCTAGAATGTGATTCGGGGTGGAATTCCATCCTTAAAAATGTTATTATTAGCTGTTTTTAAAAATTGAGTGTTTTTGCTGCCCGAGGAAGAAAACGCGTGATGCCGGGGTCAGAAAAAAAACTGCCCAGGACCAAAAAAATTTTATTGACTCAAATGTAACAACGGATGCTAGAATGTGATTCGGGGTGGAATTCCATGCTTAAAAATGTTATTATTAGCTGTTTTTAAAAATTGAGTGTTTTTGCTGCCCGAGGAAGAAAACGCGTGATGCCGGGGTTAGAAAAAAAACTGCCCAGGACCAAAAAAATTTTTTTGACTCAAATGTAGCAACGGATGCTAGAATGTGATTCGGGATGGAATTCCATCCTTAAAAATGTTATTATTAGCTGTTTTTCAAAATTGAGTGTTTTTGCTGCCCGAGGAAGAAAACGCGTGATGCCGGGGTCAGAAAAAAAACTGCCCAGGACCAAAAAAAATTTTTTGACTCAAATGTAGCAACGGATGCGAGAATGTGATTCGGGGTGGAATTCCATGCTTAAAAATGTTATTATTAGCTGTTTTTAAAAATTGAGTGTTTTTGCTGCCAGAGGAAGAAAACGCTTGATGCCGGGGTCAGAAAAAAAACTGCCCAGGACCAAAAAATTTTTTTTGACTCAAATGTAACAACGGATGCTAGAATGTGATTCGGGGTGGAATTCCATGCTTAAAAATGTTATTATTAGCTGTTTTTAAAAATTGAGTGTTTTTGCTGCCCGAGGAAGAAAACGCGTAATGCCGGGGTCAGAAAAAAAACTGCCCAGGACCAAAAAAATTTTTTTGACTCAAATTTAATAAGGGATGCTAGAATGTGATTCGGGGTGGAATTCCATGCTCAAAAATGTTATTATTAGCTGTTTTTAAAAATTGAGTGTTTTTGCTGCCAGAGGAAGAAAACGCGTGATGCCGGGGTCAGAAAAAAAACTGCCCAGGACCAAAAAATTTTTTTTGACTCAAATGTAACAACGGATGCTAGAATGTGATTCGGGGTGGAATTCCATGCTCAAAAATGTTATTATTAGCTGTTTTTAAAAATTGAGTGTTTTTGCTGCCAGAGGAAGAAAACGCTTGATGCCGGGGTCAGAAAAAAAACTGCCCAGGACCAAAAAATTTTTTTTGACTCAAATGTAACAACGGATGCTAGAATGTGATTCGGGGTGGAATTCCATGCTTAAAAATGTTATTATTAGCTGTTTTTAAAAATTGAGTGTTTTTGCTGCCCGAGGAAGAAAACGCGTAATGCCGGGGTCAGAAAAAAAACTGCCCAGGACCAAAAAAATTTTTTTGACTCAAATTTAATAAGGGATGCTAGAATGTGATTCGGGGTGGAATTCCATGCTCAAAAATGTGATTATTAGCTGTTTTTAAAAATTGAGTGTTTTTGCTGCCAGAGGAAGAAAACGCGTGATGCCGGGGTCAGAAAAAAAACTGCCCAGGACCAAAAAATTTTTTTTGACTCAAATGTAGCAACGGATGCTAGAATGTGATTCGGGGTGGAATTCCATGCTTAAAAATGTTATTATTAGCTGTTTTTAAAAATTGAGTGTTTTTGCTGCCAGAGGAAGAAAACGCTTGATGCCGGGGTCAGAAAAAAAACTGCCCAGGACCAAAAAAATTTTTTTGACTCAAATGTAACAACGGATGCTAGAATGGGATTCGGGGTGGAATTCCATGCTTAAAAATGTTATTATTAGCTGTTTTTCAAAATTGAGTGTTTTTGCTGCCCGAGGAAGAAAACGCGGGATGCCGGGGTCAGAAAAAAAACTGCCCAGGACCAAAAAAATTTTTTTGACTCAAATTTAATAAGGGATGCTAGAATGTGATTCGGGGTGGAATTCCATGCTTAAAAATGTTATTATTAGCTGTTTTTCAAAATTGAGTGTTTTTGCTGCCCGAGGAAGAAAACGCGTGATGCCGGGGTCAGAAAAAAAACTGCCCAGGACCAAAAAAATTTTTTTGACTCAAATTTAATAAGGGATGCTAGAATGTGATTCGGGGTGGAATTCCATGCTTAAAAATGTTATTATTAGCTGTTTTTCAAAATTGAGTGTTTTTGCTGCCAGAGGAAGAAAACGCGTGATGCCGGGGTCAGAAAAAAAACTGCCCAGGACCAAAAATTTTTTTTTGACTCAAATGTAACAACGGATGCTAGAATGTGATTCGGGGTGGAATTCCATGCTTAAAAATGTTATTATTAGCTGTTTTTCAAAATTGAGTGTTTTTGCTGCCCGAGGAAGAAAACGCGGGATGCCGGGGTCAGAAAAAAAACTGCCCAGGACCAAAAAAATTTTTTTGACTCAAATTTAATAAGGGATGCTAGAATGTGATTCGGGGTGGAATTCCATGCTTAAAAATGTTATTATTAGCTGTTTTTCAAAATTGAGTGTTTTTGCTGCCCGAGGAAGAAAACGCGTGATGCCGGGGTCAGAAAAAAAACTGCCCAGGACCAAAAAAATTTTTTTGACTCAAATTTAATAAGGGATGCTAGAATGTGATTCGGGGTGGAATTCCATGCTTAAAAATGTTATTATTAGCTGTTTTTAAAAATTGAGTGTTTTTGCTGCCAGAGGAAGAAAACGCGTGATGCCGGGGTCAGAAAAAAAACTGCCCAGGACCAAAAATTTTTTTTTGACTCAAATGTAACAACGGATGCTAGAATGTGATTCGGGGTGGAATTCCATGCTTAAAAATGTTATTATTAGCTGTTTTTCAAAATTGAGTGTTTTTGCTGCCCGAGGAAGAAAACGCGGGATGCCGGGGTCAGAAAAAAAACTGCCCAGGACCAAAAAAATTTTTTTGACTCAAATTTAATAAGGGATGCTAGAATGTGATTCGGGGTGGAATTCCATGCTTAAAAATGTTATTATTAGCTGTTTTTCAAAATTGAGTGTTTTTGCTGCCCGAGGAAGAAAATGCGTGATGCCGGGGTCAGAAAAAAAACTGCCCAGGACCAAAAAATTTTTTTTGACTCAAATGTAACAACGGATGCTAGAATGTGATTCGGGGTGGAATTCCATGCTTAAAAATGTTATTATTAGCTGTTTTTAAAAATTGAGTGTTTTTGCTGCCCGAGGAAGAAAACGCGTGATGCCGGGGTCAGAAAAAAAACTGCCCAGGACCAAAAAATTTTTTTGACTCAAATGTAACAACGGATGCTAGAATGTGATTCGGGGTGGAATTCCATGCTTAAAAATGTTATTATTAGCTGTTTTTCAAAATTGAGTGTTTTTGCTGCCCGAGGAAGAAAATGCGTGATGCCGGGGTCAGAAAAAAAACTGCCCAGGACCAAAAAATTTTTTTTGACTCAAATGTAACAACGGATGCTAGAATGTGATTCGGGGTGGAATTCCATGCTTAAAAATGTTATTATTAGCTGTTTTTAAAAATTGAGTGTTTTTGCTGCCCGAGGAAGAAAACGCGTGATGCCGGGGTCAGAAAAAAAACTGCCCAGGACCAAAAAATTTTTTTGACTCAAATGTAACAACGGATGCTAGAATGTGATTCGGGGTGGAATTCCATGCTTAAAAATGTTATTATTAGCTGTTTTTCAAAATTGAGTGTTTTTGCTGCCCGAGGAAGAAAATGCGTGATGCCGGGGTCAGAAAAAAAACTGCCCAGGACCAAAAAATTTTTTTGACTCAAATGTAACAACGGATGCTAGAATGTGATTCGGGGTGGAATTCCATGCTTAAAAATGTTATTATTAGCTGTTTTTAAAAATTGAGTGTTTTTGCTGCCCGAGGAAGAAAACGCGTGATGCCGGGGTCAGAAAAAAAACTGCCCAGGACCAAAAATTTTTTTTTGATTCAAATGTAACAACGGATGCTAGAATGTGATTCGGGGTGGAATTCCATCCTTAAAAATGTTATTATTAGCTGTTTTTCAAAATTGAGTGTTTTTGCTGCCCGAGGAAGAAAACGCGTGATGCCGGGGTCAGAAAAAAAACTGCCCAGGACCAAAAAATTTTTTTTGACTCAAATGTAACAAGGGATGCTAGAATGTGATTCAGGGTGGAATTCCATGCTTAAAAATGTTATTATTAGCTGTTTTTAAAAATTGAGTGTTTTTGCTGCCCGAGGAAGAAAACGCGTGATGCCGGGGTCAGAAAAAAAACTGCCCAGGACCAAAAATTTTTTTTTGATTCAAATGTAACAACGGATGCTAGAATGTGATTCGGGGTGGAATTCCATGCTTAAAAATGTTATTATTAGCTGTTTTCAAAAATTGAGTGTTTTTGCTGCCCGAGGAAGAAAATGCGTGATGCCGGGGTCAGAAAAAAAACTGCCCAGGACGAAAAATTTTTTTTTGACTCAAATGTAACAACGGATGCTAGAATGTGATTCGGGGTGGAATTCCATGCTTAAAAATGTTATTATTAGCTGTTTTTAAAAATTGAGTGTTTTTGCTGCCCGAGGAAGAAAACGCGTGATGCCGGGGTCAGAAAAAAAACTGCCCAGGACGAAAAAATTTTTTTTGACTCAAATGTAACAACGGATGCTAGAATGTGATTCGGGGTGGAATTCCATGCTTAAAAATGTTATTATTAGCTGTTTTTAAAAATTGAGTGTTTTTGCTGCTCGAGGAAGAAAACGCGTGATGCCGGGGTCAGAAAAAAAACTGCCCAGGACCAAAAAAATTTTTTTGACTCAAATGTAACAACGGATGCTAGAATGTGATTCGGGGTGGAATTCCATGCTTAAAAATTAGCTGTTTTTAAAAATCGAGTGTTTTTGCTGCCCGAGGAAGAAAACGCGTGATGCCGGGGTCAGAAAAAGAACTGCCCAAGACCAAAAATTTTTTTTTGACTCAAATGTAACAACGGATGCTAGAATGTGATTCGGGGTGGAATTCCATGCTTAAAAATGTTATTATTAGCTGTTTTTAAAAATCGAGTGTTTTTGCTGCCCGAGGAAGAAAACGCGTGATGCCGGGGTCAGAAAAAAAACTGCCCAGGACCAAAAATTTTTTTTTGACTCAAATGTAACAACGGATGCTAGAATGTGATTCGGGGTGGAATTCCATGCTTAAAAATGTTATTATTAGCTGTTTTTAAAAATTGAGTGTTTTTGCTGCTCGAGGAAGAAAACGCGTGATGCCCGGGGTCAGAAAAAAAAATGCCCAAGACCAAAAATTTTTTTTGACTCAAATGTAACAACGGATGATAAAATGTGATTCGGGGTGGAATTCCATGCTTAAAAATGTTATTATTAGCTGTTTTTCAAAATTGAGTGTTTTTGCTGCCCGAGGAAGAAAACGCGTGATGCCGGGGTCAGAAAAAAAACTGCCCAGGACCAAAAAAATTTTTTTGACTCAAATGTAGCAACGGATGCTAGAATGTGATTCGGGGTGGAATTCCATGCTTAAAAATGTTATTATTAGCTGTTTTTCAAAATCGAGTGTTTTTGCTGCCCGAGGAAGAAAACGCGTGATGCCGGGGTCAGAAAAAAAACTGCCCAGCACCAAAAAAAATTTTTTGACTCAAATGTAACAACGGATGCTAGAATGTGATTCGGGGTGGAATTCCATGCTTAAAAATGTTATTATTAGCTGTTTTTAAAAATTGAGTGTTTTTGCTGCCCGAGGAAGAAAACGCGTGATGCCGGGGTCAGAAAAAAAACTGCCCAGCACCAAAAAAATTTTTTTGACTCAAATGTAACAACGGATGCTAGAATGTGATTCGGGGTGGAATTCCATCCTTAAAAATGTTATTATTAGCTGTTTTTAAAAATTGAGTGTTTTTGCTGCCCGAGGAAGAAAACGCGTGATGCCGGGGTCAGAAAAAAAACTGCCCAGGACCAAAAAATTTTTTTTGACTCAAATGTAACAACGGATGCTAGAATGTGATTCGGGGTGGAATTCCATGCTTAAAAATGTTATTATTAGCTGTTTTTCAAAATTGAGTGTTTTTGCTGCCCGAGGAAGAAAACGCGTGATGCCGGGGTCAGAAAAAAAACTGCCCAGGACCAAAAATTTTTTTTTGATTCAAATGTAACAACGGATGCTAGAATGTGATTCGGGGTGGAATTCCATGCTTAAAAATGTTATTATTAGCTGTTTTCAAAAATTGAGTGTTTTTGCTGCCCGAGGAAGAAAATGCGTGATGCCGGGGTCAGAAAAAAAACTGCCCAGGACGAAAAAATTTTTTTTGACTCAAATGTAACAACGGATGCTAGAATGTGATTCGGGGTGGAATTCCATGCTTAAAAATGTTATTATTAGCTGTTTTTAAAAATTGAGTGTTTTTGCTGCCCGAGGAAGAAAACGCGTGATGCCGGGGTCAGAAAAAAAACTGCCCAGGACGAAAAAATTTTTTTTGACTCAAATGTAACAACGGATGCTAGAATGTGATTCGGGGTGGAATTCCATGCTTAAAAATGTTATTATTAGCTGTTTTTAAAAATTGAGTGTTTTTGCTGCTCGAGGAAGAAAACGCGTGATGCCGGGGTCAGAAAAAAAACTGCCCAGGACCAAAAAAAATTTTTTGACTCAAATGTAACAACGGATGCTAGAATGTGATTCGGGGTGGAATTCCATGCTTAAAAATTAGCTGTTTTTAAAAATCGAGTGTTTTTGCTGCCCGAGGAAGAAAACGCGTGATGCCGGGGTCAGAAAAAGAACTGCCCAAGACCAAAAATTTTTTTTTGACTCAAATGTAACAACGGATGCTAGAATGTGATTCGGGGTGGAATTCCATGCTTAAAAATGTTATTATTAGCCGTTTTTAAAAATCGAGTGTTTTTGCTGCCCGAGGAAGAAAACGCGTGATGCCGGGGTCAGAAAAAAAACTGCCCAGGACCAAAAATTTTTTTTTGACTCAAATGTAACAACGGATGCTAGAATGTGATTCGGGGTGGAATTCCATGCTTAAAAATGTTATTATTAGCTGTTTTTAAAAATTGAGTGTTTTTGCTGCTCGAGGAAGAAAACGCGTGATGCCCGGGGTCAGAAAAAAAACTGCCCAAGACCAAAAATTTTTTTTGACTCAAATGTAACAACGGATGATAAAATGTGATTCGGGGTGGAATTCCATGCTTAAAAATGTTATTATTAGCTGTTTTTCAAAATTGAGTGTTTTTGCTGCCCGAGGAAGAAAACGCGTGATGCCGGGGTCAGAAAAAAAACTGCCCAGGACCAAAAAAATTTTTTTGACTCAAATGTAGCAACGGATGCTAGAATGTGATTCGGGGTGGAATTCCATGCTTAAAAATGTTATTATTAGCTGTTTTTCAAAATCGAGTGTTTTTGCTGCCCGAGGAAGAAAACGCGTGATGCCGGGGTCAGAAAAAAAACTGCCCAGCACCAAAAAAATTTTTTTGACTCAAATGTAACAACGGATGCTAGAATGTGATTCGGGGTGGAATTCCATGCTTAAAAATGTTATTATTAGCTGTTTTTAAAAATTGAGTGTTTTTGCTGCCCGAGGAAGAAAACGCGTGATGCCGGGGTCAGAAAAAAAACTGCCCAGCACCAAAAAAATTTTTTTGACTCAAATGTAACAACGGATGCTAGAATGTGATTCGGGGTGGAATTCCATCCTTAAAAATGTTATTATTAGCTGTTTTTAAAAATTGAGTGTTTTTGCTGCCCGAGGAAGAAAACGCGTGATGCCGGGGTCAGAAAAAAAACTGCCCAGGACCAAAAAATTTTTTTTGACTCAAATGTAACAACGGATGCTAGAATGTGATTCGGGGTGGAATTCCATGCTTAAAAATGTTATTATTAGCTGTTTTTCAAAATTGAGTGTTTTTGCTGCCCGAGGAAGAAAACGCGTGATGCCGGGGTCAGAAAAAAAACTGCCCAGCACCAAAAAAATTTTTTTGACTCAAATGTAACAACGGATGCTAGAATGTGATTCGGGGTGGAATTCCATGCTTAAAAATGTTATTATTAGCTGTTTTTCAAAATTGAGTGTTTTTGCTGCCCGAGGAAGAAAACGCGTGATGCCGGGGTCAGAAAAAAAACTGCCCAGGACAAAAAAATATTTTTGACTCAAACGTAACAACGGATGCTAGAATGTGATTCGGGGTGGAATTCCATCCTTAAAAATGTTATTATTAGCTGTTTTTAAAAATTGAGTGTTTTTGCTGCCCGAGGAAGAAAACGCGTGATGCCGGGGTCAGAAAAAAAACTGTCCAGGACCAAAAAAATTTTTTTGACTCAAATGTAACAACGGATGCTAGCATGTGATTCGGGGTGGAATTCCATGCTTAAAAATGTTATTATTAGCTGTTTTTAAAAATTGAGTGTTTTTGGTGCCCGAGGAAGAAAACGTGTGATGCCGGGGTCAGAAAAAAAACTGCCAGGGACCAAAAATTTTTTTTTGACTCAAATGTAGCAACGGATGCTAGAATGTGATTCGGGGTGGAATTCCATGCTTAAAAATGTTATTATTAGCTGTTTTTCAAAATCGAGTGTTTTTGCTGCCCGAGGAAGAAAACGCGTGATGCCGGGGTCAGAAAAAAAACTGCCCAGCACCAAAAAATTTTTTTTGACTCAAATGTAACAACGGATGCTAGAATGTGATTCGGGGTGGAATTCCATGCTTAAAAATGTTATTATTAGCTGTTTTTAAAAATTGAGTGTTTTTGCTGCCCGAGGAAGAAAACGCGTGATGCCGGGGTCAGAAAAAAAACTGCCCAGCACCAAAAAAAATTTTTTGACTCAAATGTAACAACGGATGCTAGAATGTGATTCGGGGTGGAATTCCATGCTTAAAAATGTTATTATTAGCTGTTTTTCAAAATTGAGTGTTTTTGCTGCCCGAGGAAGAAAACGCGTGATGCCGGGGTCAGAAAAAAAACTGCCCAGGACCAAAAAATTTTTTTTGACTCAAATGTAACAACGGATGCTAGAATGTGATTCGGGGTGGAATTCCATGCTTAAAAATGTTATTATTAGCTGTTTTTAAAAATTGAGTGTTTTTGCTGCCCGAGGAAGAAAACGCGTGATGCCGGGGTCAGAAAAAAAACTGCCCAGCACCAAAAAAAATTTTTTGACTCAAATGTAACAACGGATGCTAGAATGTGATTCGGGGTGGAATTCCATGCTTAAAAATGTTATTATTAGCTGTTTTTCAAAATTGAGTGTTTTTGCTGCCCGAGGAAGAAAACGCGTGATGCCGGGGTCAGAAAAAAAACTGCCCAGGACCAAAAAATTTTTTTTGACTCAAATGTAACAACGGATGCTAGAATGTGATTCGGGGTGGAATTCCATGCTTAAAAATGTTATTATTAGCTGTTTTTAAAAATTGAGTGTTTTTGCTGCCCGAGGAAGAAAACGCGTGATGCCGGGGTCAGAAAAAAAACTGCCCAGGACCAAAAATTTTTTTTTGACTCAAATGTAACAACGGATGCTAGAATGTGATTCGGGGTGGAATTCCATGCTTAAAAATGTTATTATTAGCTGTTTTTAAAAATTGAGTGTTTTTGCTGCCCGAGGAAGAAAACGCGTGATGCCGGGGTCAGAAAAAAAACTGCCAAGGACCAAAAATTTTTTTTTGACTCAAATGTAACAACGGATGCTAGAATGTGATTCGGGGTGGAATTCCATGCTTAAAAATGTTATTATTAGCTGTTTTTCAAAATTGAGTGTTTTTGCTGCCCGAGGAAGAAAACGCGTGATGCCGGGGTCAGAAAAAAAACTGCCCAGGACAAAAAAATATTTTTGACTCAAACGTAACAACGGATGCTAGAATGTGATTCGGGGTGGAATTCCATCCTTAAAAATGTTATTATTAGCTGTTTTTAAAAATTGAGTGTTTTTGCTGCCCGAGGAAGAAAACGCGTGATGCCGGGGTCAGAAAAAAAACTGTCCAAGACCAAAAAAATTTTTTTGACTCAAATGTAACAACGGATGCTAGAATGTGATTCGGGGTGGAATTCCATGCTTAAAAATGTTATTATTAGCTGTTTTTAAAAATTGAGTGTTTTTGGTGCCCGAGGAAGAAAACGTGTGATGCCGGGGTCAGAAAAAAAACTGCCAGGGACCAAAAATTTTTTTTTGACTCAAATGTAACAACGGATGCTAGAATGTGATTCGGGGTGGAATTCCATGCTTAAAAATGTTATTATTAGCTGTTTTTAAAAATTGAGTGTTTTTGCTGCCCGAGGAAGAAAACGCGTGATGCCGGGGTCAGAAAAAAAACTGCCCAGGACCAAAAATTTTTTTTTGACTCAAATGTAACAACGGATGCTAGAATGTGATTCGGGGTGGAATTCCATGCTTAAAAATGTTATTATTAGCTGTTTTTAAAAATTGAGTGTTTTTGCTGCCCGAGGAAGAAAACGCGTGATGCCGGGGTCAGAAAAAAAACTGCCCAGGACCAAAAAATTTTTTTTGACTCAAATGTAACAACGGATGCTAGAATGTGATTCGGGGTGGAATTCCATGCTTAAAAATGTTATTATTAGCTGTTTTTAAAAATTGAGTCTTTTTGCTGCCCGAGGAAGAAAACGCGTGATGCCGGGGTCAGAAAAAAAACTGCCCAGGACCAAAAATTTTTTTTTGACTCAAATGTAACAACGGATGCTAGAATGTGATTCGGGGTGGAATTCCATGCTTAAAAATGTTATTATTAGCTGTTTTTAAAAATTGAGTGTTTTTGCTGCCCGAGGAACAAAACGCGTGATGCCGGGGTCAGAAAAAAAACTGCCCAGGACCAAAAATTTTTTTTTGACTCAAATGTAACAACGGATGCTAGAATGTGATTCGGGGTGGAATTCCATGCTTAAAAATGTTATTATTAGCTGTTTTTAAAAATTGAGTGTTTTTGCTGCCCGAGGAAGAAAACGCGTGATGCCGGGGTCAGAAAAAAAACTGCCCAGGACCAAAAATTTTTTTTTGACTCAAATGTAACAACGGATGCTAGAATGTGATTCGGGGTGGAATTCCATGCTTAAAAATGTTATTATTAGCTGTTTTTAAAAATTGAGTGTTTTTGCTGCCCGAGGAAGAAAACGCGTGATGCCGGGGTCAGAAAAAAAACTGCCCAGGACCAAAAAATTTTTTTTGACTCAAATGTAACAACGGATGCTAGAATGTGATTCGGGGTGGAATTCCATGCTTAAAAATGTTATTATTAGCTGTTTTTTAAAATTGAGTGTTTTTGCTGCCCGAGGAAGAAAACGCGTGATGCCGGGGTCAGAAAAAAAACTGCCCAGGACCAAAAATTTTTTTTTGACTCAAATGTAACAACGGATGCTAGAATGTGATTCGGGGTGGAATTCCATGCTTAAAAATGTTATTATTAGCTGTTTTTAAAAATTGAGTGTTTTTGCTGCCCGAGGAAGAAAACGCGTGATGCCGGGGTCAGAAAAAAAAATGCCAAGGACCAAAAATTTTTTTTTGACTCAAATGTAACAACGGATGCTAGAATGGGATTCGGGGTGGAATTCCATGCTTAAAAATGTTATTATTAGCTGTTTTTAAAAATTGAGTGTTTTTGCTGCCCGAGGAAGAAAACGCGTGATGCCGGGGTCAGAAAAAAAACTGCCCAGGACCAAAAAATTTTTTTTTGACTCAAATGTAACAACGGATGCTAGAATGTGATTCGGGGTGGAATTCCACGCTTAAAAATGTTATTATTAGCTGTTTTTAAAAATTGAGTGTTTTTGCTGCCCGAGGAAGAAAACGCGTGATGCCGGGGTCAGAAAAAAAACTGCCCAGGACCAAAAATTTTTTTTTGACTCAAATGTAACAACGGATGCTAGAATGTGATTCGGGGTGGAATTCCATGCTTAAAAATGTTATTATTAGCTGTTTTTAAAAATTGAGTGTTTTTGCTGCCCGAGGAAGAAAACGCGTGATGCCGGGGTCAGAAAAAAAACTGCCCAGGACCAAAAAATTTTTTTTGACTCAAATGTAACAACGGATGCTAGAATGTGATTCGGGGTGGAATTCCATCCTTAAAAATGTTATTATTAGCTGTTTTTAAAAATTGAGTGTTTTTGCTGCCCGAGGAAGAAAACGCGTGATGCCGGGGTCAGAAAAAAAACTGCCCAGGACCAAAAAATTTTTTTTGACTCAAATGTAACAACGGATGCTAGAATGTGATTCGGGGTGGAATTCCATGCTTAAAAATGTTATTATTAGCTGTTTTTCAAAATTGAGTGTTTTTGCTGCCCGAGGAAGAAAACGCGTGATGCCGGGGTCAGAAAAAAAACTGCCCAGCACCAAAAAAATTTTTTTGACTCAAATGTAACAACGGATGCTAGAATGTGATTCGGGGTGGAATTCCATGCTTAAAAATGTTATTATTAGCTGTTTTTCAAAATTGAGTGTTTTTGCTGCCCGAGGAAGAAAACGCGTGATGCCGGGGTCAGAAAAAAAACTGCCCAGGACAAAAAAATATTTTTGACTCAAACGTAACAACGGATGCTAGAATGTGATTCGGGGTGGAATTCCATCCTTAAAAATGTTATTATTAGCTGTTTTTAAAAATTGAGTGTTTTTGCTGCCCGAGGAAGAAAACGCGTGATGCCGGGGTCAGAAAAAAAACTGTCCAGGACCAAAAAAATTTTTTTGACTCAAATGTAACAACGGATGCTAGCATGTGATTCGGGGTGGAATTCCATGCTTAAAAATGTTATTATTAGCTGTTTTTAAAAATTGAGTGTTTTTGGTGCCCGAGGAAGAAAACGTGTGATGCCGGGGTCAGAAAAAAAACTGCCAGGGACCAAAAATTTTTTTTTGACTCAAATGTAGCAACGGATGCTAGAATGTGATTCGGGGTGGAATTCCATGCTTAAAAATGTTATTATTAGCTGTTTTTCAAAATCGAGTGTTTTTGCTGCCCGAGGAAGAAAACGCGTGATGCCGGGGTCAGAAAAAAAACTGCCCAGCACCAAAAAATTTTTTTTGACTCAAATGTAACAACGGATGCTAGAATGTGATTCGGGGTGGAATTCCATGCTTAAAAATGTTATTATTAGCTGTTTTTAAAAATTGAGTGTTTTTGCTGCCCGAGGAAGAAAACGCGTGATGCCGGGGTCAGAAAAAAAACTGCCCAGCACCAAAAAAAATTTTTTGACTCAAATGTAACAACGGATGCTAGAATGTGATTCGGGGTGGAATTCCATGCTTAAAAATGTTATTATTAGCTGTTTTTCAAAATTGAGTGTTTTTGCTGCCCGAGGAAGAAAACGCGTGATGCCGGGGTCAGAAAAAAAACTGCCCAGGACCAAAAAATTTTTTTTGACTCAAATGTAACAACGGATGCTAGAATGTGATTCGGGGTGGAATTCCATGCTTAAAAATGTTATTATTAGCTGTTTTTAAAAATTGAGTGTTTTTGCTGCCCGAGGAAGAAAACGCGTGATGCCGGGGTCAGAAAAAAAACTGCCCAGCACCAAAAAAAATTTTTTGACTCAAATGTAACAACGGATGCTAGAATGTGATTCGGGGTGGAATTCCATGCTTAAAAATGTTATTATTAGCTGTTTTTCAAAATTGAGTGTTTTTGCTGCCCGAGGAAGAAAACGCGTGATGCCGGGGTCAGAAAAAAAACTGCCCAGGACCAAAAAATTTTTTTTGACTCAAATGTAACAACGGATGCTAGAATGTGATTCGGGGTGGAATTCCATGCTTAAAAATGTTATTATTAGCTGTTTTTAAAAATTGAGTGTTTTTGCTGCCCGAGGAAGAAAACGCGTGATGCCGGGGTCAGAAAAAAAACTGCCCAGGACCAAAAATTTTTTTTTGACTCAAATGTAACAACGGATGCTAGAATGTGATTCGGGGTGGAATTCCATGCTTAAAAATGTTATTATTAGCTGTTTTTAAAAATTGAGTGTTTTTGCTGCCCGAGGAAGAAAACGCGTGATGCCGGGGTCAGAAAAAAAACTGCCAAGGACCAAAAATTTTTTTTTGACTCAAATGTAACAACGGATGCTAGAATGTGATTCGGGGTGGAATTCCATGCTTAAAAATGTTATTATTAGCTGTTTTTCAAAATTGAGTGTTTTTGCTGCCCGAGGAAGAAAACGCGTGATGCCGGGGTCAGAAAAAAAACTGCCCAGGACAAAAAAATATTTTTGACTCAAACGTAACAACGGATGCTAGAATGTGATTCGGGGTGGAATTCCATCCTTAAAAATGTTATTATTAGCTGTTTTTAAAAATTGAGTGTTTTTGCTGCCCGAGGAAGAAAACGCGTGATGCCGGGGTCAGAAAAAAAACTGTCCAAGACCAAAAAAATTTTTTTGACTCAAATGTAACAACGGATGCTAGAATGTGATTCGGGGTGGAATTCCATGCTTAAAAATGTTATTATTAGCTGTTTTTAAAAATTGAGTGTTTTTGGTGCCCGAGGAAGAAAACGTGTGATGCCGGGGTCAGAAAAAAAACTGCCAGGGACCAAAAATTTTTTTTTGACTCAAATGTAACAACGGATGCTAGAATGTGATTCGGGGTGGAATTCCATGCTTAAAAATGTTATTATTAGCTGTTTTTAAAAATTGAGTGTTTTTGCTGCCCGAGGAAGAAAACGCGTGATGCCGGGGTCAGAAAAAAAACTGCCCAGGACCAAAAATTTTTTTTTGACTCAAATGTAACAACGGATGCTAGAATGTGATTCGGGGTGGAATTCCATGCTTAAAAATGTTATTATTAGCTGTTTTTAAAAATTGAGTGTTTTTGCTGCCCGAGGAAGAAAACGCGTGATGCCGGGGTCAGAAAAAAAACTGCCCAGGACCAAAAAATTTTTTTTGACTCAAATGTAACAACGGATGCTAGAATGTGATTCGGGGTGGAATTCCATGCTTAAAAATGTTATTATTAGCTGTTTTTAAAAATTGAGTCTTTTTGCTGCCCGAGGAAGAAAACGCGTGATGCCGGGGTCAGAAAAAAAACTGCCCAGGACCAAAAATTTTTTTTTGACTCAAATGTAACAACGGATGCTAGAATGTGATTCGGGGTGGAATTCCATGCTTAAAAATGTTATTATTAGCTGTTTTTAAAAATTGAGTGTTTTTGCTGCCCGAGGAACAAAACGCGTGATGCCGGGGTCAGAAAAAAAACTGCCCAGGACCAAAAATTTTTTTTTGACTCAAATGTAACAACGGATGCTAGAATGTGATTCGGGGTGGAATTCCATGCTTAAAAATGTTATTATTAGCTGTTTTTAAAAATTGAGTGTTTTTGCTGCCCGAGGAAGAAAACGCGTGATGCCGGGGTCAGAAAAAAAACTGCCCAGGACCAAAAATTTTTTTTTGACTCAAATGTAACAACGGATGCTAGAATGTGATTCGGGGTGGAATTCCATGCTTAAAAATGTTATTATTAGCTGTTTTTAAAAATTGAGTGTTTTTGCTGCCCGAGGAAGAAAACGCGTGATGCCGGGGTCAGAAAAAAAACTGCCCAGGACCAAAAAATTTTTTTTGACTCAAATGTAACAACGGATGCTAGAATGTGATTCGGGGTGGAATTCCATGCTTAAAAATGTTATTATTAGCTGTTTTTTAAAATTGAGTGTTTTTGCTGCCCGAGGAAGAAAACGCGTGATGCCGGGGTCAGAAAAAAAACTGCCCAGGACCAAAAATTTTTTTTTGACTCAAATGTAACAACGGATGCTAGAATGTGATTCGGGGTGGAATTCCATGCTTAAAAATGTTATTATTAGCTGTTTTTAAAAATTGAGTGTTTTTGCTGCCCGAGGAAGAAAACGCGTGATGCCGGGGTCAGAAAAAAAAATGCCAAGGACCAAAAATTTTTTTTTGACTCAAATGTAACAACGGATGCTAGAATGGGATTCGGGGTGGAATTCCATGCTTAAAAATGTTATTATTAGCTGTTTTTAAAAATTGAGTGTTTTTGCTGCCCGAGGAAGAAAACGCGTGATGCCGGGGTCAGAAAAAAAACTGCCCAGGACCAAAAAATTTTTTTTTGACTCAAATGTAACAACGGATGCTAGAATGTGATTCGGGGTGGAATTCCACGCTTAAAAATGTTATTATTAGCTGTTTTTAAAAATTGAGTGTTTTTGCTGCCCGAGGAAGAAAACGCGTGATGCCGGGGTCAGAAAAAAAACTGCCCAGGACCAAAAATTTTTTTTTGACTCAAATGTAACAACGGATGCTAGAATGTGATTCGGGGTGGAATTCCATGCTTAAAAATGTTATTATTAGCTGTTTTTAAAAATTGAGTGTTTTTGCTGCCCGAGGAAGAAAACGCGTGATGCCGGGGTCAGAAAAAAAACTGCCCAGGACCAAAAAATTTTTTTTGACTCAAATGTAACAACGGATGCTAGAATGTGATTCGGGGTGGAATTCCATGCTTAAAAATGTTATTATTAGCTGTTTTTAAAAATTGAGTGTTTTTGCTGCCCGAGGAAGAAAACGCGTGATGCCGGGGTCAGAAAAAAAACTGCCCAGGACCAAAAAATTTTTTTTTGACTCAAATGTAACAACGGATGCTAGAATGTGATTCGGGGTGGAATTCCACGCTTAAAAATGTTATTATTAGCTGTTTTTAAAAATTGAGTGTTTTTGCTGCCCGAGGAAGAAAACGCGTGATGCCGGGGTCAGAAAAAAAACTGCCCAGGACCAAAAATTTTTTTTTGACTCAAATGTAACAACGGATGCTAGAATGTGATTCGGGGTGGAATTCCATGCTTAAAAATGTTATTATTAGCTGTTTTTAAAAATTGAGTGTTTTTGCTGCCCGAGGAAGAAAACGCGTGATGCCGGGGTCAGAAAAAAAACTGCCCAGGACCAAAAATTTTTTTTGACTCAAATGTAACAACGGATGCTAGAATGTGATTCGGGGTGGAATTCCATGCTTAAAAATGTTATTATTAGCTGTTTTTCAAAATTGAGTGTTTTTGCTGCCCGAGGAAGAAAACGCGTGATGCCGGGGTCAGAAAAAAAACTGCCCAGGACAAAAAAATATTTTTGACTCAAACGTAACAACGGATGCTAGAATGTGATTCGGGGTGGAATTCCATGCTTAAAAATGTTATTATTAGCTGTTTTTAAAAATTGAGTGTTTTTGCTGCCCGAGGAAGAAAACGCGTGATGCCGGGGTCAGAAAAAAAACTGCCCAGGACCAAAAAATTTTTTTTGACTCAAATGTAACAACGGATGCTAGAATGTGATTCGGGGTGGAATTCCATGCTTAAAAATGTTATTATTAGCTGTTTTTAAAAATTGAGTGTTTTTGCTGCCCGAGGAAGAAAACGCGTGATGCCGGGGTCAGAAAAAAAACTGCCCAGGACCAAAAATTTTTTTTTGACTCAAATGTAACAACGGATGCTAGAATGTGATTCGGGGTGGAATTCCATGCTAAAAAATGTTATTATTAGCTGTTTTTAAAAATTGAGTGTTTTTGCTGCCCGAGGAAGAAAACGCGTGATGCCGGGGTCAGAAAAAAAACTGCCAAGGACCAAAAAATTTTTTTTGACTCAAATGTAACAACGGATGCTAGAATGTGATTCGGGGTGGAATTCCATGCTTAAAAATGTTATTATTAGCTGTTTTTAAAAATTGAGTGTTTTTGCTGCCCGAGGAAGAAAACGCGTGATGCCGGGGTCAGAAAAAAAACTGCCCAGGACCAAAAATTTTTTTTTGACTCAAATGTAACAACGGATGCTAGAATGTGATTCGGGGTGGAATTCCATGCTTAAAAATGTTATTATTAGCTGTTTTTAAAAATTGAGTGTTTTTGCTGCCCGAGGAAGAAAACGCGTGATGCCGGGGTCAGAAAAAAAACTGCCAAGGACCAAAAAATTTTTTTTGACTCAAATGTAACAACGGATGCTAGAATGTGATTCGGGGTGGAATTCCATGCTTAAAAATGTTATTATTAGCTGTTTTTAAAAATTGAGTGTTTTTGCTGCCCGAGGAAGAAAACGCGTGATGCCGGGGTCAGAAAAAAAACTGCCCAGGACCAAAAATTTTTTTTTGACTCAAATGTAACAACGGATGCTAGAATGTGATTCGGGGTGGAATTCCATGCTTAAAAATGTTATTATTAGCTGTTTTTAAAAATTGAGTGTTTTTGCTGCCCGAGGAAGAAAACGCGTGATGCCGGGGTCAGAAAAAAAAATGCCAAGGACCAAAAATTTTTTTTTGACTCAAATGTAACAACGGATGCTAGAATGTGATTCGGGGTGGAATTCCATGCTTAAAAATGTTATTATTAGCTGTTTTTAAAAATTGAGTGTTTTTGCTGCCCGAGGAAGAAAACGCGTGATGCCGGGGTCAGAAAAAAAACTGCCCAGGACCAAAAAATTTTTTTTTGACTCAAATGTAACAACGGATGCTAGAATGTGATTCGGGGTGGAATTCCACGCTTAAAAATGTTATTATTAGCTGTTTTTAAAAATTGAGTGTTTTTGCTGCCCGAGGAAGAAAACGCGTGATGCCGGGGTCAGAAAAAAAACTGCCCAGGACCAAAAAATTTTTTTTTGACTCAAATGTAACAACGGATGCTAGAATGTGATTCGGGGTGGAATTCCATGCTTAAAAATGTTATTATTAGCTGTTTTTAAAAATTGAGTGTTTTTGCTGCCCGAGGAAGAAAACGCGTGATGCCGGGGTCAGAAAAAAAACTGCCCAGGACCAAAAATTTTTTTTTGACTCAAATGTAACAACGGATGCTAGAATGTGATTCGGGGTGGAATTCCATCCTTAAAAATGTTATTATTAGCTGTTTTTAAAAATTGAGTGTTTTTGCTGCCCGAGGAAGAAAACGCGTGATGCCGGGGTCAGAAAAAAAACTGCCCAGGACCAAAAAATTTTTTTTGACTCAAATGTAACAACGGATGCTAGAATGTGATTCGGGGTGGAATTCCATGCTTAAAAATGTTATTATTAGCTGTTTTTAAAAATTGAGTGTTTTTGCTGCCCGAGGAAGAAAACGCGTGATGCCGGGGTCAGAAAAAAAACTGCCCAGGACCAAAAATTTTTTTTTGACTCAAATGTAACAACGGATGCTAGAATGTGATTCGGGGTGGAATTCCATGCTTAAAAATGTTATTATTAGCTGTTTTTAAAAATTGAGTGTTTTTGCTGCCCGAGGAAGAAAACGCGTGATGCCGGGGTCAGAAAAAAAACTGCCAAGGACCAAAAAATTTTTTTTGACTCAAATGTAACAACGGATGCTAGAATGTGATTCGGGGTGGAATTCCATGCTTAAAAATGTTATTATTAGCTGTTTTTAAAAATTGAGTGTTTTTGCTGCCCGAGGAAGAAAACGCGTGATGCCGGGGTCAGAAAAAAAACTGCCCAGGACCAAAAAATTTTTTTTGACTCAAATGTAACAACGGATGCTAGAATGTGATTCGGGGTGGAATTCCATGCTTAAAAATGTTATTATTAGCTGTTTTTAAAAATTGAGTGTTTTTGCTGCCCGAGGAAGAAAACGCGTGATGCCGGGGTCAGAAAAAAAACTGCCCAGGACCAAAAATTTTTTTTTGACTCAAATGTAACAACGGATGCTAGAATGTGATTCGGGGAGGAATTCCATGCTTAAAAATGTTATTATTAGCTGTTTTTCAAAATTGAGTGTTTTTGCTGCCAGAGGAAGAAAACGCGTGATGCCGGGGTCAGAAAAAAAACTGCCAAGGACCAAAAAAATTTTTTTGACTCAAATGTAACAACGGATGCTAGAATGTGATTCGGGGAGGAATTCCATGCTTAAAAATGTTATTATTAGCTGTTTTTAAAAATTGAGTGTTTTTCCTGCCCGAGGAAGAAAACGCGTGATGCCGGGGTCAGAAAAAAAACTGCCCAGGACCAAAAATTTTTTTTTGACTCAAATGTAACAACGGATGCTAGAATGTGATTCGGGGTGGAATTCCATGCTTAAAAATGTTATTATTAGCTGTTTTTAAAAATTGAGTGTTTTTGCTGCCCGAGGAAGAAAACGCGTGATGCCGGGGTCAGAAGAAAAACTGCCCAGGACCAAAAAATTTTTTTTGACTCAAATGTAACAACGGATGCTAGAATGTGATTCGGGGTGGAATTCCATGCTTAAAAATGTTATTATTAGCTGTTTTTAAAAATTGAGTGTTTTTGCTACCCGAGGAAGAAAACGCGTGATGCCGGGGTCAGAAAAAAAACTGCCCAGGACCAAAAAATTTTTTTTGACTCAAATGTAACAACGGATGCTAGAATGTGATTCGGGGTGGAATTCCACGCTTAAAAATGTTATTATTAGCTGTTTTAAAAAATTGAGTGTTTTTGCTGCCCGAGGAAGAAAACGCGTGATGCCGGGGTCAGAAAAAAAACTGCCCAGGACCAAAAATTTTTTTTTGACTCAAATGTAACAACGGATGCTAGAATGTGATTCGGGGTGGAATTCCATGCTTAAAAATGTTATTATTAGCTGTTTTTAAAAATTGAGTGTTTTTGCTGCCCGAGGAAGAAAACGCGTGATGCCGGGGTCAGAAAAAAAACTGCCCAGGACCAAAAAATTTTTTTTTGACTCAAATGTAAGAACGGATGCTAGAATGTGATTCGGGGTGGAATTCCACGCTTAAAAATGTTATTATTTGCTGTTTTTAAAAATTGAGTGTTTTTGCTGCCCGAGGAAGAAAACGCGTGATGCCGGGGTCAGAAAAAAAACTGCCCAGGACCAAAAATTTTTTTTTGACTCAAATGTAACAACGGATGCTAGAATGTGATTCGGGGTGGAATTCCATGCTTAAAAATGTTATTATTAGCTGTTTTTAAAAATTGAGTGTTTTTGCTGCCCGAGGAAGAAAACGCGTGATGCCGGGGTCAGAAAAAAAACTGCCAAGGACCAAAAAATTTTTTTTGACTCAAATGTAACAGCGGATGCTAGAATGTGATTCGGGGTGGAATTCCATGCTTAAAAATGTTATTATTAGCTGTTTTTAAAAATTGAGTGTTTTTGCTGCCCGAGGAAGAAAACGCGTGATGCCGGGGTCAGAAAAAAAACTGCCCAGGACCAAAAAATTTTTTTTGACTCAAATGTAACAACGGATGCTAGAATGTGATTCGGGGTGGAATTCCATGCTTAAAAATGTTATTATTAGCTGTTTTTAAAAATTGAGTGTTTTTGCTGCCCGAGGAAGAAAACGCGTGATGCCGGGGTCAGAAGAAAAACTGCCCAGGACCAAAAATTTTTTTTTGACTCAAATGTAACAACGGATGCTAGAATGTGATTCGGGGTGGAATTCCATGCTTAAAAATGTTATTATTAGCTGTTTTTAAAAATTGAGTGTTTTTGCTGCCCGAGGAAGAAAACGCGTGATGCCGGGGTCAGAAAAAAAACTGCCCAGGACCAAAAAATTTTTTTTGACTCAAATGTAACAACGGATGCTAGAATGTGATTCGGGGTGGAATTCCATGCTTAAAAATGTTATTATTAGCTGTTTTTAAAAATTGAGTGTTTTTGCTGCCCGAGGAAGAAAACGCGTGATGCCGGGGTCAGAAAAAAAACTGCCCAGGACCAAAAAAATTTTTTTTGACTCAAATGTAACAACGGATGCTAGAATGTGATTCGGGGTGGAATTCCATGCTTAAAAATGTTATTATTAGCTGTTTTTTAAAATTGAGTGTTTTTGCTGCCCGAGGAAGAAAACGCGTGATGCCGGGGTCAGAAAAAAAACTGCCCAGGACCAAAAAATTTTTTTTGACTCAAATGTAACAACGGATGCTAGAATGTGATTCGGGGTGGAATTCCATGCTTAAAAATGTTATTATTAGCTGTTTTTAAAAATTGAGTGTTTTTGCTGCCCGAGGAAGAAAACGCGTGATGCCGGGGTCAGAAAAAAAACTGCCAAGGACCAAAATTTTTTTTTTGACTCAAATGTAACAACGGATGCTAGAATGTGATTCGGGGTGGAATTCCATGCTTAAAAATGTTATTATTAGCTGTTTTTAAAAATTGAGTGTTTTTGCTGCCCGAGGAAGAAAACGCGTGATGCCGGGGTCAGAAAAAAAACTGCCCAGGACCAAAAATTTTTTTTTGACTCAAATGTAACAACGGATGCTAGAATGTGATTCGGGGTGGAATTCCACGCTTAAAAATGTTATTATTAGCTGTTTTTAAAAATTGAGTGTTTTTGCTGCCCGAGGAAGAAAACGCGTGATGCCGGGGTCAGAAAAAAAACTGCCCAGGACCAAAAAAATTTTTTTTGACTCAAATGTAACAACGGATGCTAGAATGTGATTCGGGGTGGAATTCCATGCTTAAAAATGTTATTATTAGCTGTTTTTTAAAATTGAGTGTTTTTGCTGCCCGAGGAAGAAAACGCGTGATGCCGGGGTCAGAAAAAAAACTGCCCAGGACCAAAAAATTTTTTTTGACTCAAATGTAACAACGGATGCTAGAATGTGATTCGGGGTGGAATTCCATGCTTAAAAATGTTATTATTAGCTGTTTTTAAAAATTGAGTGTTTTTGCTGCCCGAGGAAGAAAACGCGTGATGCCGGGGTCAGAAAAAAAACTGCCAAGGACCAAAATTTTTTTTTTGACTCAAATGTAACAACGGATGCTAGAATGTGATTCGGGGTGGAATTCCATGCTTAAAAATGTTATTATTAGCTGTTTTTAAAAATTGAGTGTTTTTGCTGCCCGAGGAAGAAAACGCGTGATGCCGGGGTCAGAAAAAAAACTGCCCAGGACCAAAAATTTTTTTTTGACTCAAATGTAACAACGGATGCTAGAATGTGATTCGGGGTGGAATTCCATGCTTAAAAATGTTATTATTAGCTGTTTTTAAAAATTGAGTGTTTTTGCTGCCCGAGGAAGAAAACGCGTGATGCCGGGGTCAGAAAAAAAACTGCCCAGGACCAAAAAATTTTTTTTTGACTCAAATGTAAGAACGGATGCTAGAATGTGATTCGGGGTGGAATTCCACGCTTAAAAATGTTATTATTTGCTGTTTTTAAAAATTGAGTGTTTTTGCTGCCCGAGGAAGAAAACGCGTGATGCCGGGGTCAGAAAAAAAACTGCCCAGGACCAAAAATTTTTTTTTGACTCAAATGTAACAACGGATGCTAGAATGTGATTCGGGGTGGAATTCCATGCTTAAAAATGTTATTATTAGCTGTTTTTTAAAATTGAGTGTTTTTGCTGCCCGAGGAAGAAAACGCGTGATGCCGGGGTCAGAAAAAAAACTGCCAAGGACCAAAAAAATTTTTTTGACTCAAATGTAACAACGGATGCTAGAATGTGATTCGGGGTGGAATTCCATGCTTAAAAATGTTATTATTAGCTGTTTTTAAAAATTGAGTGTTTTTGCTGCCCGAGGAAGAAAACGCGTGATGCCGGGGTCAGAAAAAAAACTGCCCAGGACCAAAAAATTTTTTTTGACTCAAATGTAACAACGGATGCTAGAATGTGATTCGGGGTGGAATTCCATGCTTAAAAATGTTATTATTAGCTGTTTTTAAAAATTGAGTGTTTTTGCTGCCCGAGGAAGAAAACGCGTGATGCCGGGGTCAGAAGAAAAACTGCCCAGGACCAAAAATTTTTTTTTGACTCAAATGTAACAACGGATGCTAGAATGTGATTCGGGGTGGAATTCCATGCTTAAAAATGTTATTATTAGCTGTTTTTAAAAATTGAGTGTTTTTGCTGCCCGAGGAAGAAAACGCGTGATGCCGGGGTCAGAAAAAAAACTGCCCAGGACCAAAAAATTTTTTTTGACTCAAATGTAACAACGGATGCTAGAATGTGATTCGGGGTGGAATTCCATGCTTAAAAATGTTATTATTAGCTGTTTTTAAAAATTGAGTGTTTTTGCTGCCCGAGGAAGAAAACGCGTGATGCCGGGGTCAGAAAAAAAACTGCCCAGGACCAAAAATTTTTTTTTGACTCAAATGTAACAACGGATGCTAGAATGTGATTCGGGGTGGAATTCCACGCTTAAAAATGTTATTATTAGCTGTTTTTAAAAATTGAGTGTTTTTGCTGCCCGAGGAAGAAAACGCGTGATGCCGGAGTCAGAAAAAAAACTGCCCAGGACCAAAAAAATTTTTTTTGACTCAAATGTAACAACGGATGCTAGAATGTGATTCGGGGTGGAATTCCATGCTTAAAAATGTTATTATTAGCTGTTTTTTAAAATTGAGTGTTTTTGCTGCCCGAGGAAGAAAACGCGTGATGCCGGGGTCAGAAAAAAAACTGCCCAGGACCAAAAAATTTTTTTTGACTCAAATGTAACAACGGATGCTAGAATGTGATTCGGGGTGGAATTCCATGCTTAAAAATGTTATTATTAGCTGTTTTTAAAAATTGAGTGTTTTTGCTGCCCGAGGAAGAAAACGCGTGATGCCGGGGTCAGAAAAAAAACTGCCAAGGACCAAAATTTTTTTTTTGACTCAAATGTAACAACGGATGCTAGAATGTGATTCGGGGTGGAATTCCATGCTTAAAAATGTTATTATTAGCTGTTTTTAAAAATTGAGTGTTTTTGCTGCCCGAGGAAGAAAACGCGTGATGCCGGGGTCAGAAAAAAAACTGCCCAGGACCAAAAATTTTTTTTTGACTCAAATGTAACAACGGATGCTAGAATGTGATTCGGGGTGGAATTCCATGCTTAAAAATGTTATTATTAGCTGTTTTTTAAAATTGAGTGTTTTTGCTGCCCGAGGAAGAAAACGCGTGATGCCGGGGTCAGAAAAAAAACTGCCCAGGACCAAAAATTTTTTTTTTGACTCAAATGTAACAACGGATGCTAGAATGTGATTCGGGGTGGAATTCCACGCTTAAAAATGTTATTATTTGCTGTTTTTAAAAATTGAGTGTTTTTGCTGCCCGAGGAAGAAAACGCGTGATGCCGGGGTCAGAAAAAAAACTGCCCAGGACCAAAAATTTTTTTTTGACTCAAATGTAACAACGGATGCTAGAATGTGATTCGGGGTGGAATTCCATGCTTAAAAATGTTATTATTAGCTGTTTTTTAAAATTGAGTGTTTTTGCTGCCCGAGGAAGAAAACGCGTGATGCCGGGGTCAGAAAAAAAACTGCCCAGGACCAAAAAAATTTTTTTGACTCAAATGTAACAACGGATGCTAGAATGTGATTCGGGGTGGAATTCCATGCTTAAAAATGTTATTATTAGCTGTTTTTAAAAATTGAGTGTTTTTGCTGCCCGAGGAAGAAAACGCGTGATGCCGGGGTCAGAAAAAAAACTGCCCAGGACCAAAAATTTTTTTTTGACTCAAATGTAACAACGGATGCTAGAATGTGATTCGGGGAGGAATTCCATGCTTAAAAATGTTATTATTAGCTGTTTTTAAAAATTGAGTGTTTTTCCTGCCCGAGGAAGAAAACGCGTGATGCCGGGGTCAGAAAAAAAACTGCCCAGGACCAAAAAATTTTTTTTGACTCAAATGTAACAACGGATGCTAGAATGTGATTCAGGGTGGAATTCCATGCTTAAAAATGTTATTATTAGCTGTTTTTAAAAATTGAGTGTTTTTCCTGCCCGAGGAAGAAAACGCGTGATGCCGGGGTCAGAAAAAAAACTGCCCAGGACCAAAAAATTTTTTTTGACTCAAATGTAGCAACGGATGCTAGAATGTGATTCGGGGTGGAATTCCATGCTTAAAAATGTTATTATTAGCTGTTTTTAAAAATTGAGTGTTTTTGCTGCCCGAGGAAGAAAACGCGTGATGCCGGGGTCAGAAGAAAAACTGCCCAGGACCAAAAATTTTTTTTTGACTCAAATGTAACAACGGATGCTAGAATGTGATTCGGGGTGGAATTCCATGCTTAAAAATGTTATTATTAGCTGTTTTTAAAAATTGAGTGTTTTTGCTGCCCGAGGAAGAAAACGCGTGATGCCGGGGTCAGAAAAAAAACTGCCCAGGACCAAAAAATTTTTTTTGACTCAAATGTAACAACGGATGCTAGAATGTGATTCGGGGTGGAATTCCACGCTTAAAAATGTTATTATTAGCTGTTTTAAAAAATTGAGTGTTTTTGCTGCCCGAGGAAGAAAACGCGTGATGCCGGGGTCAGAAAAAAAACTGCCCAGGACCAAAAATTTTTTTTTGACTCAAATGTAACAACGGATGCTAGAATGTGATTCGGGGTGGAATTCCACGCTTAAAAATGTTATTATTAGCTGTTTTTAAAAATTGAGTGTTTTTGCTGCCCGAGGAAGAAAACGCGTGATGCCGGGGTCAGAAAAAAAACTGCCCAGGACCAAAAAATTTTTTTTTGACTCAAATGTAACAACGGATGCTAGAATGTGATTCGGGGTGGAATTCCATGCTTAAAAATGTTATTATTAGCTGTTTTTTAAAATTGAGTGTTTTTGCTGCCCGAGGAAGAAAACGCGTGATGCCGGGGTCAGAAAAAAAACTGCCCAGGACCAAAAAATTTTTTTTGACTCAAATGTAACAACGGATGCTAGAATGTGATTCGGGGTGGAATTCCATGCTTAAAAATGTTATTATTAGCTGTTTTTAAAAATTGAGTGTTTTTGCTGCCCGAGGAAGAAAACGCGTGATGCCGGGGTCAGAAAAAAAACTGCCAAGGACCAAAATTTTTTTTTTGACTCAAATGTAACAACGGATGCTAGAATGTGATTCGGGGTGGAATTCCATGCTTAAAAATGTTATTATTAGCTGTTTTTAAAAATTGAGTGTTTTTGCTGCCCGAGGAAGAAAACGCGTGATGCCGGGGTCAGAAAAAAAACTGCCCAGGACCAAAAATTTTTTTTTGACTCAAATGTAACAACGGATGCTAGAATGTGATTCGGGGTGGAATTCCATGCTTAAAAATGTTATTATTAGCTGTTTTTTAAAATTGAGTGTTTTTGCTGCCCGAGGAAGAAAACGCGTGATGCCGGGGTCAGAAAAAAAACTGCCCAGGACCAAAAAATTTTTTTTTGACTCAAATGTAACAACGGATGCTAGAATGTGATTCGGGGTGGAATTCCACGCTTAAAAATGTTATTATTTGCTGTTTTTAAAAATTGAGTGTTTTTGCTGCCCGAGGAAGAAAACGCGTGATGCCGGGGTCAGAAAAAAAACTGCCCAGGACCAAAAATTTTTTTTTGACTCAAATGTAACAACGGATGCTAGAATGTGATTCGGGGTGGAATTCCATGCTTAGAAATGTTATTATTAGCTGTTTTTAAAAATTGAGTGTTTTTGCTGCCCGAGGAAGAAAACGCGTGATGCCGGGGTCAGAAAAAAAACTGCCCAGGACCAAAAATTTTTTTTTGACTCAAATGTAGCAACGGATGCTAGAATGTGATTCGGGGTGGAATTCCACGCTTAAAAATGTTATTATTAGCTGTTTTTAAAAATTGAGTGTTTTTGCTGCCCGAGGAAGAAAACGCGTGATGCCGGGGTCAGAAAAAAAACTGCCCAGGACCAAAAATTTTTTTTTGACTCAAATGTAACAACGGATGCTAGAATGTGATTCGGGGTGGAATTCCATGCTTAAAAATGTTATTATTAGCTGTTTTTAAAAATTGAGTGTTTTTGCTGCCCGAGGAAGAAAACGCGTGATGCCGGGGTCAGAAAAAAAACTGCCCAGGACCAAAAATTTTTTTTTGACTCAAATGTAGCAACGGATGCTAGAATGTGATTCGGGGTGGAATTCCACGCTTAAAAATGTTATTATTAGCTGTTTTTAAAAATTGAGTGTTTTTGCTGCCCGAGGAAGAAAACGCGTGATGCCGGGGTCAGAAAAAAAACTGCCCAGGACCAAAAATTTTTTTTTGACTCAAATGTAACAACGGATGCTAGAATGTGATTCGGGGTGGAATTCCATGCTTAAAAATGTTATTATTAGCTGTTTTTAAAAATTGAGTGTTTTTGCTGCCCGAGGAAGAAAACGCGTGATGCCGGGGTCAGAAAAAAAACTGCCCAGGACCAAAAAATTTTTTTTGACTCAAATGTAACAACGGATGCTAGAATGTGATTCGGGGTGGAATTCCATGCTTAAAAATGTTATTATTAGCTGTTTTTTAAAATTGAGTGTTTTTGCTGCCCGAGGAAGAAAACGCGTGATGCCGGGGTCAGAAAAAAAACTGCCCAGGACCAAAAAAATTTTTTTGACTCAAATGTAACAACGGATGCTAGAATGTGATTCGGGGTGGAATTCCATGCTTAAAAATGTTATTATTAGCTGTTTTTAAAAATTGAGTGTTTTTGCTGCCCGAGGAAGAAAACGCGTGATGCCGGGGTCAGAAAAAAAACTGCCCAGGACCAAAAATTTTTTTTTGACTCAAATGTAACAACGGATGCTAGAATGTGATTCGGGGTGGAATTCCATGCTTAAAAATGTTATTATTAGCTGTTTTTAAAAATTGAGTGTTTTTGCTGCCCGAGGAAGAAAACGCGTGATGCCGGGGTCAGAAAAAAAACTGCCCAGGACCAAAAATTTTTTTTTGACTCAAATGTAACAACGGATGCTAGAATGTGATTCGGGGTGGAATTCCATGCTTAAAAATGTTATTATTAGCTGTTTTTAAAAATTGAGTGTTTTTGCTGCCCGAGGAAGAAAACGCGTGATGCCGGGGTCAGAAAAAAAACTGCCCAGGACCAAAAAATTTTTTTTAACTCAAATGTAACAACGGATGCTAGAATGTGATTCGGGGTGGAATTCCATGCTTAAAAATGTTATTATTAGCTGTTTTTTAAAATTGAGTGTTTTTGCTGCCCGAGGAAGAAAACGCGTGATGCCGGGGTCAGAAAAAAAACTGCCCAGGACCAAAAAATTTTTTTTGACTCAAATGTAACAACGGATGCTAGAATGTGATTCGGGGTGGAATTCCATGCTTAAAAATGTTATTATTAGCTGTTTTTTAAAATTGAGTGTTTTTGCTGCCCGAGGAAGAAAACGCGTGATGCCGGGGTCGGAAAAAAAACTGCCCAGGACCAAAAAAATTTTTTTGACTCAAATGTAACAACGGATGCTAGAATGTGATTCGGGGTGGAATTCCATGCTTAAAAATGTTATTATTAGCTGTTTTTAAAAATTGAGTGTTTTTGCTGCCCGAGGAAGAAAACGCGTGATGCCGGGGTCAGAAAAAAAACTGCCAAGGACCAAAATTTTTTTTTTGACTCAAATGTAACAACGGATGCTAGAATGTGATTCGGGGTGGAATTCCATGCTTAAAAATGTTATTATTAGCTGTTTTTAAAAATTGAGTGTTTTTGCTGCCCGAGGAAGAAAACGCGTGATGCCGGGGTCAGAAAAAAAACTGCCCAGGACCAAAAATTTTTTTTTGACTCAAATGTAACAACGGATGCTAGAATGTGATTCGGGGTGGAATTCCATGCTTAAAAATGTTATTATTAGCTGTTTTTAAAAATTGAGTGTTTTTGCTGCCCGAGGAAGAAAACGTGTGATGCCGGGGTCAGAAAAAAAACTGCCCAGGACCAAAAAATTTTTTTTTGACTCAAATGTAACAACGGATGCTAGAATGTGATTCGGGGTGGAATTCCACGCTTAAAAATGTTATTATTAGCTGTTTTTAAAAATTGAGTGTTTTTGCTGCCCGAGGAAGAAAACGCGTGATGCCGGGGTCAGAAAAAAAACTGCCCAGGACCAAAAATTTTTTTTTGACTCAAATGTAACAACGGATGCTAGAATGTGATTCGGGGTGGAATTCCATGCTTAAAAATGTTATTATTAAATTTTTTAAAAAATTGAGTGTTTTTGCTGCCCGAGGAAGAAAACGCGTGATGCCGGGGTCAGAAAAAAAACTGCCCAGGACCAAAAATTTTTTTTTGACTCAAATGTAACAACGGATGCTAGAATGTGATTCGGGGTGGAATTCCATGCTTAAAAATGTTATTATTAGCTGTTTTTAAAAATTGAGTGTTTTTGCTGCCCGAGGAAGAAAACGCGTGATGCCGGGGTCAGAAAAAAAACTGCCCAGGACCAAAAAAATTTTTTTGACTCAAATGTAACAACGGATGCTAGAATGTGATTCGGGGTGGAATTCCATGCTTAGAAATGTTATTATTAGCTGTTTTTAAAAATTGAGTGTTTTTGCTGCCCGAGGAAGAAAACGCGTGATGCCGGGGTCAGAAAAAAAACTGCCCAGGACCAAAAATTTTTTTTTGACTCAAATGTAGCAACGGATGCTAGAATGTGATTCGGGGTGGAATTCCACGCTTAAAAATGTTATTATTAGCTGTTTTTAAAAATTGAGTGTTTTTGCTGCCCGAGGAAGAAAACGCGTGATGCCGGGGTCAGAAAAAAAACTGCCCAGGACCAAAAATTTTTTTTTGACTCAAATGTAACAACGGATGCTAGAATGTGATTCGGGGTGGAATTCCATGCTTAAAAATGTTATTATTAGCTGTTTTTAAAAATTGAGTGTTTTTGCTGCCCGAGGAAGAAAACGCGTGATGCCGGGGTCAGAAAAAAAACTGCCCAGGACCAAAAAATTTTTTTTGACTCAAATGTAACAACGGATGCTAGAATGTGATTCGGGGTGGAATTCCATGCTTAAAAATGTTATTATTAGCTGTTTTTTAAAATTGAGTGTTTTTGCTGCCCGAGGAAGAAAACGCGTGATGCCGGGGTCAGAAAAAAAACTGCCCAGGACCAAAAAAATTTTTTTGACTCAAATGTAACAACGGATGCTAGAATGTGATTCGGGGTGGAATTCCATGCTTAAAAATGTTATTATTAGCTGTTTTTAAAAATTGAGTGTTTTTGCTGCCCGAGGAAGAAAACGCGTGATGCCGGGGTCAGAAGAAAAACTGCCCAGGACCAAAAATTTTTTTTTGACTCAAATGTAACAACGGATGCTAGAATGTGATTCGGGGTGGAATTCCATGCTTAAAAATGTTATTATTAGCTGTTTTTAAAAATTGAGTGTTTTTGCTGCCCGAGGAAGAAAACGCGTGATGCCGGGGTCAGAAAAAAAACTGCCCAGGACCAAAAAATTTTTTTTGACTCAAATGTAACAACGGATGCTAGAATGTGATTCGGGGTGGAATTCCACGCTTAAAAATGTTATTATTAGCTGTTTTAAAAAATTGAGTGTTTTTGCTGCCCGAGGAAGAAAACGCGTGATGCCGGGGTCAGAAAAAAAACTGCCCAGGACCAAAAATTTTTTTTTGACTCAAATGTAACAACGGATGCTAGAATGTGATTCGGGGTGGAATTCCACGCTTAAAAATGTTATTATTAGCTGTTTTTAAAAATTGAGTGTTTTTGCTGCCCGAGGAAGAAAACGCGTGATGCCGGGGTCAGAAAAAAAACTGCCCAGGACCAAAAAATTTTTTTTTGACTCAAATGTAACAACGGATGCTAGAATGTGATTCGGGGTGGAATTCCATGCTTAAAAATGTTATTATTAGCTGTTTTTTAAAATTGAGTGTTTTTGCTGCCCGAGGAAGAAAACGCGTGATGCCGGGGTCAGAAAAAAAACTGCCCAGGACCAAAAAATTTTTTTTGACTCAAATGTAACAACGGATGCTAGAATGTGATTCGGGGTGGAATTCCATGCTTAAAAATGTTATTATTAGCTGTTTTTAAAAATTGAGTGTTTTTGCTGCCCGAGGAAGAAAACGCGTGATGCCGGGGTCAGAAAAAAAACTGCCAAGGACCAAAATTTTTTTTTTGACTCAAATGTAACAACGGATGCTAGAATGTGATTCGGGGTGGAATTCCATGCTTAAAAATGTTATTATTAGCTGTTTTTAAAAATTGAGTGTTTTTGCTGCCCGAGGAAGAAAACGCGTGATGCCGGGGTCAGAAAAAAAACTGCCCAGGACCAAAAATTTTTTTTTGACTCAAATGTAACAACGGATGCTAGAATGTGATTCGGGGTGGAATTCCATGCTTAAAAATGTTATTATTAGCTGTTTTTTAAAATTGAGTGTTTTTGCTGCCCGAGGAAGAAAACGCGTGATGCCGGGGTCAGAAAAAAAACTGCCCAGGACCAAAAAATTTTTTTTTGACTCAAATGTAACAACGGATGCTAGAATGTGATTCGGGGTGGAATTCCACGCTTAAAAATGTTATTATTTGCTGTTTTTAAAAATTGAGTGTTTTTGCTGCCCGAGGAAGAAAACGCGTGATGCCGGGGTCAGAAAAAAAACTGCCCAGGACCAAAAATTTTTTTTTGACTCAAATGTAACAACGGATGCTAGAATGTGATTCGGGGTGGAATTCCATGCTTAAAAATGTTATTATTAGCTGTTTTTAAAAATTGAGTGTTTTTGCTGCCCGAGGAAGAAAACGCGTGATGCCGGGGTCAGAAAAAAAACTGCCCAGGACCAAAAAATTTTTTTTGACTCAAATGTAACAACGGATGCTAGAATGTGATTCGGGGTGGAATTCCATGCTTAGAAATGTTATTATTAGCTGTTTTTAAAAATTGAGTGTTTTTGCTGCCCGAGGAAGAAAACGCGTGATGCCGGGGTCAGAAAAAAAACTGCCCAGGACCAAAAAAATTTTTTTGACTCAAATGTAGCAACGGATGCTAGAATGTGATTCGGGGTGGAATTCCATGCTTAAAAATGTTATTATTAGCTGTTTTTAAAAATTGAGTGTTTTTGCTGCCCGAGGAAGAAAACGCGTGATGCCGGGGTCAGAAGAAAAACTGCCCAGGACCAAAAATTTTTTTTTGACTCAAATGTAACAACGGATGCTAGAATGTGATTCGGGGTGGAATTCCATGCTTAAAAATGTTATTATTAGCTGTTTTTAAAAATTGAGTGTTTTTGCTGCCCGAGGAAGAAAACGCGTGATGCCGGGGTCAGAAAAAAAACTGCCCAGGACCAAAAAATTTTTTTTGACTCAAATGTAGCAACGGATGCTAGAATGTGATTCGGGGTGGAATTCCATGCTTAAAAATGTTATTATTAGCTGTTTTTAAAAATTGAGTGTTTTTGCTGCCCGAGGAAGAAAACGCGTGATGCCGGGGTCAGAAGAAAAACTGCCCAGGACCAAAAATTTTTTTTTGACTCAAATGTAACAACGGATGCTAGAATGTGATTCGGGGTGGAATTCCATGCTTAAAAATGTTATTATTAGCTGTTTTTAAAAATTGAGTGTTTTTGCTGCCCGAGGAAGAAAACGCGTGATGCCGGGGTCAGAAAAAAAACTGCCCAGGACCAAAAAATTTTTTTTGACTCAAATGTAACAACGGATGCTAGAATGTGATTCGGGGTGGAATTCCACGCTTAAAAATGTTATTATTAGCTGTTTTAAAAAATTGAGTGTTTTTGCTGCCCGAGGAAGAAAACGCGTGATGCCGGGGTCAGAAAAAAAACTGCCCAGGACCAAAAATTTTTTTTTGACTCAAATGTAACAACGGATGCTAGAATGTGATTCGGGGTGGAATTCCACGCTTAAAAATGTTATTATTAGCTGTTTTTAAAAATTGAGTGTTTTTGCTGCCCGAGGAAGAAAACGCGTGATGCCGGGGTCAGAAAAAAAACTGCCCAGGACCAAAAAATTTTTTTTTGACTCAAATGTAACAACGGATGCTAGAATGTGATTCGGGGTGGAATTCCATGCTTAAAAATGTTATTATTAGCTGTTTTTTAAAATTGAGTGTTTTTGCTGCCCGAGGAAGAAAACGCGTGATGCCGGGGTCAGAAAAAAAACTGCCCAGGACCAAAAAATTTTTTTTGACTCAAATGTAACAACGGATGCTAGAATGTGATTCGGGGTGGAATTCCATGCTTAAAAATGTTATTATTAGCTGTTTTTAAAAATTGAGTGTTTTTGCTGCCCGAGGAAGAAAACGCGTGATGCCGGGGTCAGAAAAAAAACTGCCAAGGACCAAAATTTTTTTTTTGACTCAAATGTAACAACGGATGCTAGAATGTGATTCGGGGTGGAATTCCATGCTTAAAAATGTTATTATTAGCTGTTTTTAAAAATTGAGTGTTTTTGCTGCCCGAGGAAGAAAACGCGTGATGCCGGGGTCAGAAAAAAAACTGCCCAGGACCAAAAATTTTTTTTTGACTCAAATGTAACAACGGATGCTAGAATGTGATTCGGGGTGGAATTCCATGCTTAAAAATGTTATTATTAGCTGTTTTTTAAAATTGAGTGTTTTTGCTGCCCGAGGAAGAAAACGCGTGATGCCGGGGTCAGAAAAAAAACTGCCCAGGACCAAAAAATTTTTTTTTGACTCAAATGTAACAACGGATGCTAGAATGTGATTCGGGGTGGAATTCCACGCTTAAAAATGTTATTATTTGCTGTTTTTAAAAATTGAGTGTTTTTGCTGCCCGAGGAAGAAAACGCGTGATGCCGGGGTCAGAAAAAAAACTGCCCAGGACCAAAAATTTTTTTTTGACTCAAATGTAACAACGGATGCTAGAATGTGATTCGGGGTGGAATTCCATGCTTAAAAATGTTATTATTAGCTGTTTTTAAAAATTGAGTGTTTTTGCTGCCCGAGGAAGAAAACGCGTGATGCCGGGGTCAGAAAAAAAACTGCCCAGGACCAAAAAATTTTTTTTGACTCAAATGTAACAACGGATGCTAGAATGTGATTCGGGGTGGAATTCCATGCTTAGAAATGTTATTATTAGCTGTTTTTAAAAATTGAGTGTTTTTGCTGCCCGAGGAAGAAAACGCGTGATGCCGGGGTCAGAAAAAAAACTGCCCAGGACCAAAAATTTTTTTTTGACTCAAATGTAGCAACGGATGCTAGAATGTGATTCGGGGTGGAATTCCACGCTTAAAAATGTTATTATTAGCTGTTTTTAAAAATTGAGTGTTTTTGCTGCCCGAGGAAGAAAACGCGTGATGCCGGGGTCAGAAAAAAAACTGCCCAGGACCAAAAATTTTTTTTTGACTCAAATGTAACAACGGATGCTAGAATGTGATTCGGGGTGGAATTCCATGCTTAAAAATGTTATTATTAGCTGTTTTTTAAAATTGAGTGTTTTTGCTGCCCGAGGAAGAAAACGCGTGATGCCGGGGTCAGAAAAAAAACTGCCCAGGACCAAAAAAATTTTTTTGACTCAAATGTAACAACGGATGCTAGAATGTGATTCGGGGTGGAATTCCATGCTTAAAAATGTTATTATTAGCTGTTTTTAAAAATTGAGTGTTTTTGCTGCCCGAGGAAGAAAACGCGTGATGCCGGGGTCAGAAAAAAAACTGCCAAGGACCAAAAATTTTTTTTTGACTCAAATGTAACAACGGATGCTAGAATGTGATTCGGGGTGGAATTCCATGCTTAAAAATGTTATTATTAGCTGTTTTTAAAAATTGAGTGTTTTTGCTGCCCGTGGAAGAAAACGCGTGATGCCGGGGTCAGAAAAAAAACTGCCCAGGACCAAAAATTTTTTTTTGACTCAAATGTAACAACGGATGCTAGAATGTGATTCGGGGTGGAATTCCATGCTTAAAAATGTTATTATTAGCTGTTTTTAAAAATTGAGTGTTTTTGCTGCCCGAGGAAGAAAACGCGTGATGCCGGGGTCAGAAAAAAAACTGCCCAGGACCAAAAAATTTTTTTTTGACTCAAATGTAACAACGGATGCTAGAATGTGATTCGGGGTGGAATTCCACGCTTAAAAATGTTATTATTAGCTGTTTTTAAAAATTGAGTGTTTTTGCTGCCCGAGGAAGAAAACGCGTGATGCCGGGGTCAGAAAAAAAACTGCCCAGGACCAAAAATTTTTTTTTGACTCAAATGTAACAACGGATGCTAGAATGTGATTCGGGGTGGAATTCCATGCTTAAAAATGTTATTATTAAATTTTTTAAAAAATTGAGTGTTTTTGCTGCCCGAGGAAGAAAACGCGTGATGCCGGGGTCAGAAAAAAAACTGCCCAGGACCAAAAATTTTTTTTTGACTCAAATGTAACAACGGATGCTAGAATGTGATTCGGGGTGGAATTCCATGCTTAAAAATGTTATTATTAGCTGTTTTTAAAAATTGAGTGTTTTTGCTGCCCGAGGAAGAAAACGCGTGATGCCGGGGTCAGAAAAAAAACTGCCCAGGACCAAAAATTTTTTTTTGACTCAAATGTAACAACGGATGCTAGAATGTGATTCGGGGTGGAATTCCATGCTTAAAAATGTTATTATTAGCTGTTTTTAAAAATTGAGTGTTTTTGCTGCCCGAGGAAGAAAACGCGTGATGCCGGGGTCAGAAAAAAAACTGCCCAGGACCAAAAAATTTTTTTTAACTCAAATGTAACAACGGATGCTAGAATGTGATTCGGGGTGGAATTCCATGCTTAAAAATGTTATTATTAGCTGTTTTTTAAAATTGAGTGTTTTTGCTGCCCGAGGAAGAAAACGCGTGATGCCGGGGTCAGAAAAAAAACTGCCCAGGACCAAAAAATTTTTTTTGACTCAAATGTAACAACGGATGCTAGAATGTGATTCGGGGTGGAATTCCATGCTTAAAAATGTTATTATTAGCTGTTTTTTAAAATTGAGTGTTTTTGCTGCCCGAGGAAGAAAACGCGTGATGCCGGGGTCAGAAAAAAAACTGCCCAGGACCAAAAAAATTTTTTTGACTCAAATGTAACAACGGATGCTAGAATGTGATTCGGGGTGGAATTCCATGCTTAAAAATGTTATTATTAGCTGTTTTTAAAAATTGAGTGTTTTTGCTGCCCGAGGAAGAAAACGCGTGATGCCGGGGTCAGAAAAAAAACTGCCAAGGACCAAAATTTTTTTTTTGACTCAAATGTAACAACGGATGCTAGAATGTGATTCGGGGTGGAATTCCATGCTTAAAAATGTTATTATTAGCTGTTTTTAAAAATTGAGTGTTTTTGCTGCCCGAGGAAGAAAACGCGTGATGCCGGGGTCAGAAAAAAAACTGCCCAGGACCAAAAATTTTTTTTTGACTCAAATGTAACAACGGATGCTAGAATGTGATTCGGGGTGGAATTCCATGCTTAAAAATGTTATTATTAGCTGTTTTTAAAAATTGAGTGTTTTTGCTGCCCGAGGAAGAAAACGCGTGATGCCGGGGTCAGAAAAAAAACTGCCCAGGACCAAAAAATTTTTTTTTGACTCAAATGTAACAACGGATGCTAGAATGTGATTCGGGGTGGAATTCCACGCTTAAAAATGTTATTATTAGCTGTTTTTAAAAATTGAGTGTTTTTGCTGCCCGAGGAAGAAAACGCGTGATGCCGGGGTCAGAAAAAAAACTGCCCAGGACCAAAAATTTTTTTTTGACTCAAATGTAACAACGGATGCTAGAATGTGATTCGGGGTGGAATTCCATGCTTAAAAATGTTATTATTAAATTTTTTAAAAAATTGAGTGTTTTTGCTGCCCGAGGAAGAAAACGCGTGATGCCGGGGTCAGAAAAAAAACTGCCCAGGACCAAAAATTTTTTTTTGACTCAAATGTAACAACGGATGCTAGAATGTGATTCGGGGTGGAATTCCATGCTTAAAAATGTTATTATTAGCTGTTTTTAAAAATTGAGTGTTTTTGCTGCCCGAGGAAGAAAACGCGTGATGCCGGGGTCAGAAAAAAAACTGCCCAGGACCAAAAAATTTTTTTTGACTCAAATGTAACAACGGATGCTAGAATGTGATTCGGGGTGGAATTCCATGCTTAGAAATGTTATTATTAGCTGTTTTTAAAAATTGAGTGTTTTTGCTGCCCGAGGAAGAAAACGCGTGATGCCGGGGTCAGAAAAAAAACTGCCCAGGACTAAAAATTTTTTTTTGACTCAAATGTAGCAACGGATGCTAGAATGTGATTCGGGGTGGAATTCCACGCTTAAAAATGTTATTATTAGCTGTTTTTAAAAATTGAGTGTTTTTGCTGCCCGAGGAAGAAAACGCGTGATGCCGGGGTCAGAAAAAAAACTGCCCAGGACCAAAAATTTTTTTTTGACTCAAATGTAACAACGGATGCTAGAATGTGATTCGGGGTGGAATTCCATGCTTAAAAATGTTATTATTAGCTGTTTTTAAAAATTGAGTGTTTTTGCTGCCCGAGGAAGAAAACGCGTGATGCCGGGGTCAGAAAAAAAACTGCCCAGGACCAAAAAATTTTTTTTGACTCAAATGTAACAACGGATGCTAGAATGTGATTCGGGGTGGAATTCCATGCTTAAAAATGTTATTATTAGCTGTTTTTTAAAATTGAGTGTTTTTGCTGCCCGAGGAAGAAAACGCGTGATGCCGGGGTCAGAAAAAAAACTGCCCAGGACCAAAAAAATTTTTTTGACTCAAATGTAACAACGGATGCTAGAATGTGATTCGGGGTGGAATTCCATGCTTAAAAATGTTATTATTAGCTGTTTTTAAAAATTGAGTGTTTTTGCTGCCCGAGGAAGAAAACGCGTGATGCCGGGGTCAGAAGAAAAACTGCCCAGGACCAAAAATTTTTTTTTGACTCAAATGTAACAACGGATGCTAGAATGTGATTCGGGGTGGAATTCCATGCTTAAAAATGTTATTATTAGCTGTTTTTAAAAATTGAGTGTTTTTGCTGCCCGAGGAAGAAAACGCGTGATGCCGGGGTCAGAAAAAAAACTGCCCAGGACCAAAAAATTTTTTTCCACTCAAATGTAGCATCGGATGCTAGAATGTGATTCGGGGTGGAATTCCATCCTTAAAAATGTTATTATTAGCTGTTTTTCAAAATTGAGTGTTTTTGCTGCCCGAGGAAGAAAACGCGTGATGCCGGGGTCAGAAAAAAAACTGCCCAGGACCAAAAAATTTTTTTTGACTCAAATGTAACAACGGATGCTAGAATGTGATTCGGGGTGGAATTCCACGCTTAAAAATGTTATTATTAGCTGTTTTAAAAAATTGAGTGTTTTTGCTGCCCGAGGAAGAAAACGCGTGATGCCGGGGTCAGAAAAAAAACTGCCCAGGACCAAAAATTTTTTTTTGACTCAAATGTAACAACGGATGCTAGAATGTGATTCGGGGTGGAATTCCACGCTTAAAAATGTTATTATTAGCTGTTTTTAAAAATTGAGTGTTTTTGCTGCCCGAGGAAGAAAACGCGTGATGCCGGGGTCAGAAAAAAAACTGCCCAGGACCAAAAAATTTTTTTTTGACTCAAATGTAACAACGGATGCTAGAATGTGATTCGGGGTGGAATTCCATGCTTAAAAATGTTATTATTAGCTGTTTTTTAAAATTGAGTGTTTTTGCTGCCCGAGGAAGAAAACGCGTGATGCCGGGGTCAGAAAAAAAACTGCCCAGGACCAAAAAATTTTTTTTGACTCAAATGTAACAACGGATGCTAGAATGTGATTCGGGGTGGAATTCCATGCTTAAAAATGTTATTATTAGCTGTTTTTAAAAATTGAGTGTTTTTGCTGCCCGAGGAAGAAAACGCGTGATGCCGGGGTCAGAAAAAAAACTGCCAAGGACCAAAATTTTTTTTTTGACTCAAATGTAACAACGGATGCTAGAATGTGATTCGGGGTGGAATTCCATGCTTAAAAATGTTATTATTAGCTGTTTTTAAAAATTGAGTGTTTTTGCTGCCCGAGGAAGAAAACGCGTGATGCCGGGGTCAGAAAAAAAACTGCCCAGGACCAAAAATTTTTTTTTGACTCAAATGTAACAACGGATGCTAGAATGTGATTCGGGGTGGAATTCCATGCTTAAAAATGTTATTATTAGCTGTTTTTTAAAATTGAGTGTTTTTGCTGCCCGAGGAAGAAAACGCGTGATGCCGGGGTCAGAAAAAAAACTGCCCAGGACCAAAAAATTTTTTTTTGACTCAAATGTAACAACGGATGCTAGAATGTGATTCGGGGTGGAATTCCACGCTTAAAAATGTTATTATTTGCTGTTTTTAAAAATTGAGTGTTTTTGCTGCCCGAGGAAGAAAACGCGTGATGCCGGGGTCAGAAAAAAAACTGCCCAGGACCAAAAATTTTTTTTTGACTCAAATGTAACAACGGATGCTAGAATGTGATTCGGGGTGGAATTCCATGCTTAAAAATGTTATTATTAGCTGTTTTTAAAAATTGAGTGTTTTTGCTGCCCGAGGAAGAAAACGCGTGATGCCGGGGTCAGAAAAAAAACTGCCCAGGACCAAAAAATTTTTTTTGACTCAAATGTAACAACGGATGCTAGAATGTGATTCGGGGTGGAATTCCATGCTTAGAAATGTTATTATTAGCTGTTTTTAAAAATTGAGTGTTTTTGCTGCCCGAGGAAGAAAACGCGTGATGCCGGGGTCAGAAAAAAAACTGCCCAGGACCAAAAATTTTTTTTTGACTCAAATGTAGCAACGGATGCTAGAATGTGATTCGGGGTGGAATTCCACGCTTAAAAATGTTATTATTAGCTGTTTTTAAAAATTGAGTGTTTTTGCTGCCCGAGGAAGAAAACGCGTGATGCCGGGGTCAGAAAAAAAACTGCCCAGGACCAAAAATTTTTTTTTGACTCAAATGTAACAACGGATGCTAGAATGTGATTCGGGGTGGAATTCCATGCTTAAAAATCTTATTATTAGCTGTTTTTAAAAATTGAGTGTTTTTGCTGCCCGAGGAAGAAAACGCGTGATGCCGGGGTCAGAAAAAAAACTGCCCAGGACCAAAAAATTTTTTTTGACTCAAATGTAACAACGGATGCTAGAATGTGATTCGGGGTGGAATTCCATGCTTAAAAATGTTATTATTAGCTGTTTTTTAAAATTGAGTGTTTTTGCTGCCCGAGGAAGAAAACGCGTGATGCCGGGGTCAGAAAAAAAACTGCCCAGGACCAAAAAAATTTTTTTGACTCAAATGTAACAACGGATGCTAGAATGTGATTCGGGGGGAATTCCATGCTTAAAAATGTTATTATTAGCTGTTTTTAAAAATTGAGTGTTTTTGCTGCCCGAGGAAGAAAACGCGTGATGCCGGGGTCAGAAAAAAAACTGCCCAGGACCAAAAATTTTTTTTTGACTCAAATGTAACAACGGATGCTAGAATGTGATTCGGGGTGGAATTCCATGCTTAAAAATGTTATTATTAGCTGTTTTTAAAAATTGAGTGTTTTTGCTGCCCGAGGAAGAAAACGCGTGATGCCGGGGTCAGAAAAAAAACTGCCCAGGACCAAAAAATTTTTTTTTGACTCAAATGTAACAACGGATGCTAGAATGTGATTCGGGGTGGAATTCCACGCTTAAAAATGTTATTATTAGCTGTTTTTAAAAATTGAGTGTTTTTGCTGCCCGAGGAAGAAAACGCGTGATGCCGGGGTCAGAAAAAAAACTGCCCAGGACCAAAAATTTTTTTTTGACTCAAATGTAACAACGGATGCTAGAATGTGATTCGGGGTGGAATTCCATGCTTAAAAATGTTATTATTAAATTTTTTAAAAAATTGAGTGTTTTTGCTGCCCGAGGAAGAAAACGCGTGATGCCGGGGTCAGAAAAAAAACTGCCCAGGACCAAAAATTTTTTTTTGACTCAAATGTAACAACGGATGCTAGAATGTGATTCGGGGTGGAATTCCATGCTTAAAAATGTTATTATTAGCTGTTTTTAAAAATTGAGTGTTTTTGCTGCCCGAGGAAGAAAACGCGTGATGCCGGGGTCAGAAAAAAAACTGCCCAGGACCAAAAAATTTTTTTTTGACTCAAATGTAACAACGGATGCTAGAATGTGATTCGGGGTGGAATTCCACGCTTAAAAATGTTATTATTAGCTGTTTTTAAAAATTGAGTGTTTTTGCTGCCCGAGGAAGAAAACGCGTGATGCCGGGGTCAGAAAAAAAACTGCCCAGGACCAAAAATTTTTTTTTGACTCAAATGTAACAACGGATGCTAGAATGTGATTCGGGGTGGAATTCCATGCTTAAAAATGTTATTATTAAATTTTTTAAAAAATTGAGTGTTTTTGCTGCCCGAGGAAGAAAACGCGTGATGCCGGGGTCAGAAAAAAAACTGCCCAGGACCAAAAACTTTTTTTTGACTCAAATGTAACAACGGATGCTAGAATGTGATTCGGGGTGGAATTCCATGCTTAAAAATGTTATTATTAGCTGTTTTTAAAAATTGAGTGTTTTTGCTGCCCGAGGAAGAAAACGCGTGATGCCGGGGTCAGAAAAAAAACTGCCCAGGACCAAAAATTTTTTTTTGACTCAAATGTAACAACGGATGCTAGAATGTGATTCGGGGTGGAATTCCATGCTTAAAAATGTTATTATTAGCTGTTTTTAAAAATTGAGTGTTTTTGCTGCCCGAGGAAGAAAACGCGTGATGCCGGGGTCAGAAAAAAAACTGCCCAGGACCAAAAAATTTTTTTTAACTCAAATGTAACAACGGATGCTAGAATGTGATTCGGGGTGGAATTCCATGCTTAAAAATGTTATTATTAGCTGTTTTTTAAAATTGAGTGTTTTTGCTGCCCGAGGAAGAAAACGCGTGATGCCGGGGTCAGAAAAAAAACTGCCCAGGACCAAAAAATTTTTTTTGACTCAAATGTAACAACGGATGCTAGAATGTGATTCGGGGTGGAATTCCATGCTTAAAAATGTTATTATTAGCTGTTTTTTAAAATTGAGTGTTTTTGCTGCCCGAGGAAGAAAACGCGTGATGCCGGGGTCAGAAAAAAAACTGCCCAGGACCAAAAAAATTTTTTTGACTCAAATGTAACAACGGATGCTAGAATGTGATTCGGGGTGGAATTCCATGCTTAAAAATGTTATTATTAGCTGTTTTTAAAAATTGAGTGTTTTTGCTGCCCGAGGAAGAAAACGCGTGATGCCGGGGTCAGAAAAAAAACTGCCAAGGACCAAAAAATTTTTTTTGACTCAAATGTAACAACGGATGCTAGAATGTGATTCGGGGTGGAATTCCATGCTTAAAAATGTTATTATTAGCTGTTTTTAAAAATTGAGTGTTTTTGCTGCCCGAGGAAGAAAACGCGTGATGCCGGGGTCAGAAAAAAAACTGCCCAGGACCAAAAATTTTTTTTTGACTCAAATGTAACAACGGATGCTAGAATGTGATTCGGGGTGGAATTCCATGCTTAAAAATGTTATTATTAGCTGTTTTTAAAAATTGAGTGTTTTTGCTGCCCGAGGAAGAAAACGCGTGATGCCGGGGTCAGAAAAAAAACTGCCCAGGACCAAAAAATTTTTTTTTGACTCAAATGTAACAACGGATGCTAGAATGTGATTCGGGGTGGAATTCCACGCTTAAAAATGTTATTATTAGCTGTTTTTAAAAATTGAGTGTTTTTGCTGCCCGAGGAAGAAAACGCGTGATGCCGGGGTCAGAAAAAAAACTGCCCAGGACCAAAAATTTTTTTTTGACTCAAATGTAACAACGGATGCTAGAATGTGATTCGGGGTGGAATTCCATGCTTAAAAATGTTATTATTAAATTTTTTAAAAAATTGAGTGTTTTTGCTGCCCGAGGAAGAAAACGCGTGATGCCGGGGTCAGAAAAAAAACTGCCCAGGACCAAAAATTTTTTTTTGACTCAAATGTAACAACGGATGCTAGAATGTGATTCGGGGTGGAATTCCATGCTTAAAAATGTTATTATTAGCTGTTTTTAAAAATTGAGTGTTTTTGCTGCCCGAGGAAGAAAACGCGTGATGCCGGGGTCAGAAAAAAAACTGCCCAGGACCAAAAAATTTTTTTTGACTCAAATGTAACAACGGATGCTAGAATGTGATTCGGGGTGGAATTCCATGCTTAGAAATGTTATTATTAGCTGTTTTTAAAAATTGAGTGTTTTTGCTGCCCGAGGAAGAAAACGCGTGATGCCGGGGTCAGAAAAAAAACTGCCCAGGACCAAAAATTTTTTTTTGACTCAAATGTAACAACGGATGCTAGAATGTGATTCGGGGTGGAATTCCATGCTTAAAAATGTTATTATTAGCTGTTTTTAAAAATTGAGTGTTTTTGCTGCCCGAGGAAGAAAACGCGTGATGCCGGGGTCAGAAAAAAAACTGCCCAGGACCAAAAAATTTTTTTTGACTCAAATGTAACAACGGATGCTAGAATGTGATTCGGGGTGGAATTCCATGCTTAGAAATGTTATTATTAGCTGTTTTTAAAAATTGAGTGTTTTTGCTGCCCGAGGAAGAAAACGCGTGATGCCGGGGTCAGAAAAAAAACTGCCCAGGACCAAAAATTTTTTTTTGACTCAAATGTAGCAACGGATGCTAGAATGTGATTCGGGGTGGAATTCCACGCTTAAAAATGTTATTATTAGCTGTTTTTAAAAATTGAGTGTTTTTGCTGCCCGAGGAAGAAAACGCGTGATGCCGGGGTCAGAAAAAAAACTGCCCAGGACCAAAAATTTTTTTTTGACTCAAATGTAACAACGGATGCTAGAATGTGATTCGGGGTGGAATTCCATGCTTAAAAATGTTATTATTAGCTGTTTTTAAAAATTGAGTGTTTTTGCTGCCCGAGGAAGAAAACGCGTGATGCCGGGGTCAGAAAAAAAACTGCCCAGGACCAAAAAATTTTTTTTGACTCAAATGTAACAACGGATGCTAGAATGTGATTCGGGGTGGAATTCCATGCTTAAAAATGTTATTATTAGCTGTTTTTTAAAATTGAGTGTTTTTGCTGCCCGAGGAAGAAAACGCGTGATGCCGGGGTCAGAAAAAAAACTGCCCAGGACCAAAAAAATTTTTTTGACTCAAATGTAACAACGGATGCTAGAATGTGATTCGGGGTGGAATTCCATGCTTAAAAATGTTATTATTAGCTGTTTTTAAAAATTGAGTGTTTTTGCTGCCCGAGGAAGAAAACGCGTGATGCCGGGGTCAGAAAAAAAACTGCCAAGGACCAAAAATTTTTTTTTGACTCAAATGTAACAACGGATGCTAGAATGTGATTCGGGGTGGAATTCCATGCTTAAAAATGTTATTATTAGCTGTTTTTAAAAATTGAGTGTTTTTGCTGCCCGTGGAAGAAAACGCGTGATGCCGGGGTCAGAAAAAAAACTGCCCAGGACCAAAAAATTTTTTTTGACTCAAATGTAACAACGGATGCTAGAATGTGATTCGGGGTGGAATTCCATGCTTAAAAATGTTATTATTAGCTGTTTTTAAAAATTGAGTGTTTTTGCTGCCCGAGGAAGAAAACGCGTGATGCCGGGGTCAGAAAAAAAACTGCCCAGGACCAAAAAATTTTTTTTGACTCAAATGTAACAACGGATGCTAGAATGTGATTCGGGGTGGAATTCCATGCTTAAAAATGTTATTATTAGCTGTTTTTTAAAATTGAGTGTTTTTGCTGCCCGAGGAAGAAAACGCGTGATGCCGGGGTCAGAAAAAAAACTGCCCAGGACCAAAAAAATTTTTTTGACTCAAATGTAACAACGGATGCTAGAATGTGATTCGGGGTGGAATTCCATGCTTAAAAATGTTATTATTAGCTGTTTTTAAAAATTGAGTGTTTTTGCTGCCCGAGGAAGAAAACGCGTGATGCCGGGGTCAGAAAAAAAACTGCCAAGGACCAAAAATTTTTTTTTGACTCAAATGTAACAACGGATGCTAGAATGTGATTCGGGGTGGAATTCCATGCTTAAAAATGTTATTATTAGCTGTTTTTAAAAATTGAGTGTTTTTGCTGCCCGTGGAAGAAAACGCGTGATGCCGGGGTCAGAAAAAAAACTGCCCAGGACCAAAAATTTTTTTTTGACTCAAATGTAACAACGGATGCTAGAATGTGATTCGGGGTGGAATTCCATGCTTAAAAATGTTATTATTAGCTGTTTTTAAAAATTGAGTGTTTTTGCTGCCCGAGGAAGAAAACGCGTGATGCCGGGGTCAGAAAAAAAACTGCCCAGGACCAAAAAATTTTTTTTTGACTCAAATGTAACAACGGATGCTAGAATGTGATTCGGGGTGGAATTCCACGCTTAAAAATGTTATTATTAGCTGTTTTTAAAAATTGAGTGTTTTTGCTGCCCGAGGAAGAAAACGCGTGATGCCGGGGTCAGAAAAAAAACTGCCCAGGACCAAAAATTTTTTTTTGACTCAAATGTAACAACGGATGCTAGAATGTGATTCGGGGTGGAATTCCATGCTTAAAAATGTTATTATTAGCTGTTTTTAAAAATTGAGTGTTTTTGCTGCCCGAGGAAGAAAACGCGTGATGCCGGGGTCAGAAAAAAAACTGCCCAGGACCAAAAATTTTTTTTTGACTCAAATGTAACAACGGATGCTAGAATGTGATTCGGGGTGGAATTCCATGCTTAAAAATGTTATTATTAAATTTTTTAAAAAATCGAGTGTTTTTTCTCCCCGAGGAAGAAAACGCGTGATGCCGGGGTCAGAAAAAAAACTGCCCAGGACCAAAAAATTTTTTTTGACTCAAATGTAACAACGGATGCTAGAATGTGATTCGGGGTGGAATTCCATGCTTAGAAATGTTATTATTAGCTGTTTTTAAAAATTGAGTGTTTTTGCTGCCCGAGGAAGAAAACGCGTGATGCCGGGGTCAGAAAAAAAACTGCCCAGGACCAAAAATTTTTTTTTGACTCAAATGTAGCAACGGATGCTAGAATGTGATTCGGGGTGGAATTCCACGCTTAAAAATGTTATTATTAGCTGTTTTTAAAAATTGAGTGTTTTTGCTGCCCGAGGAAGAAAACGCGTGATGCCGGGGTCAGAAAAAAAACTGCCCAGGACCAAAAATTTTTTTTTGACTCAAATGTAACAACGGATGCTAGAATGTGATTCGGGGTGGAATTCCATGCTTAAAAATGTTATTATTAGCTGTTTTTAAAAATTGAGTGTTTTTGCTGCCCGAGGAAGAAAACGCGTGATGCCGGGGTCAGAAAAAAAACTGCCCAGGACCAAAAAATTTTTTTTGACTCAAATGTAACAACGGATGCTAGAATGTGATTCGGGGTGGAATTCCATGCTTAAAAATGTTATTATTAGCTGTTTTTTAAAATTGAGTGTTTTTGCTGCCCGAGGAAGAAAACGCGTGATGCCGGGGTCAGAAAAAAAACTGCCCAGGACCAAAAAAATTTTTTTGACTCAAATGTAACAACGGATGCTAGAATGTGATTCGGGGTGGAATTCCATGCTTAAAAATGTTATTATTAGCTGTTTTTAAAAATTGAGTGTTTTTGCTGCCCGAGGAAGAAAACGCGTGATGCCGGGGTCAGAAAAAAAACTGCCAAGGACCAAAAATTTTTTTTTGACTCAAATGTAACAACGGATGCTAGAATGTGATTCGGGGTGGAATTCCATGCTTAAAAATGTTATTATTAGCTGTTTTTAAAAATTGAGTGTTTTTGCTGCCCGTGGAAGAAAACGCGTGATGCCGGGGTCAGAAAAAAAACTGCCCAGGACCAAAAATTTTTTTTTGACTCAAATGTAACAACGGATGCTAGAATGTGATTCGGGGTGGAATTCCATGCTTAAAAATGTTATTATTAGCTGTTTTTAAAAATTGAGTGTTTTTGCTGCCCGAGGAAGAAAACGCGTGATGCCGGGGTCAGAAAAAAAACTGCCCAGGACCAAAAAATTTTTTTTTGACTCAAATGTAACAACGGATGCTAGAATGTGATTCGGGGTGGAATTCCACGCTTAAAAATGTTATTATTAGCTGTTTTTAAAAATTGAGTGTTTTTGCTGCCCGAGGAAGAAAACGCGTGATGCCGGGGTCAGAAAAAAAACTGCCCAGGACCAAAAATTTTTTTTTGACTCAAATGTAACAACGGATGCTAGAATGTGATTCGGGGTGGAATTCCATGCTTAAAAATGTTATTATTAGCTGTTTTTTAAAATTGAGTGTTTTTGCTGCCCGAGGAAGAAAACGCGTGATGCCGGGGTCAGAAAAAAAACTGCCCAGGACCAAAAAAATTTTTTTGACTCAAATGTAACAACGGATGCTAGAATGTGATTCGGGGTGGAATTCCATGCTTAAAAATGTTATTATTAGCTGTTTTTAAAAATTGAGTGTTTTTGCTGCCCGAGGAAGAAAACGCGTGATGCCGGGGTCAGAAAAAAAACTGCCAAGGACCAAAATTTTTTTTTTGACTCAAATGTAACAACGGATGCTAGAATGTGATTCGGGGTGGAATTCCATGCTTAAAAATGTTATTATTAGCTGTTTTTAAAAATTGAGTGTTTTTGCTGCCCGAGGAAGAAAACGCGTGATGCCGGGGTCAGAAAAAAAACTGCCCAGGACCAAAAATTTTTTTTTGACTCAAATGTAACAACGGATGCTAGAATGTGATTCGGGGTGGAATTCCATGCTTAAAAATGTTATTATTAGCTGTTTTTAAAAATTGAGTGTTTTTGCTGCCCGAGGAAGAAAACGCGTGATGCCGGGGTCAGAAAAAAAACTGCCCAGGACCAAAAAATTTTTTTTTGACTCAAATGTAACAACGGATGCTAGAATGTGATTCGGGGTGGAATTCCACGCTTAAAAATGTTATTATTAGCTGTTTTTAAAAATTGAGTGTTTTTGCTGCCCGAGGAAGAAAACGCGTGATGCCGGGGTCAGAAAAAAAACTGCCCAGGACCAAAAAATTTTTTTTGACTCAAATGTAACAACGGATGCTAGAATGTGATTCGGGGTGGAATTCCATGCTTAAAAATGTTATTATTAAATTTTTTAAAAAATTGAGTGTTTTTGCTGCCCGAGGAAGAAAACGCGTGATACCGGGGTCAGAAAAAAAACTGCCCAGGACCAAAAATTTTTTTTTGACTCAAATGTAACAACGGATGCTAGAATGTGATTCGGGGTGGAATTCCATGCTTAAAAATGTTATTATTAGCTGTTTTTAAAAATTGAGTGTTTTTGCTGCCCGAGGAAGAAAACGCGTGATGCCGGGGTCAGAAAAAAAACTGCCCAGGACCAAAAATTTTTTTTTGACTCAAATGTAACAACGGATGCTAGAATGTGATTCGGGGTGGAATTCCATGCTTAAAAATGTTATTATTAGCTGTTTTTAAAAATTGAGTGTTTTTGCTGCCCGAGGAAGAAAACGCGTGATGCCGGGGTCAGAAAAAAAACTGCCCAGGACCAAAAATTTTTTTTTGACTCAAATGTAACAACGGATGCTAGAATGTGATTCGGGGTGGAATTCCACGCTTAAAAATGTTATTATTAGCTGTTTTTAAAAATTGAGTGTTTTTGCTGCCCGAGGAAGAAAACGCGTGATGCCGGGGTCAGGAAAAAAACTGCCCAGGACCAAAAAATTTTTTTTGACTCAAATGTAACAACGGATGCTAGAATGTGATTCGGGGTGGAATTCCACGCTTAAAAATGTTATTATTAGCTGTTTTTAAAAATTGAGTGTTTTTGCTGCCCGAGGAAGAAAACGCGTGATGCCGGGGTCAGAAAAAAAACTGCCCAGGACCAAAAAATTTTTTTTAACTCAAATGTAACAACGGATGCTAGAATGTGATTCGGGGTGGAATTCCATGCTTAAAAATGTTATTATTAGCTGTTTTTTAAAATTGAGTGTTTTTGCTGCCCGAGGAAGAAAACGCGTGATGCCGGGGTCAGAAAAAAAACTGCCCAGGACCAAAAAATTTTTTTTGACTCAAATGTAACAACGGATGCTAGAATGTGATTCGGGGTGGAATTCCATGCTTAAAAATGTTATTATTAGCTGTTTTTAAAAATTGAGTGTTTTTGCTGCCCGAGGAAGAAAACGCGTGATGCCGGGGTCAGAAAAAAAACTGCCAAGGACCAAAAATTTTTTTTTGACTCAAATGTAACAACGGATGCTAGAATGTGATTCGGGGTGGAATTCCATGCTTAAAAATGTTATTATTAGCTGTTTTTTAAAATTGAGTGTTTTTGCTGCCCGAGGAAGAAAACGCGTGATGCCGGGGTCAGAAAAAAAACTGCCCAGGACCAAAAATTTTTTTTTGACTCAAATGTAACAACGGATGCTAGAATGTGATTCGGGGTGGAATTCCATGCTTAAAAATGTTATTATTAGCTGTTTTTTAAAATTGAGTGTTTTTGCTGCCCGAGGAAGAAAACGCGTGATGCCGGGGTCAGAAAAAAAACTGCCCAGGACCAAAAAATTTTTTTTGACTCAAATGTAACAACGGATGCTAGAATGTGATTCGGGGTGGAATTCCATGCTTAAAAATGTTATTATTAGCTGTTTTTAAAAATTGAGTGTTTTTGCTGCCCGAGGAAGAAAACGCGTGATGCCGGGGTCAGAAAAAAAACTGCCCAGGACCAAAAATTTTTTTTTGACTCAAATGTAACAACGGATGCTAGAATGTGATTCGGGGTGGAATTCCATGCTTAAAAATGTTATTATTAGCTGTTTTTAAAAATTGAGTGTTTTTGCTGCCCGAGGAAGAAAACGCGTGATGCCGGGGTCAGAAAAAAAACTGCCCAGGACCAAAAAATTTTTTTTGACTCAAATGTAACAACGGATGCTAGAATGTGATTCGGGGTGGAATTCCACGCTTAAAAATGTTATTATTAGCTGTTTTTAAAAATTGAGTGTTTTTGCTGCCCGAGGAAGAAAACGCGTGATGCCGGGGTCAGAAAAAAAACTGCCCAGGACCAAAAAATTTTTTTTGACTCAAATGTAACAACGGATGCTAGAATGTGATTCGGGGTGGAATTCCATGCTTAAAAATGTTATTATTAGCTGTTTTTAAAAATTGAGTGTTTTTGCTGCCCGAGGAAGAAAACGCGTGATGCCGGGGTCAGAAAAAAAACTGCCCAGGACCAAAAAATTTTTTTTGACTCAAATGTAACAACGGATGCTAGAATGTGATTCGGGGTGGAATTCCATGCTTAAAAATGTTATTATTAGCTGTTTTTAAAAATTGAGTGTTTTTGCTGCCCGAGGAAGAAAACGCGTGATGCCGGGGTCAGAAAAAAAACTGCCCAGGACCAAAAATTTTTTTTTGACTCAAATGTAACAACGGATGCTAGAATGTGATTCGGGGTGGAATTCCATGCTTAAAAATGTTATTATTAGCTGTTTTTAAAAATTGAGTGTTTTTGCTGCCCGAGGAAGAAAACGCGTGATGCCGGGGTCAGAAAAAAAACTGCCAAGGACCAAAAATTTTTTTTTGACTCAAATGTAACAACGGATGCTAGAATGTGATTCGGGGTGGAATTCCATGCTTAAAAATGTTATTATTAGCTGTTTTTCAAAATTGAGTGTTTTTGCTGCCCGAGGAAGAAAACGCGTGATGCCGGGGTCAGAAAAAAAACTGCCCAGGACAAAAAAATATTTTTGACTCAAACGTAACAACGGATGCTAGAATGTGATTCGGGGTGGAATTCCATCCTTAAAAATGTTATTATTAGCTGTTTTTAAAAATTGAGTGTTTTTGCTGCCCGAGGAAGAAAACGCGTGATGCCGGGGTCAGAAAAAAAACTGTCCAGGACCAAAAAAAATTTTTTGACTCAAATGTAACAACGGATGCTAGAATGTGATTCGGGGTGGAATTCCATGCTTAAAAATGTTATTATTAGCTGTTTTTAAAAATTGAGTGTTTTTGGTGCCCGAGGAAGAAAACGTGTGATGCCGGGGTCAGAAAAAAAACTGCCAGGGACCAAAAATTTTTTTTTGACTCAAATGTAGCAACGGATGCTAGAATGTGATTCGGGGTGGAATTCCATGCTTAAAAATGTTATTATTAGCTGTTTTTCAAAATCGAGTGTTTTTGCTGCCCGAGGAAGAAAACGCGTGATGCCGGGGTCAGAAAAAAAACTGCCCAGGACCAAAAAATTTTTTTTGACTCAAATGTAACAACGGATGCTAGAATGTGATTCGGGGTGGAATTCCATGCTTAAAAATGTTATTATTAGCTGTTTTTAAAAATTGAGTGTTTTTGCTGCCCGAGGAAGAAAACGCGTGATGCCGGGGTCAGAAAAAAAACTGCCCAGGACCAAAAAATTTTTTTTGACTCAAATGTAACAACGGATGCTAGAATGTGATTCGGGGTGGAATTCCATGCTTAAAAATGTTATTATTAGCTGTTTTTAAAAATTGAGTGTTTTTGCTGCCCGAGGAAGAAAACGCGTGATGCCGGGGTCAGAAAAAAAACTGCCCAGGACCAAAAATTTTTTTTTGACTCAAATGTAACAACGGATGCTAGAATGTGATTCGGGGTGGAATTCCATGCTTAAAAATGTTATTATTAGCTGTTTTTAAAAATTGAGTGTTTTTGCTGCCCGAGGAAGAAAACGCGTGATGCCGGGGTCAGAAAAAAAACTGCCCAGGACCAAAAATTTTTTTTTGACTCAAATGTAACAACGGATGCTAGAATGTGATTCGGGGTGGAATTCCACGCTTAAAAATGTTATTATTAGCTGTTTTTAAAAATTGAGTGTTTTTGCTGCCCGAGGAAGAAAACGCGTGATGCCGGGGTCAGAAAAAAAACTGCCCAGGACCAAAAAATTTTTTTTGACTCAAATGTAACAACGGATGCTAGAATGTGATTCGGGGTGGAATTCCATGCTTAAAAATGTTATTATTAGCTGTTTTTAAAAATTGAGTGTTTTTGCTGCCCGAGGAAGAAAACGCGTGATGCCGGGGTCAGAAAAAAAACTGCCCAGGACCAAAAAATTTTTTTTGACTCAAATGTAACAACGGATGCTAGAATGTGATTCGGGGTGGAATTCCATGCTTAAAAATGTTATTATTAGCTGTTTTTAAAAATTGAGTGTTTTTGCTGCCCGAGGAAGAAAACGCGTGATGCCGGGGTCAGAAAAAAAACTGCCCAGGACCAAAAATTTTTTTTTGACTCAAATGTAACAACGGATGCTAGAATGTGATTCGGGGTGGAATTCCATGCTTAAAAATGTTATTATTAGCTGTTTTTAAAAATTGAGTGTTTTTGCTGCCCGAGGAAGAAAACGCGTGATGCCGGGGTCAGAAAAAAAACTGCCAAGGACCAAAAATTTTTTTTTGACTCAAATGTAACAACGGATGCTAGAATGTGATTCGGGGTGGAATTCCATGCTTAAAAATGTTATTATTAGCTGTTTTTCAAAATTGAGTGTTTTTGCTGCCCGAGGAAGAAAACGCGTGATGCCGGGGTCAGAAAAAAAACTGCCCAGGACAAAAAAATATTTTTGACTCAAACGTAACAACGGATGCTAGAATGTGATTCGGGGTGGAATTCCATCCTTAAAAATGTTATTATTAGCTGTTTTTAAAAATTGAGTGTTTTTGCTGCCCGAGGAAGAAAACGCGTGATGCCGGGGTCAGAAAAAAAACTGTCCAGGACCAAAAAAATTTTTTTGACTCAAATGTAACAACGGATGCTAGAATGTGATTCGGGGTGGAATTCCATGCTTAAAAATGTTATTATTAGCTGTTTTTAAAAATTGAGTGTTTTTGGTGCCCGAGGAAGAAAACGTGTGATGCCGGGGTCAGAAAAAAAACTGCCAGGGACCAAAAATTTTTTTTTGACTCAAATGTAGCAACGGATGCTAGAATGTGATTCGGGGTGGAATTCCATGCTTAAAAATGTTATTATTAGCTGTTTTTCAAAATCGAGTGTTTTTGCTGCCCGAGGAAGAAAACGCGTGATGCCGGGGTCAGAAAAAAAACTGCCAAGGACCAAAATTTTTTTTTTGACTCAAATGTAACAACGGATGCTAGAATGTGATTCGGGGTGGAATTCCATGCTTAAAAATGTTATTATTAGCTGTTTTTAAAAATTGAGTGTTTTTGCTGCCCGAGGAAGAAAACGCGTGATGCCGGGGTCAGAAAAAAAACTGCCCAGGACTAAAAAAAATTTTTTGACTCAAATGTAACAACGGATGCTAGAATGTGATTCGGGGTGGAATTCCATGCTTAAAAATGTTATTATTAGCTGTTTTTCAAAATTGAGTGTTTTTGCTGCAAGAGGAAGAAAACGCGTGATGCCGGGGTCAGAAAAAAAACTGCCCAGGACCAAAAAATTTTTTTTGACTCAAATGTAACAACGGATGCTAGAATGTGATTCGGGGTGGAATTCCATGCTTAAAAATGTTATTATTAGCTGTTTTTAAAAATTGAGTGTTTTTGCTGCCCGAGGAAGAAAACGCGTGATGCCGGGGTCAGAAAAAAAACTGCCAAGGACCAAAAATTTTTTTTTGACTCAAATGTAACAACGGATGCTAGAATGTGATTCGGGGTGGAATTCCATGCTTAAAAATGTTATTATTAGCTGTTTTTCAAAATTGAGTGTTTTTGCTGCCCGAGGAAGAAAACGCGTGATGCCGGGGTCAGAAAAAAAACTGCCCAGGACAAAAAAATATTTTTGACTCAAACGTAACAACGGATGCTAGAATGTGATTCGGGGTGGAATTCCATCCTTAAAAATGTTATTATTAGCTGTTTTTAAAAATTGAGTGTTTTTGGTGCCCGAGGAAGAAAACGTGTGATGCCGGGGTCAGAAAAAAAACTGCCAGGGACCAAAAATTTTTTTTTGACTCAAATGTAGCAACGGATGCTAGAATGTGATTCGGGGTGGAATTCCATGCTTAAAAATGTTATTATTAGCTGTTTTTCAAAATCGAGTGTTTTTGCTGCCCGAGGAAGAAAACGCGTGATGCCGGGGTCAGAAAAAAAACTGCCCAGGACCAAAAAAATTTTTTTGACTCAAATGTAACAACGGATGCTAGAATGTGATTCGGGGTGGAATTCCATGCTTAAAAATGTTATTATTAGCTGTTTTTAAAAATTGAGTGTTTTTGCTGCCCGAGGAAGAAAACGCGTGATGCCGGGGTCAGAAAAAAAACTGCCCAGGACTAAAAAAAATTTTTTGACTCAAATGTAACAACGGATGCTAGAATGTGATTCGGGGTGGAATTCCATGCTTAAAAATGTTATTATTAGCTGTTTTTCAAAATTGAGTGTTTTTGCTGCAAGAGGAAGAAAACGCGTGATGCCGGGGTCAGAAAAAAAACTGCCCAGGACCAAAAAATTTTTTTTGACTCAAATGTAACAACGGATGCTAGAATGTGATTCGGGGTGGAATTCCATGCTTAAAAATGTTATTATTAGCTGTTTTTAAAAATTGAGTGTTTTTGCTGCCCGAGGAAGAAAACGCGTGATGCCGGGGTCAGAAAAAAAACTGCCCAGGACCAAAAAATTTTTTTTGACTCAAATGTAACAACGGATGCTAGAATGTGATTCGGGGTGGAATTCCATGCTTAAAAATGTTATTATTAGCTGTTTTTAAAAATTGAGTGTTTTTGCTGCCCGAGGAAGAAAACACGTGATGCCGGGGTCAGAAAAAAAACTGCCCAGGACCAAAAATTTTTTTTTGACTCAAATGTAACAACGGATGCTAGAATGTGATTCGGGGTGGAATTCCATGCTTAAAAATGTTATTATTAGCTGTTTTTAAAAATTGAGTGTTTTTGCTGCCCGAGGAAGAAAACGCGTGATGCCGGGGTCAGAAAAAAAACTGCCAAGGACCAAAAATTTTTTTTTGACTCAAATGTAACAACGGATGCTAGAATGTGATTCGGGGTGGAATTCCATGCTTAAAAATGTTATTATTAGCTGTTTTTCAAAATTGAGTGTTTTTGCTGCCCGAGGAAGAAAACGCGTGATGCCGGGGTCAGAAAAAAAACTGCCCAGGACAAAAAAATATTTTTGACTCAAACGTAACAACGGATGCTAGAATGTGATTCGGGGTGGAATTCCATCCTTAAAAATGTTATTATTAGCTGTTTTTAAAAATTGAGTGTTTTTGGTGCCCGAGGAAGAAAACGTGTGATGCCGGGGTCAGAAAAAAAACTGCCAGGGACCAAAAATTTTTTTTTGACTCAAATGTAGCAACGGATGCTAGAATGTGATTCGGGGTGGAATTCCATGCTTAAAAATGTTATTATTAGCTGTTTTTCAAAATCGAGTGTTTTTGCTGCCCGAGGAAGAAAACGCGTGATGCCGGGGTCAGAAAAAAAACTGCCCAGGACCAAAAAAATTTTTTTGACTCAAATGTAACAACGGATGCTAGAATGTGATTCGGGGTGGAATTCCATGCTTAAAAATGTTATTATTAGCTGTTTTTAAAAATTGAGTGTTTTTGCTGCCCGAGGAAGAAAACGCGTGATGCCGGGGTCAGAAAAAAAACTGCCCAGCACCAAAAAAAAATTTTTGACTCAAATGTAACAACGGATGCTAGAATGTGATTCGGGGTGGAATTCCATCCTTAAAAATGTTATTATTAGCTGTTTTTAAAAATTGAGTGTTTTTGCTGCCCGAGGAAGAAAACGCGTGATGCCGGGGTCAGAAAAAAAACTGCCCAGGACCCAAAATTTTTTTTTGACTCAAATGTAACAACGGATGCTAGAATGTGATTCGGGGTGGAATTCCATGCTTAAAAATGTTATTATTAGCTGTTTTTAAAAATTGAGTGTTTTTGCTGCCCGAGGAAGAAAACGCGTGATGCCGGGGTCAGAAAAAAAACTGCCCAGGACCAAAAAATTTTTTTTGACTCAAATGTAACAACGGATGCTAGAATGTGATTCGGGGTGGAATTCCATGCTTAAAAATGTTATTATTAGCTGTTTTTAAAAATTGAGTGTTTTTGCTGCCCGAGGAAGAAAACGCGTGATGCCGGGGTCAGAAAAAAAACTGCCCAGGACCAAAAATTTTTTTTTGACTCAAATGTAACAACGGATGCTAGAATGTGATTCGGGGTGGAATTCCATGCTTAAAAATGTTATTATTAGCTGTTTTTAAAAATTGAGTGTTTTTGCTGCCCGACGAAGAAAACGCGTGATGCCGGGGTCAGAAAAAAAAATGCCAAGGACCAAAAAATTTTTTTTGACTCAAATGTAACAACGGATGCTAGAATGTGATTCGGGGTGGAATTCAATGCTTAAAAATGTTATTATTAGCTGTTTTTAAAAATTGAGTGTTTTTGCTGCCCGAGGAAGAAAACGCGTGATGCCGGGGTCAGAAAAAAAACTGCCCAGGACCAAAAAATTTTTTTTGACTCAAATGTAACAACGGATGCTAGAATGTGATTCGGGGTGGAATTCCATGCTTAAAAATGTTATTATTAGCTGTTTTTAAAAATTGAGTGTTTTTGCTGCCCGAGGAAGAAAACGCGTGATGCCGGGGTCAGAAAAAAAACTGCCCAGGACCAAAAATTTTTTTTTGACTCAAATGTAACAACGGATGCTAGAATGTGATTCGGGGTGGAATTCCATGCTTAAAAATGTTATTATTAGCTGTTTTTAAAAATTGATTGTTTTTGCTGCCCGAGGAAGAAAACGCGTGATGCCGGGGTCAGAAAAAAAACTGCCCAGGACCAAAAAATTTTTTTGACTCAAATGTAACAACGGATGCTAGAATGTGATTCGGGGTGGAATTCCATGCTTAAAAATGTTATTATTAGCTGTTTTTCAAAATTGAGTGTTTTTGCTGCCCGAGGAAGAAAACGCGTGATGCCGGGGTCAGAAAAAAAACTGCCCAGGACCAAAAAATTTTTTTTGACTCAAATGTAACAACGGATGTTAGAATGTGATTCGGGGTGGAATTCCATGCTTAAAAATGTTATTATTAGCTGTTTTTAAAAATTGAGTGTTTTTGCTGCCCGAGGAAGAAAACGCGTGATGCCGGGGTCAGAAAAAAAACTGCCCAGGACCAAAAATTTTTTTTTGACTCAAATGTAACAGCGGATGCTAGAATGTGATTCGGGGTGGAATTCCATGCTTAAAAATGTTATTATTAGCTGTTTTTAAAAATTGAGTGTTTTTGCTGCCCGAGGAAGAAAACGCGTGATGCCGGGGTCAGAAAAAAAACTGCCAAGGACCAAAAAATTTTTTTTGACTCAAATGTAACAACGGATGCTAGAATGTGATTCGGGGTGGAATTCCATGCTTAAAAATGTTATTATTAGCTGTTTTTAAAAATTGAGTGTTTTTGCTGCCCGAGGAAGAAAACGCGTGATGCCGGGGTCAGAAAAAAAACTGCCCAGGACCAAAAAATTTTTTTTGACTCAAATGTAACAACGGATGCTAGAATGTGATTCGGGGTGGAATTCCATGCTTAAAAATGTTATTATTAGCTGTTTTTAAAAATTGAGTGTTTTTGCTGCCCGAGGAAGAAAACGCGTGATGCCGGGGTCAGAAAAAAAACTGCCCAGGACCAAAAATTTTTTTTTGACTCAAATGTAACAACGGATGCTAGAATGTGATTCGGGGAGGAATTCCATGCTTAAAAATGTTATTATTAGCTGTTTTTAAAAATTGAGTGTTTTTCCTGCCCGAGGAAGAAAACGCGTGATGCCGGGGTCAGAAAAAAAACTGCCCAGGACCAAAAATTTTTTTTTGACTCAAATGTAACAACGGATGCTAGAATGTGATTCGGGGTGGAATTCCATGCTTAAAAATGTTATTATTAGCTGTTTTTAAAAATTGAGTGTTTTTGCTGCCCGAGGAAGAAAACGCGTGATGCCGGGGTCAGAAGAAAAACTGCCCAGGACCAAAAATTTTTTTTTGACTCAAATGTAACAACGGATGCTAGAATGTGATTCGGGGTGGAATTCCATGCTTAAAAATGTTATTATTAGCTGTTTTTAAAAATTGAGTGTTTTTGCTGCCCGAGGAAGAAAACGCGTGATGCCGGGGTCAGAAAAAAAACTGCCCAGGACCAAAAAATTTTTTTTGACTCAAATGTAACAACGGATGCTAGAATGTGATTCGGGGTGGAATTCCACGCTTAAAAATGTTATTATTAGCTGTTTTTAAAAATTGAGTGTTTTTGCTGCCCGAGGAAGAAAACGCGTGATGCCGGGGTCAGAAAAAAAACTGCCCAGGACCAAAAATTTTTTTTTGACTCAAATGTAACAACGGATGCTAGAATGTGATTCGGGGAGGAATTCCATGCTTAAAAATGTTATTATTAGCTGTTTTTAAAAATTGAGTGTTTTTCCTGCCCGAGGAAGAAAACGCGTGATGCCGGGGTCAGAAAAAAAACTGCCCAGGACCAAAAATTTTTTTTTGACTCAAATGTAACAACGGATGCTAGAATGTGATTCGGGGTGGAATTCCATGCTTAAAAATGTTATTATTAGCTGTTTTTAAAAATTGAGTGTTTTTGCTGCCCGAGGAAGAAAACGCGTGATGCCGGGGTCAGAAAAAAAACTGCCCAGGACCAAAAAATTTTTTTTAACTCAAATGTAACAACGGATGCTAGAATGTGATTCGGGGTGGAATTCCATGCTTAAAAATGTTATTATTAGCTGTTTTTTAAAATTGAGTGTTTTTGCTGCCCGAGGAAGAAAACGCGTGATGCCGGGGTCAGAAAAAAAACTGCCCAGGACCAAAAAATTTTTTTTGACTCAAATGTAACAACGGATGCTAGAATGTGATTCGGGGTGGAATTCCATGCTTAAAAATGTTATTATTAGCTGTTTTTTAAAATTGAGTGTTTTTGCTGCCCGAGGAAGAAAACGCGTGATGCCGGGGTCAGAAAAAAAACTGCCCAGGACCAAAAAAATTTTTTTGACTCAAATGTAACAACGGATGCTAGAATGTGATTCGGGGTGGAATTCCATGCTTAAAAATGTTATTATTAGCTGTTTTTAAAAATTGAGTGTTTTTGCTGCCCGAGGAAGAAAACGCGTGATGCCGGGGTCAGAAAAAAAACTGCCAAGGACCAAAAAATTTTTTTTGACTCAAATGTAACAACGGATGCTAGAATGTGATTCGGGGTGGAATTCCATGCTTAAAAATGTTATTATTAGCTGTTTTTAAAAATTGAGTGTTTTTGCTGCCCGAGGAAGAAAACGCGTGATGCCGGGGTCAGAAAAAAAACTGCCCAGGACCAAAAATTTTTTTTTGACTCAAATGTAACAACGGATGCTAGAATGTGATTCGGGGTGGAATTCCATGCTTAAAAATGTTATTATTAGCTGTTTTTAAAAATTGAGTGTTTTTGCTGCCCGAGGAAGAAAACGCGTGATGCCGGGGTCAGAAAAAAAACTGCCCAGGACCAAAAAATTTTTTTTTGACTCAAATGTAACAACGGATGCTAGAATGTGATTCGGGGTGGAATTCCACGCTTAAAAATGTTATTATTAGCTGTTTTTAAAAATTGAGTGTTTTTGCTGCCCGAGGAAGAAAACGCGTGATGCCGGGGTCAGAAAAAAAACTGCCCAGGACCAAAAATTTTTTTTTGACTCAAATGTAACAACGGATGCTAGAATGTGATTCGGGGTGGAATTCCATGCTTAAAAATGTTATTATTAGCTGTTTTTAAAAATTGAGTGTTTTTGCTGCCCGAGGAAGAAAACGCGTGATGCCGGGGTCAGAAAAAAAACTGCCCAGGACCAAAAAATTTTTTTTGACTCAAATGTAACAACGGATGCTAGAATGTGATTCGGGGTGGAATTCCATGCTTAGAAATGTTATTATTAGCTGTTTTTAAAAATTGAGTGTTTTTGCTGCCCGAGGAAGAAAACGCGTGATGCCGGGGTCAGAAAAAAAACTGCCCAGGACCAAAAATTTTTTTTTGACTCAAATGTAACAACGGATGCTAGAATGTGATTCGGGGTGGAATTCCATGCTTAAAAATGTTATTATTAGCTGTTTTTAAAAATTGAGTGTTTTTGCTGCCCGAGGAAGAAAACGCGTGATGCCGGGGTCAGAAAAAAAACTGCCCAGGACCAAAAAATTTTTTTTGACTCAAATGTAACAACGGATGCTAGAATGTGATTCGGGGTGGAATTCCATGCTTAGAAATGTTATTATTAGCTGTTTTTAAAAATTGAGTGTTTTTGCTGCCCGAGGAAGAAAACGCGTGATGCCGGGGTCAGAAAAAAAACTGCCCAGGACCAAAAATTTTTTTTTGACTCAAATGTAGCAACGGATGCTAGAATGTGATTCGGGGTGGAATTCCACGCTTAAAAATGTTATTATTAGCTGTTTTTAAAAATTGAGTGTTTTTGCTGCCCGAGGAAGAAAACGCGTGATGCCGGGGTCAGAAAAAAAACTGCCCAGGACCAAAAATTTTTTTTTGACTCAAATGTAACAACGGATGCTAGAATGTGATTCGGGGTGGAATTCCATGCTTAAAAATGTTATTATTAGCTGTTTTTAAAAATTGAGTGTTTTTGCTGCCCGAGGAAGAAAACGCGTGATGCCGGGGTCAGAAAAAAAACTGCCCAGGACCAAAAAATTTTTTTTGACTCAAATGTAACAACGGATGCTAGAATGTGATTCGGGGTGGAATTCCATGCTTAAAAATGTTATTATTAGCTGTTTTTTAAAATTGAGTGTTTTTGCTGCCCGAGGAAGAAAACGCGTGATGCCGGGGTCAGAAAAAAAACTGCCCAGGACCAAAAAAATTTTTTTGACTCAAATGTAACAACGGATGCTAGAATGTGATTCGGGGTGGAATTCCATGCTTAAAAATGTTATTATTAGCTGTTTTTAAAAATTGAGTGTTTTTGCTGCCCGAGGAAGAAAACGCGTGATGCCGGGGTCAGAAAAAAAACTGCCAAGGACCAAAAATTTTTTTTTGACTCAAATGTAACAACGGATGCTAGAATGTGATTCGGGGTGGAATTCCATGCTTAAAAATGTTATTATTAGCTGTTTTTAAAAATTGAGTGTTTTTGCTGCCCGTGGAAGAAAACGCGTGATGCCGGGGTCAGAAAAAAAACTGCCCAGGACCAAAAAATTTTTTTTGACTCAAATGTAACAACGGATGCTAGAATGTGATTCGGGGTGGAATTCCATGCTTAAAAATGTTATTATTAGCTGTTTTTAAAAATTGAGTGTTTTTGCTGCCCGAGGAAGAAAACGCGTGATGCCGGGGTCAGAAAAAAAACTGCCCAGGACCAAAAAATTTTTTTTGACTCAAATGTAACAACGGATGCTAGAATGTGATTCGGGGTGGAATTCCATGCTTAAAAATGTTATTATTAGCTGTTTTTTAAAATTGAGTGTTTTTGCTGCCCGAGGAAGAAAACGCGTGATGCCGGGGTCAGAAAAAAAACTGCCCAGGACCAAAAAAATTTTTTTGACTCAAATGTAACAACGGATGCTAGAATGTGATTCGGGGTGGAATTCCATGCTTAAAAATGTTATTATTAGCTGTTTTTAAAAATTGAGTGTTTTTGCTGCCCGAGGAAGAAAACGCGTGATGCCGGGGTCAGAAAAAAAACTGCCAAGGACCAAAAATTTTTTTTTGACTCAAATGTAACAACGGATGCTAGAATGTGATTCGGGGTGGAATTCCATGCTTAAAAATGTTATTATTAGCTGTTTTTAAAAATTGAGTGTTTTTGCTGCCCGTGGAAGAAAACGCGTGATGCCGGGGTCAGAAAAAAAACTGCCCAGGACCAAAAATTTTTTTTTGACTCAAATGTAACAACGGATGCTAGAATGTGATTCGGGGTGGAATTCCATGCTTAAAAATGTTATTATTAGCTGTTTTTAAAAATTGAGTGTTTTTGCTGCCCGAGGAAGAAAACGCGTGATGCCGGGGTCAGAAAAAAAACTGCCCAGGACCAAAAAATTTTTTTTTGACTCAAATGTAACAACGGATGCTAGAATGTGATTCGGGGTGGAATTCCACGCTTAAAAATGTTATTATTAGCTGTTTTTAAAAATTGAGTGTTTTTGCTGCCCGAGGAAGAAAACGCGTGATGCCGGGGTCAGAAAAAAAACTGCCCAGGACCAAAAATTTTTTTTTGACTCAAATGTAACAACGGATGCTAGAATGTGATTCGGGGTGGAATTCCATGCTTAAAAATGTTATTATTAAATTTTTTAAAAAATTGAGTGTTTTTGCTGCCCGAGGAAGAAAACGCGTGATGCCGGGGTCAGAAAAAAAACTGCCCAGGACCAAAAATTTTTTTTTGACTCAAATGTAACAACGGATGCTAGAATGTGATTCGGGGTGGAATTCCATGCTTAAAAATGTTATTATTAGCTGTTTTTAAAAATTGAGTGTTTTTGCTGCCCGAGGAAGAAAACGCGTGATGCCGGGGTCAGAAAAAAAACTGCCCAGGACCAAAAATTTTTTTTTGACTCAAATGTAACAACGGATGCTAGAATGTGATTCGGGGTGGAATTCCATGCTTAAAAATGTTATTATTAGCTGTTTTTAAAAATTGAGTGTTTTTGCTGCCCGAGGAAGAAAACGCGTGATGCCGGGGTCAGAAAAAAAACTGCCCAGGACCAAAAAATTTTTTTTAACTCAAATGTAACAACGGATGCTAGAATGTGATTCGGGGTGGAATTCCATGCTTAAAAATGTTATTATTAGCTGTTTTTTAAAATTGAGTGTTTTTGCTGCCCGAGGAAGAAAACGCGTGATGCCGGGGTCAGAAAAAAAACTGCCCAGGACCAAAAAATTTTTTTTGACTCAAATGTAACAACGGATGCTAGAATGTGATTCGGGGTGGAATTCCATGCTTAAAAATGTTATTATTAGCTGTTTTTTAAAATTGAGTGTTTTTGCTGCCCGAGGAAGAAAACGCGTGATGCCGGGGTCAGAAAAAAAACTGCCCAGGACCAAAAAAATTTTTTTGACTCAAATGTAACAACGGATGCTAGAATGTGATTCGGGGTGGAATTCCATGCTTAAAAATGTTATTATTAGCTGTTTTTAAAAATTGAGTGTTTTTGCTGCCCGAGGAAGAAAACGCGTGATGCCGGGGTCAGAAAAAAAACTGCCAAGGACCAAAAAATTTTTTTTGACTCAAATGTAACAACGGATGCTAGAATGTGATTCGGGGTGGAATTCCATGCTTAAAAATGTTATTATTAGCTGTTTTTAAAAATTGAGTGTTTTTGCTGCCCGAGGAAGAAAACGCGTGATGCCGGGGTCAGAAAAAAAACTGCCCAGGACCAAAAATTTTTTTTTGACTCAAATGTAACAACGGATGCTAGAATGTGATTCGGGGTGGAATTCCATGCTTAAAAATGTTATTATTAGCTGTTTTTAAAAATTGAGTGTTTTTGCTGCCCGAGGAAGAAAACGCGTGATGCCGGGGTCAGAAAAAAAACTGCCCAGGACCAAAAAATTTTTTTTTGACTCAAATGTAACAACGGATGCTAGAATGTGATTCGGGGTGGAATTCCACGCTTAAAAATGTTATTATTAGCTGTTTTTAAAAATTGAGTGTTTTTGCTGCCCGAGGAAGAAAACGCGTGATGCCGGGGTCAGAAAAAAAACTGCCCAGGACCAAAAATTTTTTTTTGACTCAAATGTAACAACGGATGCTAGAATGTGATTCGGGGTGGAATTCCATGCTTAAAAATGTTATTATTAAATTTTTTAAAAAATTGAGTGTTTTTGCTGCCCGAGGAAGAAAACGCGTGATGCCGGGGTCAGAAAAAAAACTGCCCAGGACCAAAAATTTTTTTTTGACTCAAATGTAACAACGGATGCTAGAATGTGATTCGGGGTGGAATTCCATGCTTAAAAATGTTATTATTAGCTGTTTTTAAAAATTGAGTGTTTTTGCTGCCCGAGGAAGAAAACGCGTGATGCCGGGGTCAGAAAAAAAACTGCCCAGGACCAAAAAATTTTTTTTGACTCAAATGTAACAACGGATGCTAGAATGTGATTCGGGGTGGAATTCCATGCTTAGAAATGTTATTATTAGCTGTTTTTAAAAATTGAGTGTTTTTGCTGCCCGAGGAAGAAAACGCGTGATGCCGGGGTCAGAAAAAAAACTGCCCAGGACCAAAAATTTTTTTTTGACTCAAATGTAACAACGGATGCTAGAATGTGATTCGGGGTGGAATTCCATGCTTAAAAATGTTATTATTAGCTGTTTTTAAAAATTGAGTGTTTTTGCTGCCCGAGGAAGAAAACGCGTGATGCCGGGGTCAGAAAAAAAACTGCCCAGGACCAAAAAATTTTTTTTGACTCAAATGTAACAACGGATGCTAGAATGTGATTCGGGGTGGAATTCCATGCTTAGAAATGTTATTATTAGCTGTTTTTAAAAATTGAGTGTTTTTGCTGCCCGAGGAAGAAAACGCGTGATGCCGGGGTCAGAAAAAAAACTGCCCAGGACCAAAAATTTTTTTTTGACTCAAATGTAGCAACGGATGCTAGAATGTGATTCGGGGTGGAATTCCACGCTTAAAAATGTTATTATTAGCTGTTTTTAAAAATTGAGTGTTTTTGCTGCCCGAGGAAGAAAACGCGTGATGCCGGGGTCAGAAAAAAAACTGCCCAGGACCAAAAATTTTTTTTTGACTCAAATGTAACAACGGATGCTAGAATGTGATTCGGGGTGGAATTCCATGCTTAAAAATGTTATTATTAGCTGTTTTTAAAAATTGAGTGTTTTTGCTGCCCGAGGAAGAAAACGCGTGATGCCGGGGTCAGAAAAAAAACTGCCCAGGACCAAAAAATTTTTTTTGACTCAAATGTAACAACGGATGCTAGAATGTGATTCGGGGTGGAATTCCATGCTTAAAAATGTTATTATTAGCTGTTTTTAAAAATTGAGTGTTTTTGCTGCCCGAGGAAGAAAACGCGTGATGCCGGGGTCAGAAAAAAAACTGCCCAGGACCAAAAAATTTTTTTTGACTCAAATGTAACAACGGATGCTAGAATGTGATTCGGGGTGGAATTCCATGCTTAGAAATGTTATTATTAGCTGTTTTTAAAAATTGAGTGTTTTTGCTGCCCGAGGAAGAAAACGCGTGATGCCGGGGTCAGAAAAAAAACTGCCCAGGACCAAAAATTTTTTTTTGACTCAAATGTAGCAACGGATGCTAGAATGTGATTCGGGGTGGAATTCCACGCTTAAAAATGTTATTATTAGCTGTTTTTAAAAATTGAGTGTTTTTGCTGCCCGAGGAAGAAAACGCGTGATGCCGGGGTCAGAAAAAAAACTGCCCAGGACCAAAAATTTTTTTTTGACTCAAATGTAACAACGGATGCTAGAATGTGATTCGGGGTGGAATTCCATGCTTAAAAATGTTATTATTAGCTGTTTTTAAAAATTGAGTGTTTTTGCTGCCCGAGGAAGAAAACGCGTGATGCCGGGGTCAGAAAAAAAACTGCCCAGGACCAAAAAATTTTTTTTGACTCAAATGTAACAACGGATGCTAGAATGTGATTCGGGGTGGAATTCCATGCTTAAAAATGTTATTATTAGCTGTTTTTTAAAATTGAGTGTTTTTGCTGCCCGAGGAAGAAAACGCGTGATGCCGGGGTCAGAAAAAAAACTGCCCAGGACCAAAAAAATTTTTTTGACTCAAATGTAACAACGGATGCTAGAATGTGATTCGGGGTGGAATTCCATGCTTAAAAATGTTATTATTAGCTGTTTTTAAAAATTGAGTGTTTTTGCTGCCCGAGGAAGAAAACGCGTGATGCCGGGGTCAGAAAAAAAACTGCCAAGGACCAAAAATTTTTTTTTGACTCAAATGTAACAACGGATGCTAGAATGTGATTCGGGGTGGAATTCCATGCTTAAAAATGTTATTATTAGCTGTTTTTAAAAATTGAGTGTTTTTGCTGCCCGTGGAAGAAAACGCGTGATGCCGGGGTCAGAAAAAAAACTGCCCAGGACCAAAAATTTTTTTTTGACTCAAATGTAACAACGGATGCTAGAATGTGATTCGGGGTGGAATTCCATGCTTAAAAATGTTATTATTAGCTGTTTTTAAAAATTGAGTGTTTTTGCTGCCCGAGGAAGAAAACGCGTGATGCCGGGGTCAGAAAAAAAACTGCCCAGGACCAAAAAATTTTTTTTTGACTCAAATGTAACAACGGATGCTAGAATGTGATTCGGGGTGGAATTCCACGCTTAAAAATGTTATTATTAGCTGTTTTTAAAAATTGAGTGTTTTTGCTGCCCGAGGAAGAAAACGCGTGATGCCGGGGTCAGAAAAAAAACTGCCCAGGACCAAAAATTTTTTTTTGACTCAAATGTAACAACGGATGCTAGAATGTGATTCGGGGTGGAATTCCATGCTTAAAAATGTTATTATTAGCTGTTTTTAAAAATTGAGTGTTTTTGCTGCCCGAGGAAGAAAACGCGTGATGCCGGGGTCAGAAAAAAAACTGCCAAGGACCAAAATTTTTTTTTTGACTCAAATGTAACAACGGATGCTAGAATGTGATTCGGGGTGGAATTCCATGCTTAAAAATGTTATTATTAGCTGTTTTTAAAAATTGAGTGTTTTTGCTGCCCGAGGAAGAAAACGCGTGATGCCGGGGTCAGAAAAAAAACTGCCCAGGACCAAAAATTTTTTTTTGACTCAAATGTAACAACGGATGCTAGAATGTGATTCGGGGTGGAATTCCATGCTTAAAAATGTTATTATTAGCTGTTTTTAAAAATTGAGTGTTTTTGCTGCCCGAGGAAGAAAACGCGTGATGCCGGGGTCAGAAAAAAAACTGCCCAGGACCAAAAAATTTTTTTTTGACTCAAATGTAACAACGGATGCTAGAATGTGATTCGGGGTGGAATTCCACGCTTAAAAATGTTATTATTAGCTGTTTTTAAAAATTGAGTGTTTTTGCTGCCCGAGGAAGAAAACGCGTGATGCCGGGGTCAGAAAAAAAACTGCCCAGGACCAAAAATTTTTTTTTGACTCAAATGTAACAACGGATGCTAGAATGTGATTCGGGGTGGAATTCCATGCTTAAAAATGTTATTATTAAATTTTTTAAAAAATTGAGTGTTTTTGCTGCCCGAGGAAGAAAACGCGTGATACCGGGGTCAGAAAAAAAACTGCCCAGGACCAAAAATTTTTTTTTGACTCAAATGTAACAACGGATGCTAGAATGTGATTCGGGGTGGAATTCCATGCTTAAAAATGTTATTATTAGCTGTTTTTAAAAATTGAGTGTTTTTGCTGCCCGAGGAAGAAAACGCGTGATGCCGGGGTCAGAAAAAAAACTGCCCAGGACCAAAAATTTTTTTTTGACTCAAATGTAACAACGGATGCTAGAATGTGATTCGGGGTGGAATTCCATGCTTAAAAATGTTATTATTAGCTGTTTTTAAAAATTGAGTGTTTTTGCTGCCCGAGGAAGAAAACGCGTGATGCCGGGGTCAGAAAAAAAACTGCCCAGGACCAAAAAATTTTTTTTGACTCAAATGTAACAACGGATGCTAGAATGTGATTCGGGGTGGAATTCCATGCTTAAAAATGTTATTATTAGCTGTTTTTAAAAATTGAGTGTTTTTGCTGCCCGAGGAAGAAAACGCGTGATGCCGGGGTCAGAAAAAAAACTGCCCAGGACCAAAAATTTTTTTTTGACTCAAATGTAACAACGGATGCTAGAATGTGATTCGGGGTGGAATTCCACGCTTAAAAATGTTATTATTAGCTGTTTTTAAAAATTGAGTGTTTTTGCTGCCCGAGGAAGAAAACGCGTGATGCCGGGGTCAGAAAAAAAACTGCCCAGGACCAAAAAATTTTTTTTGACTCAAATGTAACAACGGATGCTAGAATGTGATTCGGGGTGGAATTCCACGCTTAAAAATGTTATTATTAGCTGTTTTTAAAAATTGAGTGTTTTTGCTGCCCGAGGAAGAAAACGCGTGATGCCGGGGTCAGAAAAAAAACTGCCCAGGACCAAAAAATTTTTTTTAACTCAAATGTAACAACGGATGCTAGAATGTGATTCGGGGTGGAATTCCATGCTTAAAAATGTTATTATTAGCTGTTTTTTAAAATTGAGTGTTTTTGCTGCCCGAGGAAGAAAACGCGTGATGCCGGGGTCAGAAAAAAAACTGCCCAGGACCAAAAAATTTTTTTTGACTCAAATGTAACAACGGATGCTAGAATGTGATTCGGGGTGGAATTCCATGCTTAAAAATGTTATTATTAGCTGTTTTTAAAAATTGAGTGTTTTTGCTGCCCGAGGAAGAAAACGCGTGATGCCGGGGTCAGAAAAAAAACTGCCAAGGACCAAAAATTTTTTTTTGACTCAAATGTAACAACGGATGCTAGAATGTGATTCGGGGTGGAATTCCATGCTTAAAAATGTTATTATTAGCTGTTTTTTAAAATTGAGTGTTTTTGCTGCCCGAGGAAGAAAACGCGTGATGCCGGGGTCAGAAAAAAAACTGCCCAGGACCAAAAATTTTTTTTTGACTCAAATGTAACAACGGATGCTAGAATGTGATTCGGGGTGGAATTCCATGCTTAAAAATGTTATTATTAGCTGTTTTTTAAAATTGAGTGTTTTTGCTGCCCGAGGAAGAAAACGCGTGATGCCGGGGTCAGAAAAAAAACTGCCCAGGACCAAAAAATTTTTTTTGACTCAAATGTAACAACGGATGCTAGAATGTGATTCGGGGTGGAATTCCATGCTTAAAAATGTTATTATTAGCTGTTTTTAAAAATTGAGTGTTTTTGCTGCCCGAGGAAGAAAACGCGTGATGCCGGGGTCAGAAAAAAAACTGCCCAGGACCAAAAATTTTTTTTTGACTCAAATGTAACAACGGATGCTAGAATGTGATTCGGGGTGGAATTCCATGCTTAAAAATGTTATTATTAGCTGTTTTTAAAAATTGAGTGTTTTTGCTGCCCGAGGAAGAAAACGCGTGATGCCGGGGTCAGAAAAAAAACTGCCCAGGACCAAAAAATTTTTTTTGACTCAAATGTAACAACGGATGCTAGAATGTGATTCGGGGTGGAATTCCACGCTTAAAAATGTTATTATTAGCTGTTTTTAAAAATTGAGTGTTTTTGCTGCCCGAGGAAGAAAACGCGTGATGCCGGGGTCAGAAAAAAAACTGCCCAGGACCAAAAAATTTTTTTTGACTCAAATGTAACAACGGATGCTAGAATGTGATTCGGGGTGGAATTCCATGCTTAAAAATGTTATTATTAGCTGTTTTTAAAAATTGAGTGTTTTTGCTGCCCGAGGAAGAAAACGCGTGATGCCGGGGTCAGAAAAAAAACTGCCCAGGACCAAAAAATTTTTTTTGACTCAAATGTAACAACGGATGCTAGAATGTGATTCGGGGTGGAATTCCATGCTTAAAAATGTTATTATTAGCTGTTTTTAAAAATTGAGTGTTTTTGCTGCCCGAGGAAGAAAACGCGTGATGCCGGGGTCAGAAAAAAAACTGCCCAGGACCAAAAATTTTTTTTTGACTCAAATGTAACAACGGATGCTAGAATGTGATTCGGGGTGGAATTCCATGCTTAAAAATGTTATTATTAGCTGTTTTTAAAAATTGAGTGTTTTTGCTGCCCGAGGAAGAAAACGCGTGATGCCGGGGTCAGAAAAAAAACTGCCAAGGACCAAAAATTTTTTTTTGACTCAAATGTAACAACGGATGCTAGAATGTGATTCGGGGTGGAATTCCATGCTTAAAAATGTTATTATTAGCTGTTTTTCAAAATTGAGTGTTTTTGCTGCCCGAGGAAGAAAACGCGTGATGCCGGGGTCAGAAAAAAAACTGCCCAGGACAAAAAAATATTTTTGACTCAAACGTAACAACGGATGCTAGAATGTGATTCGGGGTGGAATTCCATCCTTAAAAATGTTATTATTAGCTGTTTTTAAAAATTGAGTGTTTTTGCTGCCCGAGGAAGAAAACGCGTGATGCCGGGGTCAGAAAAAAAACTGTCCAGGACCAAAAAAAATTTTTTGACTCAAATGTAACAACGGATGCTAGAATGTGATTCGGGGTGGAATTCCATGCTTAAAAATGTTATTATTAGCTGTTTTTAAAAATTGAGTGTTTTTGGTGCCCGAGGAAGAAAACGTGTGATGCCGGGGTCAGAAAAAAAACTGCCAGGGACCAAAAATTTTTTTTTGACTCAAATGTAGCAACGGATGCTAGAATGTGATTCGGGGTGGAATTCCATGCTTAAAAATGTTATTATTAGCTGTTTTTCAAAATCGAGTGTTTTTGCTGCCCGAGGAAGAAAACGCGTGATGCCGGGGTCAGAAAAAAAACTGCCCAGGACCAAAAAAATTTTTTTGACTCAAATGTAACAACGGATGCTAGAATGTGATTCGGGGTGGAATTCCATGCTTAAAAATGTTATTATTAGCTGTTTTTAAAAATTGAGTGTTTTTGCTGCCCGAGGAAGAAAACGCGTGATGCCGGGGTCAGAAAAAAAACTGCCCAGGACCAAAAAATTTTTTTTGACTCAAATGTAACAACGGATGCTAGAATGTGATTCGGGGTGGAATTCCATGCTTAAAAATGTTATTATTAGCTGTTTTTAAAAATTGAGTGTTTTTGCTGCCCGAGGAAGAAAACGCGTGATGCCGGGGTCAGAAAAAAAACTGCCCAGGACCAAAAAATTTTTTTTGACTCAAATGTAACAACGGATGCTAGAATGTGATTCGGGGTGGAATTCCATGCTTAAAAATGTTATTATTAGCTGTTTTTAAAAATTGAGTGTTTTTGCTGCCCGAGGAAGAAAACGCGTGATGCCGGGGTCAGAAAAAAAACTGCCCAGGACCAAAAATTTTTTTTTGACTCAAATGTAACAACGGATGCTAGAATGTGATTCGGGGTGGAATTCCATGCTTAAAAATGTTATTATTAGCTGTTTTTAAAAATTGAGTGTTTTTGCTGCCCGAGGAAGAAAACGCGTGATGCCGGGGTCAGAAAAAAAACTGCCCAGGACCAAAAATTTTTTTTTGACTCAAATGTAACAACGGATGCTAGAATGTGATTCGGGGTGGAATTCCATGCTTAAAAATGTTATTATTAGCTGTTTTTAAAAATTGAGTGTTTTTGCTGCCCGAGGAAGAAAACGCGTGATGCCGGGGTCAGAAAAAAAACTGCCCAGGACCAAAAAATTTTTTTTGACTCAAATGTAACAACGGATGCTAGAATGTGATTCGGGGTGGAATTCCACGCTTAAAAATGTTATTATTAGCTGTTTTTAAAAATTGAGTGTTTTTGCTGCCCGAGGAAGAAAACGCGTGATGCCGGGGTCAGAAAAAAAACTGCCCAGGACCAAAAAATTTTTTTTGACTCAAATGTAACAACGGATGCTAGAATGTGATTCGGGGTGGAATTCCATGCTTAAAAATGTTATTATTAGCTGTTTTTAAAAATTGAGTGTTTTTGCTGCCCGAGGAAGAAAACGCGTGATGCCGGGGTCAGAAAAAAAACTGCCCAGGACCAAAAAATTTTTTTTGACTCAAATGTAACAACGGATGCTAGAATGTGATTCGGGGTGGAATTCCATGCTTAAAAATGTTATTATTAGCTGTTTTTAAAAATTGAGTGTTTTTGCTGCCCGAGGAAGAAAACGCGTGATGCCGGGGTCAGAAAAAAAACTGCCCAGGACCAAAAATTTTTTTTTGACTCAAATGTAACAACGGATGCTAGAATGTGATTCGGGGTGGAATTCCATGCTTAAAAATGTTATTATTAGCTGTTTTTAAAAATTGAGTGTTTTTGCTGCCCGAGGAAGAAAACGCGTGATGCCGGGGTCAGAAAAAAAACTGCCAAGGACCAAAAATTTTTTTTTGACTCAAATGTAACAACGGATGCTAGAATGTGATTCGGGGTGGAATTCCATGCTTAAAAATGTTATTATTAGCTGTTTTTCAAAATTGAGTGTTTTTGCTGCCCGAGGAAGAAAACGCGTGATGCCGGGGTCAGAAAAAAAACTGCCCAGGACAAAAAAATATTTTTGACTCAAACGTAACAACGGATGCTAGAATGTGATTCGGGGTGGAATTCCATCCTTAAAAATGTTATTATTAGCTGTTTTTAAAAATTGAGTGTTTTTGCTGCCCGAGGAAGAAAACGCGTGATGCCGGGGTCAGAAAAAAAACTGTCCAGGACCAAAAAAATTTTTTTGACTCAAATGTAACAACGGATGCTAGAATGTGATTCGGGGTGGAATTCCATGCTTAAAAATGTTATTATTAGCTGTTTTTAAAAATTGAGTGTTTTTGGTGCCCGAGGAAGAAAACGTGTGATGCCGGGGTCAGAAAAAAAACTGCCAGGGACCAAAAATTTTTTTTTGACTCAAATGTAGCAACGGATGCTAGAATGTGATTCGGGGTGGAATTCCATGCTTAAAAATGTTATTATTAGCTGTTTTTCAAAATCGAGTGTTTTTGCTGCCCGAGGAAGAAAACGCGTGATGCCGGGGTCAGAAAAAAAACTGCCAAGGACCAAAATTTTTTTTTTGACTCAAATGTAACAACGGATGCTAGAATGTGATTCGGGGTGGAATTCCATGCTTAAAAATGTTATTATTAGCTGTTTTTAAAAATTGAGTGTTTTTGCTGCCCGAGGAAGAAAACGCGTGATGCCGGGGTCAGAAAAAAAACTGCCCAGGACTAAAAAAAATTTTTTGACTCAAATGTAACAACGGATGCTAGAATGTGATTCGGGGTGGAATTCCATGCTTAAAAATGTTATTATTAGCTGTTTTTCAAAATTGAGTGTTTTTGCTGCAAGAGGAAGAAAACGCGTGATGCCGGGGTCAGAAAAAAAACTGCCCAGGACCAAAAAATTTTTTTTGACTCAAATGTAACAACGGATGCTAGAATGTGATTCGGGGTGGAATTCCATGCTTAAAAATGTTATTATTAGCTGTTTTTAAAAATTGAGTGTTTTTGCTGCCCGAGGAAGAAAACGCGTGATGCCGGGGTCAGAAAAAAAACTGCCCAGGACCAAAAAATTTTTTTTGACTCAAATGTAACAACGGATGCTAGAATGTGATTCGGGGTGGAATTCCATGCTTAAAAATGTTATTATTAGCTGTTTTTAAAAATTGAGTGTTTTTGCTGCCCGAGGAAGAAAACGCGTGATGCCGGGGTCAGAAAAAAAACTGCCCAGGACCAAAAATTTTTTTTTGACTCAAATGTAACAACGGATGCTAGAATGTGATTCGGGGTGGAATTCCATGCTTAAAAATGTTATTATTAGCTGTTTTTAAAAATTGAGTGTTTTTGCTGCCCGAGGAAGAAAACGCGTGATGCCGGGGTCAGAAAAAAAACTGCCAAGGACCAAAAATTTTTTTTTGACTCAAATGTAACAACGGATGCTAGAATGTGATTCGGGGTGGAATTCCATGCTTAAAAATGTTATTATTAGCTGTTTTTCAAAATTGAGTGTTTTTGCTGCCCGAGGAAGAAAACGCGTGATGCCGGGGTCAGAAAAAAAACTGCCCAGGACAAAAAAATATTTTTGACTCAAACGTAACAACGGATGCTAGAATGTGATTCGGGGTGGAATTCCATCCTTAAAAATGTTATTATTAGCTGTTTTTAAAAATTGAGTGTTTTTGGTGCCCGAGGAAGAAAACGTGTGATGCCGGGGTCAGAAAAAAAACTGCCAGGGACCAAAAATTTTTTTTTGACTCAAATGTAGCAACGGATGCTAGAATGTGATTCGGGGTGGAATTCCATGCTTAAAAATGTTATTATTAGCTGTTTTTCAAAATCGAGTGTTTTTGCTGCCCGAGGAAGAAAACGCGTGATGCCGGGGTCAGAAAAAAAACTGCCCAGGACCAAAAAAATTTTTTTGACTCAAATGTAACAACGGATGCTAGAATGTGATTCGGGGTGGAATTCCATGCTTAAAAATGTTATTATTAGCTGTTTTTAAAAATTGAGTGTTTTTGCTGCCCGAGGAAGAAAACGCGTGATGCCGGGGTCAGAAAAAAAACTGCCCAGGACTAAAAAAAATTTTTTGACTCAAATGTAACAACGGATGCTAGAATGTGATTCGGGGTGGAATTCCATGCTTAAAAATGTTATTATTAGCTGTTTTTCAAAATTGAGTGTTTTTGCTGCAAGAGGAAGAAAACGCGTGATGCCGGGGTCAGAAAAAAAACTGCCCAGGACCAAAAAATTTTTTTTGACTCAAATGTAACAACGGATGCTAGAATGTGATTCGGGGTGGAATTCCATGCTTAAAAATGTTATTATTAGCTGTTTTTAAAAATTGAGTGTTTTTGCTGCCCGAGGAAGAAAACGCGTGATGCCGGGGTCAGAAAAAAAACTGCCCAGGACCAAAAAATTTTTTTTGACTCAAATGTAACAACGGATGCTAGAATGTGATTCGGGGTGGAATTCCATGCTTAAAAATGTTATTATTAGCTGTTTTTAAAAATTGAGTGTTTTTGCTGCCCGAGGAAGAAAACGCGTGATGCCGGGGTCAGAAAAAAAACTGCCCAGGACCAAAAATTTTTTTTTGACTCAAATGTAACAACGGATGCTAGAATGTGATTCGGGGTGGAATTCCATGCTTAAAAATGTTATTATTAGCTGTTTTTAAAAATTGAGTGTTTTTGCTGCCCGAGGAAGAAAACGCGTGATGCCGGGGTCAGAAAAAAAACTGCCAAGGACCAAAAATTTTTTTTTGACTCAAATGTAACAACGGATGCTAGAATGTGATTCGGGGTGGAATTCCATGCTTAAAAATGTTATTATTAGCTGTTTTTCAAAATTGAGTGTTTTTGCTGCCCGAGGAAGAAAACGCGTGATGCCGGGGTCAGAAAAAAAACTGCCCAGGACAAAAAAATATTTTTGACTCAAACGTAACAACGGATGCTAGAATGTGATTCGGGGTGGAATTCCATCCTTAAAAATGTTATTATTAGCTGTTTTTAAAAATTGAGTGTTTTTGGTGCCCGAGGAAGAAAACGTGTGATGCCGGGGTCAGAAAAAAAACTGCCAGGGACCAAAAATTTTTTTTTGACTCAAATGTAGCAACGGATGCTAGAATGTGATTCGGGGTGGAATTCCATGCTTAAAAATGTTATTATTAGCTGTTTTTCAAAATCGAGTGTTTTTGCTGCCCGAGGAAGAAAACGCGTGATGCCGGGGTCAGAAAAAAAACTGCCCAGGACCAAAAAAATTTTTTTGACTCAAATGTAACAACGGATGCTAGAATGTGATTCGGGGTGGAATTCCATGCTTAAAAATGTTATTATTAGCTGTTTTTAAAAATTGAGTGTTTTTGCTGCCCGAGGAAGAAAACGCGTGATGCCGGGGTCAGAAAAAAAACTGCCCAGCACCAAAAAAAATTTTTTGACTCAAATGTAACAACGGATGCTAGAATGTGATTCGGGGTGGAATTCCATCCTTAAAAATGTTATTATTAGCTGTTTTTAAAAATTGAGTGTTTTTGCTGCCCGAGGAAGAAAACGCGTGATGCCGGGGTCAGAAAAAAAACTGCCCAGGACCCAAAATTTTTTTTTGACTCAAATGTAACAACGGATGCTAGAATGTGATTCGGGGTGGAATTCCATGCTTAAAAATGTTATTATTAGCTGTTTTTAAAAATTGAGTGTTTTTGCTGCCCGAGGAAGAAAACGCGTGATGCCGGGGTCAGAAAAAAAACTGCCCAGGACCAAAAAATTTTTTTTGACTCAAATGTAACAACGGATGCTAGAATGTGATTCGGGGTGGAATTCCATGCTTAAAAATGTTATTATTAGCTGTTTTTAAAAATTGAGTGTTTTTGCTGCCCGAGGAAGAAAACGCGTGATGCCGGGGTCAGAAAAAAAACTGCCCAGGACCAAAAATTTTTTTTTGACTCAAATGTAACAACGGATGCTAGAATGTGATTCGGGGTGGAATTCCATGCTTAAAAATGTTATTATTAGCTGTTTTTAAAAATTGAGTGTTTTTGCTGCCCGACGAAGAAAACGCGTGATGCCGGGGTCAGAAAAAAAAATGCCAAGGACCAAAAAATTTTTTTTGACTCAAATGTAACAACGGATGCTAGAATGTGATTCGGGGTGGAATTCAATGCTTAAAAATGTTATTATTAGCTGTTTTTAAAAATTGAGTGTTTTTGCTGCCCGAGGAAGAAAACGCGTGATGCCGGGGTCAGAAAAAAAACTGCCCAGGACCAAAAAATTTTTTTTGACTCAAATGTAACAACGGATGCTAGAATGTGATTCGGGGTGGAATTCCATGCTTAAAAATGTTATTATTAGCTGTTTTTAAAAATTGAGTGTTTTTGCTGCCCGAGGAAGAAAACGCGTGATGCCGGGGTCAGAAAAAAAACTGCCCAGGACCAAAAATTTTTTTTTGACTCAAATGTAACAACGGATGCTAGAATGTGATTCGGGGTGGAATTCCATGCTTAAAAATGTTATTATTAGCTGTTTTTAAAAATTGAGTGTTTTTGCTGCCCGAGGAAGAAAACGCGTGATGCCGGGGTCAGAAAAAAAACTGCCCAGGACCAAAAAATTTTTTTGACTCAAATGTAACAACGGATGCTAGAATGTGATTCGGGGTGGAATTCCATGCTTAAAAATGTTATTATTAGCTGTTTTTCAAAATTGAGTGTTTTTGCTGCCCGAGGAAGAAAACGCGTGATGCCGGGGTCAGAAAAAAAACTGCCCAGGACCAAAAAATTTTTTTTGACTCAAATGTAACAACGGATGTTAGAATGTGATTCGGGGTGGAATTCCATGCTTAAAAATGTTATTATTAGCTGTTTTTAAAAATTGAGTGTTTTTGCTGCCCGAGGAAGAAAACGCGTGATGCCGGGGTCAGAAAAAAAACTGCCCAGGACCAAAAATTTTTTTTTGACTCAAATGTAACAGCGGATGCTAGAATGTGATTCGGGGTGGAATTCCATGCTTAAAAATGTTATTATTAGCTGTTTTTAAAAATTGAGTGTTTTTGCTGCCCGAGGAAGAAAACGCGTGATGCCGGGGTCAGAAAAAAAACTGCCAAGGACCAAAAAATTTTTTTTGACTCAAATGTAACAACGGATGCTAGAATGTGATTCGGGGTGGAATTCCATGCTTAAAAATGTTATTATTAGCTGTTTTTAAAAATTGAGTGTTTTTGCTGCCCGAGGAAGAAAACGCGTGATGCCGGGGTCAGAAAAAAAACTGCCCAGGACCAAAAAATTTTTTTTGACTCAAATGTAACAACGGATGCTAGAATGTGATTCGGGGTGGAATTCCATGCTTAAAAATGTTATTATTAGCTGTTTTTAAAAATTGAGTGTTTTTGCTGCCCGAGGAAGAAAACGCGTGATGCCGGGGTCAGAAAAAAAACTGCCCAGGACCAAAAATTTTTTTTTGACTCAAATGTAACAACGGATGCTAGAATGTGATTCGGGGAGGAATTCCATGCTTAAAAATGTTATTATTAGCTGTTTTTAAAAATTGAGTGTTTTTCCTGCCCGAGGAAGAAAACGCGTGATGCCGGGGTCAGAAAAAAAACTGCCCAGGACCAAAAATTTTTTTTTGACTCAAATGTAACAACGGATGCTAGAATGTGATTCGGGGTGGAATTCCATCCTTAAAAATGTTATTATTAGCTGTTTTTCAAAATCGAGTGTTTTTGCTGCCCGAGGAAGAAAACGCGTGATGCCGGGGTCAGAAAAAAAACTGCCCAGGACCAAAAAATTTTTTTTGACTCAAATGTAACAACGGATGCTAGAATGTGATTCGGGGTGGAATTCCACGCTTAAAAATGTTATTATTAGCTGTTTTTAAAAATTGAGTGTTTTTGCTGCCCGAGGAAGAAAACGCGTGATGCCGGGGTCAGAAAAAAAACTGCCCAGGACCAAAAATTTTTTTTTGACTCAAATGTAACAACGGATGCTAGAATGTGATTCGGGGAGGAATTCCATGCTTAAAAATGTTATTATTAGCTGTTTTTAAAAATTGAGTGTTTTTCCTGCCCGAGGAAGAAAACGCGTGATGCCGGGGTCAGAAAAAAAACTGCCCAGGACCAAAAATTTTTTTTTGACTCAAATGTAACAACGGATGCTAGAATGTGATTCGGGGTGGAATTCCATGCTTAAAAATGTTATTATTAGCTGTTTTTAAAAATTGAGTGTTTTTGCTGCCCGAGGAAGAAAACGCGTGATGCCGGGGTCAGAAGAAAAACTGCCCAGGACCAAAAATTTTTTTTTGACTCAAATGTAACAACGGATGCTAGAATGTGATTCGGGGTGGAATTCCATGCTTAAAAATGTTATTATTAGCTGTTTTTAAAAATTGAGTGTTTTTGCTGCCCGAGGAAGAAAACGCGTGATGCCGGGGTCAGAAAAAAAACTGCCCAGGACCAAAAAATTTTTTTTGACTCAAATGTAACAACGGATGCTAGAATGTGATTCGGGGTGGAATTCCACGCTTAAAAATGTTATTATTAGCTGTTTTTAAAAATTGAGTGTTTTTGCTGCCCGAGGAAGAAAACGCGTGATGCCGGGGTCAGAAAAAAAACTGCCCAGGACCAAAAATTTTTTTTTGACTCAAATGTAACAACGGATGCTAGAATGTGATTCGGGGTGGAATTCCACGCTTAAAAATGTTATTATTAGCTGTTTTTAAAAATTGAGTGTTTTTGCTGCCCGAGGAAGAAAACGCGTGATGCCGGGGTCAGAAAAAAAACTGCCCAGGACCAAAAAAATTTTTTTGACTCAAATGTAACAACGGATGCTAGAATGTGATTCGGGGTGGAATTCCATGCTTAAAAATGTTATTATTAGCTGTTTTTAAAAATTGAGTGTTTTTGCTGCCCGAGGAAGAAAACGCGTGATGCCGGGGTCAGAAAAAAAACTGCCCAGGACCAAAAAATTTTTTTTTGACTCAAATGTAACAACGGATGCTAGAATGTGATTCGGGGTGGAATTCCACGCTTAAAAATGTTATTATTAGCTGTTTTTAAAAATTGAGTGTTTTTGCTGCCCGAGGAAGAAAACGCGTGATGCCGGGGTCAGAAAAAAAACTGCCCAGGACCAAAAATTTTTTTTTGACTCAAATGTAACAAGGGATGCTAGAATGTGATTCGGGGAGGAATTCCATGCTTAAAAATGTTATTATTAGCTGTTTTTAAAAATTGAGTGTTTTTGCTGCCCGAGGAAGAAAACGCGTGATGCCGGGGTCAGAAAAAAAACTGCCCAGGACCAAAAAAATTTTTTTGACTCAAATGTAACAACGGATGCTAGAATGTGATTCGGGGTGGAATTCCATGCTTAGAAATGTTATTATTAGCTGTTTTTAAAAATTGAGTGTTTTTGCTGCCCGAGGAAGAAAACGCGTGATGCCGGGGTCAGAAAAAAAACTGCCCAGGACCAAAAATTTTTTTTTGACTCAAATGTAGCAACGGATGCTAGAATGTGATTCGGGGTGGAATTCCACGCTTAAAAATGTTATTATTAGCTGTTTTTAAAAATTGAGTGTTTTTGCTGCCCGAGGAAGAAAACGCGTGATGCCGGGGTCAGAAAAAAAACTGCCCAGGACCAAAAATTTTTTTTGACTCAAATGTAGCAACGGATGCTAGAATGTGATTCGGGGTGGAATTCCATGCTTAGAAATGTTATTATTAGCTGTTTTTAAAAATTGAGTGTTTTTGCTGCCCGAGGAAGAAAACGCGTGATGCCGGGGTCAGAAAAAAAACTGCCCAGGACCAAAAATTTTTTTTTGACTCAAATGTAGCAACGGATGCTAGAATGTGATTCGGGGTGGAATTCCACGCTTAAAAATGTTATTATTAGCTGTTTTTAAAAATTGAGTGTTTTTGCTGCCCGAGGAAGAAAACGCGTGATGCCGGGGTCAGAAAAAAAACTGCCCAGGACCAAAAATTTTTTTTTGACTCAAATGTAGCAACGGATGCTAGAATGTGATTCGGGGTGGAATTCCATGCTTAAAAATATTATTATTAGCTGTTTTTAAAAATTGAGTGTTTTTGCTGCCCGAGGAAGAAACTGCGTGATGCCGGGGTCAGAAAAAAAACTGCCCAGGACCAAAAATTTTTTTTTGACTCAAATGTAACAACGGATGCTAGAATGTGATTCGGGGTGGAATTCCATGCTTAAAAATGTTATTATTAGCTGTTTTTAAAAATTGAGTGTTTTTGCTGCCCGAGGAAGAAAACGCGTGATGCCGGAGTCAGAAAAAAAACTGCCCAGGACCAAAAAATTTTTTTTGACTCAAATGTAACAACGGATGCTAGAATGTGATTCGGGGTGGAATTCCATGCTTAAAAATGTTATTATTAGCTGTTTTTTAAAATTGAGTGTTTTTGCTTCCCGAGGAAGAAAACGCGTGATGCCGGGGTCAGAAAAAAAACTGCCCAGGACCAAAAATTTTTTTTTGACTCAAATGTAACAACGGATGCTAGAATGTGATTCGGGGTGGAATTCCATGCTTAAAAATGTTATTATTAGCTGTTTTTTAAAATTGAGTGTTTTTGCTGCCCGAGGAAGAAAACGCGTGATGCCGGGGTCAGAAAAAAAACTGCCCAGGACCAAAAAAATTTTTTTTGACTCAAATGTAACAACGGATGCTAGAATGTGATTCGGGGTGGAATTCCACGCTTAAAAATGTTATTATTAGCTGTTTTTAAAAATTGAGTGTTTTTGCTGCCCGAGGAAGAAAACGCGTGATGCCGGGGTCAGAAAAAAAACTGCCCAGGACCAAAAAATTTTTTTTGACTCAAATGTAACAACGGATGCTAGAATGTGATTCGGGGTGGAATTCCATGCTTAAAAATGTTATTATTAGCTTTTTTTAAAAATTGAGTGTTTTTGCTGCCCGAGGAAGAAAACGAGTGATGCCGGGGTCAGAAAAAAAACTGCCCAGGACCAAAAATTTTTTTTTGACTCAAATGTAACAACGGATGCTAGAATGTGATTCGGGGTGGAATTCCATGCTTAAAAATGTTATTATTAGCTGTTTTTAAAAATTGAGTGTTTTTGCTGCCCGAGGAAGAAAACGCGTGATGCCGGGGTCAGAAAAAAAACTGCCCAGGACCAAAAATTTTTTTTTGACTCAAATGTAACAACGGATGCTAGAATGTGATTCGGGGTGGAATTCCATGCTTAAAAATGTTATTATTAGCTGTTTTTAAAAATTGAGTGTTTTTGCTGCCCGAGGAAGAAAACGCGTGATGCCGGGGTCAGAAAAAAAACTGCCCAGGACCAAAAATTTTTTTTTGACTCAAATGTAACAACGGATGCTAGAATGTGATTCGGGGTGGAATTCCATGCTTAAAAATGTTATTATTAGCTGTTTTTAAAAATTGAGTGTTTTTGCTGCCCGAGGAAGAAAACGCGTGATGCCGGGGTCAGAAAAAAAACTGCCAAGGACCAAAAATTTTTTTTTGACTCAAATGTAACAACGGATGCTAGAATGTGATTCGGGGTGGAATTCCATGCTTAAAAATGTTATTATTAGCTGTTTTTAAAAATTGAGTGTTTTTGCTGCCCGAGGAAGAAAACGCGTGATGCCGGGGTCAGAAAAAAAACTGCCCAGGACCAAAAAATTTTTTTTGACTCAAATGTAACAACGGATGCTAGAATGTGATTCGGGGTGGAATTCCATGCTTAAAAATGTTATTATTAGCTGTTTTTAAAAATTGAGTGTTTTTGCTGCCCGAGGAAGAAAACGCGTGATGCCGGGGTCAGAAAAAAAACTGCCCAGGACTAAAAAAATTTTTTTTTGACTCAAATGTAACAATGGATGCTAGAATGTGATTCGGGGTGGAATTCCATGCTTAAAAATGTTATTATTAGCTGTTTTTAAAAATTGAGTGTTTTTGCTGCCCGAGGAAGAAAACGCGTGATGCCGGGGTCAGAAAAAAAACTGCCCAGGACCAAAAAATTTTTTTTGACTCAAATGTAACAACGGATGCTAGAATGTGATTCGGGGTGGAATTCCACGCTTAAAAATGTTATTATTAGCTGTTTTTAAAAATTGAGTGTTTTTGCTGCCCGAGGAAGAAAACGCGTGATGCCGGGGTCAGAAAAAAAACTGCCCAGGACCAAAAATTTTTTTTTGACTCAAATGTAACAACGGATGCTAGAATGTGATTCGGGGTGGAATTCCATGCTTAAAAATGTTATTATTAGCTGTTTTTAAAAATTGAGTGTTTTTGCTGCCCGAGGAAGAAAACGCGTGATGCCGGGGTCAGAAAAAAAACTGCCCAGGACCAAAAATTTTTTTTTGACTCAAATGTAACAACGGATGCTAGAATGTGATTCGGGGTGGAATTCCATGCTTAAAAATGTTATTATTAGCTGTTTTTAAAAATTGAGTGTTTTTGCTGCCCGAGGAAGAAAACGCGTGATGCCGGGGTCAGAAAAAAAACTGCCCAGGACCAAAAATTTTTTTTTGACTCAAATGTAACAACGGATGCTAGAATGTGATTCGGGGTGGAATTCCATGCTTAAAAATGTTATTATTAGCTGTTTTTAAAAATTGAGTGTTTTTGCTGCCCGAGGAAGAAAACGCGTGATGCCGGGGTCAGAAAAAAAACTGCCCAGGACCAAAAATTTTTTTTTGACTCAAATGTAACAACGGATGCTAGAATGTGATTCGGGGTGGAATTCCATGCTTAAAAATGTTATTATTAGCTGTTTTTCAAAATTGAGTGTTTTTGCTGCCCGAGGAAGAAAACGCGTGATGCCGGGGTCAGAAAAAAAACTGCCCAGGACTAAAAAAATTTTTTTGACTCAAATGTAACAATGGATGGTAGAATGTGATTCGGGGTGGAATTCCATGCTTAAAAATGTTATTATTAGCTGTTTTTAAAAATTGAGTGTTTTTGCTGCCCGAGGAAGAAAACGCGTGATGCCGGGGTCAGAAAAAAAACTGCCCAGGACCAAAAAATTTTTTTGACTCAAATGTAACAACGGATGCTAGAATGTGATTCGGGGTGGAATTCCATGCTTAAAAATGTTATTATTAGCTGTTTTTAAAAATTGAGTGTTTTTACTGCCCGAGGAAGAAAACGCGTGATGCCGGGGTCAGAAAAAAAACTGCCCAGGACTAAAAAAATTTTTTTGACTCAAATGTAACAACGGATGCTAGAATGTGATTCGGGGTGGAATTCCATGCTTAAAAATGTTATTATTAGCTGTTTTTAAAAATTGAGTGTTTTTGCTGCCCGAGGAAGAAAACGCGTGATGCCGGGGTCAGAAAAAAAACTGCCCAGGACTAAAAAAATTTTTTTGACTCAAATGTAACAACGGATGCTAGAATGTGATTCGGGGTGGAATTCCATGCTTAAAAATGTTATTATTAGCTGTTTTTAAAAATTGAGTGTTTTTGCTGCCCGAGGAAGAAAACGCGTGATGCCGGGGTCAGAAAAAAAACTGCCCAGGACTAAAAAAATTTTTTTGACTCAAATGTAACAATGGATGCTAGAATGTGATTCGGGGTGGAATTCCATGCTTAAAAATGTTATTATTAGCTGTTTTTAAAAATTGAGTGTTTTTGCTGCCCGAGGAAGAAAACGCGTGATGCCGGGGTCAGAAAAAAAACTGCCCAGGACCAAAAAATTTTTTTGACTCAAATGTAACAACGGATGCTAGAATGTGATTCGGGGTGGAATTCCATGCTTAAAAATGTTATTATTAGCTGTTTTTAAAAATTGAGTGTTTTTACTGCCCGAGGAAGAAAACGCGTGATGCCGGGGTCAGAAAAAAAACTGCCCAGGACTAAAAAAATTTTTTTGACTCAAATGTAACAACGGATGCTAGAATGTGATTCGGGGTGGAATTCCATGCTTAAAAATGTTATTATTAGCTGTTTTTAAAAATTGAGTGTTTTTGCTGCCCGAGGAAGAAAACGCGTGATGCCGGGGTCAGAAAAAAAACTGCCCAGGACTAAAAAAATTTTTTTGACTCAAATGTAACAATGGATGCTAGAATGTGATTCGGGGTGGAATTCCATGCTTAAAAATGTTATTATTAGCTGTTTTTAAAAATTGAGTGTTTTTGCTGCCCGAGGAAGAAAACGCGTGATGCCGGGGTCAGAAAAAAAACTGCCCAGGACCAAAAAATTTTTTTTGACTCAAATGTAACAACGGATGCTAGAATGTGATTCGGGGTGGAATTCCATGCTTAAAAATGTTATTATTAGCTGTTTTTAAAAATTGAGTGTTTTTGCTGCCCGAGGAAGAAAACGCGTGATGCCGGGGTCAGAAAAAAAACTGCCCAGGACCAAAAAAATTTTTTTGACTCAAATGTAACAACGGATGCTAGAATGTGATTCGGGATGGAATTCCATGCTTAAAAATGTTATTATTAGCTGTTTTTAAAAATTGAGTGTTTTTGCTGCCCGAGGAAGAAAACGCGTGATGCCGGGGTCAGAAAAAAAACTGCCCAGGACTAAAAAAATTTTTTTGACTCAAATGTAACAATGGATGCTAGAATGTGATTCGGGGTGGAATTCCATGCTTAAAAATGTTATTATTAGCTGTTTTTAAAAATTGAGTGTTTTTGCTGCCCGAGGAAGAAAACGCGTGATGCCGGGGTCAGAAAAAAAACTGCCCAGGACCAAAAAAATTTTTTTGACTCAAATGTAACAACGGATGCTAGAATGTGATTCGGGGTGGAATTCCATGCTTAAAAATTTTATTATTAGCTGTTTTTAAAAATTGAGTGTTTTTGCTGCCCGAGGAAGAAAACGCGTGATGCCGGGGTCAGAAAAAAAACTGCCCAGGACCAAAAAAATTTTTTTGACTCAAATGTAACAACGGATGCTAGAATGTGATTCGGGGTGGAATTCCATGCTTAAAAATGTTATTATTAGCTGTTTTTAAAAATTGAGTGTTTTTGCTGCCCGAGGAAGAAAACGCGTGATGCCGGGGTCAGAAAAAAAACTGCCCAGGACCAAAAAATTTTTTTGACTCAAATGTAACAACGGATGCTAGAATGTGATTCGGGGTGGAATTCCATGCTTAAAAATGTTATTATTAGCTGTTTTTAAAAATTGAGTGTTTTTACTGCCCGAGGAAGAAAACGCGTGATGCCGGGGTCAGAAAAAAAACTGCCCAGGACTAAAAAAATTTTTTTGACTCAAATGTAACAACGGATGCTAGAATGTGATTCGGGGTGGAATTCCATGCTTAAAAATGTTATTATTAGCTGTTTTTAAAAATTGAGTGTTTTTACTGCCCGAGGAAGAAAACGCGTGATGCCGGGGTCAGAAAAAAAACTGCCCAGGACTAAAAAAATTTTTTTGACTCAAATGTAACAATGGATGCTAGAATGTGATTCGGGGTGGAATTCCATGCTTAAAAATGTTATTATTAGCTGTTTTTAAAAATTGAGTGTTTTTGCTGCCCGAGGAAGAAAACGCGTGATGCCGGGGTCAGAAAAAAAACTGCCCAGGACCAAAAAATTTTTTTTGACTCAAATGTAGCAAAGGATGCTAGAATGTGATTCGGGGTGGAATTCCATGCTTAAAAATGTTATTATTAGCTGTTTTTAAAAATTGAGTGTTTTTGCTGCCCGAGGAAGAAAACGCGTGATGCCGGGGTCAGAAAAAAAACTGCCCAGGACGAAAAAAATTTTTTTGACTCAAATGTAACAACGGATGCTAGAATGTGATTCGGGGTGGAATTCCATGCTTAAAAATGTTATTATTAGCTGTTTTTAAAAATTGAGTGTTTTTGCTGCCCGAGGAAGAAAACGCGTGATGCCGGGGTCAGAAAAAAAACTGCCCAGGACGAAAAAAATTTTTTTGACTCAAATGTAACAACGGATGCTAGAATGTGATTCGGGGTGGAATTCCATGCTTAAAAATGTTATTATTAGCTGTTTTTAAAAATTGAGTGTTTTTGCTGCCCGAGGAAGAAAACGCGTGATGCCGGGGTCAGAAAAAAAACTGCCCAGGACCAAAAATTTTTTTTTGACTCAAATGTAACAACGGATGCTAGAATGTGATTCGGGGTGGAATTCCATGCTTAAAAATGTTATTATTAGCTGTTTTTCAAAATTGAGTGTTTTTGCTGCCCGAGGAAGAAAACGCGTGATGCCGGGGTCAGAAAAAAAACTGCCCAGGACTAAAAAAATTTTTTTGACTCAAATGTAACAATGGATGGTAGAATGTGATTCGGGGTGGAATTCCATGCTTAAAAATGTTATTATTAGCTGTTTTTAAAAATTGAGTGTTTTTGCTGCCCGAGGAAGAAAACGCGTGATGCCGGGGTCAGAAAAAAAACTGCCCAGGACCAAAAAATTTTTTTGACTCAAATGTAACAACGGATGCTAGAATGTGATTCGGGGTGGAATTCCATGCTTAAAAATGTTATTATTAGCTGTTTTTAAAAATTGAGTGTTTTTACTGCCCGAGGAAGAAAACGCGTGATGCCGGGGTCAGAAAAAAAACTGCCCAGGACTAAAAAAATTTTTTTGACTCAAATGTAACAATGGATGCTAGAATGTGATTCGGGGTGGAATTCCATGCTTAAAAATGTTATTATTAGCTGTTTTTAAAAATTGAGTGTTTTTGCTGCCCGAGGAAGAAATCGCGTGATGCCGGGGTCAGAAAAAAAACTGCCCAGGACCAAAAAATTTTTTTTGACTCAAATGTAGCAAAGGATGCTAGAATGTGATTCGGGGTGGAATTCCATGCTTAAAAATGTTATTATTAGCTGTTTTTAAAAATTGAGTGTTTTTGCTGCCCGAGGAAGAAAACGCGTGATGCCGGGGTCAGAAAAAAAACTGCCCAGGACGAAAAAAAATTTTTTGACTCAAATGTAACAACGGATGCTAGAATGTGATTCGGGGTGGAATTCCATGCTTAAAAATGTTATTATTAGCTGTTTTTAAAAATTGAGTGTTTTTGCTGCCCGAGGAAGAAAACGCGTGATGCCGGGGTCAGAAAAAAAACTGCCCAGGACGAAAAATTTTTTTTTGACTCAAATGTAACAACGGATGCTAGAATGTGATTCGGGGTGGAATTCCATGCTTAAAAATGTTATTATTAGCTGTTTTTAAAAATTGAGTGTTTTTGCTGCCCGAGGAAGAAAACGCGTGATGCCGGGGTCAGAAAAAAAACTGCCCAGGACCAAAAATTTTTTTTTGACTCAAATGTAACAACGGATGCTAGAATGTGATTCGGGGTGGAATTCCATCCTTAAAAATGTTATTATTAGCTGTTTTTAAAAATTGAGTGTTTTTGCTGCCCGAGGAAGAAAACGCGTGATGCCGGGGTCAGAAAAAAAACTGCCCAGGACCAAAAATTTTTTTTTGACTCAAATGTAACAACGGATGCTAGAATGTGATTCGGGGTGGAATTCCATGCTTAAAAATGTTATTATTAGCTGTTTTTAAAAATTGAGTGTTTTTGCTGCCCGAGGAAGAAAACGCGTGATGCCGGGGTCAGAAAAAAAACTGCCCAGGACCAAAAAAATTTTTTTGACTCAAACGTAACAACGGATGCTAGAATGTGATTCGGGGTGGAATTCCATGCTTAAAAATGTTATTATTAGCTGTTTTTAAAAATTGAGTGTTTTTGCTGCCCGAGGAAGAAAACGCGTGATGCCGGGGTCAGAAAAAAAACTGCCCAGGACCAAAAAATTTTTTTGACTCAAATGTAACAATGGATGCTAGAATGTGATTCGGGGTGGAATTCCATGCTTAAAAATGTTATTATTAGCTGTTTTTAAAAATTGAGTGTTTTTGCTGCCCGAGGAAGAAAACGCGTGATGCCGGGGTCAGAAAAAAAACTGCCCAGGACCAAAAATTTTTTTTTGACTCAAATGTAACAACGGATGCTAGAATGTGATTCGGGGTGGAATTCCATGCTTAAAAATGTTATTATTAGCTGTTTTTCAAAATTGAGTGTTTTTGCTGCCCGAGGAAGAAAACGCGTGATGCCGGGGTCAGAAAAAAAACTGCCCAGGACCAAAAAATTTTTTTTGACTCAAATGTAACAACGGATGCTAGAATGTGATTCGGGGTGGAATTCCATGCTTAAAAATGTTATTATTAGCTGTTTTTCAAAATTGAGTGTTTTTGCTGCAAGAGGAAGAAAACGCGTGATGCCGGGGTCAGAAAAAAAACTGCCCAGGACCAAAAATTTTTTTTTGACTCAAACGTAACAACGGATGCTAGAATGTGATTCGGGGTGGAATTCCATCCTTAAAAATGTTATTATTAGCTGTTTTTAAAAATTGAGTGTTTTTGCTGCCCGAGGAAGAAAACGCGTGATGCCGGGGTCAGAAAAAAAACTGCCCAGGACCAAAAAATTTTTTTTGACTCAAATGTAACAACGGATGCTAGAATGTGATTCGGGGTGGAATTCCATCCTTAAAAATGTTATTATTAGCTGTTTTTAAAAATTGAGTGTTTTTGCTGCCCGAGGAAGAAAACGCGTGATGCCGGGGTCAGAAAAAAAACTGCCCAGGACCAAAAATTTTTTTTTGACTCAAATGTAACAACGGATGCTAGAATGTGATTCGGGGTGGAATTCCATGCTTAAAAATGTTATTATTAGCTGTTTTTAAAAATTGAGTGTTTTTGCTGCCCGAGGAAGAAAACGCGTGATGCCGGGGTCAGAAAAAAAACTGCCCAGGACCAAAAAATTTTTTTTGACTCAAATGTAACAACGGATGCTAGAATGTGATTCGGGGTGGAATTCCATGCTTAAAAATGTTATTATTAGCTGTTTTTAAAAATTGAGTGTTTTTGCTGCAAGAGGAAGAAAACGCGTGATGCCGGGGTCAGAAAAAAAACTGCCCAGGACTAAAAAAAATTTTTTGACTCAAATGTAACAACGGATGCTAGAATGTGATTCGGGGTGGAATTCCATGCTTAAAAATGTTATTATTAGCTGTTTTTCAAAATTGAGTGTTTTTGCTGCAAGAGGAAGAAAACGCGTGATGCCGGGGTCAGAAAAAAAACTGCCCAGGACCAAAAATTTTTTTTTGACTCAAACGTAACAACGGATGCTAGAATGTGATTCGGGGTGGAATTCCATCCTTAAAAATGTTATTATTAGCTGTTTTTAAAAATTGAGTGTTTTTGCTGCCCGAGGAAGAAAACGCGTGATGCCGGGGTCAGAAAAAAAACTGCCCAGGACCAAAAATTTTTTTTTGACTCAAATGTAACAACGGATGCTAGAATGTGATTCGGGGTGGAATTCCATCCTTAAAAATGTTATTATTAGCTGTTTTTAAAAATTGAGTGTTTTTGCTGCCCGAGGAAGAAAACGCGAGATGCCGGGGTCAGAAAAAAAACTGCCCAGGACCAAAAAATTTTTTTTGACTCAAATGTAACAACGGATGCTAGAATGTGATTCGGGGTGGAATTCCATGCTTAAAAATGTTATTATTAGCTGTTTTTAAAAATTGAGTGTTTTTGCTGCCCGAGGAAGAAAACGCGTGATGCCGGGGTCAGAAAAAAAACTGCCCAGGACCAAAAAAATTTTTTTGACTCAAACGTAACAACGGATGCTAGAATGTGATTCGGGGTGGAATTCCATGCTTAAAAATGTTATTATTAGCTGTTTTTAAAAATTGAGTGTTTTTGCTGCCCGAGGAAGAAAACGCGTGATGCCGGGGTCAGAAAAAAAACTGCCCAGGACCAAAAATTTTTTTGACTCAAATGTAACAATGGATGCTAGAATGTGATTCGGGGTGGAATTCCATGCTTAAAAATGTTATTATTAGCTGTTTTTAAAAATTGAGTGTTTTTGCTGCCCGAGGAAGAAAACGCGTGATGCCGGGGTCAGAAAAAAAACTGCCCAGGACTAAAAAAATTTTTTTGACTCAAATGTAACAATGGATGCTAGAATGTGATTCGGGGTGGAATTCCATGCTTAAAAATGTTACTATTAGCTGTTTTTAAAAATTGAGTGTTTTTGCTGCCCGAGGAAGAAAACGCGTGATGCCGGGGTCAGAAAAAAAACTGCCCAGGACCAAAAAATTTTTTTTGACTCAAATGTAGCAAAGGATGCTAGAATGTGATTCGGGGTGGAATTCCATGCTTAAAAATGTTATTATTAGCTGTTTTTAAAAATTGAGTGTTTTTGCTGCCCGAGGAAGAAAACGCGTGATGCCGGGGTCAGAAAAAAAACTGCCCAGGACGAAAAAATTTTTTTTGACTCAAATGTAACAACGGATGCTAGAATGTGATTCGGGGTGGAATTCCATTCTTAAAAATGTTATTATTAGCTGTTTTTAAAAATTGAGTGTTTTTGCTGCAAGAGGAAGAAAATGCGTGATGCCGGGGTCAGAAAAAAAACTGCCCAGGACTAAAAAAATTTTTTTGACTCAAATGTAACAACGGATGCTAGAATGTGATTCGGGGTGGAATTCCATGCTTAAAAATGTTATTATTAGCTGTTTTTCAAAATTGAGTGTTTTTGCTGCAAGAGGAAGAAAACGCGTGATGCCGGGGTCAGAAAAAAAACTGCCCAGGACTAAAAAAAATTTTTTGACTCAAATGTAACAACGGATGCTAGAATGTGATTCGGGGTGGAATTCCATGCTTAAAAATGTTATTATTAGCTGTTTTTCAAAATTGAGTGTTTTTGCTGCAAGAGGAAGAAAACGCGTGATGCCGGGGTCAGAAAAAAAACTGCCCAGGACCAAAAATTTTTTTTTGACTCAAACGTAACAACGGATGCTAGAATGTGATTCGGGGTGGAATTCCATCCTTAAAAATGTTATTATTAGCTGTTTTTAAAAATTGAGTGTTTTTGCTGCCCGAGGAAGAAAACGCGTGATGCCGGGGTCAGAAAAAAAACTGCCCAGGACCAAAAATTTTTTTTTGACTCAAATGTAACAACGGATGCTAGAATGTGATTCGGGGTGGAATTCCATGCTTAAAAATGTTATTATTAGCTGTTTTTAAAAATTGAGTGTTTTTGCTGTCCGAGGAAGAAAACGCGTGATGCCGGGGTCAGAAAAAAAACTGCCCAGGACCAAAAATTTTTTTTTGACTCAAATGTAACAACGGATGCTAGAATGTGATTCGGGGTGGAATTCCATGCTTAAAAATGTTATTATTAGCTGTTTTTAAAAATTGAGTGTTTTTGCTGCCCGAGGAAGAAAACGCGTGATGCCGGGGTCAGAAAAAAAACTGCCCAGGACCAAAAAATTTTTTTTGACTCAAACGTAACAACGGATGCTAGAATGTGATTCGGGGTGGAATTCCATGCTTAAAAATGTTATTATTAGCTGTTTTTAAAAATTGAGTGTTTTTGCTGCCCGAGGAAGAAAACGCGTGATGCCGGGGTCAGAAAAAAAACTGCCCAGGACCAAAAATTTTTTTGACTCAAATGTAACAACGGATGCTAGAATGTGATTCGGGGTGGAATTCCATGCTTAAAAATGTTATTATTAGCTGTTTTTAAAAATTGAGTGTTTTTGCTGCCCGAGGAAGAAAACGCGTGATGCCGGGGTCAGAAAAAAAACTGCCCAGGACTAAAAAAATTTTTTTGACTCAAATGTAACAACGGATGCTAGAATGTGATTCGGGGTGGAATTCCATGCTTAAAAATGTTATTATTAGCTGTTTTTAAAAATTGAGTGTTTTTGCTGCCCGAGGAAGAAAACGCGTGATGCCGGGGTCAGAAAAAAAACTGCCCAGGACCAAAAAATTTTTTTTGACTCAAACGTAGCAAAGGATGCTAGAATGTGATTCGGGGTGGAATTCCATGCTTAAAAATGTTATTATTAGCTGTTTTTAAAAATTGAGTGTTTTTGCTGCCCGAGGAAGAAAACGCGTGATGCCGGGGTCAGAAAAAAAACTGCCCAGGACGAAAAATTTTTTTTTGACTCAAATGTAACAACGGATGCTAGAATGTGATTCGGGGTGGAATTCCATGCTTAAAAATGTTATTATTAGCTGTTTTTAAAAATTGAGTGTTTTTGCTGCAAGAGGAAGAAAACGCGTGATGCCGGGGTCAGAAAAAAAACTGCCCAGGACTAAAAAAAATTTTTTGACTCAAATGTAACAACGGATGCTAGAATGTGATTCGGGGTGGAATTCCATGCTTAAAAATGTTATTATTAGCTGTTTTTCAAAATTGAGTGTTTTTGCTGCAAGAGGAAGAAAACGCGTGATGCCGGGGTCAGAAAAAAAACTGCCCAGGACTAAAAAAATTTTTTTGACTCAAATGTAACAACGGATGCTAGAATGTGATTCGGGGTGGAATTCCATTCTTAAAAATGTTATTATTAGCTGTTTTTAAAAATTGAGTGTTTTTGCTGCCCGAGGAAGAAAACGCGTGATGCCGGGGTCAGAAAAAAAACTGCCCAGGACTAAAAAAATTTTTTTGACTCAAATGTAACAACGGATGCTAGAATGTGATTCGGGGTGGAATTCCATGCTTAAAAATGTTATTATTAGCTGTTTTTAAAAATTGAGTGTTTTTGCTGCCCGAGGAAGAAAACGCGTGATGCCGGGGTCAGAAAAAAAACTGCCCAGGACCAAAAAATTTTTTTTGACTCAAATGTAGCAAAGGATGCTAGAATGTGATTCGGGGTGGAATTCCATGCTTAAAAATGTTATTATTAGCTGTTTTTAAAAATTGAGTGTTTTTGCTGCCCGAGGAAGAAAACGCGTGATGCCGGGGTCAGAAAAAAAACTGCCCAGGACGAAAAAATTTTTTTTCACTCAAATGTAACAACGGATGCTAGAATGTGATTCGGGGTGGAATTCCATGCTTAAAAATGTTATTATTAGCTGTTTTTAAAAATTGAGTGTTTTTGCTGCAAGAGGAAGAAAACGCGTGATGCCGGGGTCAGAAAAAAAACTGCCCAGGACCAAAAAAATTTTTTTGACTCAAATGTAACAACGGATGCTAGAATGTGATTCGGGGTGGAATTCCATGCTTAAAAATGTTATTATTAGCTGTTTTTCAAAATTGAGTGTTTTTGCTGCCCGAGGAAGAAAACGCGTGATGCCGGGGTCAGAAAAAAAACTGCCCAGGACCAAAAAAATTTTTTTGACTCAAATGTAACAACGGATGCTAGAATGTGATTCGGGGTGGAATTCCATGCTTAAAAATGTTATTATTAGCTGTTTTTAAAAATTGAGTGTTTTTGCTGCCCGAGGAAGAAAACGTGTGATGCCGGGGTCAGAAAAAAAACTGCCCAGGACCAAAAATTTTTTTTTGACTCAAATGTAACAACGGATGCTAGAATGTGATTCGGGGTGGAATTCCATGCTTAAAAATGTTATTATTAGCCGTTTTTCAAAATTGAGTGTTTTTGCTGCCCGAGGAAGAAAACGCGTGATGCCGGGGTCAGAAAAAAAACTGCCCAGGACCAAAAAAATTTTTTTGACTCAAATGTAACAACGGATGCTAGAATGTGATTCGGGGTGGAATTCCATGCTTAAAAATGTTATTATTAGCCGTTTTTCAAAATTGAGTGTTTTTGCTGCCCGAGGAAGAAAACGCGTGATGCCGGGGTCAGAAAAAAAACTGCCCAGGACCAAAAAAATTTTTTTGACTCAAATGTAACAACGGATGCTAGAATGTGATTCGGGGTGGAATTCCATGCTTAAAAATGTTATTATTAGCTGTTTTTCAAAATTGAGTGTTTTTGCTGCCCGAGGAAGAAAACGCATGATGCCGGGGTCAGAAAAAAAACTGCCCAGGACCAAAAAAATTTTTTTGACTCAAATGTAACAACGGATGCTAGAATGTGATTCGGGGTGGAATTCCATGCTTAAAAATGTTATTATTAGCTGTTTTTCAAAATCGAGTGTTTTTGCTGCCCGAGGAAGAAAACGCGTGATGCCGGGGTCAGAAAAAAAACTGCCCAGGACCAAAAAAATTTTTTTGACTCAAATGTAACAACGGATGCTAGAATGTGATTCGGGGTGGAATTCCATGCTTAAAAATGTTATTATTAGCTGTTTTTAAAAATTGAGTGTTTTTGCTGCAAGAGGAAGAAAACGCGTGATGCCGGGGTCAGAAAAAAAACTGCCCAGGACTAAAAAAATTTTTTTGACTCAAATGTAACAACGGATGCTAGAATGTGATTCGGGGTGGAATTCCATGCTTAAAAATGTTATTATTAGCTGTTTTTCAAAATTGAGTGTTTTTGCTGCCCGAGGAAGAAAACGCGTGATGCCGGGGTCAGAAAAAAAACTGCCCAGGACTAAAAAATTTTTTTTGACTCAAATGTAACAATGGATGCTAGAATGTGATTCGGGGTGGAATTCCATGCTTAAAAATGTTATTATTAGCTGTTTTTAAAAATTGAGTGTTTTTGCTGCCCGAGGAAGAAAACGCGTGATGCCGGGGTCAGAAAAAAAACTGCCCAGGACCAAAAAATTTTTTTTGACTCAAATGTAACAACGGATGCTAGAATGTGATTCGGGGTGGAATTCCATGCTTAAAAATGTTATTATTAGCTGTTTTTCAAAATTGAGTGTTTTTGCTGCCCGAGGAAGAAAACGCGTGATGCCGGGGTCAGAAAAAAAACTGCCCAGGACCAAAAATTTTTTTTTGACTCAAATGTAACAACGGATGCTAGAATGTGATTCGGGGTGGAATTCCATCCTTAAAAATGTTATTATTAGCTGTTTTTCAAAATTGAGTGTTTTTGCTGCCCGAGGAAGAAAACGCGTGATGCCGGGGTCAGAAAAAAAACTGCCCAGGACCAAAAATTTTTTTTTGACTCAAACGTAACAACGGATGCTAGAATGTGATTCGGGGTGGAATTCCATCCTTAAAAATGTTATTATTAGCTGTTTTTAAAAATTGAGTGTTTTTGCTGCCCGAGGAAGAAAACGCGTGATGCCGGGGTCAGAAAAAAAACTGCCCAGGACCAAAAATTTTTTTTTGACTCAAATGTAACAACGGATGCTAGAATGTGATTCGGGGTGGAATTCCATGCTTAAAAATGTTATTATTAGCTGTTTTTAAAAATTGAGTGTTTTTGCTGCCCGAGGAAGAAAACGCGTGATGCCGGGGTCAGAAAAAAAACTGCCCAGGACCAAAAAAATTTTTTTGACTCAAATGTAACAACGGATGCTAGAATGTGATTCGGGGTGGAATTCCATGCTTAAAAATGTTATTATTAGCTGTTTTTAAAAATTGAGTGTTTTTGCTGCCCGAGGAAGAAAACGCGTGATGCCGGGGTCAGAAAAAAAACTGCCCAGGACCAAAAAAATTTTTTTGACTCAAACGTAACAACGGATGCTAGAATGTGATTCGGGGTGGAATTCCATGCTTAAAAATGTTATTATTAGCTGTTTTTCAAAATTGAGTGTTTTTGCTGCCCGAGGAAGAAAACGCGTGATGCCGGGGTCAGAAAAAAAACTGCCCAGGACTAAAAAAATTTTTTTGACTCAAATGTAACAATGGATGCTAGAATGTGATTCGGGGTGGAATTCCATGCTTAAAAATGTTATTATTAGCTGTTTTTAAAAATTGAGTGTTTTTGCTGCCCGAGGAAGAAAACGCGTGATGCCGGGGTCAGAAAAAAAACTGCCCAGGACCAAAAAATTTTTTTTGACTCAAATGTAACAACGGATGCTAGAATGTGATTCGGGGTGGAATTCCATGCTTAAAAATGTTATTATTAGCTGTTTTTAAAAATTGAGTGTTTTTGCTGCCCGAGGAAGAAAACGCGTGATGCCGGGGTCAGAAGAAAAACTGCCCAGGACCAAAAAATTTTTTTTGACTCAAATGTAACAACGGATGCTAGAATGTGATTCGGGGTGGAATTCCATGCTTAAAAATGTTATTATTAGCTGTTTTTAAAAATTGAGTGTTTTTGCTGCAAGAGGAAGAAAACGCGTGATGCCGGGGTCAGAAAAAAAACTGCCCAGGACTAAAAAAAAATTTTTGACTCAAATGTAACAACGGATGCTAGAATGTGATTCGGGGTGGAATTCCATGCTTAAAAATGTTATTATTAGCTGTTTTTCAAAATTGAGTGTTTTTGCTGCCCGAGGAAGAAAACGCGTGATGCCGGGGTCAGAAAAAAAACTGCCCAGGACTAAAAAAATTTTTTTGACTCAAATGTAACAATGGATGCTAGAATGTGATTCGGGGTGGAATTCCATGCTTAAAAATGTTATTATTAGCTGTTTTTAAAAATTGAGTGTTTTTGCTGCCCGAGGAAGAAAACGCGTGATGCCGGGGTCAGAAAAAAAACTGCCCAGGACCAAAAAAATTTTTTTGACTCAAACGTAACAACGGATGCTAGAATGTGATTCGGGGTGGAATTCCATCCTTAAAAATGTTATTATTAGCTGTTTTTAAAAATTGAGTGTTTTTGCTGCCCGAGGAAGAAAACGCGTGATGCCGGGGTCAGAAAAAAAACTGCCCAGGACCAAAAATTTTTTTTTGACTCAAATGTAACAACGGATGCTAGAATGTGATTCGGGGTGGAATTCCATGCTTAAAAATGTTATTATTAGCTGTTTTTCAAAATTGAGTGTTTTTGCTGCCCGAGGAAGAAAACGCGTGATGCCGGGGTCAGAAAAAAAACTGCCCAGGACCAAAAAAATTTTTTGACTCAAACGTAACAACGGATGCTAGAATGTGATTCGGGGTGGAATTCCATGCTTAAAAATGTTATTATTAGCTGTTTTTAAAAATTGAGTGTTTTTGCTGCCCGAGGAAGAAAACGCGTGATGCCGGGGTCAGAAAAAAAACTGCCCAGGACCAAAAATTTTTTTTTGACTCAAATGTAACAACGGATGCTAGAATGTGATTCGGGGTGGAATTCCATGCTTAAAAATGTTATTATTAGCTGTTTTTAAAAATTGAGTGTTTTTGCTGCCCGAGGAAGAAAACGCGTGATGCCGGGGTCAGAAAAAAAACTGCCCAGGACCAAAAAAATTTTTTTGACTCAAATGTAACAACGGATGCTAGAATGTGATTCGGGGTGGAATTCCATGCTTAAAAATGTTATTATTAGCTGTTTTTAAAAATTGAGTGTTTTTGCTGCCCGAGGAAGAAAACGTGTGATGCCGGGGTCAGAAAAAAAACTGCCCAGGACCAAAAATTTTTTTTTGACTCAAATGTAACAACGGATGGTAGAATGTGATTCGGGGTGGAATTCCATGCTTAAAAATGTTATTATTAGCTGTTTTTCAAAATTGAGTGTTTTTGCTGCCCGAGGAAGAAAACGTGTGATGCCGGGGTCAGAAAAAAAACTGCCCAGGACCAAAAAATTTTTTTTGACTCAAATGTAACAACGGATGCTAGAATGTGATTCGGGGTGGAATTCCATGCTTAGAAATGTTATTATTAGCTGTTTTTCAAAATTGAGTGTTTTTGCTGCCCGAGGAAGAAAACGCGTGATGCCGGGGTCAGAAAAAAAACTGCCCAGGACCAAAAATTTTTTTTTGACTCAAATGTAACAACGGATGCTAGAATGTGATTCGGGGTGGAATTCCATGCTTAAAAATGTTATTATTAGCTGTTTTTCAAAATTGAGTGTTTTTGCTGCCCGAGGAAGAAAACGTGTGATGCCGGGGTCAGAAAAAAAACTGCCCAGGACCAAAAAATTTTTTTTGACTCAAATGTAACAACGGATGCTAGAATGTGATTCGGGGTGGAATTCCATGCTTAAAAATGTTATTATTAGCTGTTTTTCAAAATTGAGTGTTTTTGCTGCCCGAGGAAGAAAACGCGTGATGCCGGGGTCAGAAAAAAAACTGCCCAGGACCAAAAAAATTTTTTTGACTCAAATGTAACAACGGATGCTAGAATGTGATTCGGGGTGGAATTCCATGCTTAAAAATGTTATTATTAGCTGTTTTTAAAAATTGAGTGTTTTTGCTGCCCGAGGAAGAAAACGTGTGATGCCGGGGTCAGAAAAAAAACTGCCCAGGACCAAAAATTTTTTTTTGACTCAAATGTAACAACGGATGCTAGAATGTGATTCGGGGTGGAATTCCATGCTTAAAAATGTTATTATTAGCCGTTTTTCAAAATTGAGTGTTTTTGCTGCCCGAGGAAGAAAACGCGTGATGCCGGGGTCAGAAAAAAAACTGCCCAGGACCAAAAAATTTTTTTTGACTCAAATGTAACAACGGATGCTAGAATGTGATTCGGGGTGGAATTCCATGCTTAAAAATGTTATTATTAGCCGTTTTTCAAAATTGAGTGTTTTTGCTGCCCGAGGAAGAAAACGCGTGATGCCGGGGTCAGAAAAAAAACTGCCCAGGACCAAAAAAATTTTTTTGACTCAAATGTAACAACGGATGCTAGAATGTGATTCGGGGTGGAATTCCATGCTTAAAAATGTTATTATTAGCTGTTTTTCAAAATTGAGTGTTTTTGCTGCCCGAGGAAGAAAACGCATGATGCCGGGGTCAGAAAAAAAAGTGCCCAGGACCAAAAAAATTTTTTTGACTCAAATGTAACAACGGATGCTAGAATGTGATTCGGGGTGGAATTCCATGCTTAAAAATGTTATTATTAGCTGTTTTTAAAAATTGAGTGTTTTTGCTGCCCGAGGAAGAAAACGCGTGATGCCGGGGTCAGAAAAAAAACTGCCCAGGACCAAAAATTTTTTTTTGACTCAAATGTAACAACGGATGCTAGAATGTGATTCGGGGTGGAATTCCATGCTTAAAAATGTTATTATTAGCCGTTTTTCAAAATTGAGTGTTTTTGCTGCCCGAGGAAGAAAACGCGTGATGCCGGGGTCAGAAAAAAAACTGCCCAGGACCAAAAAATTTTTTTTGACTCAAATGTAACAACGGATGCTAGAATGTGATTCGGGGTGGAATTCCATGCTTAAAAATGTTATTATTAGCTGTTTTTCAAAATTGAGTGTTTTTGCTGCCCGAGGAAGAAAACGCGTGATGCCGGGGTCAGAAAAAAAACTGCCCAGGACCAAAAAATTTTTTTTGACTCAAATGTAACAACGGATGCTAGAATGTGATTTGGGGTGGAATTCCATGCTTAAAAATGTTATTATTAGCTGTTTTTCAAAATTGAGTGTTTTTGCTGCCCGAGGAAGAAAACGCGTGATGCCGGGGTCAGAAAAAAAACTGCCCAGGACCAAAAAAATTTTTTTGACTCAAATGTAACAACGGATGCTAGAATGTGATTCGGGGTGGAATTCCATGCTTAAAAATGTTATTATTAGCTGTTTTTCAAAATCGAGTGTTTTTGCTGCCCGAGGAAGAAAACGCGTGATGCCGGGGTCAGAAAAAAAACTGCCCAGGACCAAAAAATTTTTTTTGACTCAAATGTAACAACGGATGCTAGAATGTGATTCGGGGTGGAATTCCATGCTTAAAAATGTTATTATTAGCTGTTTTTCAAAATTGAGTGTTTTTGCTGCCCGAGGAAGAAAACGCATGATGCCGGGGTCAGAAAAAAAACTGCCCAGGACCAAAAAAATTTTTTTGACTCAAATGTAGCATCGGATGCTAGAATGTGATTCGGGGTGGAATTCCATGCTTAAAAATGTTATTATTAGCTGTTTTTCAAAATTGAGTGTTTTTGCTGCCCGAGGAAGAAAACGCGTGATGCCGGGGTCAGAAAAAAAACTGCCCAGGACCAAAAAATTTTTTTTGACTCAAATGTAACAACGGATGCTAGAATGTGATTCGGGGTGGAATTCCATGCTTAAAAATGTTATTATTAGCTGTTTTTCAAAATCGAGTGTTTTTGCTGCCCGAGGAAGAAAACGCGTGATGCCGGGGTCAGAAAAAAAACTGCCCAGGACCAAAAATTTTTTTTTGACTCAAATGTAACAACGGATGCTAGAATGTGATTCGGGGTGGAATTCCATGCTTAAAAATGTTATTATTAGCTGTTTTTAAAAATTGAGTGTTTTTGCTGCCCGAGGAAGAAAACGCATGATGCCGGGGTCAGAAAAAAAACTGCCCAGGACCAAAAATTTTTTTTTGACTCAAATGTAACAACGGATGCTAGAATGTGATTCGGGGTGGAATTCCATGCTTAAAAATGTTATTATTAGCTGTTTTTAAAAATTGAGTGTTTTTGCTGCCCGAGGAAGAAAACGCATGATGCCGGGGTCAGAAAAAAAACTGCCCAGGACCAAAAAATTTTTTTTGACTCAAATGTAACAACGGATGCTAGAATGTGATTCGGGGTGGAATTCCATGCTTAAAAATGTTATTATTAGCCGTTTTTCAAAATTGAGTGTTTTTGCTGCCCGAGGAAGAAAACGCGTGATGCCGGGGTCAGAAAAAAAACTGCCCAGGACCAAAAAATTTTTTTTGACTCAAATGTAACAACGGATGCTAGAATGTGATTCGGGGTGGAATTCCATGCTTAAAAATGTTATTATTAGCCGTTTTTCAAAATTGAGTGTTTTTGCTGCCCGAGGAAGAAAACGCGTGATGCCGGGGTCAGAAAAAAAACTGCCCAGGACCAAAAATTTTTTTTTGACTCAAATGTAACAACGGATGCTAGAATGTGATTCGGGGTGGAATTCCATGCTTAAAAATGTTATTATTAGCTGTTTTTCAAAATTGAGTGTTTTTGCTGCCCGAGGAAGAAAACGCGTGATGCCGGGGTCAGAAAAAAAACTGCCCAGGACCAAAAAATTTTTTTTGACTCAAATGTAACAACGGATGCTAGAATGTGATTCGGGGTGGAATTCCATGCTTAAAAATGTTATTATTAGCTGTTTTTAAAAATTGAGTGTTTTTGCTGCCCGAGGAAGAAAACGCATGATGCCGGGGTCAGAAAAAAAACTGCCCAGGACCAAAAAATTTTTTTTGACTCAAATGTAACAACGGATGCTAGAATGTGATTCGGGGTGGAATTCCATGCTTAAAAATGTTATTATTAGCCGTTTTTCAAAATTGAGTGTTTTTGCTGCCCGAGGAAGAAAACGCGTGATGCCGGGGTCAGAAAAAAAACTGCCCAGGACCAAAAAATTTTTTTTGACTCAAATGTAACAACGGATGCTAGAATGTGATTCGGGGTGGAATTCCATGCTTAAAAATGTTATTATTAGCCGTTTTTCAAAATTGAGTGTTTTTGCTGCCCGAGGAAGAAAACGCGTGATGCCGGGGTCAGAAAAAAAACTGCCCAGGACCAAAAATTTTTTTTTGACTCAAATGTAACAACGGATGCTAGAATGTGATTCGGGGTGGAATTCCATGCTTAAAAATGTTATTATTAGCTGTTTTTCAAAATTGAGTGTTTTTGCTGCCCGAGGAAGAAAACGCGTGATGCCGGGGTCAGAAAAAAAACTGCCCAGGACCAAAAAATTTTTTTTGACTCAAATGTAACAACGGATGCTAGAATGTGATTCGGGGTGGAATTCCATGCTTAAAAATGTTATTATTAGCTGTTTTTAAAAATTGAGTGTTTTTGCTGCCCGAGGAAGAAAACGCATGATGCCGGGGTCAGAAAAAAAACTGCCCAGGACCAAAAAATTTTTTTTGACTCAAATGTAACAACGGATGCTAGAATGTGATTCGGGGTGGAATTCCATGCTTAAAAATGTTATTATTAGCTGTTTTTAAAAATTGAGTGTTTTTGCTGCCCGAGGAAGAAAACGCATGATGCCGGGGTCAGAAAAAAAACTGCCCAGGACCAAAAATTTTTTTTTGACTCAAATGTAACAACGGATGGTAGAATGTGATTCGGGGTGGAATTCCATGCTTAAAAATGTTATTATTAGCTGTTTTTCAAAATTGAGTGTTTTTGCTGCCCGAGGAAGAAAACGTGTGATGCCGGGGTCAGAAAAAAAACTGCCCAGGACCAAAAATTTTTTTTTGACTCAAATGTAACAACGGATGCTAGAATGTGATTCGGGGTGGAATTCCATGCTTAAAAATGTTATTATTAGCTGTTTTTAAAAATTGAGTGTTTTTGCTGCCCGAGGAAGAAAACGCGTGATGCCGGGGTCAGAAAAAAAACTGCCCAGGACCAAAAAAATTTTTTTGACTCAAATGTAACAACGGATGCTAGAATGTGATTCGGGGTGGAATTCCATGCTTAAAAATGTTATTATTAGCTGTTTTTAAAAATTGAGTGTTTTTGCTGCCCGAGGAAGAAAACGTGTGATGCCGGGGTCAGAAAAAAAACTGCCCAGGACCAAAAATTTTTTTTTGACTCAAATGTAACAACGGATGGTAGAATGTGATTCGGGGTGGAATTCCATGCTTAGAAATGTTATTATTAGCTGTTTTTCAAAATTGAGTGTTTTTGCTGCCCGAGGAAGAAAACGCGTGATGCCGGGGTCAGAAAAAAAACTGCCCAGGACCAAAAATTTTTTTTTGACTCAAATGTAACAACGGATGCTAGAATGTGATTCGGGGTGGAATTCCATGCTTAAAAATGTTATTATTAGCTGTTTTTCAAAATTGAGTGTTTTTGCTGCCCGAGGAAGAAAACGTGTGATGCCGGGGTCAGAAAAAAAACTGCCCAGGACCAAAAAATTTTTTTTGACTCAAATGTAACAACGGATGCTAGAATGTGATTCGGGGTGGAATTCCATGCTTAAAAATGTTATTATTAGCTGTTTTTCAAAATTGAGTGTTTTTGCTGCCCGAGGAAGAAAACGCGTGATGCCGGGGTCAGAAAAAAAACTGCCCAGGACCAAAAAAATTTTTTTGACTCAAATGTAACAACGGATGCTAGAATGTGATTCGGGGTGGAATTCCATGCTTAAAAATGTTATTATTAGCCGTTTTTCAAAATTGAGTGTTTTTGCTGCCCGAGGAAGAAAACGCGTGATGCCGGGGTCAGAAAAAAAACTGCCCAGGACCAAAAAAATTTTTTTGACTCAAATGTAACAACGGATGCTAGAATGTGATTCGGGGTGGAATTCCATGCTTAAAAATGTTATTATTAGCTGTTTTTCAAAATTGAGTGTTTTTGCTGCCCGAGGAAGAAAACGCATGATGCCGGGGTCAGAAAAAAAAGTGCCCAGGACCAAAAAAATTTTTTTGACTCAAATGTAACAACGGATGCTAGAATGTGATTCGGGGTGGAATTCCATGCTTAAAAATGTTATTATTAGCTGTTTTTAAAAATTGAGTGTTTTTGCTGCCCGAGGAAGAAAACGTGTGATGCCGGGGTCAGAAAAAAAACTGCCCAGGACCAAAAATTTTTTTTTGACTCAAATGTAACAACGGATGCTAGAATGTGATTCGGGGTGGAATTCCATGCTTAAAAATGTTATTATTAGCCGTTTTTCAAAATTGAGTGTTTTTGCTGCCCGAGGAAGAAAACGCATGATGCCGGGGTCAGAAAAAAAACTGCCCAGGACCAAAAAATTTTTTTTGACTCAAATGTAACAACGGATGCTAGAATGTGATTCGGGGTGGAATTCCATGCTTAAAAATGTTATTATTAGCCGTTTTTCAAAATTGAGTGTTTTTGCTGCCCGAGGAAGAAAACGCGTGATGCCGGGGTCAGAAAAAAAACTGCCCAGGACCAAAAAATTTTTTTTGACTCAAATGTAACAACGGATGCTAGAATGTGATTCGGGGTGGAATTCCATGCTTAAAAATGTTATTATTAGCCGTTTTTCAAAATTGAGTGTTTTTGCTGCCCGAGGAAGAAAACGCGTGATGCCGGGGTCAGAAAAAAAACTGCCCAGGACCAAAAATTTTTTTTTGACTCAAATGTAACAACGGATGCTAGAATGTGATTCGGGGTGGAATTCCATGCTTAAAAATGTTATTATTAGCTGTTTTTCAAAATTGAGTGTTTTTGCTGCCCGAGGAAGAAAACGCGTGATGCCGGGGTCAGAAAAAAAACTGCCCAGGACCAAAAAATTTTTTTTGACTCAAATGTAACAACGGATGCTAGAATGTGATTCGGGGTGGAATTCCATGCTTAAAAATGTTATTATTAGCTGTTTTTAAAAATTGAGTGTTTTTGCTGCCCGAGGAAGAAAACGCATGATGCCGGGGTCAGAAAAAAAACTGCCCAGGACCAAAAAATTTTTTTTGACTCAAATGTAACAACGGATGCTAGAATGTGATTCGGGGTGGAATTCCATGCTTAAAAATGTTATTATTAGCTGTTTTTAAAAATTGAGTGTTTTTGCTGCCCGAGGAAGAAAACGCATGATGCCGGGGTCAGAAAAAAAACTGCCCAGGACCAAAAATTTTTTTTTGACTCAAATGTAACAACGGATGGTAGAATGTGATTCGGGGTGGAATTCCATGCTTAAAAATGTTATTATTAGCTGTTTTTCAAAATTGAGTGTTTTTGCTGCCCGAGGAAGAAAACGTGTGATGCCGGGGTCAGAAAAAAAACTGCCCAGGACCAAAAATTTTTTTTTGACTCAAATGTAACAACGGATGCTAGAATGTGATTCGGGGTGGAATTCCATGCTTAAAAATGTTATTATTAGCTGTTTTTAAAAATTGAGTGTTTTTGCTGCCCGAGGAAGAAAACGCGTGATGCCGGGGTCAGAAAAAAAACTGCCCAGGACCAAAAAAATTTTTTTGACTCAAATGTAACAACGGATGCTAGAATGTGATTCGGGGTGGAATTCCATGCTTAAAAATGTTATTATTAGCTGTTTTTAAAAATTGAGTGTTTTTGCTGCCCGAGGAAGAAAACGTGTGATGCCGGGGTCAGAAAAAAAACTGCCCAGGACCAAAAATTTTTTTTTGACTCAAATGTAACAACGGATGGTAGAATGTGATTCGGGGTGGAATTCCATGCTTAGAAATGTTATTATTAGCTGTTTTTCAAAATTGAGTGTTTTTGCTGCCCGAGGAAGAAAACGCGTGATGCCGGGGTCAGAAAAAAAACTGCCCAGGACCAAAAATTTTTTTTTGACTCAAATGTAACAACGGATGCTAGAATGTGATTCGGGGTGGAATTCCATGCTTAAAAATGTTATTATTAGCTGTTTTTCAAAATTGAGTGTTTTTGCTGCCCGAGGAAGAAAACGTGTGATGCCGGGGTCAGAAAAAAAACTGCCCAGGACCAAAAAATTTTTTTTGACTCAAATGTAACAACGGATGCTAGAATGTGATTCGGGGTGGAATTCCATGCTTAAAAATGTTATTATTAGCTGTTTTTCAAAATTGAGTGTTTTTGCTGCCCGAGGAAGAAAACGCGTGATGCCGGGGTCAGAAAAAAAACTGCCCAGGACCAAAAAAATTTTTTTGACTCAAATGTAACAACGGATGCTAGAATGTGATTCGGGGTGGAATTCCATGCTTAAAAATGTTATTATTAGCCGTTTTTCAAAATTGAGTGTTTTTGCTGCCCGAGGAAGAAAACGCGTGATGCCGGGGTCAGAAAAAAAACTGCCCAGGACCAAAAAAATTTTTTTGACTCAAATGTAACAACGGATGCTAGAATGTGATTCGGGGTGGAATTCCATGCTTAAAAATGTTATTATTAGCTGTTTTTCAAAATTGAGTGTTTTTGCTGCCCGAGGAAGAAAACGCATGATGCCGGGGTCAGAAAAAAAAGTGCCCAGGACCAAAAAAATTTTTTTGACTCAAATGTAACAACGGATGCTAGAATGTGATTCGGGGTGGAATTCCATGCTTAAAAATGTTATTATTAGCTGTTTTTAAAAATTGAGTGTTTTTGCTGCCCGAGGAAGAAAACGTGTGATGCCGGGGTCAGAAAAAAAACTGCCCAGGACCAAAAATTTTTTTTTGACTCAAATGTAACAACGGATGCTAGAATGTGATTCGGGGTGGAATTCCATGCTTAAAAATGTTATTATTAGCCGTTTTTCAAAATTGAGTGTTTTTGCTGCCCGAGGAAGAAAACGCGTGATGCCGGGGTCAGAAAAAAAACTGCCCAGGACCAAAAAATTTTTTTTGACTCAAATGTAACAACGGATGCTAGAATGTGATTCGGGGTGGAATTCCATGCTTAAAAATGTTATTATTAGCCGTTTTTCAAAATTGAGTGTTTTTGCTGCCCGAGGAAGAAAACGCGTGATGCCGGGGTCAGAAAAAAAACTGCCCAGGACCAAAAAAATTTTTTTGACTCAAATGTAACAACGGATGCTAGAATGTGATTCGGGGTGGAATTCCATGCTTAAAAATGTTATTATTAGCTGTTTTTCAAAATTGAGTGTTTTTGCTGCCCGAGGAAGAAAACGCATGATGCCGGGGTCAGAAAAAAAACTGCCCAGGACCAAAAAAATTTTTTTGACTCAAATGTAACAACGGATGCTAGAATGTGATTCGGGGTGGAATTCCATGCTTAAAAATGTTATTATTAGCTGTTTTTCAAAATCGAGTGTTTTTGCTGCCCGAGGAAGAAAACGCGTGATGCCGGGGTCAGAAAAAAAACTGCCCAGGACCAAAAAATTTTTTTTGACTCAAATGTAACAACGGATGCTAGAATGTGATTCGGGGTGGAATTCCATGCTTAAAAATGTTATTATTAGCTGTTTTTCAAAATTGAGTGTTTTTGCTGCCCGAGGAAGAAAACGCATGATGCCGGGGTCAGAAAAAAAACTGCCCAGGACCAAAAAAATTTTTTTGACTCAAATGTAGCATCGGATGCTAGAATGTGATTCGGGGTGGAATTCCATGCTTAAAAATGTTATTATTAGCTGTTTTTCAAAATTGAGTGTTTTTGCTGCCCGAGGAAGAAAACGCGTGATGCCGGGGTCAGAAAAAAAACTGCCCAGGACCAAAAAATTTTTTTTGACTCAAATGTAACAACGGATGCTAGAATGTGATTCGGGGTGGAATTCCATGCTTAAAAATGTTATTATTAGCTGTTTTTCAAAATCGAGTGTTTTTGCTGCCCGAGGAAGAAAACGCGTGATGCCGGGGTCAGAAAAAAAACTGCCCAGGACCAAAAAATTTTTTTTGACTCAAATGTAACAACGGATGCTAGAATGTGATTCGGGGTGGAATTCCATGCTTAAAAATGTTATTATTAGCTGTTTTTAAAAATTGAGTGTTTTTGCTGCCCGAGGAAGAAAACGCATGATGCCGGGGTCAGAAAAAAAACTGCCCAGGACCAAAAATTTTTTTTTGACTCAAATGTAACAACGGATGCTAGAATGTGATTCGGGGTGGAATTCCATGCTTAAAAATGTTATTATTAGCTGTTTTTAAAAATTGAGTGTTTTTGCTGCCCGAGGAAGAAAACGCGTGATGCCGGGGTCAGAAAAAAAACTGCCCAGGACCAAAAATTTTTTTTTGACTCAAATGTAACAACGGATGCTAGAATGTGATTCGGGGTGGAATTCCATGCTTAAAAATGTTATTATTAGCCGTTTTTCAAAATTGAGTGTTTTTGCTGCCCGAGGAAGAAAACGCGTGATGCCGGGGTCAGAAAAAAAACTGCCCAGGACCAAAAAATTTTTTTTGACTCAAATGTAACAACGGATGCTAGAATGTGATTCGGGGTGGAATTCCATGCTTAAAAATGTTATTATTAGCCGTTTTTCAAAATTGAGTGTTTTTGCTGCCCGAGGAAGAAAACGCGTGATGCCGGGGTCAGAAAAAAAACTGCCCAGGACCAAAAAATTTTTTTTGACTCAAATGTAACAACGGATGCTAGAATGTGATTCGGGGTGGAATTCCATGCTTAAAAATGTTATTATTAGCTGTTTTTCAAAATTGAGTGTTTTTGCTGCCCGAGGAAGAAAACGCGTGATGCCGGGGTCAGAAAAAAAACTGCCCAGGACCAAAAAATTTTTTTTGACTCAAATGTAACAACGGATGCTAGAATGTGATTCGGGGTGGAATTCCATGCTTAAAAATGTTATTATTAGCTGTTTTTAAAAATTGAGTGTTTTTGCTGCCCGAGGAAGAAAACGCATGATGCCGGGGTCAGAAAAAAAACTGCCCAGGACCAAAAATTTTTTTTTGACTCAAATGTAACAACGGATGCTAGAATGTGATTCGGGGTGGAATTCCATGCTTAAAAATGTTATTATTAGCTGTTTTTAAAAATTGAGTGTTTTTGCTGCCCGAGGAAGAAAACGCATGATGCCGGGGTCAGAAAAAAAACTGCCCAGGACCAAAAAATTTTTTTTGACTCAAATGTAACAACGGATGCTAGAATGTGATTCGGGGTGGAATTCCATGCTTAAAAATGTTATTATTAGCTGTTTTTAAAAATTGAGTGTTTTTGCTGCCCGAGGAAGAAAACGTGTGATGCCGGGGTCAGAAAAAAAACTGCCCAGGACCAAAAATTTTTTTTTGACTCAAATGTAACAACGGATGGTAGAATGTGATTCGGGGTGGAATTCCATGCTTAAAAATGTTATTATTAGCTGTTTTTCAAAATTGAGTGTTTTTGCTGCCCGAGGAAGAAAACGTGTGATGCCGGGGTCAGAAAAAAAACTGCCCAGGACCAAAAAATTTTTTTTGACTCAAATGTAACAACGGATGCTAGAATGTGATTCGGGGTGGAATTCCATGCTTAGAAATGTTATTATTAGCTGTTTTTCAAAATTGAGTGTTTTTGCTGCCCGAGGAAGAAAACGCGTGATGCCGGGGTCAGAAAAAAAACTGCCCAGGACCAAAAATTTTTTTTTGACTCAAATGTAACAACGGATGCTAGAATGTGATTCGGGGTGGAATTCCATGCTTAAAAATGTTATTATTAGCTGTTTTTCAAAATTGAGTGTTTTTGCTGCCCGAGGAAGAAAACGCGTGATGCCGGGGTCAGAAAAAAAACTGCCCAGGACCAAAAAATTTTTTTTGACTCAAATGTAACAACGGATGCTAGAATGTGATTCGGGGTGGAATTCCATGCTTAAAAATGTTATTATTAGCTGTTTTTAAAAATTGAGTGTTTTTGCTGCCCGAGGAAGAAAACGCATGATGCCGGGGTCAGAAAAAAAACTGCCCAGGACCAAAAATTTTTTTTTGACTCAAATGTAACAACGGATGCTAGAATGTGATTCGGGGTGGAATTCCATGCTTAAAAATGTTATTATTAGCTGTTTTTAAAAATTGAGTGTTTTTGCTGCCCGAGGAAGAAAACGCATGATGCCGGGGTCAGAAAAAAAACTGCCCAGGACCAAAAAATTTTTTTTGACTCAAATGTAACAACGGATGCTAGAATGTGATTCGGGGTGGAATTCCATGCTTAAAAATGTTATTATTAGCTGTTTTTAAAAATTGAGTGTTTTTGCTGCCCGAGGAAGAAAACGTGTGATGCCGGGGTCAGAAAAAAAACTGCCCAGGACCAAAAATTTTTTTTTGACTCAAATGTAACAACGGATGGTAGAATGTGATTCGGGGTGGAATTCCATGCTTAAAAATGTTATTATTAGCTGTTTTTCAAAATTGAGTGTTTTTGCTGCCCGAGGAAGAAAACGTGTGATGCCGGGGTCAGAAAAAAAACTGCCCAGGACCAAAAAATTTTTTTTGACTCAAATGTAACAACGGATGCTAGAATGTGATTCGGGGTGGAATTCCATGCTTAGAAATGTTATTATTAGCTGTTTTTCAAAATTGAGTGTTTTTGCTGCCCGAGGAAGAAAACGCGTGATGCCGGGGTCAGAAAAAAAACTGCCCAGGACCAAAAATTTTTTTTTGACTCAAATGTAACAACGGATGCTAGAATGTGATTCGGGGTGGAATTCCATGCTTAAAAATGTTATTATTAGCTGTTTTTAAAAATTGAGTGTTTTTGCTGCCCGAGGAAGAAAACGCATGATGCCGGGGTCAGAAAAAAAACTGCCCAGGACCAAAAATTTTTTTTTGACTCAAATGTAACAACGGATGCTAGAATGTGATTCGGGGTGGAATTCCATGCTTAAAAATGTTATTATTAGCTGTTTTTAAAAATTGAGTGTTTTTGCTGCCCGAGGAAGAAAACGCATGATGCCGGGGTCAGAAAAAAAACTGCCCAGGACCAAAAAATTTTTTTTGACTCAAATGTAACAACGGATGCTAGAATGTGATTCGGGGTGGAATTCCATGCTTAAAAATGTTATTATTAGCTGTTTTTAAAAATTGAGTGTTTTTGCTGCCCGAGGAAGAAAACGTGTGATGCCGGGGTCAGAAAAAAAACTGCCCAGGACCAAAAATTTTTTTTTGACTCAAATGTAACAACGGATGGTAGAATGTGATTCGGGGTGGAATTCCATGCTTAAAAATGTTATTATTAGCTGTTTTTCAAAATTGAGTGTTTTTGCTGCCCGAGGAAGAAAACGTGTGATGCCGGGGTCAGAAAAAAAACTGCCCAGGACCAAAAAATTTTTTTTGACTCAAATGTAACAACGGATGCTAGAATGTGATTCGGGGTGGAATTCCATGCTTAGAAATGTTATTATTAGCTGTTTTTCAAAATTGAGTGTTTTTGCTGCCCGAGGAAGAAAACGCGTGATGCCGGGGTCAGAAAAAAAACTGCCCAGGACCAAAAATTTTTTTTTGACTCAAATGTAACAACGGATGCTAGAATGTGATTCGGGGTGGAATTCCATGCTTAAAAATGTTATTATTAGCTGTTTTTCAAAATTGAGTGTTTTTGCTGCCCGAGGAAGAAAACGTGTGATGCCGGGGTCAGAAAAAAAACTGCCCAGGACCAAAAAATTTTTTTTGACTCAAATGTAACAACGGATGCTAGAATGTGATTCGGGGTGGAATTCCATGCTTAAAAATGTTATTATTAGCTGTTTTTCAAAATTGAGTGTTTTTGCTGCCCGAGGAAGAAAACGCGTGATGCCGGGGTCAGAAAAAAAACTGCCCAGGACCAAAAAAATTTTTTTGACTCAAATGTAACAACGGATGCTAGAATGTGATTCGGGGTGGAATTCCATGCTTAAAAATGTTATTATTAGCTGTTTTTAAAAATTGAGTGTTTTTGCTGCCCGAGGAAGAAAACGTGTGATGCCGGGGTCAGAAAAAAAACTGCCCAGGACCAAAAATTTTTTTTTGACTCAAATGTAACAACGGATGCTAGAATGTGATTCGGGGTGGAATTCCATGCTTAAAAATGTTATTATTAGCCGTTTTTCAAAATTGAGTGTTTTTGCTGCCCGAGGAAGAAAACGCGTGATGCCGGGGTCAGAAAAAAAACTGCCCAGGACCAAAAAATTTTTTTTGACTCAAATGTAACAACGGATGCTAGAATGTGATTCGGGGTGGAATTCCATGCTTAAAAATGTTATTATTAGCCGTTTTTCAAAATTGAGTGTTTTTGCTGCCCGAGGAAGAAAACGCGTGATGCCGGGGTCAGAAAAAAAACTGCCCAGGACCAAAAAAATTTTTTTGACTCAAATGTAACAACGGATGCTAGAATGTGATTCGGGGTGGAATTCCATGCTTAAAAATGTTATTATTAGCTGTTTTTCAAAATTGAGTGTTTTTGCTGCCCGAGGAAGAAAACGCATGATGCCGGGGTCAGAAAAAAAACTGCCCAGGACCAAAAAAATTTTTTTGACTCAAATGTAACAACGGATGCTAGAATGTGATTCGGGGTGGAATTCCATGCTTAAAAATGTTATTATTAGCTGTTTTTCAAAATTGAGTGTTTTTGCTGCCCGAGGAAGAAAACGCGTGATGCCGGGGTCAGAAAAAAAACTGCCCAGGACCAAAAAATTTTTTTTGACTCAAATGTAACAACGGATGCTAGAATGTGATTCGGGGTGGAATTCCATGCTTAAAAATGTTATTATTAGCTGTTTTTCAAAATCGAGTGTTTTTGCTGCCCGAGGAAGAAAACGCGTGATGCCGGGGTCAGAAAAAAAACTGCCCAGGACCAAAAATTTTTTTTTGACTCAAATGTAACAACGGATGCTAGAATGTGATTCGGGGTGGAATTCCATGCTTAAAAATGTTATTATTAGCTGTTTTTCAAAATCGAGTGTTTTTGCTGCCCGAGGAAGAAAACGCGTGATGCCGGGGTCAGAAAAAAAACTGCCCAGGACCAAAAATTTTTTTTTGACTCAAATGTAACAACGGATGCTAGAATGTGATTCGGGGTGGAATTCCATGCTTAAAAATGTTATTATTAGCTGTTTTTAAAAATTGAGTGTTTTTGCTGCCCGAGGAAGAAAACGCATGATGCCGGGGTCAGAAAAAAAACTGCCCAGGACCAAAAATTTTTTTTTGACTCAAATGTAACAACGGATGCTAGAATGTGATTCGGGGTGGAATTCCATGCTTAAAAATGTTATTATTAGCTGTTTTTAAAAATTGAGTGTTTTTGCTGCCCGAGGAAGAAAACGCATGATGCCGGGGTCAGAAAAAAAACTGCCCAGGACCAAAAAATTTTTTTTGACTCAAATGTAACAACGGATGCTAGAATGTGATTCGGGGTGGAATTCCATGCTTAAAAATGTTATTATTAGCCGTTTTTCAAAATTGAGTGTTTTTGCTGCCCGAGGAAGAAAACGCGTGATGCCGGGGTCAGAAAAAAAACTGCCCAGGACCAAAAAATTTTTTTTGACTCAAATGTAACAACGGATGCTAGAATGTGATTCGGGGTGGAATTCCATGCTTAAAAATGTTATTATTAGCCATTTTTCAAAATTGAGTGTTTTTGCTGCCCGAGGAAGAAAACGCGTGATGCCGGGGTCAGAAAAAAAACTGCCCAGGACCAAAAAATTTTTTTTGACTCAAATGTAACAACGGATGCTAGAATGTGATTCGGGGTGGAATTCCATGCTTAAAAATGTTATTATTAGCTGTTTTTCAAAATTGAGTGTTTTTGCTGCCCGAGGAAGAAAACGCATGATGCCGGGGTCAGAAAAAAAACTGCCCAGGACCAAAAAATTTTTTTTGACTCAAATGTAACAACGGATGCTAGAATGTGATTCGGGGTGGAATTCCATGCTTAAAAATGTTATTATTAGCTGTTTTTCAAAATTGAGTGTTTTTGCTGCCCGAGGAAGAAAACGCGTGATGCCGGGGTCAGAAAAAAAACTGCCCAGGACCAAAAAATTTTTTTTGACTCAAATGTAACAACGGATGCTAGAATGTGATTCGGGGTGGAATTCCATGCTTAAAAATGTTATTATTAGCTGTTTTTCAAAATCGAGTGTTTTTGCTGCCCGAGGAAGAAAACGCGTGATGCCGGGGTCAGAAAAAAAACTGCCCAGGACCAAAAATTTTTTTTTGACTCAAATGTAACAACGGATGCTAGAATGTGATTCGGGGTGGAATTCCATGCTTAAAAATGTTATTATTAGCTGTTTTTAAAAATTGAGTGTTTTTGCTGCCCGAGGAAGAAAACGCGTGATGCCGGGGTCAGAAAAAAAACTGCCCAGGACCAAAAAAATTTTTCTGACTCAAATGTAACAACGGATGCTAGAATGTGATTCGGGGTGGAATTCCATGCTTAAAAATGTTATTATTAGCTGTTTTTCAAAATTGAGTGTTTTTGCTGCCCGAGGAAGAAAACGCGTGATGCCGGGGTCAGAAAAAAAACTGCCCAGGACCAAAAAATTTTTTTTGACTCAAATGTAACAACGGATGCTAGAATGTGATTCGGGGTGGAATTCCATGCTTAAAAATGTTATTATTAGCTGTTTTTAAAAATTGAGTGTTTTTGCTGCCCGAGGAAGAAAACGCGTGATGCCGGGGTCAGAAAAAAAACTGCCCAGGACCAAAAAATTTTTTTTGACTCAAATGTAACAACGGATGCTAGAATGTGATTCGGGGTGGAATTCCATGCTTAAAAATGTTATTATTAGCTGTTTTTAAAAATCGAGTGTTTTTGCTGCCCGAGGAAGAAAACGCGTGATGCCGGGGTCAGAAAAAAAACTGCCCAGGACCAAAAAAATTTTTTTTGACTCAAATGTAACAACGGATGCTAGAATGTGATTCGGGGTGGAATTCCATGCTTAAAAATGTTATTATTAGCTGTTTTTAAAAATTGAGTGTTTTTGGTGCCCGAGGAAGAAAACGCGTGATGCCGGGGTCAGAAAAAAAACTGCCCAGGACCAAAAAATTTTTTTTGACTCAAATGTAACAACGGATGCTAGAATGTGATTCGGGGTGGAATTCCATGCTTAAAAATGTTATTATTACCTGTTTTTAAAAATCGAGTGTTTTTGCTGCCCGAGGAAGAAAACGCGTGATGCCGGGGTCAGAAAAAAAACTGCCCAGGACCAAAAAATTTTTTTTGACTCAAATGTAGCAACGGATGCTAGATGTGATTCTAGGTGGAATTCCATGCTTAAAAATGTTATTATTAGCCGTTTTTCAAAATTGAGTGTTTTTGCTGCCCGAGGAAGAAAACGCGTGATGCCGGGGTCAGAAAAAAAACTGCCCAGGACCAAAAATTTTTTTTTGACTCAAATGTAGCAACGGATGCTAGAATGTGATTCGGGGTGGAATTCCATGCTTAAAAATGTTATTATTAGCTGTTTTTAAAAATTGAGTGTTTTTGCTGCCCGAGGAAGAAAACGAGTGATGCTGGGGTCAGGAAAAAAACAGCCCAGGACCAAAAATTTTTTTTTGACTCAAATGTAACAACGGATGCTAGAATGTGATTCGGGGTGGAATTCCATGCTTAAAAATGTTATTATTAGCTGTTTTTAAAAATTGAGTGTTTTTGCTGCCCGAGGAAGAAAACGCATGATGCTGGGGTCAGAAAAAAAACTGCCCAGGACCAAAAATTTTTTTTTGACTCAAGCGTAACAACGGATGCTAGAATGTGATTCGGGGTGGAATTCCATGCTTAAAAATGTTATTATTAGCTGTTTTTCAAAATTGAGTGTTTTTGCTGCCCGAGGAAGAAAACGCGTGATGCCGGGGTCAGAAAAAAAACTGCCCAGGACCAAAAATTTTTTTTGACTCAAATGTAACAACGGATGCTAGAATGTGATTCGGGGTGGAATTCCATGCTTAAAAATGTTATTATTAGCTGTTTTTAAAAATTGAGTGTTTTTGCTGCCCGAGGAAGAAAACGCGTGATGCCGGGGTCAGAAAAAAAACTGCCCAGGACCAAAAAAAATTTTTTTGACTCAAATGTAACAACGGATGCTAGAATGTGATTCGGGGTGGAATTCCATGCTTAAAAATGTTATTATTAGCTGTTTTTAAAAATTGAGTGTTTTTGCTGCCCGAGGAAGAAAACGCGTGATGCCGGGGTCAGAAAAAAAACTGCCCAGGACCAAAAAATTTTTTTTGACTCAAATGTAACAACGGATGCTAGAATGTGATTCGGGGTGGAATTCCATGCTTAAAAATGTTATTATTAGCTGTTTTTAAAAATTGAGTGTTTTTGCTGCCCGAGGAAGAAAACGCGTGATGCCGGGGTCAGAAAAAAAGCTGCCCAGGACCAAAAAATTTTTTTTGACTCAAATGTAGCAACGGATGCTAGAATGTGATTCGGGGTGGAATTCCATCCTTAAAAATGTTATTATTAGCTGTTTTTAAAAATTGAGTGTTTTTGCTGCCCGAGGAAGAAAACGCATGATGCCGGGGTCAGAAAAAAAACTGCCCAGGACCAAAAAATTTTTTTTGACTCAAATGTAACAACGGATGCTAGAATGTGATTCGGGGTGGAATTCCATGCTTAAAAATGTTATTATTAGCTGTTTTTAAAAATTGAGTGTTTTTGCTGCCCGAGGAAGAAAACGCGTGATGCCGGGGTCAGAAAAAAAACTGCCCAGGACCAAAAATTTTTTTTTGACTCAAATGTAACAACGGATGCTAGAATGTGATTCGGGGTGGAATTCCATGCTTAAAAATGTTATTATTAGCTGTTTTTAAAAATTGAGTGTTTTTGCTGCCCGAGGAAGAAAACGCATGATGCCGGGGTCAGAAAAAAAACTGCCCAGGACCAAAAATTTTTTTTTGACTCAAATGTAACAACGGATGCTAGAATGTGATTCGGGGTGGAATTCCATGCTTAAAAATGTTATTATTAGCTGTTTTTAAAAATTGAGTGTTTTTGCTGCCCGAGGAAGAAAACGCATGATGCCGGGGTCAGAAAAAAAACTGCCCAGGACCAAAAAATTTTTTTTGACTCAAATGTAACAACGGATGCTAGAATGTGATTCGGGGTGGAATTCCATCCTTAAAAATGTTATTATTAGCTGTTTTTAAAAATTGAGTGTTTTTGCTGCCCGAGGAAGAAAACACGTGATGCCGGGGTCAGAAAAAAAACTGCCCAGGACCAAAAAATTTTTTTTGACTCAAATGTAACAACGGATGCTAGAATGTGATTCGGGGTGGAATTCCATGCTTAAAAATGTTATTATTAGCTGTTTTTAAAAATTGAGTGTTTTTGCTGCCAGAGGAAGAAAACGCGTGATGCCGGGGTCAGAAAAAAAACTGCCCAGGACCAAAAAATTTTTTTTGACTCAAACGTAACAACGGATGCTAGAATGTCATTCGGGGTGGAATTCCATGCTTAAAAATGTTATTATTAGCTGTTTTTAAAAATTGAGTGTTTTTGCTGCCCGAGGAAGAAAACACGTGATGCCGGGGTCAGAAAAATAACTGCCCAGGACCAAAAAATTTTTTTGACTCAAATGTAACAACGGATGCTAGAATGTGATTCGGGGTGGAATTCCATGCTTAAAAATGTTATTATTAGCTGTTTTTAAAAATTGAGTGTTTTTGCTGCCAGAGGAAGAAAACGCGTGATGCCGGGGTCAGAAAAAAAACTGCCCAGGACCAAAAAATTTTTTTTGACTCAAACGTAACAACGGATGCTAGAATGTCATTCGGGGTGGAATTCCATGCTTAAAAATGTTATTATTAGCTGTTTTTAAAAATTGAGTGTTTTTGCTGCCCGAGGAAGAAAACGCGTGATGCCGGGGTCAGAAAAAAACTGCCCAGGACCAAAAAATTTTTTTTGACTCAAATGTAGCAACGGATGCTAGAATGTGATTCGGGGTGGAATTCCATGCTTAAAAATGTTATTATTAGCTGTTTTTAAAAATTGAGTGTTTTTGCTGCCCGAGGAAGAAAACGCGTGATGCCGGGGTCAGAAAAAAAACTGCCCAGGACCAAAAAAATTTTTTTTGACTCAAATGTAGCAACGGATGCTAGAATGTGATTCGGGGTGGAATTCCATGCTTAAAAATGTTATTATTAGCTGTTTTTAAAAATTGAGTGTTTTTGCTGCCCGAGGAAGAAAACGCGTGATGCCGGGGTCAGAAAAAAACTGCCCAGGACCAAAAATTTTTTTTTGACTCAAATGTAGCAACGGATGCTAGAATGTGATTCGGGGTGGAATTCCATGCTTAAAAATGTTATTATTAGCTGTTTTTCAAAATTGAGTGTTTTTGCTGCCCGAGGAAGAAAACGCGTGATGCCGGGGTCAGAAAAAAAACTGCCCAGGACCAAAAATTTTTTTTTGACTCAAATGTAACAACGGATGCTAGAATGTGATTCGGGGTGGAATTCCATGCTTAAAAATGTTATTATTAGCTGTTTTTAAAAATTGAGTGTTTTTGCTGCCCGAGGAAGAAAACGCATGATGCCGGGGTCAGAAAAAAAACTGCCCAGGACCAAAAATTTTTTTTTGACTCAAATGTAACAACGGATGCTAGAATGTGATTCGGGGTGGAATTCCATGCTTAAAAATGTTATTATTAGCTGTTTTTAAAAATTGAGTGTTTTTGCTGCCCGAGGAAGAAAACGTGTGATGCCGGGGTCAGAAAAAAAACTGCCCAGGACCAAAAAATTTTTTTTGACTCAAATGTAACAACGGATGCTAGAATGTGATTCGGGGTGGAATTCCATGCTTAGAAATGTTATTATTGGCTGTTTTTAAAAATTGAGTGTTTTTGCTGCCCGAGGAAGAAAACGCGTGATGCCGGGGTCAGGAAAAAACTGCCCAGGACCAAAAATTTTTTTTTGACTCAAATGTAGCAACGGATGCTAGAATGTGATTCGGGGTGGAATTCCATGCTTAAAAATGTTATTATTAGCTGTTTTTAAAAATTGAGTGTTTTTGCTGCCCGAGGAAGAAAACGCGTGATGCCGGGGTCAGAAAAAAACTGCCCAGGACCAAAAATTTTTTTTTGACTCAAATGTAGCAACGGATGCTAGAATGTGATTCGGGGTGGAATTCCATGCTTAAAAATGTTATTATTAGCTGTTTTTAAAAATTGAGTGTTTTTGCTGCCCGAGGAAGAAAACGCGTGATGCCGGGGTCAGAAAAAAAGCTGCCCAGGACCAAAAATTTTTTTTTGACTCAAATGTAGCAACGGATGCTAGAATGTGATTCGGGGTGGAATTCCATGCTTAAAAATGTTATTATTAGCTGTTTTTCAAAATTGAGTGTTTTTGCTGCCCGAGGAAGAAAACGCGTGATGCCGGGGTCAGAAAAAAAACTGCCCAGGACCAAAAATTTTTTTTTGACTCAAATGTAGCAACGGATGCTAGAATGTGATTCGGGGTGGAATTCCATGCTTAAAAATGTTATTATTAGCTGTTTTTAAAAATTGAGTGTTTTTGCTGCCCGAGGAAGAAAACGCGTGATGCCGGGGTCAGAAAAAAAGCTGCCCAGGACCAAAAAATTTTTTTTGACTCAAATGTAACAACGGATGCTAGAATGTGATTCGGGGTGGAATTCCATGCTTAGAAATGTTATTATTGGCTGTTTTTAAAAATTGAGTGTTTTTGCTGCCCGAGGAAGAAAACGCGTGATGCCGGGGTCAGGAAAAAAACTGCCCAGGACCAAAAAATTTTTTTTGACTCAAATGTAACAACGGATGGTAGAATGTGATTCGGGGTGGAATTCCATGCTTAAAAATGTTATTATTAGCTGTTTTTAAAAATTGAGTGTTTTTGCTGCCCGAGGAAGAAAACGCGTGATGCCGGGGTCAGAAAAAAAACTGCCCATGACCAAAAAAAATTTTTTGACTCAAACGTAACAACGGATGCTAGAATGTGATTCGGGGTGGAATTCCATGCTTAAAAATGTTATTATTAGCTGTTTTTAAAAATTGAGTGTTTTTGCTGCCCGAGGAAGAAAACGCGTGATGCCGGGGTCAGAAAAAAAACTGCCCAGGACCAAAAAATTTTTTTTGACTCAAATGTAACAACGGATGGTAGAATGTGATTCGGGGTGGAATTCCATGCTTAAAAATGTTATTATTAGCTGTTTTTAAAAATTGAGTGTTTTTGCTGCCCGAGGAAGAAAACGCGTGATGCCGGGGTCAGAAAAAAAACTGCCCAGGACCAAAAAATTTTTTTTGACTCAAACGTAACAACGGATGCTAGAATGTGATTCGGGGTGGAATTCCATGCTTAAAAATGTTATTATTAGCTGTTTTTAAAAATTGAGTGTTTTTGCTGCCCGAGGAAGAAAACGCGTGATGCCGGGGTCAGAAAAAAAACTGCCCATGACCAAAAAAAATTTTTTGACTCAAACGTAACAACGGATGCTAGAATGTGATTCGGGGTGGAATTCCATGCTTAAAAATGTTATTATTAGCTGTTTTTAAAAATTGAGTGTTTTTGCTGCCCGAGGAAGAAAACGCGTGATGCCGGGGTCAGGAAAAAAACTGCCCAGGACCAAAAAATTTTTTTTGACTCAAATGTAACAACGGATGGTAGAATGTGATTCGGGGTGGAATTCCATGCTTAAAAATGTTATTATTAGCTGTTTTTAAAAATTGAGTGTTTTTGCTGCCCGAGGAAGAAAACGCGTGATGCCGGGGTCAGAAAAAAAACTGCCCAGGACCAAAAAATTTTTTTTGACTCAAATGTAACAACGGATGCTAGAATGTGATTCGGGGTGGAATTCCATGCTTAAAAATGTTATTATTAGCTGTTTTTAAAAATTGAGTGTTTTTGCTGCCCGAGGAAGAAAACGCGTGATGCCGGGGTCAGAAAAAAAACTGCCCAGGACCAAAAAATTTTTTTTGACTCAAATGTAACAACGGATGCTAGAATGTGATTCGGGGTGGAATTCCATGCTTAAAAATGTTATTATTAGCTGTTTTTAAAAATCGAGTGTTTTTGCTGCCCGAGGAAGAAAACGTGTGATGCCGGGGTCAGAAAAAAAACTGCCCAGGACCAAAAAATTTTTTTTGACTCAAATGTAGCAACGGATGCTAGATGTGATTCGAGGTGGAATTCCATGCTTAAAAATGTTATTATTAGCCGTTTTTCAAAATCGAGTGTTTTTGCTGCCCGAGGAAGAAAACGCGTGATGCCGGGGTCAGAAGAAAAACTGCCCAGGACCAAAAATTTTTTTTTGACTCAAATGTAACAACGGATGCTAGAATGTGATTCGGGGTGGAATTCCATGCTTAAAAATGTTATTATTAGCTGTTTTTAAAAATTGAGTGTTTTTGCTGCCCGAGGAAGAAAACGCATGATGCCGGGGTCAGAAAAAAAACTGCCCAGGACCAAAAAATTTTTTTTGACTCAAATGTAACAACGGATGCTAGAATGTGATTCGGGGTGGAATTCCATGCTTAAAAATGTTATTATTAGCTGTTTTTAAAAATTGAGTGTTTTTGCTGCCCGAGGAAGAAAACGCGTGATGCCGGGGTCAGGAAAAAAACTGCCCAGGACCAAAAAATTTTTTTTGACTCAAATGTAACAACGGATGCTAGAATGTGATTCGGGGTGGAATTCCATCCTTAAAAATGTTATTATTAGCTGTTTTTAAAAATTGAGTGTTTTTGCTGCCCGAGGAAGAAAACACGTGATGCCGGGGTCAGAAAAAAAACTGCCCAGGACCAAAAAATTTTTTTTGACTCAAACGTAACAACGGATGCTAGAATGTCATTCGGGGTGGAATTCCATGCTTAAAAATGTTATTATTAGCTGTTTTTAAAAATTGAGTGTTTTTGCTGCCCGAGGAAGAAAACGCGTGATGCCGGGGTCAGAAAAAAAACTGCCCAGGACCAAAAATTTTTTTTTGACTCAAATGTAGCAACGGATGCTAGAATGTGATTCGGGGTGGAATTCCATGCTTAAAAATGTTATTATTAGCTGTTTTTAAAAATTGAGTGTTTTTGCTGCCCGAGGAAGAAAACGCGTGATGCCGGGGTCAGAAGAAAAACTGCCCAGGACCAAAAATTTTTTTTTGACTCAAATGTAACAACGGATGCTAGAATGTGATTCGGGGTGGAATTCCATGCTTAAAAATGTTATTATTAGCTGTTTTTAAAAATTGAGTGTTTTTGCTGCCCGAGGAAGAAAACGCATGATGCCGGGGTCAGAAAAAAAACTGCCCAGGACCAAAAATTTTTTTTTGACTCAAATGTAACAACGGATGCTAGAATGTGATTCGGGGTGGAATTCCATGCTTAAAAATGTTATTATTAGCTGTTTTTAAAAATTGAGTGTTTTTGCTGCCCGAGGAAGAAAACGCGTGATGCCGGGGTCAGGAAAAAAACTGCCCAGGACCAAAAAATTTTTTTTGACTCAAATGTAACAACGGATGCTAGAATGTGATTCGGGGTGGAATTCCATCCTTAAAAATGTTATTATTAGCTGTTTTTAAAAATTGAGTGTTTTTGCTGCCCGAGGAAGAAAACACGTGATGCCGGGGTCAGAAAAAAAACTGCCCAGGACCAAAAAATTTTTTTTGACTCAAACGTAACAACGGATGCTAGAATGTCATTCGGGGTGGAATTCCATGCTTAAAAATGTTATTATTAGCTGTTTTTAAAAATTGAGTGTTTTTGCTGCCCGAGGAAGAAAACGCGTGATGCCGGGGTCAGAAAAAAAACTGCCCAGGACCAAAAATTTTTTTTTGACTCAAATGTAGCAACGGATGCTAGAATGTGATTCGGGGTGGAATTCCATGCTTTAAAATGTTATTATTAGCTGTTTTTAAAAATTGAGTGTTTTTGCTGCCCGAGGAAGAAAACGCGTGATGCCGGGGTCAGAAAAAAAATGCCCAGGACCAAAAATTTTTTTTTGACTCAAATGTAACAACGGATGCTAGAATGTGATTCGGGGTGGAATTCCATGCTTAAAAATGTTATTATTAGCTGTTTTTAAAAATTGAGTGTTTTTGCTGCCCGAGGAAGAAAACGCGTGATGCCGGGGTCAGAAAAAAAACTGCCCATGACCAAAAAAATTTTTTTGACTCAAACGTAACAACGGATGCTAGAATGTGATTCGGGGTGGAATTCCATGCTTAAAAATGTTATTATTAGCCGTTTTTCAAAATTGAGTGTTTTTGCTGCCCGAGGAAGAAAACGCGTGATGCCGGGGTCAGAAAAAAAACTGCCCAGGACCAAAAAATTTTTTTTGACTCAAATGTAACAACGGATGCTAGAATGTGATTCGGGGTGGAATTCCATGCTTAAAAATGTTATTATTAGCTGTTTTTCAAAATTGAGTGTTTTTGCTGCCCGAGGAAGAAAACGCGTGATGCCGGGGTCAGAAAAAAAACTGCCCAGGACCAAAAAATTTTTTTTGACTCAAATGTAGCAACGGATGCTAGAGTGTGATTCGAGGTGGAATTCCATGCTTAAAAATGTTATTATTAGCCGTTTTTCAAAATTGAGTGTTTTTGCTGCCCGAGGAAGAAAACGCGTGATGCCGGGGTCAGAAAAAAAACTGCCCAGGACCAAAAAATTTTTTTTGACTCAAATGTAACAACGGATGCTAGAATGTGATTCGGGGTGGAATTCCATGCTTAAAAATGTTATTATTAGCTGTTTTTAAAAATTGAGTGTTTTTGCTGCCAGAGGAAGAAAATGCGTGATGCCGGGGTCAGAAAAAAAACTGCCCAGGACCAAAAAAATTGTTTTGACTCAAATGTAGCAACGGATGCTAGAATGTGATTCGGGGTGGAATTCCATGCTTAAAAATGTTATTATTAGCCGTTTTTCAAAATTGAGTGTTTTTGCTGCCCGAGGAAGAAAACGCGTGATGCCGGGGTCAGAAAAAAAACTGCCCAGGACCAAAAAATTTTTTTTGACTCAAATGTAACAACGGATGCTAGAATGTGATTCGGGGTGGAATTCCATGCTTAAAAATGTTATTATTAGCTGTTTTTAAAAATTGAGTGTTTTTGCTGCCCGAGGAAGAAAACGCGTGATGCCGGGGTCAGAAAAAAAACTGCCAAGGACCAAAAATTTTTTTTGACTCAAATGTAACAACGGATGCTAGAATGTGATTCGGGGTGGAATTCCATGCTTAAAAATGTTATTATTAGCTGTTTTTAAAAATTGAGTGTTTTTGCTGCCCGAGGAAGAAAACGCGTGATGCCGGGGTCAGAAAAAAAACTGCCCAGGACCAAAAAATTTTTTTTGACTCAAATGTAGCAACGGATGCTAGAATGTGATTCGGGGTGGAATTCCATGCTTAAAAATGTTATTATTAGCTGTTTTTAAAAATTGAATGTTTTTGCTGCCCGAGGAAGAAAACGCGTGATGCCGGGGTCAGAAAAAAAACTGCCCAGGACCAAAAAAATTTTTTTGACTCAAATGTAACAACGGATGCTAGAATGTGATTCGGGTTGGAATTCCATGCTTAAAAATGTTATTATTAGCTGTTTTTAAAAATTGAGTGTTTTTGCTGCCCGAGGAAGAAAACGCGTGATGCCGGGGTCAGAAAAAAAACTGCCCAGGACCAAAAAATTTTTTTGGACTCAAATGTAACAACGGATGCTAGAATGTGATTCGGGGTGGAATTCCATGCTTAAAAATGTTATTATTAGCTGTTTTTAAAAATTGAGTGTTTTTGCTGCCCGAGGAAGAAAACGCGTGATGCCGGGGTCAGAAAAAAAACTGCCCAGGACCAAAACAATTTTTTTGACTCAAATGTAGCAACGGATGCTAGAATGTGATTCGGGGTGGAATTCCATGCTTAAAAATGTTATTATTAGCTGTTTTTAAAAATTGAGTGTTTTTGCTGCCCGAGGAAGAAAACGCGTGATGCCGGGGTCAGAAAAAAAAATTGCCCAGGACCAAAACAATTTTTTTGACTCAAATGTAGCAACGGATGCTAGAATGTGATTCGGGGTGGAATTCCATGCTTAAAAATGTTATTATTAGCTGTTTTTAAAAATTGAGTGTTTTTGCTGCCCGAGGAAGAAAACGCGTGATGCCGGGGTCAGAAAAAAAACTGCCCAGGACCAAAACAATTTTTTTGACTCAAATGTAACAACGGATGCTAGAATGTGATTCGGGTTGGAATTCCATGCTTAAAAATGTTATTATTAGCTGTTTTTAAAAATTGAGTGTTTTTGCTGCCCGAGGAAGAAAACGCGTGATGCCGGGGTCAGAAAAAAAACTGCCCAGGACCAAAAAATTTTTTTGGACTCAAATGTAACAACGGATGCTAGAATGTGATTCGGGGTGGAATTCCATGCTTAAAAATGTTATTATTAGCTGTTTTTAAAAATTGAGTGTTTTTGCTGCCCGAGGAAGAAAACGCGTGATGCCGGGGTCAGAAAAAAAACTGCCAAGGACCAAAAATTTTTTTTGACTCAAATGTAACAACGGATGCTAGAATGTGATTCGGGGTGGAATTCCATGCTTAAAAATGTTATTATTAGCTGTTTTTAAAAATTGAGTGTTTTTGCTGCCCGAGGAAGAAAACGCGTGATGCCGGGGTCAGAAAAAAAACTGCCCAGGACCAAAACAATTTTTTTGACTCAAATGTAACAACGGATGCTAGAATGTGATTCGGGGTGGAATTCCATCCTTAAAAATGTTATTATTAGCTGTTTTTAAAAATTGAGTGTTTTTGCTGCCCGAGGAAGAAAACGCGTGATGCCGGGGTCAGAAAAAAAACTGCCCAGGACCAAAAAATTTTTTTTGACTCAAATGTAACAACGGATGCTAGAATGTGATTCGGGGTGGAATTCCATCCTTAAAAATGTTATTATTAGCTGTTTTTAAAAATTGAGTGTTTTTGCTGCCCGAGGAAGAAAACGCGTGATGCCGGGGTCAGAAAAAAAACTGCCCAGGACCAAAAAATTTTTTTTGACTCAAATGTAACAACGGATGCTAGAATGTGATTCGGGTTGGAATTCCATGCTTAAAAATGTTATTATTAGCTGTTTATAAAAATTGAGTGTTTTTGCTGCCCGAGGAAGAAAACGCGTGATGCCGGGGTCAGAAAAAAAACTGCCCAGGACCAAAAATTTTTTTTTGACTCAAATGTAACAACGGATGCTAGAATGTGATTCGGGTTGGAATTCAATGCTTAAAAATGTTATTATTAGCTGTTTTTCAAAATTGAGTGTTTTTGCTGCCCGAGGAAGAAAACGCGTGATGCCGGGGTCAGAAAAAAAACTGCCCAGGACCAAAAAATTTTTTTTGACTCAAATGTAGCAACGGATGCTAGAATGTGATTCGGGGTGGAATTCCATGCTTAAAAATGTTATTATTAGCTGTTTTTAAAAATTGAGTGTTTTTGCTGCCCGAGGAAGAAAACGCTTGATGCCGGCGTCAGAAAAAAAACTGCCCAGGACCAAAAATTTTTTTTTGACTCAAATGTAACAACGGATGCTAGAATGTGATTCGGGGTGGAATTCCATGCTTAAAAATGTTATTATTAGCTGTTTTTCAAAATTGAGTGTTTTTGCTGCCCGAGGAAGAAAACGCGTGATGCCGGGGTCAGAAAAAAAACTGCCCAGGACCAAAAATTTTTTTTTGACTCAAATGTAGCAACGGATGCTAGAATGTGATTCGGGGTGGAATTCCATGCTTAAAAATGTTATTATTAGCTGTTTTTAAAAATTGAGTGTTTTTGCTGCCCGAGGAAGAAAACGCGTGATGCCGGGGTCAGAAAAAAAACTGCCCAGGACCAAAACAATTTTTTTGACTCAAATGTAGCAACGGATGCTAGAATGTGATTCGGGGTGGAATTCCATGCTTAAAAATGTTATTATTAGCTGTTTTTAAAAATTGAGTGTTTTTGCTGCCAGAGGAAGAAAACGCGTGATGCCGGGGTCAGAAAAAAAACCGCCCAGGACCAAAAAAATTTTTTTGACTCAAATGTAACAACGGATGCTAGAATGTGATTCGGGGTGGAATTCCATGCTTAAAAATGTTATTATTAGCTGTTTTTAAAAATTGAGTGTTTTTGCTGCCCGAGGAAGAAAACGCGTGATGCCGGGGTCAGAAAAAAAACTGCCCAGGACCAAAAAATTTTTTTTGACTCAAATGTAACAACGGATGCTAGAATGTGATTCGGGGTGGAATTCCATGCTTAAAAATGTTATTATTAGCTGTTTTTAAAAATTGAGTGTTTTTGCTGCCCGAGGAAGAAAACGCGTGATGCCGGGGTCAGAAAAAAAACTGCCCAGGACCAAAAAATTTTTTTTGACTCAAATGTAGCAACGGATGCTAGAATGTGATTCGGGGTGGAATTCCATGCTTAAAAATGTTATTATTAGCCGTTTTTAAAAATTGATTGTTTTTGCTGCCCGAGGAAGAAAACGCGTGATGCCGGGGTCAGAAAAAAAACTGCCCAGGACCAAAAAATTTTTTTTGAGTCAAATGTAGCAACGGATGCTAGAATGTGATTCGGGGTGGAATTCCATGCTTAAAAATGTTATTATTAGCTGTTTTTAAAAACTGAGTGTTTTTGCTGCCCGAGGAAGAAAACGCGTGATGCCGGGGTCAGAAAAAAAACTGCCCAGGACCAAAAAATTTTTTTTGACTCAAATGTAGCAACGGATGCTAGAATGTGATTCGGGGTGGAATTCCATGCTTAAAAATGTTATTATTAGCTGTTTTTAAAAATTGAGTGTTTTTGCTGCCCGAGGAAGAAAACGCGTGATGCCGGGGTCAGAAAAAAAACTGCCAAGGACCAAAAATTTTTTTTTGACTCAAATGTAGCAACGGATGCTAGAATGTGATTTGGGGTGGAATTCCATGCTTAAAAATGTTATTATTAGCTGTTTTTCAAAATTGAGTGTTTTTGCTGCCCGAGGAAGAAAACGCGTGATGCCGGGGTCAGAAAAAAAACTGCCCAGGACCAAAACAATTTTTTTGACTCAAATGTAGCAACGGATGCTAGAATGTGATTCGGGGTGGAATTCCATGCTTAAAAATGTTATTATTAGCTGTTTTTAAAAATTGAGTGTTTTTGCTGCCCGAGGAAGAAAACGCGTGATGCCGGGGTCAGAAAAAAAACTGCCCAGGACCAAAAAATTTTTTTTGACTCAAATGTAACAACGGATGCTAGAATGTGATTCGGGGTGGAATTCCATGCTTAAAAATGTTATTATTAGCTGTTTTTAAAAATTGAGTGTTTTTGCTGCCCGAGGAAGAAAACGCGTGATGCCGGGGTCAGAAAAAAAACTGCCCAGGACCAAAAATTTTTTTTTGACTCAAATGTAGCAACGGATGCTAGAATGTGATTCGGGGTGGAATTCCATGCTTAGAAATGTTATTATTAGCTGTTTTTAAAAATTGAGTGTTTTTGCTGCCCGAGGAAGAAAACGCGTGATGCCGGGGTCAGAAAAAAAACTGCCCAGGACCAAAAAATTTTTTTTGACTCAAATGTAGCAACGGATGCTAGAATGTGATTCGGGGTGGAATTCCATGCTTAAAAATGTTATTATTAGCTGTTTTTAAAAATTGAGTGTTTTTGCTGCCCGAGGAAGAAAACGCGTGATGCCGGGGTCAGAAAAAAAACTGCCCAGGACCAAAAAATTTTTTTTGACTCAAATGTAGCAACGGATGCTAGAATGTGATTCGGGTTGGAATTCCATGCTTAAAAATGTTATTATTAGCTGTTTTTCAAAATTGAGTGTTTTTGCTGCCCGAGGAAGAAAACGCGTGATGCCGGGGTCAGAAAAAAAACTGCCCAGGACCAAAAAATTTTTTTTGACTCAAATGTAGCAACGGATGCTAGAATGTGATTCGGGGTGGAATTCCATGCTTAAAAATGTTATTATTAGCTGTTTTTCAAAATTGAGTGTTTTTGCTGCCCGAGGAAGAAAACGCGTGATGCCGGGGTCAGAAAAAAAACTGCCCAGGACCAAAAAATTTTTTTTGACTCAAATGTAACAACGGATGCTAGAATGTGATTCGGGGTGGAATTCCATGCTTAAAAATGTTATTATTAGCTGTTTTTAAAAATTGAGTGTTTTTGCTGCCCGAGGAAGAAAACGCGTGATGCCGGGGTCAGAAAAAAAACTGCCCAGGACCAAAAAATTTTTTTTGACTCAAATGTAGCAACGGATGCTAGAATGTGATTCGGGTTGGAATTCCATGCTTAAAAATGTTATTATTAGCTGTTTTTCAAAATTGAGTGTTTTTGCTGCCCGAGGAAGAAAACGCGTGATGCCGGGGTCAGAAAAAAAACTGCCCAGGACCAAAAAATTTTTTTTGACTCAAATGTAGCAACGGATGCTAGAATGTGATTCGGGGTGGAATTCCATGCTTAAAAATGTTATTATTAGCTGTTTTTCAAAATTGAGTGTTTTTGCTGCCCGAGGAAGAAAACGCGTGATGCCGGGGTCAGAAAAAAAACTGCCCAGGACCAAAAAATTTTTTTTGACTCAAATGTAACAACGGATGCTAGAATGTGATTCGGGGTGGAATTCCATGCTTAAAAATGTTATTATTAGCTGTTTTTAAAAATTGAGTGTTTTTGCTGCCCGAGGAAGAAAACGCGTGATGCCGGGGTCAGAAAAAAAACTGCCCAGGACCAAAAAATTTTTTTTGACTCAAATGTAGCAACGGATGCTAGAATGTGATTCGGGTTGGAATTCCATGCTTAAAAATGTTATTATTAGCTGTTTTTCAAAATTGAGTGTTTTTGCTGCCCGAGGAAGAAAACGCGTGATGCCGGGGTCAGAAAAAAAACTGCCCAGGACCAAAAAATTTTTTTTGACTCAAATGTAACAATGGATGCTAGTATGTGATTCGGGGTGGAATTCCATGCTTAAAAATATTATTATTAGCTGTTTTTCAAAATTGAGTGTTTTTGCTGCCCGAGGAAGAAAACGCGTGATGCCGGGGTCAGAAAAAAAACTGCCCAGGACCAAAAAATTTTTTTTGACTCAAATGTAGCAACGGATGCTAGAATGTGATTCGGGTTGGAATTCCATGCTTAAAAATGTTATTATTAGCTGTTTTTCAAAATTGAGTGTTTTTGCTGCCCGAGGAAGAAAACGCGTGATGCCGGGGTCAGAAAAAAAACTGCCCAGGACCAAAAAATTTTTTTTGACTCAAATGTAACAACGGATGCTAGAATGTGATTCGGGGTGGAATTCCATGCTTAAAAATGTTATTATTAGCTGTTTTTAAAAATTGAGTGTTTTTGCTGCCCGAGGAAGAAAACGCGTGATGCCGGGGTCAGAAAAAAAACTGCCCAGGACCAAAAAATTTTTTTTGAGTCAAATGTAGCAACGGATGCTAGAATGTGATTCGGGGTGGAATTCCATGCTTAAAAATGTTATTATTAGCTGTTTTTAAAAACTGAGTGTTTTTGCTGCCCGAGGAAGAAAACGCGTGATGCCGGGGTCAGAAAAAAAACTGCCCAGGACCAAAAAATTTTTTTTGACTCAAATGTAGCAACGGATGCTAGAATGTGATTCGGGGTGGAATTCCATGCTTAAAAATGTTATTATTAGCTGTTTTTAAAAATTGAGTGTTTTTGCTGCCCGAGGAAGAAAACGCGTGATGCCGGGGTCAGAAAAAAAACTGCCAAGGACCAAAAATTTTTTTTTGACTCAAATGTAGCAACGGATGCTAGAATGTGATTTGGGGTGGAATTCCATGCTTAAAAATGTTATTATTAGCTGTTTTTCAAAATTGAGTGTTTTTGCTGCCCGAGGAAGAAAACGCGTGATGCCGGGGTCAGAAAAAAAACTGCCCAGGACCAAAACAATTTTTTTGACTCAAATGTAGCAACGGATGCTAGAATGTGATTCGGGGTGGAATTCCATGCTTAAAAATGTTATTATTAGCTGTTTTTAAAAATTGAGTGTTTTTGCTGCCCGAGGAAGAAAACGCGTGATGCCGGGGTCAGAAAAAAAACTGCCCAGGACCAAAAAATTTTTTTTGACTCAAATGTAACAACGGATGCTAGAATGTGATTCGGGGTGGAATTCCATGCTTAAAAATGTTATTATTAGCTGTTTTTAAAAATTGAGTGTTTTTGCTGCCCGAGGAAGAAAACGCGTGATGCCGGGGTCAGAAAAAAAACTGCCCAGGACCAAAAATTTTTTTTTGACTCAAATGTAGCAACGGATGCTAGAATGTGATTCGGGGTGGAATTCCATGCTTAGAAATGTTATTATTAGCTGTTTTTAAAAATTGAGTGTTTTTGCTGCCCGAGGAAGAAAACGCGTGATGCCGGGGTCAGAAAAAAAACTGCCCAGGACCAAAAAATTTTTTTTGACTCAAATGTAGCAACGGATGCTAGAATGTGATTCGGGGTGGAATTCCATGCTTAAAAATGTTATTATTAGCTGTTTTTAAAAATTGAGTGTTTTTGCTGCCCGAGGAAGAAAACGCGTGATGCCGGGGTCAGAAAAAAAACTGCCCAGGACCAAAAAATTTTTTTTGACTCAAATGTAGCAACGGATGCTAGAATGTGATTCGGGTTGGAATTCCATGCTTAAAAATGTTATTATTAGCTGTTTTTCAAAATTGAGTGTTTTTGCTGCCCGAGGAAGAAAACGCGTGATGCCGGGGTCAGAAAAAAAACTGCCCAGGACCAAAAAATTTTTTTTGACTCAAATGTAGCAACGGATGCTAGAATGTGATTCGGGGTGGAATTCCATGCTTAAAAATGTTATTATTAGCTGTTTTTCAAAATTGAGTGTTTTTGCTGCCCGAGGAAGAAAACGCGTGATGCCGGGGTCAGAAAAAAAACTGCCCAGGACCAAAAAATTTTTTTTGACTCAAATGTAACAACGGATGCTAGAATGTGATTCGGGGTGGAATTCCATGCTTAAAAATGTTATTATTAGCTGTTTTTAAAAATTGAGTGTTTTTGCTGCCCGAGGAAGAAAACGCGTGATGCCGGGGTCAGAAAAAAAACTGCCCAGGACCAAAAAATTTTTTTTGACTCAAATGTAGCAACGGATGCTAGAATGTGATTCGGGTTGGAATTCCATGCTTAAAAATGTTATTATTAGCTGTTTTTCAAAATTGAGTGTTTTTGCTGCCCGAGGAAGAAAACGCGTGATGCCGGGGTCAGAAAAAAAACTGCCCAGGACCAAAAAATTTTTTTTGACTCAAATGTAGCAACGGATGCTAGAATGTGATTCGGGGTGGAATTCCATGCTTAAAAATGTTATTATTAGCTGTTTTTCAAAATTGAGTGTTTTTGCTGCCCGAGGAAGAAAACGCGTGATGCCGGGGTCAGAAAAAAAACTGCCCAGGACCAAAAAATTTTTTTTGACTCAAATGTAACAACGGATGCTAGAATGTGATTCGGGGTGGAATTCCATGCTTAAAAATGTTATTATTAGCTGTTTTTAAAAATTGAGTGTTTTTGCTGCCCGAGGAAGAAAACGCGTGATGCCGGGGTCAGAAAAAAAACTGCCCAGGACCAAAAAATTTTTTTTGACTCAAATGTAGCAACGGATGCTAGAATGTGATTCGGGTTGGAATTCCATGCTTAAAAATGTTATTATTAGCTGTTTTTCAAAATTGAGTGTTTTTGCTGCCCGAGGAAGAAAACGCGTGATGCCGGGGTCAGAAAAAAAACTGCCCAGGACCAAAAAATTTTTTTTGACTCAAATGTAACAATGGATGCTAGTATGTGATTCGGGGTGGAATTCCATGCTTAAAAATATTATTATTAGCTGTTTTTCAAAATTGAGTGTTTTTGCTGCCCGAGGAAGAAAACGCGTGATGCCGGGGTCAGAAAAAAAACTGCCCAGGACCAAAAAATTTTTTTTGACTCAAATGTAGCAACGGATGCTAGAATGTGATTCGGGTTGGAATTCCATGCTTAAAAATGTTATTATTAGCTGTTTTTCAAAATTGAGTGTTTTTGCTGCCCGAGGAAGAAAACGTGTGATGCCGGGGTCAGAAAAAAAACTGCCCAGGACCAAAAATTTTTTTTTGACTCAAATGTAGCAACGTATGCTAGAATGTGATTCGGGGTGGAATTCCATGCTTAAAAATGTTATTATTAGCTGTTTTTAAAAATTGATTGTTTTTGCTGCCCGAGGAAGAAAACGCGTGATGCCGGGGTCAGAAAAAAAACTGCCAAGGACCAAAAAATTTTTTTTGACTCAAATGTAACAACGGATGCTAGAATGTGATTCGGGGTGGAATTCCATGCTTAAAAATGTTATTATTAGCTGTTTTTAAAAATTGAGTGTTTTTGCTGCCCGAGGAAGAAAACGCGTGATGCCGGGGTCAGAAAAAAAACTGCCAAGGACCAAAAAATTTTTTTTGACTCAAATGTAGCAACGGATGCTAGAATGTGATTCGGGGTGGAATTCCATGCTTAAAAATGTTATTATTAGCTGTTTTTAAAAATTGAGTGTTTTTGCTGCCCGAGGAAGAAAACGCGTGATGCCGGGGTCAGAAAAAAAACTGCCCAGGACCAAAAAATTTTTTTTGACTCAAATGTAACAACGGATGCTAGAATGTGATTCGGGGTGGAATTCCATGCTTAAAAATGTTATTATTAGCTGTTTTTAAAAATTGAGTGTTTTTGCTGCCCGAGGAAGAAAACGCGTGATGCCGGGGTCAGAAAAAAAACTGCCCAGGACCAAAAAATTTTTTTTGACTCAAATGTAGCAACGGATGCTAGAATGTGATTCGGGGTGGAATTCCATGCTTAAAAATGTTATTATTAGCTGTTTTTAAAAATTGAATGTTTTTGCTGCCCGAGGAAGAAAACGCGTGATGCCGGGGTCAGAAAAAAAACTGCCCAGGACCAAAAAAATTTTTTTGACTCAAATGTAACAACGGATGCTAGAATGTGATTCGGGTTGGAATTCCATGCTTAAAAATGTTATTATTAGCTGTTTTTAAAAATTGAGTGTTTTTGCTGCCCGAGGAAGAAAACGCGTGATGCCGGGGTCAGAAAAAAAACTGCCCAGGACCAAAAAATTTTTTTTGACTCAAATGTAGCAACGGATGCTAGAATGTGATTCGGGGTGGAATTCCATGCTTAAAAATGTTATTATTAGCTGTTTTTAAAAATTGAGTGTTTTTGCTGCCCGAGGAAGAAAACGCGTGATGCCGGGGTCAGAAAAAAAACTGCCCAGGACCAAAAAATTTTTTTTGACTCAAATGTAACAACGGATGCTAGAATGTGATTCGGGGTGGAATTCCATGCTTAAAAATGTTATTATTAGCTGTTTTTAAAAATTGAGTGTTTTTGCTGCCCGAGGAAGAAAACGCGTGATGCCGGGGTCAGAAAAAAAACTGCCCAGGACCAAAAATTTTTTTTTGACTCAAATGTAGCAACGGATGCTAGAATGTGATTCGGGGTGGAATTCCATGCTTAAAAATGTTATTATTAGCTGTTTTTAAAAATTGAGTGTTTTTGCTGCCCGAGGAAGAAAACGCGTGATGCCGGGGTCAGAAAAAAAACTGCCCAGGACCAAAAAATTTTTTTTGACTCAAATGTAACAACGGATGCTAGAATGTGATTCGGGGTGGAATTCCATGCTTAAAAATGTTATTATTAGCTGTTTTTAAAAATTGAGTGTTTTTGCTGCCCGAGGAAGAAAACGCGTGATGCCGGGGTCAGAAAAAAAACTGCCCAGGACCAAAAAATTTTTTTTGACTCAAATGTAGCAACGGATGCTAGAATGTGATTCGGGGTGGAATTCCATGCTTAAAAATGTTATTATTAGCTGTTTTTAAAAATTGATTGTTTTTGCTGCCCGAGGAAGAAAACGCGTGATGCCGGGGTCAGAAAAAAAACTGCCCAGGACCAAAAAATTTTTTTTGACTCAAATGTAACAACGGATGCTAGAATGTGATTCGGGGTGGAATTCCATGCTTAAAAATGTTATTATTAGCTGTTTTTAAAAATTGAGTGGTTTTGCTGCCCGAGGAAGAAAACGCGTGATGCCGGGGTCAGAAAAAAAACTGCCCAGGACCAAAAAATTTTTTTTGACTCAAATGTAGCAACGGATGCTAGAATGTGATTCGGGGTGGAATTCCATGCTTAAAAATGTTATTATTAGCTGTTTTTAAAAATTGAGTGTTTTTGCTGCCCGAGGAAGAAAACGCGTGATGCCGGGGTCAGAAAAAAAACTGCCCAGGACCAAAAAATTTTTTTTGACTCAAATGTAACAACGGATGCTAGAATGTGATTCGGGTTGGAATTCCATGCTTAAAAATGTTATTATTAGCTGTTTTTAAAAATTGAGTGTTTTTGCTGCCCGAGGAAGAAAACGCGTGATGCCGGGGTCAGAAAAAAAACTGCCCAGGACCAAAAAATTTTTTTTGACTCAAATGTAACAACGGATGCTAGAATGTGATTCGGGGTGGAATTCCATGCTTAAAAATGTTATTATTAGCTGTTTTTAAAAATTGAGTGTTTTTGCTGCCCGAGGAAGAAAACGCGTGATGCCGGGGTCAGAAAAAAAACTGCCCAGGACCCAAAAAATTTTTTTTGACTCAAATGTAACAACGGATGCTAGAATGTGATTCGGGTTGGAATTCCATGCTTAAAAATGTTATTATTAGCTGTTTTTAAAAATTGAGTGTTTTTGCTGCCCGAGGAAGAAAACGCGTGATGCCGGGGTCAGAAAAAAAACTGCCCAGGACCAAAAAAATTTTTTTGACTCAAATGTAGCAACGGATGCTAGAATGTGATTCGGGGTGGAATTCCATGCTTAAAAATGTTATTATTAGCTGTTTTTCAAAACTGAGTGTTTTTGCTGCCCGAGGAAGAAAACGCGTGATGCCGGGGTCAGAAAAAAAACTGCCCAGGACCAAAAACTTTTTTTTGACTCAAATGTAGCAACGGATGCTAGAATGTGATTCGGGGTGGAATTCCATGCTTAAAAATGTTATTATTAGCTGTTTTTAAAAATTGAGTGTTTTTGCTGCCCGAGGAAGAAAACGCGTGATGCCGGGGTCAGAAAAAAAACTGCCCAGGACCAAAAACTTTTTTTTCACTCAAATGTAGCAACGGATGCTAGAATGTGATTCGGGGTGGAATTCCATGCTTAAAAATGTTATTATTAGCTGTTTTTAAAAATTGATTGTTTTTGCTGCCCGAGGAAGAAAACGCGTGATGCCGGGGTCAGAAAAAAAACTGCCAAGGACCAAAAATTTTTTTTTGACTCAAATGTAACAACGGATGCTAGAATGTGATTCGGGGTGGAATTCCATGCTTAAAAATGTTATTATTAGCTGTTTTTAAAAATTGAGTGTTTTTGCTGCCCGAGGAAGAAAACGCGTGATGCCGGGGTCAGAAAAAAAACTGCCCAGGACCAAAAAATTTTTTTTGACTCAAATGTAACAACGGATGCTAGAATGTGATTCGGGGTGGAATTCCATGCTTAAAAATGTTATTATTAGCTGTTTTTAAAAATTGAGTGTTTTTGCTGCCCGAGGAAGAAAACGCGTGATGCCGGGGTCAGAAAAAAAACTGCCCAGGACCAAAAAATTTTTTTTGACTCAAATGTAGCAACGGATGCTAGAATGTGATTCGGGGTGGAATTCCATGCTTAAAAATGTTATTATTAGCTGTTTTTAAAAATTGAATGTTTTTGCTGCCCGAGGAAGAAAACGCGTGATGCCGGGGTCAGAAAAAAAACTGCCCAGGACCAAAAAATTTTTTTTGACTCAAATGTAACAACGGATGCTAGAATGTGATTCGGGTTGGAATTCCATGCTTAAAAATGTTATTATTAGCTGTTTTTAAAAATTGAGTGTTTTTGCTGCCCGAGGAAGAAAACGCGTGATGCCGGGGTCAGAAAAAAAACTGCCCAGGACCAAAAATTTTTTTTTGACTCAAATGTAGCAACGGATGCTAGAATGTGATTCGGGGTGGAATTCCATGCTTAAAAATGTTATTATTAGCTGTTTTTAAAAATTGAGTGTTTTTGCTGCCCGAGGAAGAAAACGCGTGATGCCGGGGTCAGAAAAAAAACTGCCCAGGACCAAAAAATTTTTTTTGACTCAAATGTAACAACGGATGCTAGAATGTGATTCGGGTTGGAATTCCATGCTTAAAAATGTTATTATTAGCTGTTTTTAAAAATTGAGTGTTTTTGCTGCCCGAGGAAGAAAAGGCGTGATGCCGGGGTCAGAAAAAAAACTGCCCAGGACCAAAAAATTTTTTTTTGACTCAAATGTAACAACGGATGCTAGAATGTGATTCGGGGTGGAATTCCATGCTTAAAAATGTTATTATTAGCTGTTTTTAAAAATTGAGTGTTTTTGCTGCCCGAGGAAGAAAACGCGTGATGCCGGGGTCAGAAAAAAAACTGCCCAGGACCAAAAAATTTTTTTGGACTCAAATGTAACAACGGATGCTAGAATGTGATTCGGGGTGGAATTCCATGCTTAAAAATGTTATTATTAGCTGTTTTTAAAAATTGAGTGTTTTTGCTGCCCGAGGAAGAAAACGCGTGATGCCGGGGTCAGAAAAAAAACTGCCCAGGACCAAAAAATTTTTTTTGACTCAAATGTAACAACGGATGCTAGAATGTGATTCGGGGTGGAATTCCATGCTTAAAAATGTTATTATTAGCTGTTTTTCAAAATTGAGTGTTTTTGCTGCCCGAGGAAGAAAACGCGTGATGCCGGGGTCAGAAAAAAAACTGCCCAGGACCAAAAAATTTTTTTTGACTCAAATGTAGCAACGGATGCTAGAATGTGATTCAGGGTGGAATTCCATGCTTAAAAATGTTATTATTAGCCGTTTTTCAAAATTGAGTGTTTTTGCTGCCCGAGGAAGAAAACGCGTGATGCCGGGGTCAGAAAAAAAACTGCCCAGGACCAAAAAAATTTTTTTGACTCAAATGTAGCAACGGATGCTAGAATGTGATTCGGGGTGGAATTCCATGCTTAAAAATGTTATTATTAGCTGTTTTTCAAAACTGAGTGTTTTTGCTGCCCGAGGAAGAAAACGCGTGATGCCGGGGTCAGAAAAAAAACTGCCCAGGACCAAAAAATTTTTTTTGACTCAAATGTAACAACGGATGCTAGAATGTGATTCGGGGTGGAATTCCATACTTAAAAATGTTATTATTAGCTGTTTTTAAAAATTGAGTGTTTTTGCTGCCCGAGGAAGAAAACGCGTGATGCCGGGGTCAGAAAAAAAACTGCCCAGGACCAAAAAAAATTTTCTGACTCAAATGTAACAACGGATGCTAGAATGTGATTCGGGGTGGAATTCCATCCTTAAAAATGTTATTATTAGCTGTTTTTAAAAATTGAGTGTTTTTGCTGCCCGAGGAAGAAAACGCGTGATGCCGGGGTCAGAAAAAAAACTGCCCAGGACCAAAAAATTTTTTTTGACTCAAATGTAGCAATGGATACTAGAATGTGATTCGGGGTGGAATTCCATGCTTAAAAATGTTATTATTAGCTGTTTTTAAAAATTGAATGTTTTTGCTGCCCGAGGAAGAAAACGCGTGATGCCGGGGTCAGAAAAAAAACTGCCCAGGACCAAAAAATTTTTTTTGACTCAAATGTAACAACGGATGCTAGAATGTGATTCGGGTTGGAATTCCATGCTTAAAAATGTTATTATTAGCTGTTTTTAAAAATTGAGTGTTTTTGCTGCCCGAGGAAGAAAACGCGTGATGCCGGGGTCAGAAAAAAAACTGCCCAGGACCAAAAAAATTTTTTTGACTCAAATGTAACAACGGATGCTAGAATGTGATTCGGGGTGGAATTCCATGCTTAAAAATGTTATTATTAGCTGTTTTTCAAAACTGAGTGTTTTTGCTGCCCGAGGAAGAAAACGCGTGATGCCGGGGTCAGAAAAAAAACTGCCAAGGACCAAAAATTTTTTTTTGACTCAAATGTAACAACGGATGCTAGAATGTGATTCGGGGTGGAATTCCATGCTTAAAAATGTTATTATTAGCTGTTTTTAAAAATTGAGTGTTTTTGCTGCCCGAGGAAGAAAACGCGTGATGCCGGGGTCAGAAAAAAAACTGCCCAGGACCAAAAAATTTTTTTTGACTCAAATGTAACAACGGATGCTAGAATGTGATTCGGGGTGGAATTCCATGCTTAAAAATGTTATTATTAGCTGTTTTTAAAAATTGAGTGTTTTTGCTGCCCGAGGAAGAAAACGCGTGATGCCGGGGTCAGAAAAAAAACTGCCCAGGACCAAAAAATTTTTTTTGACTCAAATGTAGCAACGGATGCTAGAATGTGATTCGGGGTGGAATTCCATGCTTAAAAATGTTATTATTAGCTGTTTTTAAAAATTGAATGTTTTTGCTGCCCGAGGAAGAAAACGCGTGATGCCGGGGTCAGAAAAAAAACTGCCCAGGACCAAAAAAATTTTTTTGACTCAAATGTAACAACGGATGCTAGAATGTGATTCGGGTTGGAATTCCATGCTTAAAAATGTTATTATTAGCTGTTTTTAAAAATTGAGTGTTTTTGCTGCCCGAGGAAGAAAACGCGTGATGCCGGGGTCAGAAAAAAAACTGCCCAGGACCAAAAAATTTTTTTTGACTCAAATGTAACAACGGATGCTAGAATGTGATTCGGGTTGGAATTCCATGCTTAAAAATGTTATTATTAGCTGTTTTTAAAAATTGAGTGTTTTTGCTGCCCGAGGAAGAAAACGCGTGATGCCGGGGTCAGAAAAAAAACTGCCCAGGACCAAAAAAATTTTTTTGACTCAAATGTAACAACGGATGCTAGAATGTGATTCGGGTTGGAATTCCATGCTTAAAAATGTTATTATTAGCTGTTTATAAAAATTAAGTGTTTTTGCTGCCCGAGGAAGAAAACGCGTGATGCCGGGGTCAGAAAAAAAACTGCCCAGGACCAAAAATTTTTTTTTTGACTCAAATGTAACAACGGATGCTAGAATGTGATTCGGGGTGGAATTCCATGCTTAAAAATGTTATTATTAGCTGTTTTTAAAAATTGAGTGTTTTTGCTGCCCGAGGAAGAAAACGCGTGATGCCGGGGTCAGAAAAAAAACTGCCCAGGACCAAAAAAATTTTTTTGACTCAAATGTAGCAACGGATGCTAGAATGTGATTCGGGGTGGAATTCCATGCTTAAAAATGTTATTATTAGCTGTTTTTCAAAACTGAGTGTTTTTGCTGCCCGAGGAAGAAAACGCGTGATGCCGGGGTCAGAAAAAAAACTGCCCAGGACCAAAAAATTTTTTTTGACTCAAATGTAACAACGGATGCTAGAATGTGATTCGGGGTGGAATTCCATACTTAAAAATGTTATTATTAGCTGTTTTTAAAAATTGAGTGTTTTTGCTGCCCGAGGAAGAAAACGCGTGATGCCGGGGTCAGAAAAAAAACTGCCCAGGACCAAAAAAATTTTTCTGACTCAAATGTAACAACGGATGCTAGAATGTGATTCGGGGTGGAATTCCATCCTTAAAAATGTTATTATTAGCTGTTTTTAAAAATTGAGTGTTTTTGCTGCCCGAGGAAGAAAACGCGTGATGCCGGGGTCAGAAAAAAAACTGCCCAGGACCAAAAAATTTTTTTTGACTCAAATGTAGCAACGGATACTAGAATGTGATTCGGGGTGGAATTCCATGCTTAAAAATGTTATTATTAGCTGTTTTTAAAAATTGAATGTTTTTGCTGCCCGAGGAAGAAAACGCGTGATGCCGGGGTCAGAAAAAAAAATGCCCAGGACCAAAAAATTTTTTTTGACTCAAATGTAACAACGGATGCTAGAATGTGATTCGGGGTGGAATTCCATGCTTAAAAATGTTATTATTAGCTGTTTTTAAAAATTGAATGTTTTTGCTGCCCGAGGAAGAAAACGCGTGATGCCGGGGTCAGAAAAAAAAATGCCCAGGACCAAAAAATTTTTTTTGACTCAAATGTAACAACGGATACTAGAATGTGATTCGGGGTGGAATTCCATGCTTAAAAATGTTATTATTAGCTGTTTTTAAAAATTGAATGTTTTTGCTGCCCGAGGAAGAAAACGCGTGATGCCGGGGTCAGAAAAAAAACTGCCCAGGACCAAAAAATTTTTTTTGACTCAAATGTAACAACGGATGCTAGAATGTGATTCGGGGTGGAATTCCATGCTTAAAAATGTTATTATTAGCTGTTTTTAAAAATTGAGTGTTTTTGCTGCCCGAGGAAGAAAACGCGTGATGCCGGGGTCAGAAAAAAAACTGCCCAGGACCAAAAAAATTTTTTTTGACTCAAATGTAACAACGGATGCTAGAATGTGATTCGGGTTGGAATTCCATGCTTAAAAATGTTATTATTAGCTGTTTTTAAAAATTGAGTGTTTTTGCTGCCCGAGGAAGAAAACGCGTGATGCCGGGGTCAGAAAAAAAACTGCCCAGGACCAAAAAATTTTTTTTGACTCAAATGTAACAACGGATGCTAGAATGTGATTCGGGGTGGAATTCCATGCTTAAAAATGTTATTATTAGCTGTTTTTAAAAATTGAGTGTTTTTGCTGCCCGAGGAAGAAAACGCGTGATGCCGGGGTCAGAAAAAAAACTGCCCAGGACCAAAAAATTTTTTTTGACTCAAATGTAACAACGGATGCTAGAATGTGATTCGGGTTGGAATTCCATGCTTAAAAATGTTATTATTAGCTGTTTTTAAAAATTGAGTGTTTTTGCTGCTAGAGGAAGAAAACGCGTGATGCCGGGGTCAGAAAAAAAACTGCCCAGGACCAAAAAATTTTTTTTGACTCAAATGTAGCAACGGATACTAGAATGTGATTCGGGGTGGAATTCCATGCTTAAAAATGTTATTATTAGCTGTTTTTAAAAATTGAGTGTTTTTGCTGCCCGAGGAAGAAAACGCGTGATGCCGGGGTCAGAAAAAAAACTGCCCAGGACCAAAAAATTTTTTTTGACTCAAATGTAACAACGGATGCTAGAATGTGATTCGGGGTGGAATTCCATGCTTAAAAATGTTATTATTAGCTGTTTTTAAAAATTGAGTGTTTTTGCTGCCCGAGGAAGAAAACGCGTGATGCCGGGGTCAGAAAAAAAACTGCCCAGGACCAAAAAAATTTTTTTTGACTCAAATGTAACAACGGATGCTAGAATGTGATTCGGGTTGGAATTCCATGCTTAAAAATGTTATTATTAGCTGTTTTTAAAAATTGAGTGTTTTTGCTGCCCGAGGAAGAAAACGCGTGATGCCGGGGTCAGAAAAAAAACTGCCCAGGACCAAAAAATTTTTTTTGACTCAAATGTAACAACGGATGCTAGAATGTGATTCGGGGTGGAATTCCATGCTTAAAAATGTTATTATTAGCTGTTTTTAAAAATTGAGTGTTTTTGCTGCCCGAGGAAGAAAACGCGTGATGCCGGGGTCAGAAAAAAAACTGCCCAGGACAAAAAAATATTTTTTGACTCAAATGTAACAACGGATGCTAGAATGTGATTCGGGGTGGAATTCCATGCTTAAAAATGTTATTATTAGCTGTTTTTAAAAATTGAGTGTTTTTGCTGCCCGAGGAAGAAAACGCGTGATGCCGGGGTCAGAAAAAAAACTGCCCAGGACCAAAAAATTTTTTTGGACTCAAATGTAGCAACGGATGCTAGAATGTGATTCGGGGTGGAATTCCATGCTTAAAAATGTTATTATTAGCTGTTTTTCAAAACTGAGTGTTTTTGCTGCCCGAGGAAGAAAACGCGTGATGCCGGGGTCAGAAAAAAAACTGCCAAGGACCAAAAATTTTTTTTGACTCAAATGTAACAACGGATGCTAGAATGTGATTCGGGTTGGAATTCCATGCTTAAAAATGTTATTATTAGCTGTTTTTAAAAATTGAGTGTTTTTGCTGCCCGAGGAAGAAAACGCGTGATGCCGGGGTCAGAAAAAAAACTGCCCAGGACCAAAAAAATTTTTTTGACTCAAATGTAGCAACGGATGCTAGAATGTGATTCGGGGTGGAATTCCATGCTTAAAAATGTTATTATTAGCTGTTTTTCAAAACTGAGTGTTTTTGCTGCCCGAGGAAGAAAACGCGTGATGCCGGGGTCAGAAAAAAAACTGCCAAGGACCAAAAATTTTTTTTGACTCAAATGTAGCAACGGATGCTAGAATGTGATTCGGGGTGGAATTCCATGCTTAAAAATGTTATTATTAGCTGTTTTTAAAAATTGAATGTTTTTGCTGCCCGAGGAAGAAAACGCGTGATGCCGGGGTCAGAAAAAAAACTGCCCAGGACCAAAAAAATTTTTTTGACTCAAATGTAACAACGGATGCTAGAATGTGATTCGGGGTGGAATTCCATGCTTAAAAATGTTATTATTAGCTGTTTTTCAAAACTGAGTGTTTTTGCTGCCCGAGGAAGAAAACGCGTGATGCCGGGGTCAGAAAAAAAACTGCCCAGGACCAAAAAAATTTTTTTGACTCAAATGTAGCAACGGATGCTAGAATGTGATTCGGGGTGGAATTCCATGCTTAAAAATGTTATTATTAGCTGTTTTTCAAAACTGAGTGTTTTTGCTGCCCGAGGAAGAAAACGCGTGATGCCGGGGTCAGAAAAAAAACTGCCCAGGACCAAAAAATTTTTTTTGACTCAAATGTAGCAACGGATGCTAGAATGTGATTCGGGGTGGAATTCCATGCTTAAAAATGTTATTATTAGCTGTTTTTAAAAATTGAATGTTTTTGCTGCCCGAGGAAGAAAACGCGTGATGCCGGGGTCAGAAAAAAAACTGCCCAGGACCAAAAAAATTTTTTTGACTCAAATGTAACAACGGATGCTAGAATGTGATTCGGGTTGGAATTCCATGCTTAAAAATGTTATTATTAGCTGTTTTTAAAAATTGAGTGTTTTTGCTGCCCGAGGAAGAAAACGCGTGATGCCGGGGTCAGAAAAAAAACTGCCCAGGACCAAAAAAATTTTTTTGACTCAAATGTAGCAACGGATGCTAGAATGTGATTCGGGGTGGAATTCCATGCTTAAAAATGTTATTATTAGCTGTTTTTCAAAACTGAGTGTTTTTGCTGCCCGAGGAAGAAAACGCGTGATGCCGGGGTCAGAAAAAAAACTGCCAAGGACCAAAAATTTTTTTTGACTCAAATGTAGCAACGGATGCTAGAATGTGATTCGGGGTGGAATTCCATGCTTAAAAATGTTATTATTAGCTGTTTTTAAAAATTGAATGTTTTTGCTGCCCGAGGAAGAAAACGCGTGATGCCGGGGTCAGAAAAAAAACTGCCCAGGACCAAAAAAATTTTTTTGACTCAAATGTAACAACGGATGCTAGAATGTGATTCGGGGTGGAATTCCATGCTTAAAAATGTTATTATTAGCTGTTTTTCAAAACTGAGTGTTTTTGCTGCCCGAGGAAGAAAACGCGTGATGCCGGGGTCAGAAAAAAAACTGCCCAGGACCAAAAAAATTTTTTTGACTCAAATGTAGCAACGGATGCTAGAATGTGATTCGGGGTGGAATTCCATGCTTAAAAATGTTATTATTAGCTGTTTTTCAAAACTGAGTGTTTTTGCTGCCCGAGGAAGAAAACGCGTGATGCCGGGGTCAGAAAAAAAACTGCCCAGGACCAAAAAATTTTTTTTGACTCAAATGTAGCAACGGATGCTAGAATGTGATTCGGGGTGGAATTCCATGCTTAAAAATGTTATTATTAGCTGTTTTTAAAAATTGAATGTTTTTGCTGCCCGAGGAAGAAAACGCGTGATGCCGGGGTCAGAAAAAAAACTGCCCAGGACCAAAAAAATTTTTTTGACTCAAATGTAACAACGGATGCTAGAATGTGATTCGGGTTGGAATTCCATGCTTAAAAATGTTATTATTAGCTGTTTTTAAAAATTGAGTGTTTTTGCTGCCCGAGGAAGAAAACGCGTGATGCCGGGGTCAGAAAAAAAACTGCCCAGGACCAAAAAATTTTTTTTGACTCAAATGTAGCAACGGATGCTAGAATGTGATTCGGGGTGGAATTCCATGCTTAAAAATGTTATTATTAGCTGTTTTTCAAAACTGAGTGTTTTTGCTGCCCGAGGAAGAAAACGCGTGATGCCGGGGTCAGAAAAAAAACTGCCAAGGACCAAAAATTTTTTTTGACTCAAATGTAACAACGGATGCTAGAATGTGATTCGGGGTGGAATTCCATGCTTAAAAATGTTATTATTAGCTGTTTTTAAAAATTGAGTGTTTTTGCTGACCGAGGAAGAAAACGCGTGATGCCGGGGTCAGAAAAAAAACTGCCCAGGACCAAAAAATTTTTTTTGACTCAAATGTAGCAACGGATGCTAGAATGTGATTCGGGGTGGAATTCCATGCTTAAAAATGTTATTATTAGCTGTTTTTAAAAATTGAGTGTTTTTGCTGCCCGAGGAAGAAAACGCGTGATGCCGGGGTCAGAAAAAAAACTGCCCAGGACCAAAAAAATTTTTTTGACTCAAATGTAACAACGGATGCTAGAATGTGATTCGGGTTGGAATTCCATGCTTAAAAATGTTATTATTAGCTGTTTATAAAAATTAAGTGTTTTTGCTGCCCGAGGAAGAAAACGCGTGATGCCGGGGTCAGAAAAAAAACTGCCCAGGACCAAAAATTTTTTTTTTGACTCAAATGTAACAACGGATGGTAGAATGTGATTCAGGGTGGAATTCCATGCTTAAAAATGTTATTATTAGCCGTTTTTCAAAATTGAGTGTTTTTGCTGCCCGAGGAAGAAAACGCGTGATGCCGGGGTCAGAAAAAAAACTGCCCAGGACCAAAAAATTTTTTTTGACTCAAATGTAGCAACGGATGCTAGAATGTGATTCGGGGTGGAATTCCATACTTAAAAATGTTATTATTAGCTGTTTTTAAAAATTGAGTGTTTTTGCTGCCCGAGGAAGAAAACGCGTGATGCCGGGGTCAGAAAAAAAACTGCCCAGGACCAAAAAAATTTTTCTGACTCAAATGTAACAACGGATGCTAGAATGTGATTCGGGGTGGAATTCCATCCTTAAAAATGTTATTATTAGCTGTTTTTAAAAATTGAGTGTTTTTGCTGCCCGAGGAAGAAAACGCGTGATGCCGGGGTCAGAAAAAAAACTGCCCAGGACCAAAAAATTTTTTTTGACTCAAATGTAGCAACGGATACTAGAATGTGATTCGGGGTGGAATTCCATGCTTAAAAATGTTATTATTAGCTGTTTTTAAAAATTGAATGTTTTTGCTGCCCGAGGAAGAAAACGCGTGATGCCGGGGTCAGAAAAAAAACTGCCCAGGACCAAAAAAATTTTTTTGACTCAAATGTAACAACGGATGCTAGAATGTGATTCGGGTTGGAATTCCATGCTTAAAAATGTTATTATTAGCTGTTTTTAAAAATTGAGTGTTTTTGCTGCCCGAGGAAGAAAACGCGTGATGCCGGGGTCAGAAAAAAAACTGCCCAGGACCAAAAAATTTTTTTTGACTCAAATGTAACAACGGATGCTAGAATGTGATTCGGGGTGGAATTCCATGCTTAAAAATGTTATTATTAGCTGTTTTTAAAAATTGAGTGTTTTTGCTGCCCGAGGAAGAAAACGCGTGATGCCGGGGTCAGAAAAAAAACTGCCCAGGACCAAAAAATTTTTTTTGACTCAAATGTAACAACGGATGCTAGAATGTGATTCGGGGTGGAATTCCATGCTTAAAAATGTTATTATTAGCTGTTTTTAAAAATTGAGTGTTTTTGCTGCCCGAGGAAGAAAACGCGTGATGCCGGGGTCAGAAAAAAAACTGCCCAGGACCAAAAAATTTTTTTTGACTCAAATGTAACAACGGATGCTAGAATGTGATTCGGGTTGGAATTCCATGCTTAAAAATGTTATTATTAGCTGTTTTTAAAAATTGAGTGTTTTTGCTGCTAGAGGAAGAAAACGCGTGATGCCGGGGTCAGAAAAAAAACTGCCCAGGACCAAAAAATTTTTTTTGACTCAAATGTAGCAACGGATACTAGAATGTGATTCGGGGTGGAATTCCATGCTTAAAAATGTTATTATTAGCTGTTTTTAAAAATTGAGTGTTTTTGCTGCCCGAGGAAGAAAACGCGTGATGCCGGGGTCAGAAAAAAAACTGCCCAGGACCAAAAAAATTTTTTTGACTCAAATGTAACAACGGATGCTAGAATGTGATTCGGGGTGGAATTCCATGCTTAAAAATGTTATTATTAGCTGTTTTTAAAAATTGAGTGTTTTTGCTGCCCGAGGAAGAAAACGCGTGATGCCGGGGTCAGAAAAAAAACTGCCCAGGACCAAAAAAATTTTTTTTGACTCAAATGTAACAACGGATGCTAGAATGTGATTCGGGTTGGAATTCCATGCTTAAAAATGTTATTATTAGCTGTTTTTAAAAATTGAGTGTTTTTGCTGCCCGAGGAAGAAAACGCGTGATGCCGGGGTCAGAAAAAAAACTGCCCAGGACCAAAAAATTTTTTTTGACTCAAATGTAACAACGGATGCTAGAATGTGATTCGGGGTGGAATTCCATGCTTAAAAATGTTATTATTAGCTGTTTTTAAAAATTGAGTGTTTTTGCTGCCCGAGGAAGAAAACGCGTGATGCCGGGGTCAGAAAAAAAACTGCCCAGGACAAAAAAATATTTTTTGACTCAAATGTAACAACGGATGCTAGAATGTGATTCGGGGTGGAATTCCATGCTTAAAAATGTTATTATTAGCTGTTTTTAAAAATTGAGTGTTTTTGCTGCCCGAGGAAGAAAACGCGTGATGCCGGGGTCAGAAAAAAAACTGCCCAGGACCAAAAAATTTTTTTTGACTCAAATGTAGCAACGGATGCTAGAATGTGATTCGGGGTGGAATTCCATGCTTAAAAATGTTATTATTAGCTGTTTTTAAAAATTGAATGTTTTTGCTGCCCGAGGAAGAAAACGCGTGATGCCGGGGTCAGAAAAAAAACTGCCAAGGACCAAAAATTTTTTTTGACTCAAATGTAGCAACGGATGCTAGAATGTGATTCGGGGTGGAATTCCATGCTTAAAAATGTTATTATTAGCTGTTTTTCAAAACTGAGTGTTTTTGCTGCCCGAGGAAGAAAACGCGTGATGCCGGGGTCAGAAAAAAAACTGCCCAGGACCAAAAAATTTTTTTTGACTCAAATGTAGCAACGGATGCTAGAATGTGATTCGGGGTGGAATTCCATGCTTAAAAATGTTATTATTAGCTGTTTTTAAAAATTGAATGTTTTTGCTGCCCGAGGAAGAAAACGCGTGATGCCGGGGTCAGAAAAAAAACTGCCCAGGACCAAAAAAATTTTTTTGACTCAAATGTAACAACGGATGCTAGAATGTGATTCGGGTTGGAATTCCATGCTTAAAAATGTTATTATTAGCTGTTTTTAAAAATTGAGTGTTTTTGCTGCCCGAGGAAGAAAACGCGTGATGCCGGGGTCAGAAAAAAAACTGCCCAGGACCAAAAAAATTTTTTTGACTCAAATGTAGCAACGGATGCTAGAATGTGATTCGGGGTGGAATTCCATGCTTAAAAATGTTATTATTAGCTGTTTTTCAAAACTGAGTGTTTTTGCTGCCCGAGGAAGAAAACGCGTGATGCCGGGGTCAGAAAAAAAACTGCCAAGGACCAAAAATTTTTTTTGACTCAAATGTAACAACGGATGCTAGAATGTGATTCGGGGTGGAATTCCATGCTTAAAAATGTTATTATTAGCTGTTTTTAAAAATTGAGTGTTTTTGCTGACCGAGGAAGAAAACGCGTGATGCCGGGGTCAGAAAAAAAACTGCCCAGGACCAAAAAATTTTTTTTGACTCAAATGTAGCAACGGATGCTAGAATGTGATTCGGGGTGGAATTCCATGCTTAAAAATGTTATTATTAGCTGTTTTTAAAAATTGAGTGTTTTTGCTGCCCGAGGAAGAAAACGCGTGATGCCGGGGTCAGAAAAAAAACTGCCCAGGACCAAAAAATTTTTTTTGACTCAAATGTAACAACGGATGCTAGAATGTGATTCGGGGTGGAATTCCATGCTTAAAAATGTTATTATTAGCTGTTTTTAAAAACTGAGTGTTTTTGCTGCCCGAGGAAGAAAACGCGTGATGCCGGGGTCAGAAAAAAAACTGCCAAGGACCAAAAATTTTTTTTTGACTCAAATGTAACAACGGATGCTAGAATGTGATTCGGGGTGGAATTACATGCTTAAAAATGTTATTATTAGCTGTTTTTAAAAATTGAGTGTTTTTGCTGCCCGAGGAAGAAAACGCGTGATGCCGGGGTCAGAAAAAAAACTGCCCAGGACCAAAAAATTTTTTTTGACTCAAATGTAGCAACGGATGCTAGAATGTGATTCGGGGTGGAATTCCATGCTTAAAAATGTTATTATTAGCTGTTTTTAAAAATTGAATGTTTTTGCTGCCCGAGGAAGAAAACGCGTGATGCCGGGGTCAGAAAAAAAACTGCCCAGGACCAAAAAATTTTTTTTGACTCAAATGTAACAACGGATGCTAGAATGTGATTCGGGGTGGAATTCCATGCTTAAAAATGTTATTATTAGCTGTTTTTAAAAATTGAGTGTTTTTGCTTCCCGAGGAAGAAAACGCGTGATGCCGGGGTCAGAAAAAAAACTGCCCAGGACCAAAAAATTTTTTTTGACTCAAATGTAGCAACGGATGCTAGAATGTGATTCGGGGTGGAATTCCATGCTTAAAAATGTTATTATTAGCTGTTTTTAAAAATTGAGTGTTTTTGCTGCCCGAGGAAGAAAACGCGTGATGCCGGGGTCAGAAAAAAAACTGCCCAGGACCAAAAAATTTTTTTTTAACTCAAATGTAACAACGGATGCTAGAATGTGATTCGGGTTGGAATTCCATGCTTAAAAATGTTATTATTAGCTGTTTTTAAAAATTGAGTGTTTTTGCTGCCCGAGGAAGAAAACGCGTGATGCCGGGGTCAGAAAAAAAACTGCCCAGGACCAAAAAATTTTTTTTGACTCAAATGTAACAACGGATGCTAGAATGTGATTCGGGTTGGAATTCCATGCTTAAAAATGTTATTATTAGCTGTTTTTAAAAATTGAGTGTTTTTGCTGCCCGAGGAAGAAAACGCGTGATGCCGGGGTCAGAAAAAAAACTGCCCAGGACCAAAAAATTTTTTTGGACTCAAATGTAACAACGGATGCTAGAATGTGATTCGGGGTGGAATTCCATGCTTAAAAATGTTATTATTAGCTGTTTTTAAAAATTGAATGTTTTTGCTAGCCGAGGAAGAAAACGCGTGATGCCGGGGTCAGAAAAAAAACTGCCCAGGACCAAAAAAATTTTTTTGACTCAAATGTAACAACGGATGCTAGAATGTGATTCGGGTTGGAATTCCATGCTTAAAAATGTTATTATTAGCTGTTTTTAAAAATTGAGTGTTTTTGCTGCCCGAGGAAGAAAACGCGTGATGCCGGGGTCAGAAAAAAAACTGCCCAGGACCAAAAAATTTTTTTTGACTCAAATGTAGCAACGGATGCTAGAATGTGATTCGGGGTGGAATTCCATGCTTAAAAATGTTATTATTAGCTGTTTTTAAAAATTGAGTGTTTTTGCTGCCCGAGGAAGAAAACGCGTGATGCCGGGGTCAGAAAAAAAACTGCCCAGGACCAAAAAATTTTTTTTGACTCAAATGTAACAACGGATGCTAGAATGTGATTCGGGTTGGAATTCCATGCTTAAAAATGTTATTATTAGCTGTTTTTAAAAATTGAGTGTTTTTGCTGCCCGAGGAAGAAAACGCGTGATGCCGGGGTCAGAAAAAAAACTGCCCAGGACCAAAAAATTTTTTTTGACTCAAATGTAACAACGGATGCTAGAATGTGATTCGGGTTGGAATTCCATGCTTAAAAATGTTATTATTAGCTGTTTTTAAAAATTGAGTGTTTTTGCTGCCCGAGGAAGAAAACGCGTGATGCCGGGGTCAGAAAAAAAACTGCCCAGGACCAAAAAATTTTTTTGGACTCAAATGTAACAACGGATGCTAGAATGTGATTCGGGGTGGAATTCCATGCTTAAAAATGTTATTATTAGCTGTTTTTAAAAATTGAATGTTTTTGCTAGCCGAGGAAGAAAACGCGTGATGCCGGGGTCAGAAAAAAAACTGCCCAGGACCAAAAAAATTTTTTTGACTCAAATGTAACAACGGATGCTAGAATGTGATTCGGGTTGGAATTCCATGCTTAAAAATGTTATTATTAGCTGTTTTTAAAAATTGAGTGTTTTTGCTGCCCGAGGAAGAAAACGCGTGATGCCGGGGTCAGAAAAAAAACTGCCCAGGACCAAAAAAATTTTTTTGACTCAAATGTAGCAACGGATGCTAGAATGTGATTCGGGGTGGAATTCCATGCTTAAAAATGTTATTATTAGCTGTTTTTAAAAATTGAGTGTTTTTGCTGCCCGAGGAAGAAAACGCGTGATGCCGGGGTCAGAAAAAAAACTGCCCAGGACCAAAAAAATTTTTTTGACTCAAATGTAACAACGGATGCTAGAATGTGATTCGGGTTGGAATTCCATGCTTAAAAATGTTATTATTAGCTGTTTTTAAAAATTGAGTGTTTTTGCTGCCCGAGGAAGAAAACGCGTGATGCCGGGGTCAGAAAAAAAACTGCCCAGGACCAAAAAATTTTTTTGGACTCAAATGTAACAACGGATGCTAGAATGTGATTCGGGGTGGAATTCCATGCTTAAAAATGTTATTATTAGCTGTTTTTAAAAATTGAGTGTTTTTGCTGCCCGAGGAAGAAAACGCGTGATGCCGGGGTCAGAAAAAAAACTGCCCAGGACCAAAAAATTTTTTTTGACTCAAATGTAACAACGGATGCTAGAATGTGATTCGGGGTGGAATTCCATGCTTAAAAATGTTATTATTAGCTGTTTTTCAAAATTGAGTGTTTTTGCTGCCCGAGGAAGAAAACGCGTGATGCCGGGGTCAGAAAAAAAACTGCCCAGGACCAAAAAAATTTTTTTTGACTCAAATGTAACAACGGATGCTAGAATGTGATTCGGGGTGGAATTCCATGCTTAAAAATGTTATTATTAGCTGTTTTTAAAAATTGAGTGTTTTTGCTGCCCGAGGAAGAAAACGCGTGATGCCGGGGTCAGAAAAAAAACTGCCCAGGACCAAAAAATTTTTTTTGACTCAAATGTAGCAACGGATGCTAGAATGTGATTCGGGGTGGAATTCCATGCTTAAAAATGTTATTATTAGCTGTTTTTAAAAATTGAGTGTTTTTGCTGCCCGAGGAAGAAAACGCGTGATGCCGGGGTCAGAAAAAAAACTGCCCAGGACCAAAAAATTTTTTTTGACTCAAATGTAACAACGGATGCTAGAATGTGATTCGGGTTGGAATTCCATGCTTAAAAATGTTATTATTAGCTGTTTTTAAAAATTGAGTGTTTTTGCTGCCCGAGGAAGAAAACGCGTGATGCCGGGGTCAGAAAAAAAACTGCCCAGGACCAAAAAATTTTTTTGGACTCAAATGTAACAACGGATGCTAGAATGTGATTCGGGGTGGAATTCCATGCTTAAAAATGTTATTATTAGCTGTTTTTAAAAATTGAATGTTTTTGCTAGCCGAGGAAGAAAACGCGTGATGCCGGGGTCAGAAAAAAAACTGCCCAGGACCAAAAAAATTTTTTTGACTCAAATGTAACAACGGATGCTAGAATGTGATTCGGGTTGGAATTCCATGCTTAAAAATGTTATTATTAGCTGTTTTTAAAAATTGAGTGTTTTTGCTGCCCGAGGAAGAAAACGCGTGATGCCGGGGTCAGAAAAAAAACTGCCCAGGACCAAAAAATTTTTTTTGACTCAAATGTAGCAACGGATGCTAGAATGTGATTCGGGGTGGAATTCCATGCTTAAAAATGTTATTATTAGCTGTTTTTAAAAATTGAGTGTTTTTGCTGCCCGAGGAAGAAAACGCGTGATGCCGGGGTCAGAAAAAAAACTGCCCAGGACCAAAAAAATTTTTTTGACTCAAATGTAACAACGGATGCTAGAATGTGATTCGGGTTGGAATTCCATGCTTAAAAATGTTATTATTAGCTGTTTTTAAAAATTGAGTGTTTTTGCTGCCCGAGGAAGAAAACGCGTGATGCCGGGGTCAGAAAAAAAACTGCCCAGGACCAAAAAATTTTTTTGGACTCAAATGTAACAACGGATGCTAGAATGTGATTCGGGGTGGAATTCCATGCTTAAAAATGTTATTATTAGCTGTTTTTAAAAATTGAGTGTTTTTGCTGCCCGAGGAAGAAAACGCGTGATGCCGGGGTCAGAAAAAAAACTGCCCAGGACCAAAAAATTTTTTTTGACTCAAATGTAACAACGGATGCTAGAATGTGATTCGGGGTGGAATTCCATGCTTAAAAATGTTATTATTAGCTGTTTTTCAAAATTGAGTGTTTTTGCTGCCCGAGGAAGAAAACGCGTGATGCCGGGGTCAGAAAAAAAACTGCCCAGGACCAAAAAAATTTTTTTTGACTAAAATGTAACAACGGATGCTAGAATGTGATTCGGGGTGGAATTCCATGCTTAAAAATGTTATTATTAGCTATTTTTCAAAATTGAGTGTTTTTGCTGCCCGAGGAAGAAAACGCGTGATGCCGGGGTCAGAAAAAAAACTGCCCAGGACCAAAAAATTTTTTTGGACTCAAATGTAACAACGGATGCTAGAATGTGATTCGGGGTGGAATTCCATGCTTAAAAATGTTATTATTAGCTGTTTTTAAAAATTGAGTGTTTTTGCTGCCCGAGGAAGAAAACGCGTGATGCCGGGGTCAGAAAAAAAACTGCCCAGGACCAAAAAATTTTTTTGGACTCAAATGTAACAACGGATGCTAGAATGTGATTCGGGGTGGAATTCCATGCTTAAAAATGTTATTATTAGCTGTTTTTAAAAATTGAGTGTTTTTGCTGCCCGAGGAAGAAAACGCGTGATGCCGGGGTCAGAAAAAAAACTGCCCAGGACCAAAAAATTTTTTTTGACTCAAATGTAACAACGGATGCTAGAATGTGATTCGGGGTGGAATTCCATGCTTAAAAATGTTCTTATTAGCTGTTTTTAAAAATTGAGTGTTTTTGCTGCCCGAGGAAGAAAACGCTTGATGCCGGCGTCAGAAAAAAAACTGCCCAGGACCAAAAATTTTTTTTTGACTCAAATGTAACAACGGATGCTAGAATGTGATTCGGGGTGGAATTCCATGCTTAAAAATGTTATTATTAGCTGTTTTTCAAAATTGAGTGTTTTTGCTGCCCGAGGAAGAAAACGCGTGATGCCGGGGTCAGAAAAAAAACTGCCCAGGACCAAAAAATTTTTTTTGACTCAAATGTAACAACGGATGCTAGAATGTGATTCGGGGTGGAATTCCATGCTTAAAAATGTTATTATTAGCTGTTTTTAAAAATTGAGTGTTTTTGCTGCCCGAGGAAGAAAACGCGTGATGCCGGGGTCAGAAAAAAAACTGCCCAGGACCAAAAAATTTTTTTTGACTCAAATGTAACAACGGATGCTAGAATGTGATTCGGGGTGGAATTCCATGCTTAAAAATGTTCTTATTAGCTGTTTTTAAAAATTGAGTGTTTTTGCTGCCAGAGGAAGAAAACGCGTGATGCCGGGGTCAGAAAAAAAACTGCCCAGGACCAAAAAAATTTTTTTGACTCAAATGTAACAACGGATGCTAGAATGTGATTCGGGGTGGAATTCCATGCTTAAAAATGTTCTTATTAGCTGTTTTTAAAAATTGAGTGTTTTTGCTGCCCGAGGAAGAAAACGCTTGATGCCGGCGTCAGAAAAAAAACTGCCCAGGACCAAAAATTTTTTTTTGACTGAAATGTAACAACGGATGCTAGAATGTGATTCGGGGTGGAATTCCATGCTTAAAAATGTTATTATTAGCTGTTTTTAAAAATTGAGTGTTTTTGCTGCCCGAGGAAGAAAACGCGTGATGCCGGGGTCAGAAAAAAAACTGCCCAGGACCAAAACAATTTTTTTGACTCAAATGTAGCAACGGATGCTAGAATGTGATTCGGGGTGGAATTCCATGCTTAAAAATGTTATTATTAGCTGTTTTTAAAAATTGAGTGTTTTTGCTGCCCGAGGAAGAAAACGCGTGATGCCGGGGTCAGAAAAAAAACTGCCCAGGACCAAAAAAATTTTTTTGACTCAAATGTAACAACGGATGCTAGAATGTGATTCGGGGTGGAATTCCATGCTTAAAAATGTTCTTATTAGCTGTTTTTAAAAATTGAGTGTTTTTGCTGCCCGAGGAAGAAAACGCTTGATGCCGGCGTCAGAAAAAAAACTGCCCAGGACCAAAAATTTTTTTTTGACTCAAATGTAACAACGGATGCTAGAATGTGATTCGGGGTGGAATTCCATGCTTAAAAATGTTATTATTAGCTGTTTTTAAAAATTGAGTGTTTTTGCTGCCCGAGGAAGAAAACGCGTGATGCCGGGGTCAGAAAAAAAACTGCCCAGGACCAAAAAATTTTTTTTGACTCAAATGTAACAACGGATGCTAGAATGTGATTCGGGGTGGAATTCCATGCTTAAAAATGTTCTTATTAGCTGTTTTTAAAAATTGAGTGTTTTTGCTGCCAGAGGAAGAAAACGCGTGATGCCGGGGTCAGAAAAAAAACTGCCCAGGACCAAAAAAATTTTTTTGACTCAAATGTAACAACGGATGCTAGAATGTGATTCGGGGTGGAATTCCATGCTTAAAAATGTTCTTATTAGCTGTTTTTAAAAATTGAGTGTTTTTGCTGCCCGAGGAAGAAAACGCTTGATGCCGGCGTCAGAAAAAAAACTGCCCAGGACCAAAAAATTTTTTTTGACTCAAATGTAACAACGGATGCTAGAATGTGATTCGGGGTGGAATTCCATGCTTAAAAATGTTATTATTAGCTGTTTTTAAAAATTGAGTGTTTTTGCTGCCCGAGGAAGAAAACGCGTGATGCCGGGGTCAGAAAAAAAACTGCCCAGGACCAAAAAAATTTTTTTGACTCAAATGTAGCAACGGATGCTAGAATGTGATTCGGGGTGGAATTCCATGCTTAAAAATGTTATTATTAGCTGTTTTTAAAAATTGAGTGTTTTTGCTGCCCGAGGAAGAAAACGCGTGATGCCGGGGTCAGAAAAAAAACTGCCCAGGACCAAAAAATTTTTTTTGACTCAAATGTAACAACGGATGCTAGAATGTGATTCGGGGTGGAATTCCATGCTTAAAAATGTTATTATTAGCTGTTTTTAAAAATTGAGTGTTTTTGCTGCCCGAGGAAGAAAACGCGTGATGCCGGGGTCAGAAAAAAAACTGCCCAGGACCAAAAAATTTTTTTTGACTCAAATGTAACAACGGATGCTAGAATGTGATTCGGGTTGGAATTCCATGCTTAAAAATGTTATTATTAGCTGTTTATAAAAATTGAGTGTTTTTGCTGCCCGAGGAAGAAAACGCGTGATGCCGAGGTCAGAAAAAAAACTGCCCAGGACCAAAAAATTTTTTTTGACTCAAATGTAACAACGGATGCTAGAATGTGATTCGGGGTGGAATTCCATGCTTAAAAATGTTCTTATTAGCTGTTTTTAAAAATTGAGTGTTTTTGCTGCCAGAGGAAGAAAACGCGTGATGCCGGGGTCAGAAAAAAAACTGCCCAGGACCAAAAAAATTTTTTTGACTCAAATGTAACAACGGATGCTAGAATGTGATTCGGGGTGGAATTCCATGCTTAAAAATGTTCTTATTAGCTGTTTTTAAAAATTGAGTGTTTTTGCTGCCCGAGGAAGAAAACGCTTGATGCCGGCGTCAGAAAAAAAACTGCCCAGGACCAAAAAATTTTTTTTGACTCAAATGTAACAACGGATGCTAGAATGTGACTCGGGGTGGAATTCCATGCTTAAAAATGTTATTATTAGCTGTTTTTAAAAATTGAGTGTTTTTGCTGCCCGAGGAAGAAAACGCGTGATGCCGGGGTCAGAAAAAAAACTGCCCAGGACCAAAACAATTTTTTTGACTCAAATGTAGCAACGGATGCTAGAATGTGATTCGGGGTGGAATTCCATGCTTAAAAATGTTATTATTAGCTGTTTTTAAAAATTGAGTGTTTTTGCTGCCCGAGGAAGAAAACGCGTGATGCCGGGGTCAGAAAAAAAACTGCCCAGGACCAAAAATTTTTTTTTGACTCAAATGTAACAACGGATGCTAGAATGTGATTCGGGGTGGAATTCCATCCTTAAAAATGTTATTATTAGCTGTTTTTCAAAATTGAGTGTTTTTGCTGCCCGAGGAAGAAAACGCGTGATGCCGGGGTCAGAAAAAAAACTGCCCAGGACCAAAAAAATTTTTTTGACTCAAATGTAACAACGGATGCTAGAATGTGATTCGGGGTGGAATTCCATGCTTAAAAATGTTATTATTAGCTGTTTTTAAAAATTGAGTGTTTTTGCTGCCCGAGGAAGAAAACGCGTGATGCCGGGGTCAGAAAAAAAACTGCCCAGGACCAAAAAATTTTTTTTGACTCAAATGTAGCAACGGATGCTAGAATGTGATTCGGGGTGGAATTCCATGCTTAAAAATGTTATTATTAGCTGTTTTTCAAAACTGAGTGTTTTTGCTGCCCGAGGAAGAAAACGCGTGATGCCGGGGTCAGAAAAAAAACTGCCAAGGACCAAAAATTTTTTTTGACTCAAATGTAACAACGGATGCTAGAATGTGATTCGGGGTGGAATTCCATGCTTAAAAATGTTATTATTAGCTGTTTTTAAAAATTGAGTGTTTTTGCTGACCGAGGAAGAAAACGCGTGATGCCGGGGTCAGAAAAAAAACTGCCCAGGACCAAAAAATTTTTTTTGACTCAAATGTAGCAACGGATGCTAGAATGTGATTCGGGGTGGAATTCCATGCTTAAAAATGTTATTATTAGCTGTTTTTAAAAATTGAGTGTTTTTGCTGCCCGAGGAAGAAAACGCGTGATGCCGGGGTCAGAAAAAAAACTGCCCAGGACCAAAAAATTTTTTTTGACTCAAATGTAACAACGGATGCTAGAATGTGATTCGGGGTGGAATTCCATGCTTAAAAATGTTATTATTAGCTGTTTTTCAAAACTGAGTGTTTTTGCTGCCCGAGGAAGAAAACGCGTGATGCCGGGGTCAGAAAAAAAACTGCCAAGGACCAAAAATTTTTTTTTGACTCAAATGTAACAACGGATGCTAGAATGTGATTCGGGGTGGAATTCCATGCTTAAAAATGTTATTATTAGCTGTTTTTAAAAATTGAGTGTTTTTGCTGCCCGAGGAAGAAAACGCGTGATGCCGGGGTCAGAAAAAAAACTGCCCAGGACCAAAAAATTTTTTTTGACTCAAATGTAACAACGGATGCTAGAATGTGATTCGGGGTGGAATTCCATGCTTAAAAATGTTATTATTAGCTGTTTTTAAAAATTGAGTGTTTTTGCTGCCCGAGGAAGAAAACGCGTGATGCCGGGGTCAGAAAAAAAACTGCCCAGGACCAAAAAATTTTTTTTGACTCAAATGTAGCAACGGATGCTAGAATGTGATTCGGGGTGGAATTCCATGCTTAAAAATGTTATTATTAGCTGTTTTTAAAAATTGAATGTTTTTGCTGCCCGAGGAAGAAAACGCGTGATGCCGGGGTCAGAAAAAAAACTGCCCAGGACCAAAAAAATTTTTTTGACTCAAATGTAACAACGGATGCTAGAATGTGATTCGGGGTGGAATTCCATGCTTAAAAATGTTATTATTAGCTGTTTTTAAAAATTGAGTGTTTTTGCTGCCCGAGGAAGAAAACGCGTGATGCCGGGGTCAGAAAAAAAACTGCCCAGGACCAAAAAAATTTTTTTGACTCAAATGTAGCAACGGATGCTAGAATGTGATTCGGGGTGGAATTCCATGCTTAAAAATGTTATTATTAGCTGTTTTTAAAAATTGAGTGTTTTTGCTGCCCGAGGAAGAAAACGCGTGATGCCGGGGTCAGAAAAAAAACTGCCCAGGACCAGAAAATTTTTTTTGACTCAAATGTAACAACGGATGCTAGAATGTGATTCGGGTTGGAATTCCATGCTTAAAAATGTTATTATTAGCTGTTTTTAAAAATTGAGTGTTTTTGCTGCCCGAGGAAGAAAACGCGTGATGCCGGGGTCAGAAAAAAAACTGCCCAGGACCAAAAAATTTTTTTTGACTCAAATGTAACAACGGATGCTAGAATGTGATTCGGGTTGGAATTCCATGCTTAAAAATGTTATTATTAGCTGTTTTTAAAAATTGAGTGTTTTTGCTGCCCGAGGAAGAAAACGCGTGATGCCGGGGTCAGAAAAAAAACTGCCCAGGACCAAAAAATTTTTTTGGACTCAAATGTAACAACGGATGCTAGAATGTGATTCGGGGTGGAATTCCATGCTTAAAAATGTTATTATTAGCTGTTTTTAAAAATTGAATGTTTTTGCTAGCCGAGGAAGAAAACGCGTGATGCCGGGGTCAGAAAAAAAACTGCCCAGGACCAAAAAAATTTTTTTGACTCAAATGTAACAACGGATGCTAGAATGTGATTCGGGTTGGAATTCCATGCTTAAAAATGTTATTATTAGCTGTTTTTAAAAATTGAGTGTTTTTGCTGCCCGAGGAAGAAAACGCGTGATGCCGGGGTCAGAAAAAAAACTGCCCAGGACCAAAAAATTTTTTTTGACTCAAATGTAGCAACGGATGCTAGAATGTGATTCGGGGTGGAATTCCATGCTTAAAAATGTTATTATTAGCTGTTTTTAAAAATTGAGTGTTTTTGCTGCCCGAGGAAGAAAACGCGTGATGCCGGGGTCAGAAAAAAAACTGCCCAGGACCAAAAAATTTTTTTTGACTCAAATGTAACAACGGATGCTAGAATGTGATTCGGGTTGGAATTCCATGCTTAAAAATGTTATTATTAGCTGTTTTTAAAAATTGAGTGTTTTTGCTGCCCGAGGAAGAAAACGCGTGATGCCGGGGTCAGAAAAAAAACTGCCCAGGACCAAAAAATTTTTTTTGACTCAAATGTAACAACGGATGCTAGAATGTGATTCGGGTTGGAATTCCATGCTTAAAAATGTTATTATTAGCTGTTTTTAAAAATTGAGTGTTTTTGCTGCCCGAGGAAGAAAACGCGTGATGCCGGGGTCAGAAAAAAAACTGCCCAGGACCAAAAAATTTTTTTGGACTCAAATGTAGCAACGGATG